>NC_042617.1:422056265-422674861 GCF_901001135.1 Rhinatrema bivittatum | reverse complement strand
AATATGTCTTGCTATTTTTCTCCATTCTGATGAGTTCAATTATGCATTGACATTTTCCAGTTATATAATTTTTTTTGTTAGAAGATCAGGGTTATAAGCTGAAAGTTCATCTGTTGCTTTTTGTTGTTGTTGTTGTTTCTCTCTTGGTGTCATCAATAGAATTTAAGATTTCATTTTAGTGCTTAAATTAGTGTTCAAACTCAGGATTCTAGGTTCATTGTTCAACTATTGTCCTTTACAACATTTTTTACTTTTTCTCTTAAAAATGTAAAATTCTCAGATAATCTGCCATAAGATTTCTGAATAACTAACATAACTAATGTAGAATATAAAATATGGACATCTAGTAATTAAAAAATAATAATAATAAAGTTAGACCAAGTACTCACACATATAAGACTGATCTGGCATCTCCAACTTTCCCACCATCGCCTACTGTGAGGGTGTCATATCCTCTCTCCAACTCAAACTCTTCAAAGTCAAGTTTAATGACCTATTAAAATGAAAAGAAAATGGAAACAATACTTTATTGGGAATGATTTTGAGCAAAATGCACAATGTACATTTAAAACATTTTGTACAGGAATATATTGTAACTACACACAGTATCTGTTACAAAGTTTAATAGATCATGCAGACAATTTTTTAATGAATCAATGTTTTTAAATTTAAGTGTCTTACGTTTGACCTACACCTTCAAACATGCAGCTTATCAGTGTCACAGACAGAATGATATAGTATTTGTTCAGTATAGGTCGACTTTCCATCAGTGATTTTACACATGATAGGTTTGACATATAACACTGGCCAGCCTCACTTTGGAACAGGCTCCCTTCCTAAAGAACCTACCCCATGCCACCTCACCAACTCACACATAAGTCAATCTAGTTTGTATAAGATACAAAAACATGGCTGTGGCTCTATTAATAAATATCATATATAATGCAATTCCATATCATTGAACATTCATTAGCAACAATAAAAATCAGTGGGTGACAAGATAGGCAATCCTTGTCATTTTCATTGTTTGTATCAGTACTTTTTGAAGGAGGAAATCTTCCTCCTGGACCTGCTGGCTGTTTGAACTTGATGATGTGCAAAGACATCCTCCGCTCTTTCAATCTGAGAACCCTCCTAACTCCATTCTCAAGTATGATCAGCAATTGACGCTTGGAAGCAGTGTCACTTTTATTCAAGAGGAGTACCATTACCAACAGTATAAACTAATGAAAAAAGCAAGTCTTCTATTCTCATTTTTCTGGCCATTAAAGTCAGAGATGAATACTAGGGGTGTGCATTCGTATTGAACATAAATGTAAAACGCTACTTTTTTTTTTTTTTAACTTAAAAAAGTGATAAGACATAAACGATCGGATTTCCAACTTATTCAACATAGCTATGTTGAATAAGTTGGAAATCGCAATTGTTGATCCAAAATAAAAATTTAAACCCCTCACCTTCCTTAATCCCCCCCCAAAGACTTACCACAACTCCCTGGTGATCCAGCGAGGAGTGAGGACGCCATTTCTGAAAGCCTTTCCGAGGAGCAAGTGACGTCGGCGCCACGTCGGAGTGACGCGGCGTCACGTGATTCCCCGCGGGTTCACACCGGAACGCTCGTTCGGCCCAAAAGGAACTTTTGGCCAGCTTGGGGGGGTCAGGAGGCCCCCCCAAGCTGGCCAAAAGTTCCTTTTGGGCCGAACGAGGGTGCCGGAGGGAACTTGCGGGGAATCACGTGACGCTGCGTCACGCCGACGTCACGTGATTCCCCAGCGGGGTCGCTTCCGGGATCCTCGTTCGGCCCAAAAGGAACTTTTGGCCAGCTTGGGGGGGCCTCCTGACACCCCCAAGCTGGCCAAAAGTTCCTTTTGGGCTGAACGAGGATCCCAGAAGCGACCCCGCAGGGAATCACGTGACGTCGGCGCCACGTCGCAGTGACGCGGCGTCACGTGATTCCCCGCGAGTTCCCTCCGGCACCCTCGTTCGGCCCAAAAGGAACTTTTGGCCAGCTTGGGGTGTCAGGAGGCCCCCCCAAGCTGGCCAAAAGTTCCTTTTGGGCCGAACGAGCGTGCCGGCGCGAACCCGCGGGGAATCACGCGACACCGCGTCACTCCGATGTGACGCCGACGTCACGTGCTCCTTGCAAAGTTGGTCAGAAATGGCATCCTGACACCGCTGGACCACCAGGGAGTTGTGGTAAGTCTTGGGGGGGGGGGGGATTAAGGAGGGTGAGGGGTTTAAATTTTTATTTGCACATATGGACATATACTCAACTCATTGAATTCTGTTTATGTCCATATTGACCGCAAATGGGACCCCCTTTGGACATATGAACTTAAACTTTTGCTCTGCACATCCCTAATGAATACCTATCTCTAATTTGTATTGCCGCACACATGTTGACACTCTAAAATTCCACTGTAACAGCTCTAATAATCCCTCAGCACTTGTCCTATCCATAAATTCCTGAGATCCTATCCTTGAGGGATACCACCCTCTAGGTGGTATCCCTCTAGGTGGTTTGGTTGAGATTTTTTGTGCTGGCAAGAAAAAGTAAGCTGCTTGCTCCTGGCTAGTTTTTCTGACATCCTCCCCCCACCTATTCTGTGTTCACTTCTCTCCCTAGTAGGGGGTGGCAGGAATTCCTCCCTCAGTGATTGGTCACTCTTGAAGTTCCTACCCTTTTAGAAATTTACCTAGGTGGAGAAAAGAGGCTAAATGGCACTAAATGTTCTAGGATTTCTGTATGATGGTAGAAATGAGAACATTCCAAAAGATGCTATAATGAGCACTTACACCATTTCAGTAGTTAACACATGCAGTAATAATTAAGTATGGATACAACAGTTGAAGTGATTGTTGCTGAATTTTCCTATCAATATATCACAGCTGAAAAGTAATATCATCATGTCATTGTAACCCATTTAGTACAATTGTTTAATATGGTTCTGTATAAAAAACAATCTTCAGCAAAAGAACGTAAATAGAAGAATATAATGGCAACCAAAAAAAGACATTGATTGGCATAACAAGTGAGTATCTCAATACTTAAAATATTTAAGAAACTAAAAAAAATTGCATTTAAATATTTATATTGTAATAATACCATTCCAAACAAGAGAATATAATTAGAATATAAGGTCAGGCAGGTCCCATACCTGCCTGGCCGCTGTAATATAGTGCCAAGCTATTTCCTGGCAAGCCAATTAGGGTTGGGGGGCTGGGGGAGGGGAGCTGCTGCTGCCAATATCCGTTGGCCCATGCAGTGAGTAGGACGGGGGGGGGGGGGAGTGAGATTTGTTTCAAACCTCTGGTTTCCGGGGAACCCATCGGTTCTCCCCTTTAGGGGAAGATAGGAGTGGGAGGAGATGAGGGAGGGTCGTTATGCAACCAGAAGCATTCTTACCTTGCCTGCGGTCATGTCAGATGCTGAAACCCACCTGCCCGCCCCTAGCTTGGTTGGTCTTAATGTTAAACGAGGGTGTTTTGGCGTTGTCGCAGCTTATAAGGGGGGGGGGGAGGGTAGTCCGAGCTGATTGGGGGAGTATGCGGTGGTTAAAATTGTCTGACTTGACAGGGGTCAGGTCAGGGATTCGTAACAGAACAACTGGGTGCAGTTGTTGCTGGTACGACTCCTTGCTGGGGTGGTGGTGGGGGTCTACTTGGTTGGCTCCTTGCTGTGCAGTGGCGGGGGTCATGGGGGGCATTCCAATGATGTGACTACATACAGGCTGGGATAGCCTGGGAGTGCCCGTCTTGCTGGTTGGTGGCGGATGGGCAGGGGAGGGGGAATCTGTTGTTATGATGAACTGGCTCGGGCCCGGGATGTTGTTAATAAAAGCTGTGGCCTGTTTGATCCCCAACTTGTAGTTATGTGTATTAATTTGCTGTAAAGGGTCGGACGTGGGCAGAAGCATCAGTCCTGGCTACCCATATTAAAGGTAATAAGTGGTATCAAAGATCTAGAAGCAGATACATAGCATTTTTGTTTAAATCACTTTTTTGATCATTCAATCATCATCTGCCAAAACATCACAGTGAAGTTTCCCTTGTGAAAAATCAACCAATGTGAAAAAAAATAAATATCACATTAAAAAATTCATGAATCTCTTTTTTTTTTTTTTATCAACTTGCTTCAAACAGTATCCCATTATAAGTGGTTTATCTTTTAACAAAATCACAGCTTGCAGAAAATTATCATAGCAGAATTACAATTTACAGGAACACCTTGGTGCTCTTCCAGGGTAAAACATCCATAACAGATCCCAATATCAATTTTTTATTCATTCTGCATCAGGAGACCTGTATATAAAAATTATTTTTTTTCTTGAGGAGGAAGGGGTCACAGTCAATTTCTGAAGAGGGGCTCTTCATTGAAAGGGGCACAGGTCAGTCTCAGAAGAGGTTCTTTATTGAGTGAAAGGGGGATCTAGCTTTTGTTTGAAGGCATCAAGGCCAGACCGAGGAGTTAAGGACTAATCTGACAAGTATATGTGGGTGTGTGGAGGAGGGAAAACAAGCTTTGTAGGGGGATGAAGGATTGATCAAGGGGCATCCAACTTTACTTGGGGTATTGGGGAGATTAAATTCCTTATGCTAACTGGTCCTTTCGTTTTGCTCCAGGAAGCAATGGTGAATTTCAAGATTGCATGTATGACTAAAAGTTAATACCTGAAATCAAAACAGGTGTTAACGTGTAGGCCTTAGCAGGCACTTGTAAAATAGTTCATGAAGGATCGTATACAACATTATTTTGCTAGAACTTGAAAAAGTCTTATTTGCATATGACAATGTAATTTGTATGGGGATACTCACTAATTTTGATGTTTGCCAAGTAAGATTCATCAGGCCCGAGTTAGTGTGCAAACCAGGCCATTAGTGCATAGAATGTTTGGGTTTATTTTAGCAGGCAAATCAGCCTTTACTTCTACATTCAGCTTTAGTGTATAGATGTCAAACAGTTTGGTATTACTAGGACTTTCTGACAATTAATTATTGTAGTGTTTATGAATGCTTATTCTTTGTTTAAAATGATTATTAGGATAAACTGGTAATGCAATTTCTTGAACAGCAGCTGTACATTAAGTACATTTCTGACAATAAGTGTCTCAGAAAGTGTCATTAAAAACAAGCAGTCACTTCTGCCATCACTGTTATTAAGCTCATTATGGTTCTATAAATTAATTATAAAATTAAAACATATGCAAATGTATTTTTACAATATGTCAGAGTTCCAGTTCAGTGATCTATTGCAAGTTATATAGGGCTTTTATAGCTTATATTTGTGAACTTGTTCTCCTCGGAGATAAACTGCAATGCCAATAATATAATAGGCAGCAGCATGAAGGTTGAATAATAAATGTTTGCACCTGTTCCCAGCTGCACCCTTATAATCTCCCGAGGTTATAACCGTGATTAATATGCAAAAAAGTCCCATCTAAGTCAAGTAAAATCAGACATAAACAGGAGGAGTATGCAATGGCATAAAAAACCAGCTGCTGATAGAAAATGCTATGTTCTCTATTTAAATGGAACTACACATTCAAAAGAGAGATATTGATAGATGTGAACATGGGTCTTAGAAGTTGAAATCCTCTGAGTCACATAAGTAAATTTAGCTTTTATTATGCAAACATTAGAAGGCAACTAGGTATTTACCTTGGAAAGTGATCTGACTGAAAACTGTTCTTCTCGTGCTGTATATGGATAAAATGCATGCAACTTCCCTCATGCAGTATTCATTAAAAAGAAGCATTCTTGTAGGTGTGTTTAGGTTGGGGGGAAAAAACTAGTGCACATACATTTCATTTTCAAATGTATATGTATTATTTTGCCAGCCTCCACTGCCTACAGAAATAGCAGGTGCAGGTACATGAAGGCTTTTAACTGGCATTCTTTGCACTTGCTCATTTTCTAAGAGAAACTACGTGTGAAGTTTCTTTATGAAAATGTGCCTTAAGTATGTGTATTAATAGTTCCTGTGTTAATGTTTGCAACTACATGGGCCACTTGAAGATAGTCACCAAAATTCTAATAAACATTTCTCTAAAAATTACTTGGAATGTTAATGTTTCTATTATTCCTGTTCTGATCTAAGTGATATTGAGAAATGATTCTCCCTCTGTCTTAGCATGCACTTTTTTTTTTGCTTGACAATTTCCTCCCACTTCATTGAGTTTCTAACTCATTCATGCTCTACTAGAGCTATGGCACCATAACCATCCATTTGCTGCTACCTGAGGTTTTGCTGCATTTTTTAGTCATTCATTACAAGATACTAGAAAATGCCTTCTGATGCTGTTGTCCATCCATGTAACATTCTGTTGTCAGGAAATTTAACTGCCTCCTTGTCTCACAAACACGCACACCTACATACATACACAGTCATTCTCTAGTCCATACAATCTCATACCAAAAAAGACAGCATCTCTGTCATCAACGCACACAAACACAAACCTGCAAATTCCAGCTCTCTCTCAAGTATATCCACACAAAAAAAGACAGCATCTCTGACAGCAACACACATACAGGAAATGAAAACCAACCTCTCTCTCTCTCTTAAATACATGCATAACACCTCAGTCTCATACATGCTCAAACAGCCCTCTTCTTTCACACAAACACACAAAGGGGTAGATTTTAAAAGAAGCACATGCGGCCTATATATGCAAGTGCTACCCGGCATGCGCATGTTATAAAATCTGGGGTCAGCAGGCACAAGGGGATGCACAATTGTGCACCTTGCGCATGCCGAGCCGCGCTGGCTTCCTCCGTTCCCTTCCCCCTAGCCTGACCTTCCCACTCCTTCCCCTAACCTTCCCCCCCCAGCCCTTCTCTAACCCCCCCTGATCTTTATTTTACCTTTTGTGCCTGCCTCCAGGCAGGTGCAAGTTGCGCACGCCGGCTGATTGCCACCTCACGATCTCGGACACAGTAGCAAATGGCCGCAGTGCCAGGAGCCGCTGGCCCCACACCTGCCCCACCCACCCCGCCCCAGACCGCCCATGCCCCACCCCTATTTTCAAGCCCCGGGATTTACACGCGTCCTGGGGCTTAACGCGCACGGCCGGGCCTTTTGAAAATAGGCCTGGTGCGCGTAACCCCCTATGCACGTAAATCCTCCTGGATTTATGCGCGTAGGTCTTTGAAAATCTGCCCCAAAGATTCCATTTGCACAAACATCCACTCACACCCACCGAGATACACAAAATTTAGCTCTTTTTCTCACATACACACAAGAAAAAAACATCCTACTCTTGCTTACATATACAAATAGTTTGGTAATCTGCATTGAATGTAAAAAACACCCTTGACAAATTTATGTACTCTGCTGAATACACTTTTTTCAAATGTGTTCAGCCCTCTTCTCCTCTCCCATCTACCTAGGCCATTGCAAAGACAAGTCCTTGACTAGGGGCATGAAAATGACGTGTGAACCAGACCAAAGGGTTATGATATGAGACTGTGTGTGGGTAGACTGTGGAGCAAAGTCAGGAAATATGTTTCAAGGAAAAGATAGTGAGTTAGTGAATGCTTGGAATGAATTCCTGGGGTGGGTGGTAGAGGCAAAAACAGTCATGAATTTTAAAGGTGCATGGAATAAACACAGAGGATCCTTAATTGCTAAATATGAAGTTAGCAAAAAGCATGATCTAGCAGCATTTTTTTTAAAGTGTTTATAATACCATATTTATCTGACAATAAGGGGCGGATTTTAAAACCCCTGCGCATGTAAATCCTTCCGGATTTACGCGCGCAGGGCCCTCGCGCGCCGGCGCGCCTATTTTGCATAGGCCGCCGGTGCGCGCAGAGCCCCGGGACGCGTGTAAGTCCCGGGGCTTCCCGTCGGGGTGTGGCGGGGGCGTGGCGGGATGATGCGACGTTTAGGGGGTGGGGTGCGGCGTTTCGGGGGCAGCGACTTGGGCATGGTTTCGGCCCGGGGGCATTCCGGGGGCATGGCCACGGCCTCTGGAACAGCCCCCGGGACCGGACCACATAGCAAGACAGCCGGCCGACGCGCGCAAAGTTACGCCTGCTGAAAGCAGTTGAAACTTTGCCGACAAAGGTAAGGGGGTGGTTAGATAGGGCCAAGGGGGTGGGTTAGGTAGGGGAAGGGAGGGGAAGGGAGGGGAAGGTGGGGGGAGGGCGAAGGAAAGTTCCCTCCGAGGCCGCTCCGAAATCGGAGGGAGCAGGCAGCGCGCGCTGGGCTCGGCGCGCGCATGTTGCACAAATGTGCACCCCCTTGCGCAAGTATTTAAAATCTACCCCTAAGTGTCCGGGTGCCAGAATGAAGTGATATAGAGAATTGATTATCTCTCTGTCTTACCATGCACTGCTTTATTGGCTTGGCAATTTCTTCCTGCTTCATTGAGCTTCTAACTCAAAGGGAACCATTCTCTATTAGAACTATGGCACCATAACCATCCATTCTCTGCTACCTGAGGTTTTTCCATATTTTTTAGTCATTTATTACTTGATGCTAGAAAATGCCTTATGTTGATGATGATTTCCATCCATGTAACATTCTGTTGTCAGGAAACTAGACTGAAATGACACTGTTGACCACTCCTTGAAACTATCACCTACCTCTTGGATTTCAGGACTCTGTCCCCTCTTGGCTCTCATCTTACCTCTCCCATAACATAACATAACATAATATAACATAAAATAACACTTTTATTTATTTATTTATTTTGAAGTTTTTATATACCGATATTCGTTTGCACGTCAAATCGGTTTACACGGAACAGGTATAACAATGTAAGAGAAGAAAATACATGGAACTGGTAGAACAATAACAGGAAATGGTAGAATGAAAGCAAAAACTAAATTAGAAGAAACTAAAAAAGGAGAGAGAATTTACAAATTCCATAAAGGCAAGTTGCAATAATTTAAGCAGGCAATGATGAGTGGAAGGACATATGTTTAGGGTGTTATGTTATTTTATGTTATATTATGTTATGACTAAAAAATATGGAAAAACCTCAGTATAGTGTGTCATCCGGTGGATTCTCCTCTAATGCTCTCCCACTATCAATTGGTGTTCCTCGGGGCTTTGACCTCTTTTCTTTCTATACGTATCCCCATGATGCTATGATCTTCTCCCATGGATTTCATTAACATCTTTATGCTGACGACTCCTAGAGGTACCTCTGAACACCAGAAATATCATCAGAAATCCAGTCCAAAATCTCAGTCTGCTAATCTAACATTGGATGTCCCACTGCCACCTTAACTCAGCCTGGCTAAAACAAAACTCCTTATCCCCCACTGTCAATACCCACATATGCTGTTCCTCATTTCTTAAAATCTATGGGCCGGATTTTAAAAGGGTTACGCGCATAAGGTACGCGCATAACCCTTTTAAAATGCCCCTGTGCATGCCGAGCCTATATTACATAGGCTTCTGGTGCGTGCAAAGCCCTGGGACATGCGTAAGTCCTGGGCCTTTCTTGGGGTGGGCATGTCGGGGGGCATGGTGCGGTCGGCGCGTCATCCGGGGGCGGTGCTGCGGGCGTGGTTTCGGCCCGGGGGCATTCCGGGGGCATGGCCGTGGCCTCCAGACCAGCCCCCGGACCGGAACATGGCACGCGGCAGCCGGCTCGGCGCGCGCAAAGTTACGCCTGCTCGAAGCAGGCGTAACTTCTGCGACAAAGGTAGGGGGGAGGTTTAGATAGGGCCGGGGGTTGGGTTAGGTAGGGGAAGGGAGGGGAGGGGAGAGGTGGAAGGAAATTTCCCTCTGAGGCCACTCCAATTTTGGAGCGGCCTCAGAGGGAACGGGCAGCACGCGCAGGGCTCGGCGCACGCAAGTTGCACAAATGTGCACCCCCTTGCGCGCGCTGACCCTGGATTTTATAAGATACATGCGGCTACATGTGTATCTTATAAAATCCGGTGTACTTTTGTTCGTGCCTGGTGCACGAACAAAAGTCCACGTGTGCGCTATGTTTTAAAATGTACCCCTATGTGTGGTGAGCCGGCCCGAGACACGCACATATCTCTCGGCTTTATTGTGCATAGGGCTTTTAAAATTCACCTTTATATATTTAGAATAGACTCCATAAGTTGTGCATTATGGTCTCCATAATAGACTCCATAAATTGTGCCTTATTCAAATCCAGTCTAAAATCTCACCTTTTCAATCTTATCTTCTGATAATAGCACTCACAGTCTTATAAAAATGAATTAAATTCACTCTTTTGCCCTGTATGTTTATCTTGATTTGACTATATGTTCTACAGAGCAAAGACTATAGCTTTTGTGTTTTTGTAGAGTACTGTAGTAGTCAGTAGCTGTAGTAGTAGTTGCAGTCGTAGTAGTAGTATTAGTAGTAGTAGTTTGTGTTTGGAAGGAGGGATGGATGCTGGGAGAAACTAAGTGGTGATTTTATTTGTTCTGCCACCCATGATAATGAAGTACAAAAGAGGAAGACAAAAAAAGATTGAACTGAATAAGCAGTGATCTCTTACAAGTAGTCATGCTCTGTGGCTGGAAGCTGGATATCTCCTGATCAGTATGAACAGAAATAACTGAACAAACTGGATGGGCCAAATGGTATTTTTCTGCCATCATTTGCTCTTATTATGATAAGTTTCATAAGAACTTAAGAACATAAGTATGCCATACTGGGTCAGACCAAAGTTCCATCAAGCCCAGTATCCTGTTTCCAATAGTGGCCAATCCAAGTCACAAGTACCTGGCAAGTACCCAAACATTAGATAGATCACAAGCTGCTTTTGCTTATTAATTAATACTAGTTTATGGAGTTTTCCTCTAGGAACTTATCCAAACCTTTTTATAAACCCAGTTATACCAACTTCTATAACCATATCCTCTGGCAATGAATTCCAAAACATAAGTATGTGCTGAAAAATAATTTTCTTCAATTTGTTTTAAATGAGATACTTTCTAACTTAATGGAATTCCCCCTAGACCTTCTATTATCTAAGAGAGTAAATAACTGATTTATATTAACTTGTTCAAGTCCTTTCATGATTTTGTAGACCTCTATTATATCCCCCTTCAGTCGTCTCTTCTCCAAACTAATCAGCCCTAACTTTCTTAGCCTTTCCTCATAGGGCATTCATTCCATGCAACTTTTCATTTTGTTTGCTCATCTCAGCACTTTTTCCAGCGCAACTATATCTTTTTTGAGATGTGGCAACCAGAATTGCACACAATATTCAAGATGAGGTCTCAACATGGAGCAATACAGAGGCAATATGACATCCAACTTTTTATTTGCCATTCCCTTCTTAATAATTTCTAAAATTCTATTTGCTTTTTTGATCACCACAGCACACTGAGCCAATGATTCCAATGTATTATCCACTGTGACGATTAGATCTCTTTCCTGGGTGGTAACTCCTAAGATAGAACCAAACATTGTGTAATTGCAGCAATGATTATTTTTCCCTAAACTTTTCCCTATTACTTTGTCCATGGTAAATTTCATCTGCCATTTGGAAGCCCAATCTTCCAGTCTCGCAAGGTCCTCCTGCAATTTATCACAATCTGCTTGAGATTTAACCACTCTGCATAAATTTGTGTCATCCGCAAATTTGATCACCTCACTCACTGTACCCCTTTCCAGATCATTTATTAATATATTGAAAATCACCAGTCCAAGTACAGATCCCTGAGGCACTCCACTGTTTACCTTTTTCTACTATGAAAACAGACTGTTTCCTGTCTTTTAACCAGCTTGCAATCCACAAAAGGATATTGCCTCCTATCCCATGACTTTAGTTTTATAAGAACATAAGAAATTGCCATGCTGGGTCAGACAAAGGGACCATCAAGCTCAGCATCCTGTTTCCAACAGAGGCCAAACCAGGCCACAAGAACCTGGCAATTACCCAAACTGATGCAATTAATAGCAGTGGCTATTCCCTAAGTAAACTTGATTAAGGTTAATAGTCTTAGAAGCCTCTCATGTGAGACTTTGTCGAACATCTTCTGAAAATCCAAATACACTACATCATTGAGTTTCTTCCCACTGCTTCTCATGTCATAATGAATCTCTGGAATTCATCTGAATCCTCAAACTTTTTTGATCAATTGTTAATATTTACCCACATTCTCATTGCATAGAATAATACATGGCTAGCTTTCAGCAACTTCAGCTGGTTTCTCATAGCCAGGAATGTCTTTCTTATTAATGCTGTGATTTTGTTGAGGTCAGCCATAATTAGTATTTTTTTGCCTTTGAACTGAAGAGGTGTTTTCAATCTAATTCTGAGTAATATTCCAAGCAAATGAAGATCTCAAAATTTGAAATACTGTTGGACTTAGAAAGTTCAGACTAGTAACCTTAAATGATAGTACCTAATATACTTTTTCTTTTTCAAAGCATCTATAAAATTGTATGAGCAAAAATTATTTTATGAATTTCAGTGGATTTGAGTCTTCAGATCCTTCCAGCAGCTCCAAAATACAAAGAATGTTTACACTGTTTTGATTAGTTAACTTCCCCAAAGCTCATTTTGGCAATAGAAATTTGAACTTATCCTATAACTGTGTCTTGCTGTCATCAGAAAATGTTTTTAATAATTAGGAGTCAGTATTGAGACTTTGTCATCTTGTCTCAATTTGAATTGCATTTTGATTATAGACTAGAAGTCAACATTAATCTCTTAGTGCATGAGTTACATCAGGATAATCCAGTGACCCATGGTAGGTCATTTAAATTTATGACTTTTGCAGTTAATTTTCAAAGTCATTTACACATATAAAACATGGATTTAAGCATGTAAATGGTTTATTATAAAATTGTGCAATGGTTGTGCACATAATATTATGTGCATGAGCTGATTTTATGCATATTTTTAAGCACACAATAATAGGCATTATGAGGAGTGGGAGATGGCAGAGTTGGGACAAAGCTGGAATTTATGTACATATTTTTTATTTTAAAAAGCATACAAGTAAATAGATTCCACATTGCATCCTGCAAACAAGAGGTGCAAGTTTGTGTGTGTTCTTAAGGATATTTTTTTTCAAAGTGAACTTATACATTTAAGTTAGCGCTGAAAACTAGTGTAACCTATGCAAAGGGACCTTCATTTTCAGTTTTTATTTTATTTTTTATGTAAATCTGTTTTTTTTTAATTACAACAAGAAAACAACATCTTCCTGGAAATACTGAGCCAATATTTTCCCACTGATTTTCCCATTTTTTGTTCTTGTAATAAGCACAGGTAAATTCCTTATAAAAATAAAATAAATACTGAAAACTAACAGGGTCATTCATCAAAATGTGTTAGTGCCTAATGCCTGTGATAACCCATTTGTTATTTTTCACATTGTGCAATGTGTGTGCAAATTTTGTCAAAGGGAGGTTATGACAATGAGAGACATTTAATTTATTTGTTTATTTATTTATTTGTTTTTATATACCGCCGTTCATCCTAGGATATTGAGTCGGTTTACAGGAAAACAATGTAGTGTATAATAGAGTAATTCATGTTGTAACTACACCTTTTTTCCTGGTGTTAAGCTGTATGATAAGCCTGAAATGGGATTTATGGTAAATCTATTTTTTATTGTTTATAAACATAACAATGGATATTATTAAAGTATAACATATAAGGTATACAATTAGAAACCTCTTATGGTCAATCTATCTAATCCACTACCCCTATTTGAGGCCACTTTCCCCCCCATATTTATTGTGAATGCTGTTTAGGGCAGGGAGGGAGAGGGGAGTAGAGTGGGGGGGGGGGGGGGGGAGAGAGAGAGAGCCTCCAGAGTGGCACACATATTAGTCATCTATACCACTATAGGAGGGTCATCTAGTAACTTAAGGTGAGGTTTTGGTGGTGGTCTAGGGTTTTGGAGACAGTTTCACATGCACAGGCAGAGGTACAAACAGCACAGTATGTGATTTGGAATGAGGAAAGGTACACAAAGTTGAGATTTCTGCAATGTTCTCTTGCCCTATCTTGATAGTACCCATGTTCAAGAGTACATTGTAGAAATCTCTTCTTTGTGTACCTTTCCTCATTCCAAATTACATCAAATCTTCACTGATTTCACTGTTGATCTTCACTGTTGTTCATACCTCTAACTGTGCATGTAAAACTGTCCCCCAAACTCTAGACCACCACCAAAACCTCGCCTCGAGCTATTAGTTGACCTTATTATAGTGATATAAATAGTTGAATAATAGGAACACCTTATATAGAGGTTCTCTGTCTCTCTCACTCACACATACAATAAAATTAAACATATATTGTAGTAAAATACTTATGAAGTAATAAATTAGCATGCATTGTGGTAACTCAGAAATTAGCATGCATTTTGGTAACTCAGAAATTACCTTAAACACACATTTTTTTTTTATCACAGGTGTTATTCATGAGAAATTTATAGCATTTTGATGAATCTAGTGGTAAGGTCCTTACTTACGCACTTTAGGAATGCCAATCAAAGACTCACTTCATAACACCTTGAAACTTTGGGAAATCTATCTCAATGCAATAAATCAACTATTTACTCAAATGGCACTTTCTCTAAACAATTCTAAAACTGAAATTCTGTTTGTAACAAAGTTACAAATTAGTTTGTTAGCCATCTTACAAAATTAAGCATGAAGGTAGGGATTTTGGTTGTACTATAGATAGTGAACTTAATCTACAGGCTTTTGTAAAATCGACTGTTAAAGATGGTTTCTATAAACTGCAAATTTTGAAAAAATTGAAACCTTTACTACATGGCAATGACTTTTGGATAGTTCTTCAAGCTCTTTTACTGTCAAAATTAGACTATTGCAATGCTCTTTTGTTGAGTCTCCCTTTATCATCTATTAGGCCCTAGCAGCTCTTGCAAAATGCCGTGGCAAGACTGTTAACCAACTCGAGGAAATTTGATCATATCACTCCCATATTGAAGGACCTTCATTGGTTACCCATTCATTTTCGCATTCAGTATAAATGTTTGACATTAACCCATAAATCAATTTATGGGGTAAATATAGAATGGCTAAATGCTTCTCTATACATTCTCATTCCATCACATAATCTAAGATCTATGGGCAAGGCATTACTTACAATTCCATCACCAAAGTCAACACACTTAAACGTGGTTAGGGAAAGGGCCCTGTGTTTGGCTGGGCCAAAACTTTGGAACAGTCTTCCACTTGACATTCGATTAGAGGCAAGCATTCAACCATTCAAGGAAAAGCTTAAAACTTGATTGTTTGAAGAGGCCTATACAAAGTCAGGCTAAATCCCTTTTTTGGTCCTTCTACCATGGAATTATAGTATAGTTTAATTTAAATAATTTTAGTATTTTAGTAAAATGTTAGGATAGTAGTCATAAAATTTTATTAATTTTTAAATGTATTTTATTATTTTGTAAAGTTTAGTACATAATTTATTTTATTATTTTAACCTAGAAATTCCAATGGGCTGCTTTTTGTTTATAATTTCAGAGTATGTTTTTATTTGGTTTTAATAGATCAATATATTTATGGGTCAAAGTAATAATGGTTTGTCCCCAATTGAATAGTAAACTGATGTGAAGTGAATACAATATGTTTGGTATATAAAAATGTAGAAATAAATACATATATATATTAATAAATATACATTTTGTGGTTTGCTATAAAAACTACCTTCTCAATGTTTACAAATTCTGACAAGAACTTGTACATCTATTATATATATACTATAGCAATTAATACATAGTTAAAGTGTTTGCAATACAGTAAAACATAATTTATTCATAATGGAAGGAAATTAAGCCATAACAAACAATGGATTTTTCTGAATAATGCAATTCCAGTTAATGGAAGTTTTCTGCTCAAATATTTAGAAGCAAGTGTCAAACAATAATTTGTAAGTGATACCTTGTATTTGATTTAATATATTTGTAATAATTTGCTCCCTTTATCATTCCTAGTCACAAATGTATTGAATTAGTTCAATATAAAGGTATCAGGCACATGTTGGTTGTAGGCCCATATTTCTATCAATGAGTGAAAAGATATACTATATTGAAGAAAAACATATAGTGTACGTATATGGTGATACAACAACCAGTTTCACATTTCACAAATGATATACCATAACATGCTGCAGAGAACTCTGCTCTGTATCTTATGCTGAAAACTATTCTGTTCAACTATGCTATATAGTAGAGTCAAAATGCAATTTCTGTCCATTTGTGCTCCTCTTATGGACTGCATTGGAGAATGAATTCATATGTATCATCAACAGAGCTAACATTAAATCATGAATTTTTCTTATTAGGAGAATGTCTAAAAAAATTAGAATAATGCTATAAAAATACCTATAAAGTGGACCTATTCACAATCACTATTATAAATCACTTTATCACTTTTAATTCAAATCATCTGAATCACTCGTATTAGCTTAAAAAATATATTTCTTACTAATGTGACCTTCATACATGGCTGCTGAATGGTTTTCAGATATTAACAGTGCCCCAATATAATCATCAAACTGTTAACCTTGTAGTCCTTTTTCTGATAAAAAGAGAACTGCAGACCCATAATAGTGACTTATCCCTGAAGAAGAGCTTCTTGAAATGTGGGACCACATTGACTGCTGGAAATCATCTGTCAGCAAACACTGCTGGCATTAGATATTACCATCGGTAAATTTGCAACAATATCAACATAAATTTTATCAGCATCAAAACAATTTTCAATGAAAGAATCACAAGGCTAAGAGGTTGATGATTATATTGGAGTACTGTTAATAACTGAAAGATTTCAGTTACCATGTGTAAAGATCTCTTTAGTAAGACATATATTTCATAGCTGATACGGGTGATTCAGATGATTTGATTTAGAATTGATAAAGTGGTTTATGGTAGAAATAAAGACATTAGACTCCATTGTTAGGTCAGGATTCATTTGCTGTTATCCCACACAAAAAGAGCATATGAAGCAGCCTTTTGATGTAATTTGTTTTGTACCAGGCAGATTATTGTTTTGTGTTCTATACTTATCAGATTTATCATCATTTGTAACTGTCTCTTATAAAAATTATGAGATCCAATTTATGTCTTTATTTGTAGCCATATATCAGACTCACAGAGCATCTGCACACACTGGAAAATTCTTAACCAGTCAACTGGATTAGTAGATTTATGCATTATGCTACAGAGAAACCTTTTATGTGGATAATATATTTGATACATGTAGTTTGTCACTTTCACAATGAGTGATTGATTCATGGCAAAATAATTAGCAATGATTTATCTATTAAGGAGATAAACAAATTGGATACAACATAGAAAAAGAATATTCTTATAGGTTAGTAGTCCAAATGTTTTATGGTTTATTATGATTGCAATATAAGTTATAGTAGATAGATTGCAAATTTCTTGGTGCTAAGAATGTATGCAATTTTATTTAACACCATCCACTGATTGTACTGTAATCAATCAATAACAACTACAGAAAGGTTCATAAGTCAATATGCCAAGGGAAAGAAAACAGCAGAATCTAAAAAGCCTATGCTTTAAAATTTGTGCAAAATTTTTCTTTGCATGCACATTAAAATTCCACCTAATGAACTTCACATTAAATTTAGCACACTGTATATCTCCCAGAAATATCTGTTCCTTCATACTGTATATTTACTATCAGTAAGTACATAAGCCCCAAATCATAAATAGAGAAATTTCAAGATCGTCACCGAGTAGATAAAATAACTGACTAATTTTAGTATTATCTTCAGGAAATTTGTGCTGAAAAAAATTAACTAAATTTAAACAGTAAAAAATTGACTGGCTACACTGAGCACAAATCTGTGTTGCAAAGAAAACTTAGCTAGTTAGCATTACAAATCAGTGCTAACCAACTAAATAATCTTAAAATAAAATACAACAAAGTCATTCATCCCTCTCACTCCCAACAAACTTCAAAAGGATTTCTACCAAACCTCAATATCCCTCTCTTCCTCCTTTTGTCTATCTTTATGAACAAAATTTAAAAAACAAGGGGCCCAGGAGCCCAAATCCCTTTAATTCCTCTTGAACGAAGGTTCCCAAACCTGTTCTGGAGAACCCCAAGCCAGTCAGGTTTTCAGGATATCCACAATGAATATGCATAAGATAAATTTGCATGTATTGCCTCCATAACATGCACATTTTATCTCATGAATATTCATTCTGGATATCTTGAAAACCTGACTGGTGGTCTAGAAAGGTAAATTGTTGTAATATAATCCTTAATGTGAGCCCCAATGTCCCTCTTAGCCTTCCTCCCTCCTGATAGCCAAAATGTAAAAGAAAAGAAACAACTGAAAGCAAACCCCTTTACACCTCCTAATTCCTCTCCCAACATCCGTCAGGGTCCCGAGCCCAGCCAGCGAACCCATCCCTCCTCTGGACAACATCCCATTGGCAGCCTCAAGCCACGAAACACCTCACACTCCCTCCCAGGAGTAAGGCCTGCCCCCCCCCCCAGTGATGTCAGACATGCGCTGAGGGTGCCAAAAACTCTAATGGCGCAGGCCTTGGCTGTAGACGCCGTGCGACCAAAGAGTCTGCCCCTTGGTGCACCCCTTTGTGCTGCCCTTGGTGCTACTAATACCCCTCCAAAATACATACCCAAGGGGCTCAAGCATCAGTTCACCCCTCCTGACAACACCGAACTCCTAACAACAAAGGACAATAAGTGACACCATTGCCCCAGCCTCCTCTTCTGGGCCACCATGGCATCAACTTTTTACCTTCATTGCTCAGACCATACTTATATAGCATAACGAACTAACCACCTGAGCATTATCCCCCAACACCTTTACCTCATATCCTACCCCCCTCCCGCACCCTTCTTGATGGCAACATCACCAAGCCTTTTAGGGGCCCATACGACCTCCGACGTTGAGCAGCCATCCTCGTTGGAACACCCTCCTCCTCCCCCCAAAAAAATACCCTCTCCCCCTCCTCAACAGGTAACACCAAAAAAACTTCTACACCCACCTTCCCCAACAACTCCACCATGGCAATACTGCATCCCATTCCCAAACTTACCCCCACAAACCCAACAAAACCCACACACACCACACTTCCTACACCAGACGCCTCACCAACATCCCCATCAATCCCAACTTCCACTGGTCAATCCTCTCTGTCCTCACCCTATTCCTAAATAATACCCTATCCATCACCAAAAAATCCCCATCCTGCATGACCTTCTACTAGACAGCTGACCTGACATCATATGCATCACTGAATCCTGGCTCAAAAACACTGACATTGTCTTACTAAACCAAGTCCCCAAAGCCATCTACAACATCTTTTCTATACCTAGACCGAAAAGGAAAGGCAGCAGCCTACTCTTCCTAGCACAAAAAAATCTCAAATTCTCATCCTAACCACTCAACCTACACCCCCCCCCCATTCGAGACAAGCCTTGTAAATCCAAAAACCTCCAAATCCTACTCCTCTACGCACCACCAGGCCTACTCCAACACAATGTATCTCCACTAATCGAAGCCATACCCACCAACATAAACATGGACTCACCCACCATCATACTAGGAGACTTCAATCTCCACATAGATATAATGCCCCTATCCCCCACCTGCAAACTCCTCCTCACCACCATGTCTGAAATTGGATTCAATCAAATAATCAATACCCCCACCCAAAAATACGGCCACACCCTGGATCTAATCTTCATCAACAACAAAATCTCCAACTACCACCCGCCCATAGCTACTGCAATACCATGGTCCGATCACAAACTCATACAAACCAAGATACAACTACAACACCCTCTCATGAAGTCAAACACCCCCAACAATGCCATCAAGTTCATCAAACCTTGCTTCAGCGACGACCTTGATGAACTTCTACCCGAAGCCTTACAGACTCTTACCAAGAATGACGCCAACTCCGCCACTAACTCATGGATCTCCATCAATGCAGAAATAGCCAAAGCTAAGTGCCCCACCTTGAGAAAAAAAATCCAAACAATGGTCAAACACAAGACCCCTGGTACACCCCCAAATTAAAAAACACAAAATAAACACTGAGACAAGCAGAGAAGAAATGGAGAAGAATTCCAACTCCAGAACTGAAAGACTAATACAAAACAATACTTCACAGATACACAACTGCCCTTGACAAAGCGAAGCAAAATTTCTACACAAAAAAATCCACGACTATCAATTCAACCCCAGGACCCTTTTCTCCTACGTCACAGACCTGACTAACCCAATTCAGAACACAACATCCTATGCCACCTCCATCATCAACTGCAAAAACCTAGCATACTTCTTCAAGGACAAAGTCTCCAACATCATTGCCAGGATCCCCTCAGTCAACATGGTACCTCCAAACTCACCCTCTTCACACAACATTACATGGTCACACTTTGAACCCGTCGCATCCACCAAAATTGAATCCTTCATTTGAAAGATGAACCCTGATACCCAGCCTATGGACCCAGTCCCCATAAAACTCCTAAAACTCGTACCCAACCTCATCCATAGCCAACATAATCAACCTATCTCTCGAACAAGGCATATTCCCCAACAAACTCAAAAACACCGTAGTCAAACCTAACCTCAAAAAACCCCACCTCGACAAATTTGACTCAGATAACTACAGACCATCTCCAACTCCCCTTCATTGCCAAGATCCTCAAAAAATCAGTCAACAACCAACTCTCAGACTACCTAGAAGAACATAAAATCCTTCTACCCACACAACATGGCTTCAGAAAACTGTTCAGCACAGAAACACTTCTCCTCACCCTCACCAATAGAATCCTTCGAGGACTCGATTGTGGCCAATCCTACCTGTTGATACTCCTCGACATATCCTCCACATTTGACAACATCAACCACGAAACACTACTAAACAGACTCAAAGAAATTGGACTATGCGACACCACCATCAAATGGTTCAAATCATATCTCACAGACAGAACCTTCAAAATAAAAATAAACACAACAGAATCCTCCAAGATGCCACTGCACCATGGCGTCCCTCCAAGATGCCACTGTACCATGGCTCATCCCTCTCATCCACCCTATTCAACCTATACCTCCTCCCCCTCTGCAAGTTCCTCTCCGAATCAAACCTCACATACTATGTTTATGCAGCTGACCTACAAATCTTACTCCCCTTAAACAAAAAATTTGAAAACACACTAAAAATCTGGATCCAACTCCTGCCTAAAATAACCCAACTACTCTCACAACTGTCCCTCTCCATCAACTAAAACAAGACCAAAATCATATACATAGCAAACAACCACACCACACTCCCCCCCATAGATCACACACCTAACTGTATGGAGATCCATCTCATGCATACCATAAAAAACCTTGGATTAACTATAGACAACAAACTAAACCTCAAACATCATATCTCTAGAATGATCAAGGACAGATTCTTCAAACTTCAAACACTGAAAAAGCTCAAACTGCTCCTCCATGCCCAAGACTATCGAACCATCCTCCAAACAATACTCTTCTCTAAGATCGACTACTGCAACTCTCTCCTCCTTGGCCTCCCTGCCTCCACCCTCAAACCCCTACAAGTACTACAAAATGCTGCTACTAGATCCATCACAAATAACAGAAAATGTGACCACATCACCCCTACCCTCAAAAACCTTCACTGGCTACTCATCATCCACAGAATCCAAAACAAAACCCTTACCGTCGGTCCCTGTGATATAGTGAAGGTAAAGGCGATCGGTGCCATTATGAGTACTGGCATCCGATGGCTGGAGTGCAGGAGGTCACTCCCGGACCCCCATTGGACTTTTGGCAAGTCTTGTGGGGGTCAGGAGGACCCCAAGCTGGCCAAAAGTCCCTGGGGGTCCAACAGGGGTCCTGGAGCGATCTCCTGCCCTCGGGCCATCGGTGCCAGTAATCAAAATGGCGCCGACATACTATGTCACAGGGGCTACCAGTGTCATTGGTCAGCCCCTGTCACATGGTAAGAGCACAAGATGGTGCCCATGGCCATGTGACAGGGGCTGACCAATGGCATCGGTAGCCCCTGTGACATAGTAGGTCAAAGGCTATCAGCGCCATGATGAAACTGGCACCGAGGGTGTGAGAGTGCAGGGGATGGCTCCCGGACCCTCCGCTAGACCACCAGGGAGTTTTGGTAAGTCTTGGGGGGGGGGGGCAGGAGGGTGGGGGGTTTGTTTAAATTGATTTATTTAGGCGGCCAAATAATTTGGCGAAGATTCATGTATTCGTGGGGAATCGCAATATGTTTCGCTTCCCCACAAATACAACGAAAATGGCAACATCCGTTGCAGATTGCCAATACGTAGGGACTAAATGCACACCCCTAATTTATATCTCCATGGGAAGCCCACCTAGTAACTCGAGGTGAGGTTTAGGTATTAGTGTAGGGGTTAGGGGCCACTTTGACATTCAAAGTGAGATGTACGGACAGCAGAGTGCTCTCTTGTGAAGATCTGAGGACTTTCGGAGTGAGGAAACTCACCCAAAGATGAGATTTGTGCAATGTTCTCTCAACCTAGCTTGATTGTCTTTCTACCTGGGCCCTGATAGATAGGCTGGCTCTCCGGGAGCTTCAAAACTACTAAAACTGGCATCGGTGAAAACATTGCAATGTGCAGGGCCGGCGGAAGCACTAGGCGAACTAGGCGATCGCCTAGGGCGCTGAGCATTAGGGGGCGCCGAGCCGCTGATGGCCAATGGCCGCTGGTGGACGTCATCCCAATGGCGGCTGAGCGGTGAACTACTGCTATGCTGTGTGCCGGATACACACAGCAAGAAGATCGGCAGGACCGTGGTACAGTCACGTCTAAACATGCTGGTGCTCCTCCTCCTTCCTGCCCGCACGGCCCCCGAAGAAAAATGTTGCCGGAGCCGCGCGGGCAGGAAGGAGGAGGAGCATCAGCCATGCAGGAACTTCTCCTCCTTCCAGCCCGCGCGGTCCCGGAAGAAAAATGTTGCCGGAGCCGTGCGGGCAGGAAGGAGGAGGAGCATCAGCCAATGCAGGAACTTCTCCTCCTTCCTGCCCGCGCGGCCCCGGAAGAAAAATGTTGCTGGAGCCGCGCGGGCAGGAAAGAGGAGGAGCATCAGCCGCGTGCCGGAAGGAGGAGGAGCATCAGCCACGTGCAGAAGAGGATCAGCGCGGCTCGAGAAGACCGGGGCCACTGCAGAGCCCATCCTGCAGTGGCCCGTGAAGAGGAGGCCCAGAGGTGAGAGAGAGACTGAGGGTTTGTACAGTGTGTATGTGTGCGTGTATGAGATGAGTTGAGAGACTGTGTGTGAGTGAAGACCTGAATGTTTGCAGAGACAGCATGGGAGAGCCTCTGTGTGTGTGAGAGACAGCATGTGATAGTGAGAGCCTGTGCTTGAGCAAGACAGCATGTAGGAGTGAGAGAGAGCCTGTGTGTGTGTGTGTCAGCATGTGACAGTGAGAGCCTGTGTGTAGGAATGATTGTATGAGAGAGAGCATGTGACAGTGAGAGCCTGTGCTTGAGCAGGACAGCATGTGGGAGTGAGAGAGAGCCTGTGTGTGTGAGTCAGCATGTGACAGTGAGAGCCTGTGTGTAGGAATGATTGTATGAGAGAGAGCATGTGACAGTGAGAACCTGTGCTTGAGCAAGACAGCATGTGGGAGTGAGAGACAGGATGTGCAAGAGAGAGACTGTGTATAAATGATTGTATGAGGGACAGCATGTGAGAATGAGTGCCTGTGTATGTGAGAGAGAGAAAGCATGTGAGAATGAGAACCTGACTGTGTGTTTGAGGGAAGCAGACAGATGGAGAGAAAAGAAATATGTTATAAAAGGAATTGGCAAAAAAATAAGAAAGGGAAGGTGGAAAAAAAAAAAGCCTGTGACCAACCGATTAGAAAACTAAGATCAGACAGCAAATGTAAAAAGAAATAAATTACTTTTTACTGATTGGAACATGTAATTTTTGGGAATGTGCAAGAGTAGCACTTTCTCTATGCGGATCTCACAATGTACGAGATCAGCATAGAGGAACTGGAAGCCCATGGGGCCTGCACAGAGGAGGCAGCAGAATGGGCTTCAGTGCCAATAGCAGCAATCAGCACCTCCGCAATAGCCATACAGCAGCAGTGACAGTGGCAGCAGAGGGATGAGAGAGGCTCTGAGGTTGCTGGCAAAAGAAAGAGAGGGGGGTCTCTGCCTTTAGTGTGTGCATGTGTATGAATGGGAGTCTGCCTGGTGGTGTATGTGTGTGAATGCATGGGTGCCTGCCTGAGGGTGTGTCTGTGAATGAGAATGTATGGGTGTCTTCCTGGGGTTTGTATGTGTGAGAATAGGTGCCGGCCTGTGTGTGGTGTATGTGTGTGTGAGAATAAATTGGTGCCTGCCTGGGGGTCTGTATGTGTGAGAATGACTAGGAGCTTGTCTGTGTGTGTGTGTGTCTGTGTGAGAACGAGTGGGAGCTTGCCTGGGAGTGTGTGTTTGTGTGTATGTGAGGGAGCAAGTGAGAGTGAGAGCATGAGTGTGTATGAGAAAATCCAGGGGAGTAAGAGTTTGTGTGGGGGTGTGTGTAGAGGGGGAGAGAGTGCCTTAGAGCCTGAGTGTGTCAGTGTCTGTGAGAGCGAGAGGTTATGGTGGGTATAAGAGCATGAATGTGTATGTATGTGACAGTGTATGTGTGAGAGAGAATGGACATGTGAGTATGTGTGAGAGAGAGAGGATAACCTCCTAATCCTCGACAATATCAGGGTGACTGGAAATCAAGAGCTCCCATGTATGGACAGCAGGGGCTTTTTAAAATCCTTATTAATTTTAATTATTGTGTGTTATTTGATATATGTACTGTTTTGAAATATTTTATTGGTGTTTGGGAAATTGTAAAAAATGTATATGATTTTAATTAATAGAAATTCTATTTATCAGTAGTTTTAAAATATTTTATTAGTATGGTTTTACTATTATAACTGATGCTTTGTTTCTTGATTTTATTTGTTTTATGAGGAATGGTTGTTCTGTTTTTCCATTGCAAATACACAGAGTCTGGCTTCTTGGGGTTTCCATTTCAGTTTTTTCTAATTTGTGCTCCTTTATTTTGTATTCTGTATTTGGCGAGGGTCTGTCTCTGCTCTGTGTGTGTGACCATGATGAGAGATTCTGCTATCATATAGTGTCTGTATAGAGATCTATAGCAATTGGGTTTGTTTTGTTTCCTCAGTAGGTGGTGTATTGGTATTCTAGGACCCAGTGTAATATTTACCCTTGCTTATTCACAGGTAGGGTTATTGTTTTTTGAGTCCTTGGTGTTATTACTGTTATGTTATGATGGGATTGCAGTATAGATTTTGGGTGTCTCTTTTGCGGTGCTTTATGTTAGTTCACAATGTGTCTGGCAGTGGAAGGTGTTTGTGCTGCTGTTACTGTGAGGTGACACCAGAATTTGAAAATATCTTTTAGTATGATGAGCTGTAAGAGAAACATCCAAGCTCCATTGTTTGGGGGAATTTCAGTGGATGCACAGAGATACAGAACTGGAGGTGCAGGATTTGTATTGACATTCTGTCCCTTCCTATATATTCCAGACTTCACTCTCATAATCCATATAGAATTAGTTGAATGAGGCTATCAAATAATTTTATAGTAGTTTTACTAGAAGTGTGAAACTGGCCAGCTTTTTAAAATAATGCAGAGGACCCTTTGGACTTTTTTTAACAACACTTTTTTTTATAACCAATTTTAAAGCAGGATCCATGCTATAGAGGTGGGTGTGATGAAGAAATGTCATTTTGGCTCCCCCCCCACCCAAAACAAATTCTTCTGTCTAGAGATGCCACTGATTTTCTGTGGCACACAAATGCATTGGCCCCTGGGCGCTGGAGACCCTTTGTGCGCCACTGGGTGCGAGCCATATGGGGCCGCAAGTGGTGGCAAAGAGGAGTGGAGATTTGGCGGGCCGCAAGCAGTGCCCAATCTGCTCACGACCCAGAAACCCCCAGTCAGCGGGCGTGATTGAGGAGTTGGGGCCGAGACCGGGGGGGGTGCAAGGAAGAAGGCTCGCCTAGGGCGCCAAATCCCCTTGCACCGGCCCTGGCAATGTGCAATAAAGCCATAACACAACCTATTGCACGGCCTAACGCTAATGAAAAAGATGTAGTTAAAATCAGCATTAAAGCTGTGCGATAGGGCTTCGCAAAACTTTAAGTCTCGCCCCTAACTCATCCTCTTTTTCAGATTTGCATAGCACCATGCGTTATGGTGCTATCGCATGCATTAAAGGCGTTTTCGCTTAACGCATGCAAAAACGCCTTAACGCATGCGAAAACGCTAAAACGTGATTTGATAAATGACCCCCTTAGACAACTAAATCCCTTTGAAAACTGGCCCCAGCCTCTCACTAATGCAGGGAGGGAGCTGTCTCAGACTTCACCATCCTCCCCCCCCCCTCACCCACACACCATTCACTAGCTGGGACATGGGGGAAGTCAGGAGTGAGGGTCAGGCAGCTCCCCCCTGTCTGTGAAGCCAGCCTCTCACTAGTAATGCAGGGAGGGAGCTGTCTCAGACTTCACCATCCTCCCCCCCCCTCACCCACACACCATTCACTAGCTGGGACATGGGGGAAGTCAGGAGTGAGGGTCAGGCAGCTCCCCCCTGTCTGTGAAGCCAGCCTCTCACTAGTAATGCAGGGAGGGAGCTGTCTCAGACTTCACCATCCTCCCCCCCCCCCCCTCACCCACACACCATTCACTAGCTGGGACATGGGGGAAGTCAGGAGTGAGGGTCAGGCAGCTCCCCCCTGTCTGCGAAGCCAGCCTCTCACTAGTAATGCAGGGAGGGAGCTGTCTCAGACTTCACCATCCTCCCCCCCCCCCTCACCCACACACCATTCACTAGCTGGGACATGGGGGAAGTCAGGAGTGAGGGTCAGGCAGCTCCCCCCTGTCTGTGAAGCCAGCCTCTCACTAGTAATGCAGGGAGGGAGCTGTCTCAGACTTCACCATCCTCCCCCCCCCCCCCTCACCCACACACCATTCACTAGCTGGGACATGGGGGAAGTCAGGAGTGAGGGTCAGGCAGCTCCCCCCTGTCTGCGAAGCCAGCCTCTCACTAGTAATACAGGGAGGGAGCTGTCTCAGACTTCACCATCCTCCCCCCCCCCCCCCTCACCCACACACCATTCACTAGCTGGGACATGGGGGAAGTCAGGAGTGAGGGTCAGGCAGCTCCCCCCTGTCTGCGAAGCCAGCCTCTCACTAGTAATGCAGGGAGGGAGCTGTCTCAGACTTCACCATCCTCCCCCCCCCCTCACCCACACACCATTCACTAGCTGGGACATGGGGGAAGTCAGGAGTGAGGGTCAGGCAGCTCCCCCCTGTCTGTGAAGCCAGCCTCTCACTAGTAATGCAGGGAGGGAGCTGTCTCAGACTTCACCATCCTCCCCCCCCCTCACCCACACACCATTCACTAGCTGGGACATGGGGGAAGTCAGGAGTGAGGGTCAGGCAGCTCCCCCCTGTCTGTGAAGCCAGCCTCTCACTAGTAATGCAGGGAGGGAGCTGTCTCAGACTTCACCATCCTCCCCCCCCCCCCTCACCCACACACCATTCACTAGCTGGGACATGGGGGAAGTCAGGAGTGAGGGTCAGGCAGCTCCCCCCTGTCTGTGAAGCCAGCCTCTCACTAGTAATGCAGGGAGGGAGCTGTCTCAGACTTCACCATCCTCCCCCCCCCCCTCACCCACACACCATTCACTAGCTGGGACATGGGGGAAGTCAGGAGTGAGGGTCAGGCAGCTCCCCCCTGTCTGTGAAGCCAGCCTCTCACTAGTAATGCAGGGAGGGAGCTGTCTCAGACTTCACCATCCTCCCCCCCCCCTCACCCACACACCATTCACTAGCTGGGACATGGGGGAAGTCAGGAGTGAGGGTCAGGCAGCTCCCCCCTGTCTGTGAAGCCAGCCTCTCACTAGTAATGCAGGGAGGGAGCTGTCTCAGACTTCACCATCCTCCCCCCCCCCTCACCCACACACCATTCACTAGCTGGGACATGGGGGAAGTCAGGAGTGAGGGTCAGGCAGCTCCCCCCTGTCTGTGAAGCCAGCCTCTCACTAGTAATGCAGGGAGGGAGCTGTCTCAGACTGGTATCAGGGTTAGGGCACTGTGTGCAGGAAGATCACAACACTCCTGGTATTAATAGGGATAGGACACTGTAAGAGATGACTGTAGTAGATTGAATAAAGATCTGATGTTTCTGCTCTCCTCACACCAAACAAAAACAACACACAAGCAGGGAAGCCCTTCTTACAAAGCTGAGCTAGTGAGTTAAGTAGGAGGAAAAGTAAACATACTGGTGCCAGTGTGGCTACTTAAAAAATACACTTACCAACAATCAATTACATATATTTGAACTGTGTACAGTTCCAGCCAGGACCACCTTTCTAAAATGCACAGTGATTGGCAAATTCAACATGCACTAGCATTTCAGGTGCCTGCTAACAAAAATAATAAACAAACAAGTTCTAGTCACGTGAGTGCTGATCATTACATTACTTTTTTTGTCAAGCTTCCAACTGTTTCCATTTCACATCCCCCCAACCATATTGGTAACATCAATAGATAAGAGCACAGCCAGCCAATAGGAATACATACATACATATTCATTCCTAAGTGACCTTTACTGACCTGGGAAGTGTGAACACTTTGTTTCATTTTCTGTTGGTGTTCGTTAGTTTCCAGTTCCATTTCCCATCCCCCCAACCATCACCTCAGTGGTAACCTTGGTAATATCAATAGATAAGAGGGCAGCCAGCCAATAGGAACACATATTCATTCCTAACTGACCTTCAGTGACCTGGAAAGTGTTTATTTGTATCATTTTCAGTTAGTGCGCACTAAATCGAGTCAGTGCGCACTAACGGGGAGTTAGTGCGCACTAACTCGAGTTAGTGCGCACTAACACGATTTAACGATTTTTAACGATAAATCGTTAGAATTTCTATTGTATCGTGTTCTATAACGATTTAAGACGATATAAACATTATCGGACGATAATTTTAATCGTTGAAAAACGATTCACATCCCTAGTGCAGAGGTAGTGTTCCAAGCCTCCTGAGGCAGGGAAGCATAGTCAATATTTAAAGATGATACCTGGAGGCCAGATTGAGGATACCATGATTGCAAGGTTCTGAAGGAGCCCTAATGCATATCCCCCTGTGCAGGACTATCACTACAATGGCTAGACTATGGTGGGGCCCATGTGTGTGGGAGTATAAAATAGTGGGAAAATCCCCAGATAGTTGTGAATGAAGGTTCATGATATCTGGTCCCAACCCTGATTCTAATTGAGCTGGAAGTACAAAAGAGGAGAAGGAAACTGACAGGTTAAAAAATAGTATAAAAGAAGCCTGGCAAAGTAGATTGATTGTCATTGCTGAATGGAGGAGCAGGAGAGCAGTGATTCCCAGAAGAGGAGGTGGAAGGAGAACAGAGCAGACAAGGAGAACAAAAATGTCCAAACAACTTTTCACGTGTCTTATTTATTTTTTGTGTGATAGTTTTTCATTGACCATTGTTACATGCTAGGATGAAAGGGTAAATGAGTGTGTTTTTCTGTCTTCTGCGTATGTTAATTGAGTTTTGAAGAAGTGGAGCAAGAAAATACTGGCACAGGGATTATGTGCCACGAAAGGGGATGAGTGTGTGTGTGTACATAGGTATGGAATTGTTGAAAGTACATGAGAGGAGAACATATGGGTAGCTTTAGCACAGAAGAGAAGAAAAAAAATGGGACTGTAAGGAGAAGAGTGAAAGCTACTGGAAAGTAGGGATGTGCAGAGGAGCCACATACGTTTCATACGGCATTTGTATTCATCGGGGCCAGATATGTTGTATCCGTTCAAAGGGGCCCCCCGATCCGTTGATAATGTGCCATACTTATTTGTTTCCCTTTTAATTTAATTAACTACAATCTCCCACCCTCCTGACCCCCCTCAAGCCACCTAAATTCCCTGGTCGTCCAGCGGGGGTCCCAGAGTGTCTCCTGCCCTCCCTCCGTCGGCTTCCAGTGCCATCTTGTGCTCCTACCATGTGACAAGGGCCGACCAATGGCAGCGGTAGCCCCTGTGACATAGTAAGGGCAAAGGCTATTTGCGCCATTTTGATTACTGGTAGCCGATGGCCCGAGTGCAGGAGATCGCTCCCGGACCCCCAGCTGGACCACTAGGGAGTTTTGGTAAGTAAGTCTTGGGGAGGTCAGGAGGGTAGGGGGTTGTAGTTAATTTAATTTTAGTGGGGAAATGAATAGGAATTAATGTATAAATGTATCGGGGGGCCCATTTGCCGAATACAACGTATCTGCCCCCCGACGAATACGAATCCTGAATGCAATGTATGACATCCCTCTGCACATCCTTAGCCTAGAGTACCAAAGTTTTTGGGGGGAGGGGTGGTAAAATTGTGCCATCACAAGGCTAGAAGGGATGATGTGCCATTGCTAATACTGCTAAGAAAGAGAGCACTGTGTTGGAGCTACTGCCACTGGTAGGAAGGAATGCTGTGCTGGAACTGCAACCAATATGTAAGTTGGGGGCCTGGGTGTGACTGAAGGTTAACCTAGGACACCAAATACTCTTGCACCCACCCTGGGTATACCACAATTTAAGGAACACAAGGGTAGTCTGGAAGGCCCTCAGAAGGGCCTACAATTTGCAAGTGACCCACCACAGTGGGGTAAGCACTTGGAAGAAAGTAGATGCAGAGGTAGGGTTTTGATGAAAAGCTAAGAGGACAATTTTAAGTCCTTTCATTCAGCATACTGTAGTACATAGAAGGAAGAGAAAAAGGTCAGCAGTGTCAAGGAACATTATACCACATGGGCATTCTCTGCCAGGATGGTGGGACAGATGCAGAGCAGTAGGAACACTAAAGCATGGGCAAGAAATATATTTTAAGCATGTATCTTCTATCTCACTATGACCTAAGGTCAAATGCACTGGTAGAGCATGTGTGCAAAACTGGGTTGAGGTGCACAGCATCAGTGTTGTATTTAGGCATAGGCAACATAGGCAAGCACCTAGGGCACCAAATTCAAAAGGCATCCAAAGACTGGGATTGCCCACTGCACTCATTTCTGAGGATGAAATCCCCTACCCCCAGTATTCTGCCTATGGGAGTCATTATTTTAAATCTGGTCCTGCACAAAATCTATATATGCCTTTAAGGCCTAGAACGTGCAACGCCAAGGAAGATAATGGTTAAGGTGGCAGCCACATTACGTGCAAGAATGTTTCACCTTTATGGTGTATCTCTTCTCTAATTCCACATCTTCCTATCTTTTTCTATTGATTGAGGACCTAAAGGCCCTGGAACTCAGAAAAACAGAGGCCAAATAGCTGGAGCAGCTGCTTGTCCAGCCAGATGCAGCTAGAGGTACTGATGCCTCAGAGATATATGCCAGGTTTCATCCTTCTCAGCCAATGTGAATGCAACCTCACATAGCCACAAGTGCTCGTCTAGGTGTTCCATCTATGCAGAACTGGAACGTCCTTTGCAGCCATACTTTTGCTACTCACATCCTAACCATTGTCACCCCTTAAGGGCTTTGGTGGTAACAACAGAGAGTTGGGATCATTAATACCCTCATTGAGAGGCTGCCATTTAAGACCACTACTGTTTAACTCACAGCTTTCTCTTCTAGTTTACTGGGACTTCTACCATTTTTTTGCCAGGTTACACTTTTTTTCCCCATTGCTACAGTCTCACTTTCCCAACTGGCCTATACATCACTATACACATAAAGGTATCTCTGGCACCCATGCTAATATCAGTCCTACAAAGGCACTACCAACTAGGCTCAAACAGTATGCCGTCAACATGCTAGCTTATACCTGTTGCATTTTAGACTGATAGAGTCTCCTGTCCAAATCATCTTCACAGCACATTCATATCCCTTTTTAAAAAGTCTCCCCAATAGCTACCCATACAAATCCCTCATGTGCAGAATGTTATTGCATTTGTGGATCCTTAGGCCGAGCCAAGGTTGACACAATCTGCAGGGAGGAGCCCCACAGGTCCCCATCATCAGCAGGCAGACCCAGATAAGGCAGAGGCCCAGCTGAAACTTCACCTTTACCAGCCCATGTTCCCTTGGATTGAACCTTTGGGTGCAAGGGCTGGCAGATTTTAAGCGAGAGCCTCTACTTTTGGCAGAGAGATTTGTTGAGATGGCTGGATCAGAGTAGACAAAGGTTAGGCATATCCAGGGGCAGGCAAGAGTCAGAGGCTGGCAGTGGTCTAGTGTATCCAGGGACAGGCAGGGGTCAAAGGCAGGCAGAGGTCAAACTTATCCATGGTCAGTGGCAGGTGGAGGTCAAGCATATCCAGAGGCAGGCCAATGTCAATATCAAGTATACATCTAAAGGGAATAATGGATGGATAGGCAGGGCAGAAAGGTGAGAAGAACAGGCGAGCAACGAGGGAGATGTTGAAGAACTGAAAAGCAGAAGATAAGGACGCTGGGTTGAAGAACTGAAGACAAGGACATTGGACTGCAGAACTAAAGATGTGGATGTTGGACTGCAGAACTGAAGATGAGGACACAGGAAGTAAAAGCAGGAATGTTGGAACAAGAGACAGGATGCTAGAACAACATGCACTACTACTGGAGAAGGGAGACCTGTTGCTGAGGTACTGGAGTGGTGTCAGCAAGGGATTATATAGGCCTGAGAGGATGATATCATCAGGGAGCGCTTTGAGTCTTTTTTTCTACCACAGACCTTTTAAGTTCCTGACATTGGGCACACGCACGCCCTAGAAGGAGCAGGATCTGCTACATGGCTTGTCGGCGGCATCCTGCCACATTGGAACATGATGGCCCTCCATGAGGCTGCTGGTAGAGAAATTGCTGTGTTGGAGGCCTGGACAGCAGGCCTTGCTGGGGAAGTGAATGCTGTGGTCTGTGGGATTAACCTGCAGACCACCAAACGTAACACACATTACCAGATTCTGATCCTAAGCTTTTCATTATACCTGCTCATTCTCCCTACACATTGCCCTCTTTTCACAAGAGAGCCCAAGGAGGACAAGGAGAAGAAGGAAGACCAGCCAGGGCCACCACTCCTCCCAAGTTGCTCCAATCCAAAGAATAGTTGCTTGCAACCTCTTTGAGTTCCATCCCCAAAACAGCCATAGGTCTATTCAGGAGCCATGCTCCCTCCACCCCATATGCTCTGCCTGTAGGCACAGAGAAGGCCCTCTTTTTGTTTCCCCCATCCGCTGTATGACTACCTCTCTGATTTTACCCAGGACCCATGCATGCAGGTTTTTCTGGGTGGCCAGACACACCTAAAGCTCCTGTGGCTTCCTCCATGCCCAGAGCAAATACTCCTGTGCTGGAGCAGGCACAGGAGCGGCCTGCATATCAGCATACATTCAGGGTTTGTTTATGCTGGTCTGGGAACTGGTTGACAGTCAGCAGCAGCTCATGGCAGCACTGGAGCTGAGAGCCATACACCTACAAACAACGCAACCAGCTCCCTAAGCTCAGTAGGGCCTGTCCTCCTTTGGCCCTTGGGTTTATTTATTTGTAAATAGTTTTGTCAGATTTTGTTTCACTTTCCCCATATTCTATTTTGTTTTTCTGTTTATAACTTATGTTTTAAAATAGTTTAATAAGTTTATACTTTTCTACATCTTATTTATTTATTTTATTTACAATAACTTATATTCCTCCTATTTCAGAATCATGGTTTTTACTGCATGCTTATTGCATAGTCACCTCTTCCTCAACCCCAACTCAGATCATGCCCACACCTCGCCCCTTTTCATAAAACAATTTTGTGTGCATACCGGGAGATGCACGGATGCCTTTTAAAATCCACATGGCATACACTGGCCCAACTTCTGTCCATATGTCCTGGCTTTGGCACATGCTGGGCTTTTAAAATTCACCCTTTAGCTTTTCAATAACCTTAATCCTGCTGAACGCTAACCCATCTGCAGCATGATGTACAAATGTGTAGGTAAAGGAAAATTCCCTGCGGTTGCATTGCCTTCCTTCTCATATTCCTTCCAAACCACATGTATTCTGGTGAACAGACTGACAATTTAAACTGATTCTGTCTATATAGCAAAGCATGTACTCTGATGCTGCCCTATTGATGCAAAGATGTTACCCAAGCACAGTAAAAAGAGCACAGGATGATTTGACTAAGTCCACAACAATATTGGTGTTATTATAGCCTTTAAAACATTTATGGAGAACAGAGATGTCATATAGTGGTATAGGTAGGTGCTCTTTCCTAAATAATCCCTCTACTCCAAGTTCTAATCATCCACCACTATCTTTAAAATGCTAGAGAATTAATGGCGTTTAAAGCATGTTTTGCTTCCTGTCCCTCTGGGGGGAAGGACAAGATGTTTCACAACCAGCACAGAAATGAATTAAAAACAGACAAATGCAGATTCTGCAAGACAGAACTGTTGTGTCCATTGGTCTCAGACGGCTTCGACCTCTGTGCCTCACCTTTCTTCCTTCTCTCTCCTCAAGCCTTGGGAAGATGGCTGCTGCCGCGTCTTCATGCCGCTCTCTCCAGGGTCCCTGGATCGGCAACGGCGACGGTGTTCGCCATGATTTTCCTGAGGGCCTCCTAGGGTGCGCGCACGCATGCCACCCACGTCTATATCCACATCATGGTGGGAACCTCAGGGGCGGCCCCTCCGAGTGATGTTATCACATCCTGGTATTTAGCCTGCCCTTCATTTGATAACAAACTGAGTTAGCAAGGATTGGATTGCCTCCAGTCTAAGCTGCTCTGCCGCTTCCCAGCTGCCACAGGAAGCTGTCAATGCCCTTCGGGGTATTTCTTCATTAACCTGGGTACCCGCTCCTTGGGGCCCCTTCTGCTCTATTTCAGGTACCTATCTTGGGATACCGGGTACTTGCTCCTCGAGGGCCTGCTTTCCCTAATCTGGTGCCTGCCACTGAACAACTTCTGCCTGCCAGGACCTTCTATAATACAGCCTTCTGCGTCAGTGAGTACTCACCTTTCAGTCTGTCTCACCTTCTGCTTCAGCGCTCAGGGTTTACATCCGGGACCTGTCCCTGCTATGCCATGCTGCCTATCACCTACTCGAGTGTGAGACTGGTCTCCTCTGCAGAGGACCCCTGGACTACTTCACTGGGCTATCTTCACTGCTGCCTGCCCCCGGGCAGTACCATCAAGCTGTACAATAAATACTAATTCTCTGTGTCTGCGTGTACTGTGGCCATCACCACAGTACCCAAGAATCCATTTCAACACCTCATAACCATAACAAGAACTGGAAATGGTTTCACATCTCAATGCTGGATGTGACATCCTGATGTCAGAAGGCCTGTACAAAGAAAGGCACAATAAAGTGGCATGGATTATTTACTGGAAATTATATAAACATTATAACATCGAAGTACCAAAAAAAAAAAAAGACACTGGATGCACAGCTAGTGAATAAAGGAGTTGTGATCACCTTGGACATTCCTATTTCACAGTGAATGAAAAAGGATCCGGCCCTATCTGGAGGGACAGGAAGCAAGGCATGCGTGGTCCATGACCAGCCTTCCAGGTTGTGTAGAGCATGTAGCGGGACAGACTGGTCTGTGACCAGTCCATGCTAGGCTGTGTAAGGCGCTGTGAGGGACAGCATTCTGCCAAGTCTCCAAGACTCTCATCTTGACCAAGTCTTCAGGTGCATCCCCTTGTCCAAGACTTCAAGAGTATCATCTTGTTCAAGTCTTTGAGTGTCTCCCCTCATCCAAGTCTCCAAGAGTATCGTCTTGTCCAAGTCTTCAAGAGTATCATCTTGTCCAAGTTTCCATGTCTTCAAGAGTGTCGTCTCGTCTCGTCCAGTCCAGGAGTCCTCTTCTTGTCCAGGAGTCCTAGTTTTCCTATGTACTCTGACTCTTTGACTCTCTCGGATCCGGAATCTCTTACTCCAGTACCTTGCCTCAGAGTTTACAGCCTTCTGTCATCTCTAGTATATGTTGGTTCAACAGAGGGTTGACCTACTTCATCCTCCTCCTGTGTTCTTGCTCCACCCATGCTTGTACTTGCTCACCTGCCTCGGGGTATGTCTTGGAGCTCCTCCCTGAGCCACCTTGGGGCCCAAGGGCTCACTCTCTTTCAGGAGCAAGTGATCACACCTCCACGCCCTTCCCAGTGCTCCCAGGGCGCATTCATAACAAATGGATACACCATCATCTTTTTTTAGAAAAGCCCATAATGCTTCTTCTCTACCCCATATTCCTTGCAGTTCAGTTGCTCAGATATTGTTTTTGACATAAAGAGCTCCTCCTCCCCATTTTCTGTACTCTCTGTCCTCCCTTAACAAGTTATAGTTTGGTATGGCCATACCCACTCATGAGAATCTGTGAACCATGTCTCCGTGACTGCAGCAATGTCCACATTGCTGCTGAGTATCAAAACAACATTTGGTTGTGGTTCTTTTCTCAAAGCAAAATTTGCAGCCAATTAAAATCTTGAAGAACACTGAAGAAGTTTATAACTGTTGAATGTTTTGTTTGTTTTTACTGACTCTTCTCCTATATTAGAACATGAGGTAGATTTTCAAAGCCCAGCGAGTGCATTAACTAGGGTATGCGCACATAAGTCAGACTCATATGTGCCCAGATGCACGCATACCTCTCGCTGTGCACTCAGCTGAAATGTTTTCGAAAAAGGATGGAACATAAGCGTGGTCTGGGTGGGGCATGGGCATTTCAGGGGTTTGCCAAAAGATGTGCACCTAAATATTTATGTGCCTGGGCGTACATAAGATCCCCTGTTGCATAAGTTTACTTCTGCTAGGGACAAGGTGTAAGTTTAAAAAAATAAAAAAACAACCATACCTGAGGGTTTTTTAGGGTCTGGGGTAATTGGGGGGGGGGGGGGGGCGGCAGAGTGTAAGCTATTCAACCATGTGGGTTTGAGGACTTAGCTGTTAAGTGAGTGAACTGGTGGATGAACTGGTGAAACTGGCAAAGGCAAAGATGTGCATCCCTTTTTAAATTCCCCAACTTATGTGGTAGAAGAGGGATTTACGTGCATAGGCATGCACCCATTTAAATTTGGGCGCACATGTGTGCATGCTCAAGCTATTTTAGAACATTGGTGCATATATATGTGCACAAGCTATAAAATAGCTGCATTTCTGGATGTGCGCAGACACACACATACCAAAGAACGCTCGCACGTGCACATGTTATAAAATCTGCTACCCGTGCACATGTGTGCCTGATTTTATAAAGGAGTAGACTGGGAGGGAACTTCCTAAACCCCCTAGCTAACCTGCCTCCCTTTTCCCCTATCCACCCTGATCCCTAAAACCCTGCTACCTAACTAATTTTTTTTGATTTATTAATTACCTTCTCTCCAGAGCAGTAGCAACTCGCAAGGGCTGGTCAGCTCCTGGTGCGTGCTTCAGTGGGACAGTGACTAATTGCGCTGTCCCAGCCCCCCTGTCCTACCCAGGCCCCTTACAGGCCCCACCCAGGCCCTGCCCCATCCACCCCTTTTTCCTAAAGTCATTCTTCGGCACATACCGGGAGATACGCGTGTGGCTGCAGCGTTTGAAAATCCCCATGGTGCACACATGGCCCAGCCATGCACATATCTCCTGATTTTCACGTGCGCTGGGTTTTTTAAATCTGCTCTTAAGCCAAGGATTTCAAATTATGGTTCACTATGATGCCTAGATCTTTATCCTGAGAGGTAACTCCTAATATGAAATCTAACATTGTATAACTTCAATGCAGGTTACTTTTCCTTTTCTGCATCACTTTGCACTTCCGTCTGCTATTTGAATGCCCAGTCTTCCAGCCTCAGAAGGTCCTTCTGGAATAATTTTGTATTGTCAGCAAACTTGATTATTTCACTCATTGTTTCCCTTTCCAAATAATTTATAAATATATTAAAAGCACTTGCCCAAATACAGATCCTTAAGGCACTCCACTGTTAAACCTTTTTCATTGAAAAAAATGATCATTTAGTACCACTCTCTGTTTCCCATTTTCCAACCTTTTGCAATCTACAATAGGATATTGCCTCATATCCTATGACCCCCCTCAATTCTTTCAGATGAAGTAGTTAAACAGACACCAACTGTCCTGGTCAATAGCCAAGATAAAGAGAGAGAGATGGAGGTATCACACTCATAAGCATGGTATAGAAAGAAAGCAATGTGTCTAAAATGTCCCCTAGGCAATGACTGATGGTAGTCTCTTTCTATCTCAAGATGGTGGTGGGAGGAGATAGGGGTCTGTTGGCAGTCTCTTTTTCTCTCCCACTCCCTTTCTCTCTCTCTTTCCCCAGTTGTCCACATGACTTCCTGGTCTGTATGGGAATAAAGGCTGCATTCTAAGGAGATACAAGATAGGGCAGTGTACCAACTGTGGAAATATATTTCCTGCCCAATCTGGCCTTGGAGTGTACCTGATACCCTATCTTATCCTAGTTGCTGGACATGAAGGATGGCTTTAAAGTAGGTAGTACGTGCTGCTGAGATAGGGCAGGGTTAGAAAAAAGCCAGCACCTTCTTAAGGCAGTATAGTTTAATTAAAATGTATAACTGATCAATAAAGAGCAGAATGCTGAACCACATGTTTTCACATATTACATTCTGGCACACATGCTGGGGGTTCCCAATCAATGTGTCACAATATCTAAGAGCTTGTTGAAAATATTTTATTTTATGTCAATTGATATTAACATTATGTGAAAAGTTTGTGCTACAACCCTTAAAAATTATTGGGATAATCCTTACCATGTTAAACATTAGTAATTGAATTACTGATGCTACTATTCACGCTAATTAATGATCTTCTAGTGGAATCAAATCCCTCTTTTTCTACATATCTGAAACCTGGCTGAATGACAAAGACAAGATATACATAAACCAAATATTGAATGCTAACTATGATATAGTCTACTTTCCAAGAACCAGACAAAAGGTGGAGGATTATTAATTTGTAAAAAAAAAAAAAAAAGAACTCAAGCTAGTCCCTCTGAGGTTGCAATTCTAAAATCTCTTCAAATAAACCTAGGACTGGTCTACTGTGTTGCGCTCGGGGTTGGACTCTTGTCCTGTGGCAGTGGAGATTCGCCTCCTGGTAGGGACCAGGAGGCAACTGCCCTTAGGGGCACGTTCGGAGACAGAGGCTAGGAAGAGCTTCACCACTGGAAGCCTGAGGTCTCCCCGGGAGGAGCCCATAGGGACCCAGGCAGCTTGGACTTAGGTGGGCCTCGCAGGGTCTCCTGGGAGAGTGGAAGTACAACGTGCTCACAGACAGGAGGGAGCACGGTCAGGTTTGAGACTGGAGGTTAGGTGGAACAAGGAGGACCAGAATAGCGTAGGTGATAACAAGGCTAGGAACAGAGCCAGAATCTAGAGATGAGATCAAACAGGCAAAGGTCAAAGTCAAGGAATCAGTCCAAAGAATGGTCAACAAAGCAGAGGTCAGGTACCAGAGGTCAGATTAAGTCACAGATAGGCTGAGGTCAAGAGGCAGGCAGCAGGCAGGCGAGTCAAGGAACAGACTAGAGTCAGAAGGCAGGCGGCAGGCAAGCAGGTCGAGGAATAGACTGGAGTCAGGAGACAGGCAGGCAGACGGGTCAAGTAGCAAACTGAGGTCAGTACCAGAGAGTCAGTCTGGAGGTACTACCTGGGAGATGAACAGACAAACAGGAACAGAAGGATGTTGGAACTAGGAAGCAGGAACAGAACTGGAACAGAAGGATCCTGGAATGAGACTTGGAACAAGACAGGAGCAAGTACAAGCGTGCAGGCAATCTAGCACACGCTGACCCGATTGCCAAGGCAAGAAAGTGCAGGCAGGGACTTCCTTATAACAGAGAATCAATCAGGGTGTGCCGCAGAGCTAAGACCCGCCCTTGGCCCTACAAGAGGCCGGGCGGTCTGCGCACACGCACATATGGGCTTGGCCAACAGCGCCGAAGACGCCGAGCTCCGGCGTGAGGCCTGGTATGCAGTGGAAAGCCCAGCGACTGCCGCCGCAGGACGCCGGGGCCTGGAAGTGCTAGCAGCTGCTGCAAGGGAGGCCGACCCGGGACTTGCCGAGAAACCATGAAGGTGAGCAGGCCCATGTGTGGGACAGGCGTGGACGGGGCGCGTAACAGTACCCACCACTTCTAGGCCTCCCCCTACTTGGCTGTGGCATATCAGGATGAGCCTTATGAAAGGCTTTCAGGAGCTCCTTATCAAGGATATTATGAGAAGGTTCCCACAAATTCTCCTCGGCCCCATAACCCTCCCAGGCTAAGAGATATTCCCATTTTTCTCAACGTTGCCAAACATCAAGGACCTCTCTTACCTGGAGGGAGGAATCAGGTTCAGCAGAGACCCGTGGAGGAGAGGGGCTCTGCGTGAGGGCCAGGAGAGGACCAACAACTTCAACAAGGACACATGGAACGTGTTATGGATGTCCATGGCACGGGGTAGCTGGAGTAGGTTTGATACCGCTCCCACTCTTCGGATCACAGGAAATGGAGCCAAGCGATGAGAGGGAAGTCTCAGTTGTATGTGTCGAGTGCTTAGCCACACTTTTTGGCCTGGACGGAACAGTGGAGCAGGACATCTATGGATATCAGAGTTACGCTTGGAGCATTCAGCAGCTTGAGAAAGGAGCTCTTTTACTCGGTTCCATACCTGACGAATGTGTGAGCCATGGATTGTGCCACTGGAGACCGAACTGTCAAGGGAACAGGAAGAGGCAGGCGGGGCTACCGTCTGAATACCACAGAAAACGGGGGAACATTGGTGACTGCAGCAACATGGTATTGTGCGACAGCTCAGCTCAAGGAAGTATATCAGACCAATTATCTTGCTGATCATTTACATAGGAATGGAGGGCCATCTTCAGGGTACGATTGGTCCTTTCAGCTTGGCCATTGGCCTGTGGATGATAGGCCAATGTGTAGCTTAAGGAGATATTGAACTTCTTACATAGAGAATGCCAATACTTGGCAGCAAACTGTGGTCCCTGATCAGAGATGATCTCCTTAGGAAGTCCATGGAGGTGAAAGATGTTCTTCAAGAAAAGCTTCACTAGTTCTGGGGCTAAAGGGAGGCCTGGCAGAGGAATAAAGTGACCCATCTTTGAAAAACGGTCAATGACCCAAATCACCGTGTTGTTCTGGGAAGGAGCTAGATCCGTATTAAAGTCCATTGAGATGCTTGTCCATGGTTCTGTAGGTGCTGGGAGTGGTTGCAGTAAGCCCCAGGGCTTTCCAGTAGGCAGCTTCTGCTGGGCTCAGATGGGACATGAGTCCACAGTTTCGGGAGTCTTGCACCATATTGGGCCACCAATAGTGTCTTTGCAACATCTCTAAGGTTCTAGCATGGCACGGATGGCATGAGCCCATTTCAGAGCTCGTTCACATAATCTCCTAGAAACAACAGTTTTTCCAGTAGGAACTGTAGTGGTCACAGCAAGGGAAATACAGGCAGGATCAATAATGAAGCTAGGAACTTCAGGGACATCTTCAGGTTCAAATGATCTGGATATCGCATCAGCACGAAGGTTCTTGGAACCAGGATGGAAACAAAGCGTGAAGTTGAATCGTTCGAAGAAGAGTGCCCATCGGGCTTGACGAGGGTTCAGGAGTTGAGCCTCTTTCAGATGCTCAAGGTTCTTATGGTCAGTGAAGATAGTAAACTTGTGTTGCGCCCCTTCCAACCAGGGGCGCCACTCTTGGAGTGCCAACTTGACTGCGAGGAGTTCACGGTCACCAACAGTGTAACGCTTTTCCATGGGGGAGAACTTGTGTGAATAGAAAGAGCAGGGAATCAGTTTGCCCTTGGGGGAAAACTGGCTCAAGATGACTCCTGCGCCAATTGCTGAGGCGTCGACCACCACGACGAAGGGACTGGAAACAAGGACTGGACCAGAATGTTTCCTTGATAGTCTGGAAGGCGGCAAGTGCCTTAGGTGTCAACACCCGGGTATTGGCCCCTTTCCTAGTCATAGCGGTAAGTGGGGCAACTAGAGAAGAGTAATTAGCAATAAAGCTCCGGTAATAATTGGTAAAACCAAGAAAATGCTGCAAGGCTCAGAGACCTACTGGCTGGGGCCAATCGTGGATCCCCTGGAATTTCTCAGGGTCCTTGGCAAATCCTTGATCAGAAATGATGTACCCTAGTAAGGGTAGGCGATTACGCTCAAACAGGCATTTTTCTAGCTTTGCGTGCAAGTGGTTCTCTTGTAGATGTTGTAATTCGATTCTGGCGTGATCTCTATGAGATTCCAGGTCTTTATAAAAGATCAAGATGTCATCAAGGTTTATGACCAGAAAGGAGTACAGAAGATCTCAGAAGACTTCGTTCATAAGGTGTTGAAAGACTGCTGGGGCATTACATAGCCCAAAGTGCATCACGGTATATTCGTAGTGACCGTCCCTTATGTTAAATGTGGTTTTCCATATATCATCAGGTTGGATGTGTACCAAATTGTACGCACCCCTCAGATCCAGCTTGGAAAAGATTTGTGCCCTTCAAGGTGATCAAACAGCTCACTAATGAGGGGCAATGGGTATCTGTCATTGTGGGTTATGTTGTTGAGCCCCCTGTAATCAATACAGGGGCGTAGGCTGCCATCCTTCTTCTTGATGAAGAAGAACCCCGCACCAGCAGGGGAGTCAGATAGAGAGATGAAACCTCTCTCTAGGTTCTCCTTAATATACTCCGAAATAGCCTGAGTCTCAGGTTGAGACAATGGGTAAGTTCTGCCTTTGGGAGGCGTAGTGCCCGGCAGGTGTTCGATAGGACAGTTGAACTTGTGTAACGGAGGCAAGGTATCTGCTTTATGCTTTGAGAAAACATCATTGAAGTCAGAATACTGCGGAAGCAGACTTCAGGACAGGAACTACTGGAGATATGGAATGCAAACAAGTCATCTGGTATTTGGAGCCCCACTGTACCAACTGCAGGGTTTGTCAGTCAAACTGGGGTTTGTGAGCCTGGAGCCGGGGCAGGCCCAGAATAATCAGGTACGTTGATCGCTTCAGTATGTAGAAAGACATCTCTTCCTCGTGGAGAGTACCCACGGTAAGACGGACAGCCACTGTCCGGTAAGTAATGCGTCCTGGAAGATGATCCCCCTGTATGGAGGCAATGCAGAGACTCACCTCCAATGACTGGAGAGGGATGTTCAGGACTTGACGATATCATCCATAATGAAGCTGCCACTGACTCCGGTATCAGCAAGAGCGGTGGTAGCGAAGGTGTGGGCCTTGATGCCCAGGGAGACAGGAAGCAAAAGTTAAGGGCCTGTAACAGTTGCGCCCAAGCTCAGGACCCCCGCCGGGCTCAGGCATTGCAGTTTCCTAGTCAAACCGGGCAGGACTGCAGACGATGTCCAGAAGTTCCACAGTAAAGGCAAAGCCCCTCCTTCTGCCGATGTAGCTGTTCGGTCAGAGACAAGCACTCACGATTCACATCCATGGGTTCCACCATGGAGGAAGAGTCCATTTAGGAACATGGATTGCAGACAGTCTTCTTGCCACCCAAGCTCTGTGGCCAGAGTACTAAACTCCACCGTATACTCAGAGAGGGTCCTTGCCCCTTGATGGAGGTAGAGTAAGGGATGGCTAGCAACAACCTGGCGGCCTGGGGCTCCGAAGGTGTGCTTGAAGAAAGCGATGAAATCAGATAACTTGGAAAGGATGGGATCAGAATGTTCCCATAAGGGAGAGGCCCACGCAAGAGCCTTCCCTTCCAAACAAGACAGAATGAAGGTCACCTTAGTGATTTCCTTCAAAAACAAGAGGGTTGCAGTGCAAACTGCATAAAGCACTGATTAAGGAAACCACGACAGAAGTGTGGGTCCCCATTATATCGAGGTGGTACATGAAGTGCCAAAGATGCTTTAGGAAGCATGGTGGCCAAGAGGCCCACAGGATTGGCCAATGCTGTATCTTGTAATTGGGAACAAAGTTCTTCTACCAAAGAGGCCAACATTTCCAACGCTTGATGATGCTGTTTCACTGCAGCGGCCAAACCCGTTAGGGCCCTGGAGATGGGAGACTCCGCCCAGTCCATGGCCTTGGCAACCTGTTGCGCTCGGGGGTGGACCCTTGTCCTGTGGCAGTGGAGATCTGCCTCCTGGTAGAGACCAGGAGGCAACTGCTTCCAGGGGGAGGAGTATGGTCAGTGACAGAGGCTAGGAAGAGCTTCACCACTGGAAGCCCAAGGACCCCAGGGAGAAGCCCGTAGGGACCCAGGCCACTTGGACTTAGGTGGGCCTCACAGGGTCTCCTGGGAGAGTGGAAGTACAGCGTGCCCACAGACAGGGGGGAGCGCGGTCATGTTTGAGACTGGAGGTCAGGTGGAACAAGGAGGACCAGAATAGCGTAGGTGATAACAAGGCTAGGAACAGAGCCAGAATCTAGAGATGAGGTCAAACAAGCAGAGGTCAAAGTCCAGGAGTCAGTCCAAAGAATGGTCAACAAAGAAGAGGTCAGGTACCAGAGGTCAGATGAAGTCACAGGCAGGCTAAGGTAATCACCAGGCTAATGTCTGATCACCAATTAATAAAGGCAGAAATCGCTTTCACCAACAAAATTCATAATAATATAGATAATAAACACACTTTTACCTTTAAGAAAAAGATAGAGATGGACATGCTTGCTGAAGCAATAAAAAATAAGCTCTAAGAACTAAATCAAACCAATTCCATAGCGACATTCAACTCCTGGGATTGTCAATCGCATAGCTGAAAATCTTAGCCCTGTCCAGAAAAAAATTATTAACAAAGAAAGGAATAACTCCAAGCAAAAATACCTTTGTACAAAGATGAATTAAGAAGCACTAAACAGAAAAATAGAGAAACAATGGTGGAAATGCCCATCAGAAGAATCCCTAGGAAAATATAAATATTTCCTTATGAAATACAGTACACTAATCAACAAAGCAAAAAATGATTACTATGCTAGAAAGATCCATGAGCTTATATTTAATTCTAAACTGCTCCTTGAGGTTGTTAAAAATGTAACTCAAGACCCAACATCTTCCATCTCAAGAAATTACAATTTCACAAAGGCTGCCTGCAAAGAATATGCCACCACATTCTTAGACAAAATAAATACATTGAAAACACAATTTCCTATTTGCTCTCCATCAAATGTACATGAAGATTTGAAAGGCATGGTTAAGTGGTCCATGTTTGACAGAGTATTGAAACTAGAAATTAGTCAGATCATTAATAAAATTAATCATGCCATGTACTTACATGACCCAATTTCAACCAGTTCCCTGAAGCAAGTACATGGGGTCATCACTCAAACAATTACATTAATTAACCTATCTGTCAGAAGGAACTGTTCCAAATGAGTTAAAACAAGCAGTGATAAAGCTGATCCTAAGAAATAAGAATGGTAGAACAGACAATTGGGACAATATCATCCAATATCAAATTTTTAATTTCTTGCAAATGTTCTAGAGAAAGCAGTGTTATCTCAACTTGTAAATCACCTAGATGATCAAAATATCCTCTCTCCACAAATCAATTTGGATTCAGGAAACATCACTTAATGGAGATATTATTCCTCTCATTAATGGACCCATTTTTATGAAGGCTTAACAAAGATTAATCATATTGTCTAGTGCTAATTGACTTAACGGCCACCTTCGACACAGTGGACCATAGCCTGTTATGCCATCAGATGAGAAACATTGGGATAGATGGCAATGGTCTCTTCATTTCTATCTAACAGAACATTCCAAGTCAAACTAGGCCACCATACGTCTGATACTTTCCAATGTGATACAGGTGTCCCTAAAAGATCAGCCCTCTCAGCATCCCTATTCAATATCTACATGCTCCCACTGTGTAAAGTGATGATGAATCTAGGAATAACCTTTTTCCTGTATGCCAATAACATACAGTTTTACATCCCACACTTCAAATCATTTGAAAAAACAGCCTTGTTACTCTCTACCTACATGAAGGCAGTACATCAAGAACTTAAACTAAACACAACTACAAAAAGACTGAAATCATTTGGCTGAGCAGAAACTCAATAGTAAACCACCTGCCTTAAACCTGGGTAACTTTCAAATTAATCCCTCAAATCAATTACAGGATTTAGGTATACAGCTAGATGAGAATCTCACAATGAAAATGCACATTAGTAAATTAATCAAGACAGGTTAAGCCAAGTTGTGGCTACTACACCGATTGAAACAATTATTCATTTTTCAGGTCTTCCATATGGGATTGCAAACTCTAATATTCTCAGACCTAGATTATGACAACTCCTTATTACTAGGCCTTCCAGCTTGTAACTTAAAACCACTACAACTATTACAAAATGCCACAGTAAGACTCTTATTAGGATCTAAGATTGCAAAATAAAGAACTATTGGCTATTGGCTATTCCCATAATACGGAGCACACATTTGACAGAAATAAAGAGCAGATGTTCTCCATAGCAGGTCCAAAAATCTGGAATGCTATGCCCGAGTCATTATATATTATACCAATTAAAAAGAATTTTAAATCTTAACTAAAAACATGGCTATTCATAAATGTGTATAATTTAACTTAAAATCATCTGAAAATACAGAGCCACAGAGACAAGAAGGACAAAAGATAATAATCTAATCATGAAGAATAAATCAAACGAGAGAATGTATGAATATCAAAACATTTCACTAACTAAGCCCTGGATCATCGTTCCATTATAAATACAGTAGAACAATCGCCCTCTGCCAAAAAAGGGGTGGGAAGGGAGCCATGGTTGCGGCTACACTGAACATTTTTTACCCTGTAGCAGCAGTAGAAAAGGTGTAGTTATTTCCAGTACTACTGCCAGCGATAATGTGCAAAACATTATTGCCCGCAGTGGTACCAGCCCCTCAATATTCAAAACCTGCCCAAACTCCTCCCTTTTTTATTTTAATTTCAAGTTTAAATATTCAAATTGCAATGTGGTAATTATCGTGTTACCGCGGTAACACACTTGATAAGGTCCTATCGCGAGTTGATGAAAACTATCACCTCATTTTAATTCACAGTATTCTTTCCCATAATTACAAAATCAATTATAAAGATTTACTAGAAAAGTTTACTTTTCAAATATTAATGCCTGTCTATGAATACCACCGCTGTAACCAATCAATGTTTATTTGTTTGTTTGTTGAGTTATAACTATGAATGTTACTTTGTAAACCGTTGTGATCTATGCATGGAATGATGGTATATAAAATGTTGAAATAAATAAATAAATAAATAAATAAATATGCATTCCACACATATATATATATATAAGAGCACATATTTATTTCATTATCAAGAAGGATTTGGTTTTTCATAACTATAACTGCAGTATATGCTATTTTTAGAAAATTACAATACTTTGAATTGTAACCCATGGGAATGTTACTGCCCCTTATTTTTCTAATCACCAGTGCATTCACATCCTAGCCAATGTCATTCTCTAAACGTAATCTGTAATACAACGAACCAAGCTCTACATAGACTGTTTTCTGTAGGCTGCATATCTTAAAGTGGTAGAAAGATTCAGGTAAAATAAGCAGCTATCCGACCATGTAACAGCTAATACCAGCATCTAATTCAGACTCTGGGCAGCTTGTACTGGTAAACAGAACAGTTTCTGTCAGATCACTTAGACATCATCTGTAATGAATATGCAATGAGAATGTTCTGCAAAAACTACATTAAAATGTAAAGAGAAGCATGAAACAACGTTGCTGCGGTTTTTTTTCCCCCCGCAGTGCTATGTGACTAACTTTTAAAGCAGAGGATTTGCTTTATATATTTTCTACTTAATGAAAATTGTTTGGATTCATATAATAATAACATTCACTTTTTGATATGAGCAGTCCAATATTTCACAGTCCAGCAAATTTTATTATGACTGAAATGAGCAAAATTAATGAAACAAAATTGTTAGAGGCAATTTTTAAACAAAGATTATTTTAAATTAGCTAAGAAAAGAAAAATTAACTTTCTGATGTCTGTAGTCTATTTTTTCAATAAATATTGCTGCTGTCATTTATGTTTTAAACAAGCAAGTCATGAAGTTTGTGCTTTTTTAAAACTGCTTTTAGCATCCATAGTATTCATAGCACTAATAGAATAATATTAAGATTATCCAGAATTTCTATATGGATTTATTACTGTAGGAAAATAAAAAATAAGGTCAAAATGTTACAAAATGTTAAGTTATGATACCAAGCTTTCTAGATGGACCTGATGGTTTTTATCTTCTATCATAGTCTATGATTAGGGAGGCAATGAAAAATGAAAATGTTTATATTTCTCAGTATAAAATATCATCTAATATCCTAGCAGTACATATCCATCTGTTTTACCTTTGAGTATTTAGAATTAATCTGATTGTTGAGTGACATTGGAATCCATTGTCTCCATCTTATCTTGTTTCCAGAAAGAAAATAACTAGAGTTATTCTGATTTTCCCATAATGTGCTTTCCATAAAATGGGATATTCCAGGAGATCCTCTTTATAAGGCCTTCATAGTAGTCAACTATTTATATCACTATAGGAGGGCCAGCTACTACCTCAAGGTATAGTTTTTGTTGTGGTGTAGGGTTTTGGAGCCAGTTTTAAATGCAGGATAAGACATACGAACAGCACCAAGCAATCAAAACCTCTTTTAACTTAAAGTGACAGCACACGACCCACTTTCACTCAAATACCTTTCCCTCTACTATGTACATAACCCAGCATTAGATCAAGTGCCAACCCATGGTCACGCTGCAGAAATGCATCTTCAAAATCCAAATATTTTTTCATAACACTTCAGGCATTCAAAAGCTTCTGAGTCTCCCACACCCAAAATTATCTTATAGTATAATGGAAATGGGCAAATAGTTGGCGTTCTCACCACATATGCATTGTGGTTTATGGTGATTCTATTGTCACAGCAGCTGGAACAGGATGCCAAGCCATTGGATGATTCACAAGAAATTTAATTGGCAGCAAAGAACATAGGAATATGATGGCAGAAAAAGACCATATGGCCTATCTAGACTGCCCATCCACTCAACTAATTCAGCTTTACAATCCTTACCACTCCCCCAGTGATATTCTGTGTTTATCTCATGCTTTCTTGAATTCAGATACTATTGTCTTCACGACTCCATGGGAAGGCAATTCCATGCATCCATCACCCTCTCTATAAAGATTAATTTTATTAGATTACTCCTGAGTCTGTCCCCTTTCACCTTATCCCTTGACCCCTCATTCCAGAGTTCCTTTATTTATTTATTTCTATATCACATTCTCTATTTATTTATTTATGATTTTATTTAACATTTTATTTTCCACTGCTTCCAAAATAAATATCTTATCAGTGTGGATCACATAATAATCATAAAAGACATAACATGCAATATATAAAATAATGAAGAAACTACAACATACTTTAAAATAACTTAATATTCATATTCTATCAACTCTCATCCATATGTCTTTTTAAACAATAAGGTTTAAGAGGCTCACCTCCTGTGCATGGAAAACTTAGTGATATGTCTCTATCATATCTCCCCTATCTTTCCTTTTCTCAGGAGTATACATGTTTAGCTTTTAAACTCTGTCTTCATATTCTTTACAATAGACATGTACATTGTTCTGTTTTATTGGTTCGGGCTTTGTTTTTGGGCTCCTGTGGGAAATTTCATTTTTCCTGTGGTTCGGGGTTTTTTTTTTTCATGTTTCTCTCTTTTCAGTTATTCTGCACACTAACAGGGTTTAGTGTGCCCTAACTCCATGTTAGTGCGCACTAAGGGGCAGATTTTAAAAAAGTACACCGGATTTTAAAAGATACGCGCGTAGCCACGCGTATCTTTTAAAATCCGGAGTTGGCACACGCAAGGCTGTGCAAAATCAGCAGCCTGCGTGCGCTGAGCCGCGCAGGCTGCCTCCATTCCCTCCGAGGCCGCTCCAAAATCGGAACGGCCTCGGAGGGAACTTTTTTTTTCTCCCCACCACCTTTCCCTCCCTTCCCCTATCTAACCCACCCCCCAGCCCTAACTAAATCCCCCTCCCCTACCTTATTTCGTTGAGTTACGCCTGTTTCCGGTAGGCATAACTTGTACGCATCACCGGCTCCCTGCCTCGGCACAGGCCGCTGTGCTGGAGCACAGCCCCCCCCCTGGACCGCCGCCAGCCCCCCTGGACATGACCCCGAATGCCTCGATGCCCCCGACACGCCCCCCCCAAGCAAAGCCCTGGGACATACGTGCATCCCGGGGCTTTGCGCGTGCCGGCGGCCTATGCAAAATAGGCACCCAGCACGCAGGGCTTTTAAAATCTACCCCTAAGTCATGTTAGTGTGCACTAACCAGTTTTCTAATTTTGGAGTTAGTGCGCCCTAACGAGGCTTAGAGTGTACTAACTCTATGTTAGTGTGCATTAAGTCCCGTTAGTGCGCACTGCCTAATTTTCTAATTCCAGAGTTAGTGCGCCCTAATAGGACACTTTTTAACTTATTGGTAACAATTTTGTTAGTGTGCGCTAACAACCAGTTATTCACCCTAAGTCCTATTAAGACGCACTAACTGGTTACCAATAAGTTAAAAAGTGTCAATTGGGGGGCAGTTCATTAGCTAGAGGTATGATTCTGCATTCCCATTGGCTGCTTCCTTCTAAGGAGACAGACAATGGGAATGCAGAACAATACCTCTAGCTAATGAACTACTCCCTAATTGACACATTTTGTAATTTATTGGTAACATAGAGTTAGTGCGATCTAAGCCACATTAGGACACACTAAGCCTGCAACTTTGTTAGTGCGCACTAATGGGACTTAGTACGCACTAACTACATGTTAGTGTGCATTAACTCCTATTAGTGCACACTAACATGAAATATGGATTTTTCTGAATTATCGGAAACATTCCTTTCATATGTCGGTTCTCTCGAATCATGACAAATTAGACAATTTCGTTGAAATTGTCTAATTCATTTAAAACAAATGCACATCACTACTTTACAATGAAAACCACTGACCACTTTAGTAGCCACTGTCTGGACTGACTCCAACTGCTTTATATCCTTTTGAAGGTGCATTCTCCAGAACTGAATACAGTATTCCAAATGAGATCTTACCAGGAACCTATACAAGGGCAATATTGCCTCCCTTTTTCTGTTGAACATTCATCTCCCTAGTATCTTTCTGGGCTTTACTATTGCCTTATTCACTGTTTGGCCAACTTAAGTTCATTAGATATGATCATACCATATCTCTCTCTTATTTTGTGTTTAGAATTTTACCCCCTATACTTTAACTCTCTCTTGGGTTTTTGCATTCTAAATGGATAATTCAGCATTTTTTCAGCATTACATCTTAGCTGCCAGACCCTATACCAATGGATCCCTCTTCAGCTTTTCCACACATTGCTGCTCAGTGGCTCTCTAGCTGTTGCAGATTTTGCTATCATTGGCAAAAAGACAAACCTTTCCTGATAATCCTTCTGTAATGTCACAAAACACCTGATCTAAGAAGGAATCCTTGCTGCACCCTTAATAATAGCCCCCTCCTTGGAGTAAATTCCATTCGCTATGACCCTTTATTTCTCAGGAGTTCATTTTAAAACATAGCGCGCGCGTACTTTTGTTCGCGCACCAGGCGCGAACAAATGTACGCTGGATTTTATAAGATACGCACGTAGCCTCGCGTATCTTATAAAATCTGGGGTCAGCGCGTGCAAGGGGGTGCACATTTGTGCAACTTGCGCGCGCCGAGCCCTGCGTGCGCTGCCCGTTCCTTCCCCCTACCTTCCCCTTCCTTCCCCTACCTAACCCACCCCCCCCCCGGCCATATCTAAACCCCCCTACCTCTGTCGCACAAGTTACGCCTGCTCGAAGCAGGCGTAACTTTGTGTGCGCCGGGCCGGCTGCAGAGCGCCATGTTCCTGTCCGGGGGCTGGTCCGGAGGCCGTGGCCATGCCTCCGGAATGCCCCCGGGCCAAAACCATGCCCACGGCACTGCCCCGGATGACGCACCGACCACGTCACACCCCCGACATGCCACCCGATGACGCGCTGACCACGTCGCGCCCCCCCAACATGCCCACCCCAAGAAAGCCCCGGGACTTACGCACATCCCGAGGCTTTGCGCACGCCGGAAGCCTATGCAATATAGGCTCGGTGCGCGCAGGGGGGGTTTAAAAGGGTTACGCTCATACCTTATGCACGTAACCCTTTTAAAATCCGACCCTCAGTTTCTAAACCAGTCACTTTAGAGGTCCTACCAAGACTTATGTGAAACCAAAGGCTTTGATAAAATCCAAGTATACTACATCTAATTGTATAGAATGCATCAGTGTAAATTGCTACTTTCATGAGTGTTCAGGAGCATATTGTGCCTATATTAGCTTGATTACACTGATTACTCATTAAAGTCATTCTGCTCATTTTTAAGGCTACTCATGACTTTGTTTCCAATTGTTTCAATTCAGTTTAAAAAAAAAATTCAGCTAGTTTTGACCTTGAAGTCTTTATCACTGAATCTTCTAGATTTATCATCTGTTTATCAGGTCTGGAGAAAATATGTGTGTGAGAGAGAGTGTGTGTCTAAAAGATTGTCCTTGAGAGAGAAAAGTCTGCGGGGAGGGAGTAATTTCACATCCCTTACCCCAAACACACACAACACACACACTAATTCTTGCCAGTATTGTAAGTATATGGGGGAGGAGGAGAGAAGTATTGTAAGTATATGGGGGAGGAGGAGAGAAGGTTTATGTAAAGTCTGGCCCCTCAGACTCCTACTCCCACAACTTGGATAGACTAATGTGTTCCTTAAGCCAAAAGTTTGCCCACTGCAGTATAATATATGAATGTTATATATAATTTCTACTCTCCAATTTTTGAATCCTTTTTCTGATTTCTAGCTAATTATTTAAGCAGACATTTGAATTATCTCCAGAGTTTGGTAGCGTTTCTGACTTATTTTTCTTTTAGTTTGTCAGCTCTTTAGAAAATTGTGTTTTGTTTTATTTTATATATTATGTATGATATTTAGTTATTCTGGTTAATAAATATGTAAAAAAAATAAATTTTATTAATGAAGGTTGCTAGAAAACTTTTATTGCAGTGCATCTGGACAAACTGTATATGATTGTTTTTGTTATATCTAAGCAACACAAAGTTATATAAGAACCTAAGATTTTTCTTGAGTTGGACTTTTATGAATAATAGGTATAAAGTGTTGTTGATATTACTACTGATATTACTACATACACACAGTGCTGCACAGGCACATAGCAGGCACAGTCCCTGCTCAATTGATTTTTATAGTCTAGTTAAAACATACAAACAAACCACATAAGAATCTTTGTTAAATCAAGAAGGCCATGATCATGGAGAACTAGCGATGGAGTATTCAAAAACATCTAAAAATGGTAGGTTTTTAGGTAAGATTGGAATCTGATTAGAATGTTAGCATTTTTACAAACTACAATTTGTGTGGAGGAATACATTTAGCAAACCTTTTCCCTCTGGTTCTTTTGTGGAAGAGATTCCTGTAGAATCATTTTTCTTTTGGGGATAAGTATTTATTATCAAATTATCTGGGTCATTTTGCATTAGTGGTAAGGCCCTAATGCATGCGTTAAATAGTGCAATGCATGCTAATATGCAAATGTCATAAAATGTATGCAAGTGGGAGAAGTTTGAGCAGAGTTACTGATAATGAGCAGCTTCTAACTTCAAATGTGATACAGTAAACATACAGCAACGTGGGTTTTAATGCTGGAAATAACTACACCTTTTTTTCTGTGTGTTGTGCCCGCATTAGCTGTGTATTACTGTAGAGACCAATATGTAACTTTGCTATTTATACCACTGTAAGAGGGAGAACTTTTAACTCGGGTTGGGGTTTGGGGGAGTGGGATAGGTTTGGGGGGGGGCAGTTTTACATATACAATCAAAGGTACGAACAGCAAAGTTGACATCACTGATGTTTTTATGTCATTTGGAGCGATGAAAGATAAAAGAGGAGTTGATTTGTACAACGTACTCTCTACCTAGCTTGATTGAAAAATAGCACGTATGCAATAAATATATCATGCTTAGCGGAAATTACCTATGTGATGCAGGAGCAGGGAAAGTAGCCTAACCATGTCCCCTTTTATCACAGGTGCTATTTCCGCATAAAGCCGGGCACACCCTTGACCTCATTTTCATTAACTCCTGCATCCACTCATCACATACTCCCTCATGCACTCCGGTACCCTGGTCAGACTACTCCCTTATCAATGCCTGCCTCTCTATCAATGCCCCCACCTCTCTCAATCCCTCTCATAGCAACACCATCGTCTTTAGAAAATCCTGCCCTACTGAAGATCTTATCTCCACTCTCTCCAACTCCCTTACCAAACTAGACTGCTCCACTTCTGAAACAGCACTCACATCATGGAACAACCTCACCCTCGACATCGCAAATGAACTATGTCCTTTCATTAGCCGAGACCTACACCCAGCACAAAAAAATAAGAAACCATGGTACACCCCTGAATTAAAAAGAATGAAAAATACCCTCAGACGGAGAGAGAGAACCTGGCGGAAAGACCCCTCCATGCAACAAGCCTCCATTTACAAATCCACCCTGCACTCCTACAGACTCACCACACTTAGGACCAAACGCAACTATTATGCCTCCAAAATACATGAATATAAGTACAACCCCAAAGCTCTATTCTCCTATGTGGCAGATCTCACTAAGTCATCCCCACCCTCCATCTCTGACAATGAAGCCAGTATTAAAAGTGAAGAACTTGCCTTCTTTTTCCACAATAAAATAGTGAATATCCTCCTCAGATTCCCCATCACTTCCCATCCCATCCCCCCACTCCCAATCATCGCCAAGGCTAACCTTGACTCCCTCGACCTTACCTCGTCCATGGAAATTGAATCTATTCTTAAAAAGATCAAACCAGCATCCCACTCTATGGACACCATCCACACCAAAGCACTGCTGACCATTCCTAATACCATCACCAAACCTCTAGTGGACATCATCAACTGCTCCCTCTTCTGGCACAGTCCCAGACACCCTTAAGCATGCAGTTGTCAAACCCCTCCTCAAAAAACCGTCACTTGACCCCAGTGACCCAGCCAATTACCATCCCATATATAACCTCCCTTTTATTGCTAAAATCATGGAAAAGGTGGTCAACTCCCAACTCATGGATTACCTAGACAGCAACAACATTCTTTACCCAATTCAATTTGATTTTTGTGAGCACTTCAACATGGAAACCCTCTTACTCACCCTCACTGACTCCCTCCTCAAAGGCCTAGATCAAGATCACTGCTACATTCTTGCCCTCCTCAACATCTCATCAGCGTTTGACACAATAAGCCACAACCTCCTCTTCTCTCGCCTATCTGACATTGGCATTTCAAGCTCAGCCCTCCTTTGGTTTAAATCCTACCTGGCCAATAGACAATTCTCTGTCAAAATATTCTGAATCCACACACTTCTGACTCATCCAAGGTGTGCCTCAAGGCTCCTATCCCTCCTCCACCCTATTTAATATATACCTCACTCCCCTCTGTTAGCTCCTATCCGACCTCGGCCTCAAATTTTACATCTACGCAGACGATGTTCAAATCATCATACCAATATAAGAATCCATCTCCAATTCACTAAAATTCTGGGAGAAATGTCTCACTTCCATAAACACCCTTCTCACAAATCTCCACCTCACCCTTAATACCACTAAGACTGAACTTCTCTTTATATCCAACCAACAAATTCCCAAGCCCTCCCTCTCTAGCGACCCGGCATACAGTATTATCTCCTCACAGCCCTTCGTACGAGATCTTGATGTTCTGATTGACCAGCAACTAAACCTGAAAAACACATCAACACCGTCCTAAAGGAAGGCTTCTATAAGCTCAATATCATAAAAAAACTCAAACCCTTACTCCACACCCATGATTTTACGCACCGTCATACAGGCGACCCTCTCAACTAAAATGGACTACTGTAGGCCTCCCCTACTCTACCATAAAACCGCTACAAATGCTGAAGAACGCTGTTGCTAGAATTCTTACTAATACCCGCAAATCCGAACACATAACCCCCATCCTTAAAGATCTCCATTGGCTTCTGATACCCTCACGCATCCCTACAAAACCCTTACCATTATTCACAAATCCATCTACAATCACAACTCCAACTGGCTTGATGAGCCTCTCCATTTCATCCCCTCCAACCACCCCACCAGAGCAACCCTGAAAGGTTCTCTCCACATCCCATCCCTTAAAAATGCACCCCTCACCTCCACCAGGGATCAAGCTATTTCCATTGCAGGCCCTACCCGTTGGAACTCACTACCTTTGGATCTCTGCCTCGAGCCTTGCTCCATCAAATTCAAGAAAAAGCTAAAGACCTGGCTCTTCAAACAGGCACACCCAGATTAGGTCTCCTGCGCACTAATCCCATCACTTCATTACTGCCTCTAAGTCATTAATTGTTACATTCTTTAAATTAACATGTTTCTCGCAGTTAAATTCTCCAGTTCCTCTCTCCTTTTTCTTTCCCTTGACTTCTGGTTTAATTGCAGTCCCCCTCCTCTTCCCTGTTCTATGTAATTTCTACCTGCAGTTCGATGTAAACCGATATGATGTAACCACTAATATTGTTATTAAAAAGTTTCTAAATAAAATAATACAATATTTATAGTATTTTGATGAATCTAGGTCTAAGTTTGAAATAATATTGATTGTTCTATGTTTGGCATGAATTGTGGTATGAGAAGAATATTTATGCATAGCTAATGTACAGGTGGCTTGTTCAGTTTTTCCAAGTATATGAGCGTTTCTGTGTTGAACTATCTGACTTTATATATTTTCACTTTCAGAGGTGCTTACATTTCTTTCTAGATTTTTTGAGCACCAAACTTTTTCACTTTTTCCAAGAAAGAAAGCATGACATACTATTAGAGCTCATAGTTATTAGAATTCTTTTGTATATACTAAAGCTTATGTAACAGATTCCACCCACTCTGTTCAGGAAAAGTGTACCTGTAATGAAAAAAACCTTTCTATTTGTGTGTTTCTTTTCTTCCTTGAAAAAGCTATAAGGATTTTCTCACTGTTACTCCAGGCTCTAGCTGAAGGATCAGAACAGACTGACTGAATTCTGATAATCTGGGTCTCATTCATCCAATGTATATAGGATCCTTTTTATTCCTTCATTGCTGATCAGTAATTTTTCTCTGTTTTAATTAACTTTTTACTGGTGCTTTATGTAATTGCAATTGTCTACATAGCAACACAGTAGATGAAGTCAGGATGGAACTAGCTCATGCATGTTCACTTTTTATATCCTGAAAATCTGAGGTCAGATTTGGCAACTATGAGCCTACGTTATGTGGCTATGGATAGAATGGGAAAATTGTTGTCAAAAGGAGATATTTCTAATTCATATTCACAAACAATTCAGTTTTTCTTTTCAAGAGAAAATGTTCTTATATATCAAGTTTAAAATGTGCCTCTTTTGTCTCAAGGGCCAATGTAATAAGATCTACAGTGAAATCGGTGCTAGTTGTCTGTGTGCATTTCTTTAATGCATGCAGCAAAAGAAGATGCTTCCATGGGATGTAATAAAGGACACATATACAAATGAGTTGCACACAGAAAATCCATGCAAAAGTAAACCCTGCATGAAAACACATGCAAATAAGCATAATCAAGGACCTGTGCAATAGAGTGTGCAGAAACCTGTGCTGAAATCCACATTAGTATGGTGACCCGTGAGTGATTCTTGGGGCAAAAGCCTTACCCTTTCATATAACAATGATGAAGTTAGAGGTCTGGGAGTGGTACTGAAGGTGGGTAGAGCAATGTCTAACCCTTTCATGTTCTGTTTCTGATCGCATGGCAGCTGTACTGGCAGAGGCCAGTAAGCACGGGAAATGCAGAAGAGATTTGTTCAGTCAACCCGCAAAATGTACCATATCATCTGGAAAAAGTGAAGATAATCCATGATTACCCCTGTGCTGCCCAGACACACAACCATACTAATGCCAACAATGTATTAAACCGACCTCCAGACACATGCTTTAACTTAACTCCTGCCCTGACTCAGGTGCTAAAAAACCTGCACTAACCAATGAGTGGCTCCCTGCAAAGCCGTGAATAGTTTATTGTCTCTTTTGCATGCCATTTGCATTCACTCACATAAAACTAGTCGTGGGTTTTTAAATGGATTTATGTGTGTGTTTTTCCTGCACAGCACAATATTACATACTCACGTAAGACTAGTGCAGGTAAATGCTTGCAAAAACCAATGCAAGTATGTGCAAAAACTCGTGGCAGCTTTAGCACAGAGCTTATTACATTGGCTCCTAAGTATTGTGTAGTTATGTCAGCAATTCATAGATAACAATGTCCTTTTTTTGTTTAATAACACTGTTGCTTCTTCCGTGCAGCAATACTGAGAGGTTTGAATTGTCATGCTGATGCTGTGAGGGAAATGCTATTTCTAAAGACAGGAGAACGGTAAATCATACCTTTTTCTACATACACTATTATTTTGTTTAAAATATGCAATGCTTTCCACTGAAAATTATTAAGGAAACAGTATACATTATAGAACAGTTTTCACACATCTCAGAGAAAGGGAAGAGCCTCCTAGGAATGGACATATATATTTGAAAAGAATACGAGTCAGGCAAAGTGACAATTTGTCTAGATTCATCAATATGCTATAAATAAAGCAAAAATATAGCATGTTTCTGTCCTTGATAAAAATGGGTGTGGTTAGGGATATTTCTGATATATCGCATTGCGAAGGTAAGTTTTGCTACTTGTGATAATTTATCACGTTATGTGATGTAGTATTGCATTGTGCAACGCATTAGCGCTTTGCGCGTCATTTTACATCTGGAACATTATCTTCTTCTAATTATGGTCCTTCTACTTTCTGCGGCTGCCTCTGTGAGGGTGTGTCAGGCGTGGGAGAAACAGAAAAGGAGGTGAGTTCTTGGATGCAGTTTAGTTCATAGAGATTTCTGAGTGAGTTGTCCTGTTTTCTGTTATCATCTATTTACCTCTGCCTTTGTCTTTTGTATTTATCTGTATAGATGTTTTTGTGTGTTTGTCAAGTTGTCCATTTGTCTTTGTGTGGTGATAAAGAAGTCTGGAGTGGAGGAAGAGATTTGGAGTGGAGGACAAATGATGGAGGAGTGCAGAGTGGTGGAGAGGATGATGCATAGAAGGTGTGGAAAGATAGGAGAGGAAAAGTGTGAGGAAAGGAGGAAGAAGAGGAGGGAGGAGGAGGGTAGGAGTGGTAGGAGAAGGTGGATGATGATGAGGGACAGAAGTAGAGATAGGGAGGAGGGAAGGGATAGGAGGAGGTGGAAGGGGGAAGGGGTTAACATGTAAGTGTGGTGGGAGGAGGACGGCAGGGTAGAGATAGAGAGTGTGGGGGGAGTTTGTAGGGCAGGTGCAAGAGGGGGGAGGAAGGAAGGGAAGCAGGGAGTGGAATCAAGAATGAGGAAAGTGACATCTCTCCAGAAGTTGAAGTGGCAACCTGCTCATTTGGCAGCTAAGCATCAGGCTGGGTTTGTCTTTGCACATACAAGTTCAGTGTTGAAGACAAGATGCTCATTGCCGAGCTCCTCAAACATTATAATATTCTGTTTGAGAACCATGCAGTGAAGACATCCAGGACAACCAAGAGCCAGATATGGTACACCATTGCCCAGGCCATATCCTTGTACAGTGCAATAAAGAGGACCGGAGAGCAGGTGGTCCACCACTACCATGATTTAAAAGCCTAGCTGAAAAACAAGGTGGTGAGCTACAGCAGGTACCCACGCCAGACGGGAGGAGGAGCACCTTGCCTGATAATCCTCATGTCCATGGAGGATTGCCTGATTCACAACTGGGACCGAGCATGTTCTAGGGGATGGACAAGGTCTTGGACACATCACAAACTGGGACGGGTAAATTCACATCATCTGTAAATATCAAGTCTGCTACAGGTGTCCACATATTTTGGCATAATATGCTCATACTGATTGACTGATACAAAGTGCACATCTTATGCCAAACAGTACACGTGCACTTCTTAGCATTTCTACTTATTTCTTTTTTGTTTCCATAGCTCTCACCCAGGAAATCCCCGGTCTCAGCTGTGAAGCCCCAGGGACCAGCAGTGCAGCCCCAGCTCTCAGCTTGCAGCTGGATGCTCAGACCCACCTTGGAGCCAGCAGCAGCTGCCACAAGAACTGCACAAATTACAACCACCCCTTGGCTTGTAGAGGGATATCCAATATTTTACCACTGGAGATCCCAAAGATGAATCTCAGCCACAGAGGGACAGAGATTGTAAAAGATGGATACTGACAGGTAACTTCCAGCCAAGAACCTGTCTCCAGCAGAGAAAGAAAAAAAATAAATGAGAACTTTAACCAGCATATCAAAATCTGCTTGTTTGTCTGTTGACTATAAGCCTCTGGTGAAATAAACCAAGGCAAAGAGGAGAAAACCAAATTCTCTCTCAGAGCAGAGGTCAGAGTAGCCCGAGGAGAGTCCATAGGACATGGCTAGGCCACATCCAGGGATAAAGGAAGGATTTACAGACATGGCAGGAGCCCCTCCCCCCCAAAAAAAAAGCTTAAGAGAGGGGGGAAAAGACCTGCAATGCAGAGAAAACACGCTCCACTCACTGCCTGATTATGCAAGAAACATGCATAATCATAGACTGGCTAGAACAAGAAGGGGCAAAGAGGGAGATAAAAAAAAGAAGAGCTGACTATTTGAAGGAGCTGACTACCTGAAAGGGGAGAAGACAGGAAGAATCCCCTAAAACTCTCTGTGTAGAAGAAGGAGAGGACTGGGTGTGGTCAAGAGACTGAAGAGAGAGGAAAGCCCTGCCTGTTATCGGACAGCTGGTAAAGTACTCTGGAGACCGATGAGAGGGAAGCCCTCCCTTGGAACTGGAAATCCTGCCCCAAAGTCCATAACAGACCAGAGCAGAGAGAGATGCCTCTTCAGTCATTTAGTACCCGAACCCAGGAAGCAGGCCTATTGTTCAAGTTGATCCTTGAAATTTGCCAGAGATGGCTTTAGAGATAAATAGAGGGATTATCCTGAAGTTAGTGGCGCTAGTAAGTTAACTATCGGTCTTAATATATATTATATAACCTAAGATATCTGGCATGTTTAAAGCCACTAATGGTACAGATCTTTTATTAGCATCAACTGGTGCTCAGTAGCAAGGATGTTAGATAAATGTTTTGTGTTTATTTTTCTAAAAGCAAAATCTCAAAGTCTGACAAATAAAAGTTTAATTCTGCCATTCTTGAACAATTCAGATTGTGTGTGGTATAGGAGGTAATAGGGAGAAATCTCTGTAGCCCGGCCTGCCAATAGGTGTGGGAAAAGTGAGGGGCACACTAGAAAATAGGTTCCCAAATCCCTCATATAATGTACAAGCTCTCCCCTACATCTGGACACATGCCTAAACCTCTCTAGCTTCATGGAGGAGACAACCCTGCCATGGGATGAAGGTAGCTAGTCCACACCTGCCTCTAGCATGCCACATCAGAAACAGAATGCACTACACACCCAGTCAGATCAGCTCACCAGCCTGGACATGTCAACTTTAGAGCCACAGACAGTAGGGATGTGCAGAGGGACGCCATACGTTGCATTCGTGATTCGGATTCGTCAGGGAGCAGATACGTTGCATTCGGCCGTATGGCGCCCCGATGCATTAATACGGCGATTTCTATTTGTGTCCCAGCTAAAATTAAAATTAACTACAACCCCCCACCCTCCTGACCCCCCCCCCCCCCCAAGACTTACCAAAACTCCCTGGAGGTCCAGCGGGGAGTCCGGGAACCATCCCCTGTACTCTCACACCCTCGGTACCGGTTTCATCATGGTGCTGATAGCCTTTGTCACAGGGGCTACCAGTGCCATTGGTCAGCCCCTGTCACATGAGCATCGGTGCCATCTTGTGCTCCTCCCATGTGACAGGGGCTGACCAATGGCACCGGTAGCCCCTGTGACATAGTATGGGCAAAGGCTATCTGCACCATTTTGAGTACTGGCATCGGACGGCCAGAGTGCAGGAGGTCGCTACGGGACCCCCGTTGGATCCCAAGGGACTTTTAGCCAGATTGGGGGGGGCTCCTTACCCCCACAAGACTTGCCAAAAGTCCAGCGGGGGTCCGGGAGCGACCTCCTGCATGCCGGCCGTCCGATGCCAGTACTCAAAATGGCGCCGATCGCCTTTGCCCTCACTATGTCACAGGTACCGATGGTCGGCCCCTGTGACATAGTGAGGGCAAAGGCTGCTGCCAGTATTCAAAATGGCGCCAATCTATTCTAGTGCTATAGAAAACTGGTGGTAGTTGTACTCTAGTTCATCCTCTGTGTTCCCATTGTTTACAGAGGCACTGTAGGGTACAAAGTCAACATAGGTTGATATTGTAGATTTGGACTTGAGTAGCAGTTTTCTTATTTCTGAGAGTTCTTCAAGTTCCTTTGTCATCAGCTGAAGTGCATAAGTACAGTCATTAGCTTCTGGGTATTCACTAGACGCCAACGGAAACACCCCACTCTAGGGGCGAATCCATTCTAGGGAACCCTTTCCTGCACAAAGGAAAGGGAACTCTCTCCTGGGCCAGCCTGTCTTGCCCCTATCAAAACTACAGGGACCTGACTACCTTAGCTCTGCCAGCCTGTCTTTCCCCTGTCAAAACTACAGGGACCAGACTACCTCCGCTCTGCCAGCCTGTCTTGCCCCTATCAGCTTTCTGCCACTCTGCCTTGCTGCCATACACCAGACGACTTACTAAACTCCTTGTGGTGTTCTTGCCACTATCATGGTTCCTCAGTGTGTTGGTGCTAATCTTTCTGCTTGCTATGTTCCCCCTTCATTGTGCTGTAGGATGTCAAAGCCACTTGTCTTGCGGCTTTGCCTGTCGTGCTGCCTTTGAGGGTCCATGCATCTGTTATCCATGCTCTCTTTTGAAGCTGTGATGTGTTTTTGACACTCTCGCTGCTGCTTTGTTAAAGCATTCTTGCCACTTCTGGTACCCCTTTGCTCCTTTACAGTGCCTTAGGCTATTGATGCCACTTTGGTGCCACTTTGCCACAGTCTAAGTACCTTGGAGCTCTTTTCTCATTCTGATGATTGCTCCCCAGAAGTTTCATCAAAATTGATAATAAAACCCCAATTCTGCAGCCAAAAAATAGGCTGGAAATCCTTCCCCCATTGACTTTAATGGGAACCGCAAAACAAATTCATGTATTAATGTATCGGGGCGCCATATGTCCGAAAGCAACGGAAATGCCCCCCGACGAATAAGTATCAAGAATGCAATGAAAAATTTCCGGCTGCACATCTCTACCGAGCGCCAGTGCTGCCTCCTCCTTGCCCATGGCTGGCCACCGTGTTTGGCCAGTCTCTAATACCAGGGATGGTACAGGCCCCTCCCTAGGTGCACATGCCCAATTTTCCCATTTCTTAAAAGGTTGGTGATGCAAATAGGCAAATGATGCCCATTGAAGATCACTGCTGCACTTGCTCCTTGCCTTGGCAATAGCACATCTCCTTGGAGAAGTGCATTGCCTCAGCGTTCCTGGTTCCTGACTTCTGCTCCTGGTTCCTGAATTTCTGTGTTCCTATGTCTTGTTCCCGGTTCTGATAGCAGCTTGGTTCATCCTGCATTCTTGTCTTCCTAGTCAGTCTGGCTTCAGTGTCCCTTCCTGCTCCTGCAGTTCTTCATCCTCTTCTTTGTTGCTTGTCTCCCCAGATTAGACTTCTGGCTTTGACTTTGGATTGGACCTTGATGCTGCCTGACCTCTGGCTGCCACTGACTACTGCCTGTTTACCATTACCAACTGAATTCTGCCTGGCCCTACCTCTGCCTGAAGTCTTTAGTCACAAGCCTACCTGACTAATTACCTGCTGCCTGCCCTGACCGCGGTTTGACCTGACTCTACTCTCCCTCACTGTGGTAGCCCACAATTACTTCCATTGTAATGGATCATCACCTCCACAGAGGCCACCACCGATGACCCATGGCTTCTTTTTCCTTTCTCCGCTACCGCCAGCCTAGGCTCTGGCGGCAACGACATGCGGCCTCTTTCTTGTTCATTGGCCACCACTGGCTCCAGCAGTGGTCTTTCTTTTTTTTTCCTTGGCTGCACCCAGACTCTTTTTTTAATTTCTTGGCCACTGGTGACCTGAGTGCTGGAGGCGGCCCACTGCCTCCTTTATTTTTCTTACTGCCATTGGTCTAGGATCTGGCAGAGGGCTGCAGTCTCCTTTCCCTTTCTTTGGAAGCCACTGGCCTGGGCTCCGGAGGTGGTTTACTGTCTCTTTTCTCTTTTTTTGGCTGCTGGTGGCTCACAGTCTCTCTTTTCTTCGTCTTTATGCTGCTAGCACTGCAGGTATGTTGCGTTTGTGCCTGTTCTCACCCTCACTCCACCCTCTCTACCTTAGAGGCAACTCCTTTTGGGTCTGATGGACAGATACTGCCGTGGCTTCTTCTCGCCGTACTTCCTGGAATCCCCGGGCTGGCCTGACACTGCGGATCCACCATGTTCCTGATGACGTAAGGGCGCGTGTGTGCTCCAGAGTTTGTACCTTCAATGGCGCACACCTCGGGGGCGTCCCCCCGTAGTGACGTCATCCGCTTCACCTTAAAAGGTATTTGCGTGCAACTACGAGTTGAGTTAGCAAGGGGTTTGATTGTGGGGATCTTTCTCACCCGCTTCATCCTCTGCTTCTCTGCCTCCACCACCTTACCTAGGGATACCCGCTCCTCGGGGCTCCGCTCTCTATTCTTGATTTCAGATTGCTAAGATGGGATCCGGTACTCACTCCTCGAGGGCCTACATCCCTGAATGCTCAGAAGACTCTTTGCTACCTGGAAGCGATCGCAGACGTGTACACAGTCAGTTCTATTACAGATAGGAATCGGTACTCGCTCCATGAGGGCCTATATTCCTAATCTCCGAAGACACCCTTCTGTCTAAGACATTATCACAGGTACGGAGATCGTGAGTCATTATAATAAATTGCAGATAGGAACCGGTACTCGCTCCATGAGAGCCCATGTTCCTAAATCCCTTCTCAACTCTTTTCTATATTAGAAGCTATCATATATCTCTATCTGTGCATTGCTATTATAGATTGCAGATAGGAACCAGTACTCGCTCCACGAGGGCCTATGTTCCTAAAACCCTCCAAAGACTCTCTTCTATTCCATAAGCCATCTCATATACAGATATTGTGAGTTCTCATTCCAGACTGCATATAGGAACCAGCACTTGCCTACAGCTCCTGTTCCTGAATATACTGAAGACTCTGTTGCATAGAAGCCACTACAGATATCTACAATTGTGAGGTTATCATCTACTACTGGTTATGTATCCAGCATACCCTGGCTACTCACTATCTATAGTCTCTCTCTACAGCTCCACAACCCAGAGACCGCAATTACAGTATCAGAAGGACTTCAGACCTGCCGAGCACATCAGCTCAATACTGCCACCTCTGGTGGTTCTACTTCCTGTCTAATAAAGAACTATCTGTGTTTGTCTCTGTACTCCAGCCTAGCCGGTGGTCCCTCTCAGGACATCCTCTTGAGGGTGCTGTCATCTGCCATCGGCCCAGGGATTCACCAATTTACCTCGTGTTCTTTCCTTACACTACTAGAGTGGTATTATATGACTGCCACTCTGTGTGGAAGCCAACTCACTACAGAACACTAACTCTGCCTAAGGAGTATTACAATTGTTAGCTCTTCCCCTTGGCAGGGTGATCCATAACCAATTGCAAACTCCCTGGTGGACTTATAACAGATTGCCAACGCCTCCCCATGGCGGGATAAGGTATTCCAGATTCTAACTCGCCCCTGGGGAGCAGTTCCTATAGATTGCTACTCCTAGCAGCAGGGATTTACAACAGATTGTTAACTCTTCCCTCTTTAGGAGGAGATCCATAACAGATTGCCAACTCCTCCCTCTACAGGAGGAGCTCAATAACAGATTGCTAAGTCCAAGCAGATGATTTATATCAAGGTATTCCTGCCTGCAGAGTTGTTTGCCTAAATGAAGGGGTGAGGTGGCTGTGTCAGAAATGTATCAGGGGGCAATTTTGCTGCCTCAAAACCTTGTCGCCTGAAGTGGCCACCTCACCCTGTCTCATTATAGAACCGCCCCTGGCTCAACCTAAGGGGAACAAGGGATGGTTTTGCTAAAGCTCCAGTTGGGTCTGTGCTTCAGCCAGCTGTGTCTGCTGATGGTGGTGATCTGCAGAGCTCCTCCCTGCAGGTTGCGTCAACTACCCCTTAGCCCCAGGGTCCATCTCCACAACATATTGTCTACCAGAACAGGACATTGCACAATTAATACATATATTCAGTGCATTTGAACATGCTATTTATATGTGTTCCTGGAGATATTTATATTTCTTGATTTATTTACTAGCAACGTCTATCTCTGAGTATGCCTTTCAAATTGATTTATAGCTTCTAAACTGTAATTTTAAATAAATGTTAATAACTAAACTCCACCTAGAACCGTCCCTGAGCCATTTCAAAAAAGGAATCAAGACATGGCTCTTTAAACAGGCATACCCCAACTCCTCCCAATCCTAGGCATTGTCATGTCTTGATCTTACTCAGCTCCCGCTCAGCCTACACACCCCCTCCTCAACCTCCCTTTCGCCATCCCAACTCCCCCCGCTCCCTTACCTTCCCAGCTCCCCCCTTCTCCCTCACCATTCTAGCTCCCTCACCCTCCCCAGCTCCCTCCCCCCCCTGCTCCCTCCCCCCACCCTTCCCCAGCACCTTGCTGCCTCTCCCCTACCCCTCCCCTCTTTTCCTACAAACAGCCTTTCCTTGAAAGTGCCACTGCCTTAACGTTCTCCTATACCCCTACCCCCTCCTCTCCTTTCCCCCCCTCGCTCCCCCTCTCCCCTTCTCCCTGCCCCTGCATTTAATTTTAATTTTGTAAATAAGTTCATATGTTAATTTCTTAAGTGTAAATGCATCCTTAACATCCTGATGCATACCTACTCTTAACATGGATAATCATCATCCAGTTCGTTTTTCAAAGTTGTATCCCTGCTCGTTGACTCTCTCTATCCTGGTTCCTAGTTCATTGTAATATCGTTGACTCTCTCTATCCTCGTTCATTGTAATTTCCTTTCTCAGTTAATTGTGAACCGACATGATGTGTCCTACGAATGCCGGTATATAAAAATTGTTAAATAAATAAAAATTGTTAAATAAATAAATAAATAAACTACGTTTCTCAAAATCATATATTGTTTGTTCTTGTTGTGCAGACACCAGAAGTAAAACCTTCTTGAACACTGAACTGACATATCAAATGCTGATACATTCTTTACATGAATGAAAAATATAACAAATTATTTCCAATGTGTTTTCATTGGTTTGCTACTTATAACATGATTATCTAACATCTGCTTTGTCTTTCTAATGTTTAGCATATTTACATAAACTCATCCTCTGAATTATTCCAGTCTTTGAGGACAGAAAACAGATCTTTATCTATTTATGAGAGTAACCAAAATATATAAAAGTGCATAAAGTGTTAGTGGTGTATTGTATGACATACAACTTAAGCATTGTTCACCATTTGCCCTATTTTGGAAAGTCAATAGAGGCTAAGACAGGGGTAGGCAATTCCAGTCTTCGAATGCCATAAACAGGTCTGGTTTTCAGAATATCCAGAATGAATATGCATGAGATAGAGTTGAATGCACTGCCTTTATTGCATGCAGATATCTTTCATGCATGTTCATTGTGGATATCCTGAAGACCAGATCTGTTTGTGGTGCTCAAGGACCAGAGTTGTCTACCCCTGTATGGCATCCATCCATAAAGGATGAAACAGGCAGAAGACGAAGACAACTCAAGCACTGCAACTGCATCTAACAGCTGCTGGATCATTTGTCAATAATTCAGCTGAGTCCTCGAAGCTGGCTTTTAAAGTTGTATTGATTGGTTTGATATTCTTAGCTATACAGTTTAGGTTTGAGATTTATATTGTAGTTATGCAGTATTTCATGTGCTGTGTTTTCCAAATCATGGTTTGCTTGAGGCTGAAGATGTCTGTGCTGTGCCAGGAAGATAAACATTCTTATCACCACTCTTCCCAAACTGGTTTCCTCCATAAGTACATTCATTGTTAGTCCTGTTAAATAGTCTAAACTAAAATTGGATTGATTGGTTGTCCATTCAGCTGAGTGACTGATCAATTTTAGTTTTTTTCAATACATATCTGAAAAGGTGTTTGGGTTTGTTTGTGTCCATGCCTTTTCTACATGGCTTTACCTTTTGGAAATCATTATTTTTATTTCTCAAAATATATACTTCATTATAGTATTAACTATTTTCTAATATAAGATCATAATATGTGGGTGGAGCTCAATTTCACTGTAAATATTGAGGGCAATTTATGACAACACTTGTACAGATAAAGTCCATGTGGAAAAAGTACATGCACGATACATCCATGATTTTAAAATCACACTTATGCAAATGAAAATTAGTGGGACTGCACATATTTTCATGTGTATATGCATACACATTTACATCTAGTAGAAAGCAGGTATAAATGTCTACGCAGAAACTGTATTTGCATTATTTTGAAAATTAAAAGTGCATGCACAAATGATTTCCCCACTCACGGAAATGCCTCTTTGCAGTACAAGTAAAAGTAAACATACAACCCCCTAAGTAATTTTCATGTTTTGCACTTGTAAATGATTTTGAAAATTACCTCCAATACCTCCTTATATAGGAAACTCTTTCAGAACACATTATAGGTCCTGCCGTTGCTATCTGGGTTGATCCCCCTTTAGAACCAACCCCCACAAGGGATTATGTGCTTAGGAAGTCTCCCCTCACTACAGCTTAAGGAGGTAAGGCCCAATAGGATTAGTGAGGCCCCCAGGGAGAAAGCAGGAAGCCTGCGTACAGAAAAATGACTTATATGTGATGTTTTAAATGATATAAGGACTGCAAGAGTGAGCAACTCTTTGTTTTTGAGCTCTGTATTTGTCTGTAAGTAAACGTGGTATATGGGAACCAGCTGGACTCTGCCTTCTTCGGTCCTCCTGGGTTGTTTCCCAAGTAGTGGCTGCTCCTAGTTATCTCCTCATTCTAGCTTATATAATCTACCCTTGCTAAACTTTAACTCAAATCTCATTTAATATTTTTGTATAAAGTGTCACTTTAAAGTATTTAGATTTGCTTCATTGTTTTCTACTTTCCAACTGCATAAAAAGTTTATGACAAAGCAAGGTGTTTAAATTGTTATTTATGGATTTTTTGGCAAATGGACTTTCATTTTGAATCGAATGCAGTTTATTGGCAGCACAATAAAGCATCCATGAAAACTGTTCAGATATTTATTTTGTTCTTTTTAATCAGATTAGTTACAATGTTTTACAAAACATTTGATCAGTTCTTGCAAGACTGCAGCTCAACTTTATGTTGCTCATTGCTGCTGTTGGATTTCCTCCTGGATACATTTAGAGTAGGTCCGTGATTGCTGGCCTCCATTGCCGGAGTTGGAGATATCTTTCCTATGCATGGAGAATAATTAATTTCCAACTTCCATTTTTTTTAATTCACAACTCTCAGGTGGTAAAATGTGTGGCAGAATTGCAAGCCAATCTCTATTCAAATGGAATAAACAGGCTTGCTCTAACACACTTGAGCTAATACCTTTTCTGGCTATTGCAGCTGTAAATCAATAAAGCATTTGTTATATTCAAAATAAGAATGTAATTCAAACATTGAATAAGCTGCCTGGCTTTCTTTCATATTATCTTTTTTTTTTCCCATTTATTAAAGTTATTTTTTCTAAGATGGCACTGTACTCTAGCTTTGTTATTCTCTCAGAAGGTAGAATACATCTTTAACAGTTGAGCACTGGAATTTATTTGCATCCAATCACAAAGAACATTTTTAAATGAAAAAAAAAAACCCAACTTTAATTAGCATTATGTGATGGTCTTTTAGCTCATCTGATTTATCTTATTACATCTGTATTCTTATTTTTCAGCCTAAGGCATAAGAACTATAAAGTATTAGTCATCGGGGGAGGAAGACCTATTCATTTGGAGAGAATACATAGCATTTTGAAACATAATTATGAAAAAAAAAAGAGATTGAGAACACCAAAAGCATTTTTTTCATTAGATTCAGTTTGTACTCTTGGTGTATTGTGCAGAAAAGATTTGATTCAGTTTTATATGGAACTTAGTAAAATATATGGCAAATGTTATTCCCCACTCCAGATGGGGCAGAGGGTACACACAGCGCCAGGAGGAGGATAACATGTGCAGGCAGTAGCCAGCTCAGCCTATTTCTTCTTACCTCCAGAGGCAGATGCACTGTGTGGCTCAGCTGTGCAACCATGCACCCTTTCTCTCATTTTCATGGTTTCTCGGTTGACTCTTCCTTTAAAATGTGATAATCTGGTGTTATTAATATCAAAGTTGGATTAGGAGTACTTTTAGGTGCATGGGGGATATGTATGGCTGGAGAGTGGCATCTGCAAAAGGCTTTCACTAGAATAGCAGGTTCATGTGTCACCTAGGTTCAGTCCCTGGTGTGGCATTAGGCCAGAGACTACTGTTTAGGCTGTATTACAGACCTGCAGGGCTAGAAGTCCTGCTTGATGGGACTGGCTGCCCCAAAATCCCAGACCTACTTCCATTCTGAGAGGACTCACTGTCCTGCTTGCTCAGAGGGTGGGAAGATCCCCTCCATGTTTTAAAAGAAACCTTGGTTTTCCATTTACTTAGTTGCAAAAAGGGGCTTTGATATACAGGCTAGACTCCCTTGTTAGAGTTCTTTGACTAAAACTGTGGTCTTTATCATTTTCACTTGGTATAACTGTCTCTTTGGTATTGATTGAGTGATACAATATATTCAGGACCTGGATGCATCATGATTGCCCCAATCATATATCTTTTATATATTAAAATGATCTCAAAGTTTCTTTTTGCTAAATAGTCATATTTTAGTAAAAGTAATGGAAATATAATATTAAGAGCCATATGAACATGGCAGTTCATTAAAAGGAAAACATTGCTCTGTTTACATATTTTGCAGTTTGTAGATTATATTATCTGTTGATATGTAAAAGGAAAAATAGAGTTTATTCCAGTTTCCACAAATTCTGAAAATGAAACAGTGGGAAGTAATGTTCCAGCATCATAAATACCAAAGCAGCAATTGTGGAAGGCAGCTTTAACAAGCTTCTGTTTTCCATCTCACTCTAAATGTCTATGTGAGACATTTTTTATTGATGAACAAACAACTTGTGACATTTTCATCAATGTAAACTCTAAGCAGTCATAAAAAATAAATCTTTATGAGCACACATGGGAGTTAGTTTTATTGTACTGATTCTCATAGAAGCTTTGCTGGAATATTTGCTGTTTTTGGACCCCCATTAAATATTCCTATTTTATATGTTAAAGAATTGCATTTTGACAGTTAATCACTTTAGATCAACACTTTATTTGAATCCTACTGCTAACAGTGCAACAGGGTAATGCTAGTAGGTTAATATTAAATCTGACAACAAATTTTGGAACTATACACTAAATATGGGAAGCAAAATGAATAGTAACACAGTAAAGTCATTAAAATGGTCCTATAATATTTAGATGCTGAAAGATTATTACAAGTAAAGTAAGGCATTGCCATTGTGAAACAGCACTTATAGTGTACAATTATATTGTGCATGATTATATCTTTCAGTAATTATAAACGTGTGACCCCCATCTCCCAGCACTGATGGGGCCATAAAAGAATTTATACTTCAGGGGCTGGATCACACAGGCTAGCTCTTTAACAGCCTCATTTCTTTGTTGATGGGGGGGAAGGAAACATCTTTTCAGGGCCCAGAGTGACAACGGGAGCTTTAGAATTCTTCTCCCTGGGAGAGGTGCACTTTCTTTTCCCTTGTGTGTGCTGCAAGTGTCAAACAACACACAGGAGACCAGATATGAGTGTCCAGAAAAAATACTACACTGATGGTGAATAAGAATGAGTGTGTGGCACAGTTAACAAGGGATGTGCAAAGCCCAGACCTTTCGGTTCAGGCTTTGTTTTTGGCCCGACACAGCAAATATTGGATTTCCCACAGTTTGGGCCTTTGAAATTCAGGGGGGGGGGGGACGACGACACGACACACACACTCAAATTTCAGGTTAGTGAGTGCTAACTCCAGTTTGTGTGTGCTAACATTTTAACATTAGCGCACACTAACCCCGAACCGATTTTTTCCAGAAATTTCAGGAAAAATTAGTTCGGGTTTCGGGGTCCCTGAACCAAGACGAATGCACATCCCTACAGTTAACACAGTCCTTATTACCACAGATGATCTCTTTTTACAGTCTTTCCCTCTATCTGTGCATGGGTCTCTACTACCAGGGCATGGGAAGCACTCACCATCCAAGTCATGGATAAGTAAAGATCCCAAGTGGGCAGGGTATCCTTGTATGTTCAGGAACCCCCTTCCCCCCATCACGGGTAAAAATGGTAACATACAGTCTCAGCACAGAGAGTTCAAAATCATCTCCCCAGGGGTTGAAGGCTCCAGTTGGGTGTCCACAAATGTTATGAATTGGTCTTACTCACAGATCAGCTCTCCCACTCTTAATCTTTCTTATTCCTCTCAGATTCCACAATAGAAGGGATTCTCTCAGGAACACTTATTTATTTATAAGTTTTATAGACTGTCATTCGGAATATACCATCATAACGGTTTACATAAATAATTTAAAATAAAACAGTTAAATGAAATAAAAACAAAATACATTCTTAATCAACAATACTATCATAACAAAATACAATAGAATCAATAAAATAATAAATCATATTATCAATCATAGTAAAAAAAAACAATAAAACAACTTTTAAAACTTGATTTCGTCTCATCTGTCCTCAATCGGTATTCAATCTAATCATGGAGTTTCTCCATCAAAGGCCTTGCAAAATAACCAAGTTTTTATATCCTTCTCGAATGATTTAAAATTCTGCTGGAGTCTTAACTTTTCAGTTAATGTATTCCAAATTTTTGGGCTGGCTAGGGAAATCGCTCTATCTCTGACTTATGAAAGATGGGCTGATTGTATTGAAGGGATCGATAACAGCCCTTTGTTACTAGATCTTAACTGTCTTTGGGGTGTATGTAGTCTAATGGCTGCATTAAACCATTCTGTCACTTCTCCGTAAATTATTTTCTGTATAATGCATAAAACTTTATACTCAATCTTGTAGATGATTGGTAGCCAGTGTAAGGAAGACAGTACAGGGGTGATATGATCATATTACTTTGTATTAGTTAAAATTCTGGCTGCTGCATTTTGGAGGACTTGTAGCAGATGAATAGTTGATTGTGGGAGGCCTAACAAAAAAGCGTTACAGTAGTCAGTATTTGAAAAAAACAGTGCTTGGAGTACAGTTCTAAAGTTATTTTGGACCAGTAATGGTTTTAGTCTTTTAAGTGTGTGTAATTTATAATAGCCTTCTTTTAACTGTGCTTTTTGAAATTGAGTTTGGAGTCCATGATGACTTCTAGATCCCATGTGTTGTTTCCGATTTTGAGATTCATGATGTTATCTATGAGTGTTATGGTCAGTAACTTGTCATGGCAAGTTCTTCTATCCAGAGAAATGATTTCAGTTTCTTCTATATTCAGAATTAATTTCATATTCGTCAAAAGTTTTTTGATCAAGGATAGGTACATAACTATCAGTTTAATAGTCTCTTCAATTGTGGAATTTATTGGAATTAAAATTTGGATATCACCTACGTATACATAATGCAGAAGTCCTAGTCCGCTTAGGAAATGCCAAATCAGAATCATGTAAACATTAAATAAGGTGGCAGATAGGGACAATCTTTGTGGGACTCCAATATTCAATTCTTTTTTATCTGAAAGTGTATTTGTATTTTTTAATTTTAACTTGGAAAAATCTATTGTTAATGTACGAGGAGAACCATGCAGTTCTCACAGTTGCTCCTAGGCAGGATGGGGGCAGTGAAACTCTTCTTCCTGGTTCTTTTAACCAAAAATCCTTTTCTCAAACTGAATCCAAAAACACCAGACAGTCTTTGCATCAGGTCATCCACATTCCTCTGGTTCCCTAAAACAGTTATAAATAGGCAGGTTTTCCTTATCCTGCCACCCATACAGGGAAAGGTTTCCCCAGGTGTTCTCTCCAGGCAATTCCCAGGTGTCTCATAAGACTTCCTACCACAAAAAAACATTCAAAGTCTGAAAAACAACCTGGATATAGACCCTAACCAGCCAGTTAGTGGACTGGTTAGGCAGCTTCCCAATCTTGCTCAGGATCACCAGGCAGCACTTGCCCAGATCCTCCAAGTAGGCTCAAAAATCCAGGGGCAGATTTTCAAAGGGTTACACACGTAACCCCCAAAAAGCTGCCCCAAGCTGCCCGTGTGCGCTCCGAGCCTATCTTGCATAGGCTCGGTGGCACGCGCAAGCCCTGGAACCACGCATATGTCCCGGGGCTTTCAAAAATGGGTGGTCTGGGGGCGTCCCCGAGTCGTCTGGCACAGTGGTCTGTGCTGGGGGATAGCGTGCCGGCAGCCAGCCGGCGTAACTTCTGAAACTAAGGTGGGGGGGATCTAGTTAGGGCTGGGAGGGTGGGATAGATAGGAGAAGGGAGGGGAAGGTGGGGGGGAGCGGTTGAAAAGTTCACTCTGAGGACGCTCCGATTTTGGAGCAGCCTTGGAGAGAACAGAAGCAGCCTGTGTGGCTCGGCGCATGCAAGTTGCACAATTGTGCATCCCCTTGCACACACCGACCCTGGATTTTATAACATGCGCATGGCAGCACGCGCATGTTATAAAATCGGGCATAGATTTGTTCACGCCGGGTTGCGCGAACAAATCTGCTCCCACGTGCAGGTTTTCAAATCTGCCCCCCAATAAATAAAATGCTCCTGCATTATCACCTAGCTCTGAAACTCAAAGTTCTGTCTCCAGAGTGCTCAGAAGAGAGCTGTTTTTATTTCCTCACACAGGAGGACAGCCATTCCATCTCCCTCAAAGAAAGGAGCTGTACTGAATGGTGCTTCATCCTAATTACCAATTTATACTCACTAGCTAAAAGGAGTTCACTAGAGCCATAATAGTAATGTGTCCAGAGGGTCATTACATACATAAAGCAGACCTCCTTTCGCAATTAAGTTTAGGCATCAGTATTTTGTAATTATGAGCTTGTAAATAATCTGGAGTACTCAATTACCCACATGCTAAGCTAGAGCATTAGACTGGCTTGAGAGTGCTCTTAAGCAAAGCATGATCCATGCTCCTCAGTCAGAGAACTATTGTTCTAGGAGCTGGGCTAAGTAGGATTTAAAATAGGATAACAAATCCAAATAGCCACAAATGAAATTATGGCTGAGCTAGAAGCCTAAGGAAAACTAGAAGTCTGCTAGGCAAAAAATGGCTGCGCTAGAAACCTAAGGAATAGTAGAAGTCTGCTAGGCAAAAAAAACCCCAAAACAAAACAATAAACTAAATAGAACTTATTGCTATATAACATGCAATAACAGATGAACATCACTGTGTTTTGGTTTTTTTTGGAGGGGAGATCCGTGTAAAAATATGTGTTTTTTAATTTGTGGGATGTCCCTTTAGAGTCTGGGAAATTGCTTCACTGTTTATGGAAATGCTGAGGCTCTAGATGTTGATCTGTCTTATAAGCTGATGGCCAATAGGGATGTGCTTTTGTTTGAAATGACATAGACAATGTCAATGATATTATGTGTATTGTTTCATACCATTTTTTAAAATGAAACAATAGAAAATACCATAATTTCATGTTTATTTTCTGTCATTTGTAGTGCACACTATTTGCTAAAACATAATAAACAAAAAAATAAATAAATAAACAAACATGACATGGAATTTGGACAGAAAGCAAATGAAATAATATTTTTTAGCTTGCATGCACTTTATGGCCATTAGGTAATTACTTTTTGTTTTTGGTATAAATTTAGAGAGTAAAGGAAGAGAAAGTGGTGTTAGGAAAAGTTCAGAGGAGTAGACATATATCTGAACCTAGTGCTGAAAAACTGATTTCTTATCATTGAAAAATGTCTCAGGAGAAGATCATGGTCCATGATGTCAAAACTGTAGAGAGGTCCACCATTATTACAAGTGAATCAATTCCTCTTTCCAGATATTTCCTATGTTTTTTCCACAAAAGTTAGGAGTACATTTTTATTGTTATATCCTGTTCTGAATCGAGACTGAGATTTTACCAATAACCTCCTTTTCTTGACAAAAAAGGGTATGTTGAAAATGAGCCAAAAGTTCTTTCACATAGTTTTGTCTAAGGATGGCTTCTTTAAAAGAGGCTTTACAAGACAATTTCAGAGATGATTGCATTTGATCTCGAGATAAGGAAATAACAGTGCAGGGAGGAGCAGGACCAGAAGGCACATCATGAGTGACAGGGGCAAGGGTGGCAACTGCTAACAGCACAGCAAGACACTGAGGGCAAAAACTGTGGACATTGGATCACTGTGTGCTCAGTCCCCCTGCCATTTGCATGGAAGTTCAAGGAAAGTCAGCAGCAAGAGGTTTATTTTTATAAATCCTCTAGATACTCATTACTTGCCACTTCTTTGAACAACTGAAACACTATTTTAAATAGCATTTTTATATGTATAATCTCTTTATGTGCTTCAAATAATTTTATTTTAGGAACAGATCACCACCAGTGTTTGCATTTTAAACATGCACAAAATCTATATGATTTACTGGTTCATTCTTTTATTTCTAATGATGAAGTCAGACAAGATGCTGTCTACATAAGCAGGTGTTTTATCCCCTGTTCCTGGTGGTCAGGCTATCACAGGCTATCACAGGAGCCATGCTGAATTTCTTGTATAGGCTTCCAGTGCTTCTAAAATTCATAAGCTGCTACCATTCAATTCATGTGATGTATAAAGCAGTTTGTTCTTGTTCCTTACTATACACTGGAAAAACTGTGAGGTTCATATTCAAAATCCAAAGTTATCAGTTTAAATGGGTTTAGCTGAAATATTAAATGGCTTATCCGACTAAATTCTAGCCAGATAACAAGTTGTTCAGCTAGAATTTAGCCAGATAAGTTGGGGGAGTTTCTGGGGCAGAACATAGGCATTCTGAGGAGTTAGCTGGTTAACCTATCTGGCTAAATCTGACCACACCATAAAGCTGGTCTAAAGTTAGCCAGATACATATAAGAACATGACATACTGGGTCAGACCAAGGATCCATCAAGCCCAGCATCCTGTTTCCAACAGTGGCCAATCCAGGCCATAAGAACCTGACAAATACCCACATATGCATACATTGCTGCACCACTGAATATCCCAGTTAATTTAGCTGGATGTGTATCCGGCTAACTTACGTAGCCGCTCACTGGCTGAATATGTACCCCTAGAAGACTATTTCAGAATCGTATGATGGAACATCAAAGCTGCATAATGAATAAGCCACTGAAGATTTGCAGTAGAGTATGTTAGACATGATTCATCCTTCTATTTACAGATGGGACTTGGTCTGTCAATTGGTGCAGAAGGAACAACAGTGTATTTTTAGATTAAACACTGACACCTTTTGGCATGAAATTTTGAAAAAAGAGATAGAATGTTTTCATTTTTTTAAATTTTTTGTTTTTATATTTTTGGTGTTTTGCATATTTGGCTTAAATCATATTATGACTGAAAAATAATGTCATATGTGAATATGTTCATTTAATGAGGAATTTTCCAATTTTCATTTTTCTTTATTCTTTAAATACATTTGTTTAGGCATTCGCTATTGGTTATATAGGGGGGGGTCATATGTTTTTTTATGCATGGCTCTGTGAATGCCACTAAGTGTTTTTGAATTGGGGGACATAAAAGCATGTGATCAAGGTGTAATCGGTTGGAAATGATTGATTTTTTTTTTTAAGAGCAGTTGTTATAAACTATTGATGTTAATCTTCTGTACCAGGTTTCCTAAAGCAGTAATCTCAAAACACCAGTGTTGAGACCCACTGTATGAAATCAGTGATGTATTCAAGATTAGAATTCTTTATGCTACTTTAAGGATATTGTAGTAAAACAAATATATTTTACTGATGATTGGCATTTCTTTGGGAGCCTTCACAGAGGAAAGATGTTTCACAAATAACATTATTTGAAACACATTTGGAGCTTATATATATAAACATGTTTTTAAAAAGTATTTCAGGTTTTCAAAGGCCTGGCAAGTGATGACACTTAGTGGTTTTCTCTGGTGCAAATGAAAACTGGAGTGCCTTGTTGGATGTCTTCATTATAATTCCCGTGTGTGCTTTATGGATTAAATTTTGTTAAGATAATTACTCTTCAGCTGTTTTTTTAAATTGCCTTTTTTTATGAGGTAGGATGGGCACTCCTTGTTAATTAATATTTATTTTCACGAAGACCATCAATTGTAGTGCCAGCCATGAATGATGAGGACTCATGATGTCCCCTCCCATTGAGAACACCCATTCACATTGCATGTTGGTTGATGGATAAGAAAAGAATGCTGTGCCTCACTGGCCAGACTGCAGACCTGAGTGCCCAGTATGCTAACAGATCGGTGGCCATGTCCTCAGTAGGATCTGAGAGATGGCATGTGACAAAAATGTGTGCTTAGGTCTCCTATTCTTGGGGAGGAGGGGTATTCTCTACTGCCAATCATTGTAGCTTTTGCCTATATCAATAAAGCCTATTATGTGGTGGCCATGGAGAAATGGAAGCTAAAGGTAGGGGGAGAAATTGGTAGTTGACAAGGTGCTACTCAAACTGACTGTAATGTATAGGGTGTCCACTTTTTCCTGTGCTGCTCCCCACTGTCTCTCTGCTACTGGCACTTCTGCTCCTGTACCCTTCCAGTATATTAGACACTTGGAGCAGAGAGTAATTTTTCCACTCACTTGAAGATACTGCTTCTGCTTGGAGTCAAAGGGAATGCAGATGCACACCTTAAAGTGACTATGTACCACCACCAATCTAAGTACAATCCATTTTTTAACCACTGGTTAAACAGTGATGATTTCACTGAGCAAGGTTTCACTGAGCAAGGATTTCGTGCATGAAAAACATTCCAGGGGCTAGCACCAGGATTGTGGACTCCATTTCTCATTAAAAATGGCCCCTGTATAGATGGCTGACACTCAGATTTGATGAACACCCTTTACCAGTCCACCTGTTATCCATCGTAATCATGCAGCATGTGGACTGTTGTGCCGTTTCCTCACTCCTTTAACATGGAATGCCTATGAAAGGGGTTAAAGTAAAGTTGCCATATTCCTACACTACTGTGGATGGACTGGCATATATGTTCCCAAGGAGTTGGTGATCAATGACATATTCTATGGTAAATCACATGGTATATCTAAGAGCATGGTTCATTCACAGCTGGCAGCACATGAATGCTTTACAAAAGTTAACAAGGGTCCAAAAGGATTAATTCTTTCATGGTAAAATGAATCATGCATGTTTGGGCCTGGGAGGCTATTCCACACCATGATACCCATAGACCCTTCATTCTAGAGAAGTTGATAAAGCTGTGGCACATGCTACCCTACATTGTTGCAAATGAGTTCAAGACCACCTTCTTTCTTGCTTATTTTTACTTAGCTACTCTGCAAATGGGTGAGTTCATTGTTCCCACCATTAAGGCATCAGTATCAATGGGCTTGACATTCTTCAATGTCATAATACATAGAGATAAGATGGTATTGTACTTGTGTCAGTTGAAGATAGACCAAGCAGCATGGGATCAGGTCCTCATCTTGGTTGTGATACCAGGGCTAGTTACTTGCCTGATGCAGATTACTCTGGCTTACAAGGATATCCATCCATATGATGAGGCTATTTTTAGTGCACCAAAACAGATCCAAATTTGAGGTGGTCTTGAATTTGGACCTGGTATCCACAGATCTTTGGATTGGATGCTATGGAGCTCACTTCTTTCACATTGGCACTGCATCATGTGCAACTATTGCTGGGTAACCAAATGTTGCTATACGGTGGATTGCCTATTGGTGATCTGGAGCATACTTATCATATACTAGACATAGTGATGGGTATCCTGTGCAAGTTCAGTGTTAGCACATATTATAATATTAACTGCAAATATATTCTTTCACCCTTCCAGATGACATTTATTTATTTATTGTATTTATATACCATCATTCTGTGACCAATCATAACAGTCTACAAAGAATAATATAATTAAATAATTAAATAGATAAAATCCTAAAATTTAGATAAGATAAATCATAAAATACATAAATAATTGAAATAAGAGTTAAACATAATAGTCACAATAATACAAGTCATAAATAAAAAAATAAATGCAACAAAAAAGGAAATAGAGGGCTTAACCCTTAATATTCCATTACCATCTTACATATGACAACAATGCTCTATGGACAGTTGGTCATTCTTTTATGGTTCATCCATGGTGGTGTTCCATTCATGACTGCTTCAGTCATGACCTTGGTTTATCTACCAAATGGTCAAATGGATTGGAAATGGGGGTATGTGCTGGAAACATGTACTGCTTCTTCTAAGCAGCAGGCATTGGAGAATGCTCTCCAGGCATAATTATCATACATCTGGAAAGTACTGACCTAGGGAAAATACAGATCCTATAGATGAAAAATATGATCAGGGATGACCAAAGGTTGCTGTCACTTGAGTGGCTTGTCATTTGCATAGGATGGTCTGAGATTACCCCTTGTTGCAGAATAGTGGGAAGCAACTGGAGGAGGTGATACCACAAAAAGGTCAATGTCAGGTCACCAAAGTCATATGCCTGACAGGGAGTTTCCATCTTAGACATGAGTGGGTACATTATCAGGAATGTTTTGACCATGATGGTGTGTACTTGTTGGATATAGAATATGGCACTTAAAAAGCATTCAGTATGTGACAAATTCAGAAGAAAAATAAAAACTGATTAAGAACAATTATTTAACCTAATACTATTTTTTATTAAGATTTTATATTTTAAAACATCATTCCTGAGGAATGACTCTGCACTACTAATAAGACTGCACTATTTTTAGAAAAGGAAAAAAACATCTCACAGTGTATAATAAAATCACAATTTTTTTCAGTGATTTTTGGCAAGGGTTTCAGCTGCCAACATAGGAAAATACATTTTCATCAAAAAATTAAAGTTCAATTCGGTACAGTCCAAAACAGCCTGTTGCGCGAACAAAAATATGCGCGGTCACAGATTTATAAAATCTACACCTTTATGTATACTTGCCTGTTCCCTCTGCAGATAAGTACCGCAACATTTGGTTAGAGTCATAGTAACCATTGGGAACATTAAATTGTTACAGTTATTCACAAACATTCAAATTTTAAAAGGCCCGCATGCATAAATTTTGGAGGTTACTTGCGTGGCCGGGCCTTGCACATGCTGCGCAAATTTTCAGAAGGGCCCAGCCATGTGTGTAACCCCAGTTACATGCTGAAGTGCCGGGTCTCTCAAAAGGAGCATGCAGGGAGGGCAGGGTCTGGGCAGGGAGGGCAGGGTTGGGGGCAGGCTGGGACGGCACCATTAGATGTTGTCCCAGGGAAGTGCACGCTGGCCGGCTGCCGGCATGTGGAAGATACTTCTGCTCTGGAGGAGCAGTAAGTATTGAAATAAAAAAATTTGGGATAGCTAGGTAGGGTTTAGATGTCGGTGTGGAGAGGTGAAAGGGGAGGAAGGTTAGGTAGGGGGGTAGAGAAGTTCCATCCCAATGTGCTTAATTGGAGTGGGCTAGGAGGGAACTGGAAAAAAGGCTGATTGCGTTGCCACGAGTAATTTGAAAATTCCCCTCCTGCACGTGCGAGCCATGGGCCTCCCGCACATGTGCATGTGGATGTTAAAATCCGGTGCTCATGTGTTTAAGGACATTGTATTTTAAAACATGTGGGGTACATTTTAAAAGAGAGCGCGCGCGCGTACTTTTGTTTGCGCATCAGGCGCGAACAAAAGTACGCTGGATTTTATAAGATACGCGCGTAGCCGCGCGTATCATAAAATCCGGGGTCGGCGCAGGCAAGGGGGTGCACATTTGTTCAACTTGCGCACGCCGAGCCCTACGCGCGCTGCCCGTTCCCTCCACCCCTCCCCTGCACCTTCCCCTTCCTTCCCCTATCTAACCCACCCTCCTGGCCCTATCTAGACCCCCCCTAACTTTATCAGAAAAGTTACTACTGCCTCCAGGCAGTAGTAACTTATGCATGCTGGCGCAGCAGGCCCCGACCACGCCCCCGGACCGCCCACATGCCCCCGAACACGCCCCGATCCAAAACCGTGCCCCCTGGCCATGCCTCCGACCGCCCCGAGGCTTGCACGCACTCCCGAGCCTATGCAAAATAGGCTCGGCGTGCGCAGGGGTTTTTAGAAGGGTTACACGCGTACCTTGGGGGGTGGATTTTAAATGCTCTGCGCGCGTAAATCTGTCAGGTAGTGCATGCAAGTAGATCTATGAATATATGTTTGAGCTAGAAGACTTCAGCAAGAAAAAGTAGAAAAATTTCCAAAAGCAAGAAAAGACTCTTATTGGGTATTTATCATTTCGCATTAGGGCCCTATTGTGCACGATAATGCCATAACACATGCTATAAATAACACAACAGAAAATTCATATGCAAATTTAAAATTGAGTATTCATGTGGATGGAGTTTGGGTGGAGTAAATGGAAATTAGGGTCTTCTAGCAGAAAGTGTGATATAGTAACGTACACTAATCACAGGATTTAATGCAAGAAATAATTACTCCTTTTTTTACGGTATGGTGAAAAAACTATTTATTGCACTCCTGCAGCCAGTATCACAGATCACAGGTATTATCACAGCTAAGAACATAAGAACATAAGAACATGCCATACTGGGTCAGACCAAGGGTCCATCAAGCCCAGCATCCTGTTTCCAACAGTAGCCAATCCAGGCCATAAGAAACCTGGCAAGTACCCAAAAACGAAGTCTATTTCATGTTACCGTTGCTAGTAATAGCAGGGGCTATTTTCTAAGTCAACTTAATTAATAGCAGATAATGGACTTCTCCTCCAAGAACTTATCCAATTCCTTTTTAAACACAGCTATACTAACTGAACTAACCATGTCCTCTGGTAACAAATTCCAGAGTTTAATTGTGCGTTGAGTGAAGAAGAGTTTTCTCCAATTAGTTTTTTTTTTTTTTTTCAAAATAATTTTTATTATATTTTTAAATAAATACAAAAATAAAAGACAACTTACAAAAATAAAACACAATACAATAAAAATACAATGTCAAATTAAATAACCCAATATATAAATCATAATATCAATCAAATATCCCCAATCACAATCATACATTATCTTTCAACCATTTAAAACCACACCACATTCAACACAACATTCATACATTTCTTATTACATAAACCTCCATTTAAGACCAGTCATGTTTATAACCAGAATCAATCAAACCAGCTTGTAAATCTTGAGGGAGTATCGCGTAATAAGTTTGCCAACAAGCACAATACAATTTATCAGGTTTACGTGTACCGCTATGGAAGTCCATAAATTCCATTTGTAAAAGTAATATCATTCTATTTGTCCACGCTGCTAGGGTAGGTATAGCCAGTGGATCAGTCCAATCCGCCAATATGGTCCTACATGCTAGCATAATAGCCATGCACTCAAATTTCCGTTTTGAAATGTTGCATGGCAAGTCTGCTAAATGAGAGCTATCTAATAATATTTGCCCAGTGACAGGTATAAATACATCTGTACATTTGGCAATCATATGAAAAACTGAATCCCAAAAGGCATTTAATTTTGGACAAGTAAACAATCGATGATATAATGTACCAACCATTGTTCCACACTTACTACACAAAGAAGTAGAAGTCAACTTCATTCTATTTCTTCGTATATCATCATAATAAAAACAGTGAAGTATTTTAAATTGGACTTCTCGTAATCTAAATAAATGTGTTACATGCTAACTTCATGGAATGCCCCCTAGTCTTTCTATTTTCTAAAAGACTAAATAACCAATTCACAACTAACCGTTCTAGACCTCTCATGATTTTAAACACTTCTATCATATCCCCCCTCAACCATCTCTTTCCCAATATAAAAAGTTCTAACCTCTTTAGTCTTTCCTCATAGGGGAGCTGTTCCATTCCCCTTATCATTTTGGCCGCCCTTCTCTGTACCTTCTCCATCGCAATTATATCTTTTTTGAGATGCTGACACCAGAATTGTACACAGTATTCAAGGTGGGGGTCTCACCATGGAGTGATACAGAGGCATTATGACATTTTCCGTTTTGTTCACCATTCCCTTCCTAATAATTCCCAACATTCTGTTTGCTTTTTGACTGCCGCAGCACACTAAAATGACGATTTCAATGTGATATCCACTATGATGCCTAGATCTCTTTCTTGAGTGGTAGCACCTAATATGGAACCTAACATTGTGTAACTATAGCATGGGTTATTTTTCCTTATATGCATCACCTTGCACTTATCCACATTACATTTCATCTGCAATTTTGATGCCCAATTTTCCAGTCTCACAAGGTCTTCCTGCAATTTATCACAATCTGCTTGTGATTAAACTACTCTGAACAATTTTGTATCATCTGTAAATTTGATTACCTCACTCGTCATATTTCTTTCTAGATCATTTATAAATATATTGAAAAGTAAGGGTCCCAATACAGATCCATGAAGCACTCCATTGCCCACTCCCTTCCACTGAGAAAAGTGTCCATTTAATCCTACTCTCTGTTTCCTGTCTTTTAGCCAGTTTGTAATCCATGAAAGGACATCACCACCTATACCATGACTTTTTACTTTTCCTAGAAGCCTTTCATGAGGAACTTTCTCAAATGCCTTCTGAAAATCCAAGTATACTACATCTACCGGTTCACCTTTATCCACATGTTTGTTAACTCTTTCAAAAGAAGTGAAGCTGATTTGTGAGGCAAAACTTGCCTTGGGTAAAGCCATGCTGACTTTGTTCCATTAAACCTTGTCTTTCTATATGTTCTGTGATTTTGATGTTTAGAACACTTTCCACTATTTTTCCTGGCACTGTAGTCAGGCTATCCGGTCTGCAGTTTCTTGGATCGCCCCTAGAGCCCTTTTTAATTATTAGGGTTATATTAGCTATCCTCCAGTCTTCAACTACAATGGATGATTTTAATGATAGTTTACAATTTTTTACTAATAGGTCTGAAATTTCATTTTTGAGTTCCTTCAGAACCCTTGGGTGTATACCATCTGGTCCAGGTAATTTAATAATCTTGAGTTTATCAATCAGGCCTACCACATCTTCTAGGTTCACCGTGATTTGGTTCAGCCCCTATGAATCATTACCCATGAAAACCTTCTCCGGAATGGGTATTTCCCCAACATACTCTTTAGTAAACTGAAGCAAAGAAATCATTTAATCTTCTCTAAGTGCCCCTTTAACCCCTCAATCATCTAACGGTCAAACTGACTCCCTCACAGGCTTTCTGCTTCGGATATATTTAAAAATGTTTTTACTGTGAGTTTTTGCCTCTACGGCCAACTTCTTTTCAAATTCTTTCTTAGCCTGTCTTATCAATGTCTTACATTTAACTTACCAGTGCTTATGCATTATCCTATTTTCTTCTGTTGGATCCTTCTTCCAATTTTTGAATGAAGATCTTTTGGCTAAAATAGCTTCTTTCACCTCCCCTTTTAACCATGCCGGTAATTGTTTTGCCTTCTTTCCACCCTTTTTAATGTGTGGAATACATCTTGACTGTGCTTCTAGGATGGTATTTTTTAAGAATGACCTCACCTCTTGCACACCTTTTACCTTTGTAGCTGCTCTTTTCAGTTTTTTTCTTACAATTTTTCTCATTTTATCAAAGTTTCCCTTTTGAAAGTTTAGCACGAGAGCCATGGATTTGCTTACTGTCCCCCTTCTAGTCATTAATTCAAATTTGATCATATTATGATCACTATTGCCAAGCATCCCCACCACCATTACCTCTCTCACCAAGTCCTGTGCTCCACTGAGAATTAGATATAAAATTGCTCCCTCTCTCATCGGTTCCTGAACCAATTGCTCCATAAAGCTATCATTTATTCCATCCAGGAACGTTATCACTCTAGCATGTACCGATGATACATTTACCCAGTCAATATTGGGGTAATTGAAGTCTCCCATTATTACCGCACTAACAATTTGGTTAGCTTCCCTAATTTCTCTTAGCATTTCACTATCAGTCTCACCATCTTGACCAGGTGGACGGTAGTGACCTCCTATCACTGTAGTCTTCCCTGACACACAAGGGATTTCTACCCATAAAGATTCAATTGTGCATTTAGTCTTATGCAGGATGATTATCCTGTTGGGCTCTATGCCATCCCGGACATAAAGCACCACACCGCCTCCCGGGTGCTCTTCTCTGTCATTGCGATGTAATTTGTATCCCGGTATAGCACTGTCCCATTGGTTATCCTCCTTCCACCATGTCTCTCAGATGCCAATTAAGTCTATGTCATCGTTCACTGCTATACATTCTAATTCTCCCATCTTACTTCTTAGACTTCTGGCATTAGCATACAAGCATTTCAAAGTTTGTTTTTTGTTTGTATTTTCAATCTGCTTTTTAATTGATAGTGATAAGTTAGAATTTTTTAGCTCAGCTTAGTTTTTAGTTACAGGCTATTATTGCACGTGATAAAAAAAGGAATTATAATGGACACACCTACCAGGCCTTTTTGCCCCAAAAAAATACCTATTCTTACCTAGTATAGCTTCCTAAAACCATAATGTTTGTGGCAAGTTTAATTGTTGGGAAATACTGGATGCTTTGGGAGATTCACCACAGACAAAAACAAGCAGAACAACAACCTCAAGAACAGGCAAAGGCAGTTCCAAGCCCTCCTAGGGAAGTCCCTGCACTGGAGGCCAAGACACAGGCCCTGCAGGGTCAGGGCACAGGGAAGTGCCTGGCACACAGGCAGCCACAGCAGAGGAGATAAGGGGGCACATCTTTCTTCAATGAACTTCCTTTCTTGTCATGTCAGAGGACTATAAGGTTTCAGGTATTACCTTAGCTCTCGGGCTAATCTGGAATTATATGAAGAAATCCAAGGGGATTTGGATCCGGTCATCAAAGATTCCCACACTGTGCCTGCCCTCTCCAAACTGTTGGCCACCCTGCATTTCATGGCAGCCGACTCCTTCTAAATGACAGTAGGGATTGTGGGGGGAATGTCCCAAACCACTTTTTCCCACTTCCTGGACCAGGTTATAACAGAGTCTCTGACCTTATTAATCATGACATAACATTTTCTTGTGATAGGCAGGACTTGAAGAGAGGATTTTATGCCTTTGCAAACTTTCCCAATGTTCTTGCAGCTATTGATTGCACTCACGTTGCAATCATTCTACCCTGGAACATGAAGGAAATGTAACACAACAGAAAGGTCTTCCACTCCGTCAAAATGCAAGTAGTCTGTAACGCTCGACTGCATATCCTTGACATGGTGGCCAGGTACCTGGGAGTTGCACACAATTTCTTTATACTTAGGCAATTGGGCCTGTTTAAAATTTTTGAAGATGGCCTGTATGGTGACGGTTGTCTCATAGGTAGGAGAGACGCTACTTTTTATATTCCACTGCTGCCATGACAAGTGGCTTGAAGAGTTACTTCTGCAGGCCATTGCCCCAGGGCTGGGCTTTTTCTCCCCATGCTGCAGAGGCCTGCTAATCTTGTGAGGGCAAACCATACCTCCACTAAAACTTGGTGTGTGAGCAGGTACTGTACACTTTCAACATGTTCATTTTCAAAATGGCCCTGTTCCTATCCTCCCATTGGGAGCTATTTTAATCTTACTGGTTAATAGGGATGTGTATTCGTTTGCAACGATATAGGAAATAAAGACGATATTTCCTATTTCGTTCCATTTTGGGGGGCTAACAAAACGAAAGGAAAACCCACAAAATTTTGTGTGGTTTTCCTATCTTTTTTTTTGGGGGGGAGAGAAAGGGCACATTAAAAAAAAACCCCACCCCACTCCTTCAAATGTAATTAATTACAAACCCCCACTGCCCCGAGCCCCCAAGACTTGCCCAACCCCCACTCCAAGACTTTCCAAAAGTCTCTGGTGGTCCAGCAGGGGTCCCAGGAGCAATCTCCCCCTCTCAAGCCGTCGGCTGCCAGTAATCAGTAACCATGGTAGGAGCAATGGATGGCTTGCTCTCCTCAACACTCTTTAACATCTACCTCATCCCCCTCTTCCGACTATCAGACCTAGGTCTCACCCACTTCATTTATGCGGACGATGTCCAAATACTCATCCCCATCACCGACTCACTACCAAACGCTCTCTCCACGATCAACGAGTTTCTCTCTAATCTTAACCTCGCACTTAACACATCCAAAACAGAACTCATCATCTCATTCCAACACAACACTACAACCACCCCTGACATAAAAGCATGCCCCACCACAATACCCTTCTCGCAACATATATGTGACCTAGGAGTCACCATAGACAATCTCTTAAACCTTAGAAAATTCATCAGCACTACCATGAAATTGTGCTATTTCAAACTTAACACTCTCAAGAAACTTAGACCACTATTGCACATCAACGATTTCCGCATGGTCTTTCAAGCCACCATATTCTCTAAACTTGATTACTGTAACACCTTCTATTAGGCCTCCCCAAAGCTTCCATCAAACCCCTCCAAATACTCCAAAACACCGCAGCCAGAATCCTAACCAACACTCGCAAGAGAGATCACATCACCCTCATCCTCAAAGACCTCCACTGGCTCCCAATCTCCTTCAGAAGCCTCCACAAAACCCTTACCATCATCCATAAAACCCTCCACAACCAGGACATACACTGGCTCAATGACTCCCTACAGTTTCATACTACCAGCAGACCCACCAGATCCACATACAAAGGAATCCTGCACACTCCATCTCCCAACCTCACCCATTTCATCTCAACGAAAGAGCGTGCATTATCCATTGCTGGGCCTTCGATCTGAAATTCTATGCCCCCTGATCTGTGCCAAGAACAATGCATGCAGAAATGTAAAAAAAAAGCTAAAGACCTGGCTATTCAAATAGGCCTTCCTATAACACCACCTTTTCCCCTCTCCCTGCATACCTTATGTCAATTTTTCTCCCACTCCCTCTGCCTCCCTCCCCCCATTTTTGCCTGCCTCTCCTGTCTGCTACCTGCCCCCCTGAATGTGTAAATAAATACCACTTCTTGCAGAAATTGTAAATATTACAACCCTGTTCGAATTATTTTTAAATGCTGTTACCCATCGTAATCTTCCTGCCCTTATGTTAACTCTTCTGGTTCTATGTACCTCTTCGTTTTGTTAAACCGTTCCATGTAAAATGATATGATGTAAAAATGAATACCGGTATATAAAAATTAGCAATAAATAATTATATAAATAAATATTTAGAGTTATCTGGATAACCTATTTGGCTAACACTGGTTGCACTCTAGAGCAGTCCTAAAATTACCCGGATATCTTTATGATAGCTGGCTATATTCAGTTGTGTGGCTGAATCATTGCATCTCTCCAAAATTAGCTGGATAAATTTAACCAGCTAACTTTTCAATCCAGTCAGTGACTGAATTTATGTATTTACTTATTTATTGGTATATGGACCTCCAAAGGTTTTCAGTGCACATATCTTAGTTATATGATGCCAAAAATCAAGTGCCTTCAGCTCTTGGGAAGATTACTAACATATTTTAATGTTAAACCTGAAATGCATTATATATGTTTATTATTGTACTCATAAAATAGATGTGAAATGTTATGCTTTAGAAAAATAAACATTTTAAATGAAAGATAGTGAAATATACTTTATATAGAGTACATGCACTAGAAAAGGTTAACCCTTGGTTATGGCACAGCAAGTCCTAACTTTGTATTTGTTTGAGCTTTAGTATCCCTATCATTAAAATCATCCATTGTACCTGAAGACTGGAGGATGGATAATGTAATTCCAATATTTAAAATGGGCTCCAGGGGTGATCCTGGAAACTACAGACCAGTTAGCCTGACTTCACTGCCAGGAAAAATAGTGGAAAGTGTTCTAAATATAAAAATCAAAGAACATATAGAAAGACATGGTTTAATGGAACAAAGTCAGCATGACTTTACCCAAGGTAAGTCTTGTCTCACAAATCTGCTTCACTTTTTTTGAAGGAGTTAATAAACATGTAGATAAAGGTGAAGAGGTAGATGTAGTGTATTTGGATTTTCAGAAGACTTTTGTCAAAGTTCTTCATGAGAGGCTTCTAGGAAAAGTAAAAAGCCATGTGATAGGTAGCAATGTCTTTTGTGGATTTCAAACTGGCTAAAAGACAGGAAACAAAGAGTAGGATTAAATGGACAATTTTCTCAGTGGAAGGGAGTGGGCAGTGGAATGCCTCAGGGATCCGTATTGGGACCCATACTTTTCAATATATTAATAAATGATCTGGAAAGAAATATGATGAGTGAGGTAATCAAATTTGCAGATGATACAAAATTACTCAGAGTAGTTAAATTACAAGCAGATTGTGATAAATTGCAGGAAGTCCTTGTGAGACTGGAAAATTGGCCATCCAAATGGCAGATGAAATATAATGTGGATAAGTGCAAGGTGATGCATATAGGGAAAAATAACCCATGTTATAGCTACACAATATTAGCTTCCATTTTAAGTGCTACCAACCAAGAAAGTGATCTAGGCTTCATAGTATTGCATTGGAGGTGGACCCTTGACCTGGGGAAGGATTGGTACAGCCCTCTGGGGTCGGACCTGGAGAGCACCTGCCACCAGAAGGTGGAACACAGGAGTAGACAGAGGCTAGCTGGAGCTTCACCAATAGCAACCTGGGGTTCCCTCAGGTTGAGCCCTTGGTTACCAGGGCCGCCTGGTCTTAGGTGGGCCTCGCAGGGTCTCCTAGATAGGAAGCGCAGGGAAGTGCCCACCATGAACAAGGGTGCATGGTCGATGTCCAAGCAGGAATGTCCAGAGGTCGCAGGAAACCAGAAGAGCATGTCCGAGTGGATAGCGAGGATCAAGGCCAGAGTATCAGTCGGAATGGTCAGCCAAAGCAGGGGTTAGTGCCTGTAGTCAATCCAGAAGTAGTCAGGTCAGGCAGAGGTCAAGCTCCAGGCAGCGATCAGGAGTAATCAGTGAACAGGCAGAGCTCAGGTCTGGGCAGCAATCAGGAGTAGTCAGAAGCAAGCAAAGGTCAGTACCGTGAGATCAGTCTGAAGGGTACTACCAGGGATGGAGAGACGAAGGAACAGAAGATGCTGGAACAGGAGACACAGGAGATGCTGGAACAAGAAACACTGGAAAAGGAGACACAGGAGATGCTGGAACAGGAGACACTGGAAAAGGAGACACAGGAGCACTGGAACAGGAGGCGCTGGAACAGGAGACACTGGAACAGAAGACACTGGAACAGGAGACGCTGGAACAGGAGATGCTGGAACAGAAGGCACTGGAACAAGAGACACTGAAACAGGCAAACTAGAGAACACTTGAGTGTACGACATGACGTGGTGCTCCAACCACCGTGGAAGGAGCCAATGGGCAGAACGATACTCCGGGGATGGTCAGTCAAGGGGAGCTCTGGGGCGAGTACTAGACAGGCAGGAATGACCCGAGTCCTTGGCAGGGAACAAACTGATTGCCAAGGAAAGGAAATGGTGTCTGACCACTTCCTTAAGTCGTGCCATCAATTAGGGCACGCTGAGGAGCTGGGATCCACCCCTGGCCCTTTAAGAGGCTGGGAGGTCCATGTGCTCGCGCCTTGGGGCAGGGCCGATGCCATGGAGGATGCCGAGCCCTGCTGTGAGGCTGGACAGGAGACTGAGAGCGGGGAAGCTGGGGACACAGTGAACTGGCTGTGGCTGTGGAGGAGGAGAGCTTGGAGCTCGTGGACGGGAGAGAAAGGTGAGCAGGCCCGGCCACAGAGCGCAACACATAATGGATAACACATTGAAATCATCAGTTCAGTGTGCTGCAGCAGTCAAAAAAGCAAACAGAATGTTCGGAATTATTAGAAAGGGAATGATGAATAAAATGGAAAATATCATAATGCCTCTGTATCCCTCCATGGTGAGACCACACCTTGAATTCTGTGTACAATTCTGGTCGCCACATCTCAAAAAAGATATAGTTGCGATGGATAAGGTATAGAGAAGGGCAACCAAAATGATGAAGGGAATGGAGAGGCTGAAGAGATTAGGGCTGTTCAACTTGGAGAAGAGATGGCTGAGGGGGGATATGATAGAGGTGATTAAAATCATGAGAGGTCTAAAATGGGTAAATGGGAATCAGTTATTTACTCTTTCAGATAATAGAAGGACTAGGGGGCACTCCATGACGTTAGCATGTGGCACATTTAACATTTTCACTCAACGCACAATTAAACTCTGGAATTTGTTGCCAAGTGATGTGCTTAATGAAGTTAGTGTAGCTGGGTTTAAAAAAGGATTGGCTAAGTTCTTGGAGGAGAAGTCCATTACCTGCTATTGATTGGGTTGATTTGGAAAATAGCCACTGCTATTGCTAGCATCAGTAATGTGGGAAAGACTTAGTTTTTGGGTACTTGCCAGGTTCTTTTGACCTGGATTGGCCACTGTTGAAAACAGGATACTGGGCTTGGTCTAATCTAGTATGGCATTTCTTATGTTCTTATGATCCTGTGGTAACATGGTCAACTGTTGCTTAGGAAATAATCAAAGGAAATAAGGAAGCAGATTCTTGCTGTTCCTTAGGGGCAGTTTATTTACAGTGAGAAAATCAAATATCAAACAAAATATGCAGCGGGATACCAGATGGCCATGAGCCAGTAGATGCCGATCTACTGAGCACTCCTTATCTGCATAGTTTTTTGCTTTAAATCTGGCATGGCACCAAAGGGGAAGGGAATTCTCTTTACCTCCTGGACAATAGGCGATTGTCAACTTTCCAAATCCGGTGGACCCTCGGACCTGAGGTCCCCAATGCAGTACTCAGTGAGTGAGTGTCAGTGCTTCCAGGGGATGAGGTTTCACTCAGCTCCCAAGAACAGGCTCCTCCACTGGTTCATTGATGCTCTTCTGATGATTCTGTTGAAATTCTAGCAAGTACACCTTTGCAGCCGTCTCTGGATGTGGGAGCCGTGGATATTGCTGGATCTATTATTGCAACTTTGATGACTTCTGAAGGAATGGCAGTGCTTGCAACTGTTTCTTCTTCTCTGCCCTCTGAAAATATTGGTCTGGTAAAAGGACAGGCTTATTCTTCTTCTGGAGCTGTATCTTCACCAATGGTTCCACTGTTGCAGAAGTCCCTTCAGATGCTTGTTAAGCTGGTGGTTATAACTTTGGAATCACTCTGGGAACTGATGGAGAACTTTGTCAAGATTTTGTCCTCTTCAGTGTCTAAAGTGGACCTGGTTATTACTAAATTGGATCCTATGGTTGTGCAGCATGAAAGTTCTATTCAAGAACATACTAGGCAACTTGTAGTAGTTCAGCAAGATAATGCAAAAATTCAAGTGGTACAGTCTGTTTCTATTCGGGATAATGGGATTTTATCCTGTCGGCTTGAATTGATGGACAATTCTTCTCATTGGTTAAACCTCAAAATTTTGAATTTTCTTAAACATTTGGTCAATCTCCCACTGGTTACCTTAAAAAAATATTTCCATCAAGTTCTGGGTATTCCACCTGAAGAATCTCCTTCCATAAGTAAGTTAATTTTTTTACCATCATCTCATGCTTCTGTGAATACCTCAGTTGAGAATCAATTTCCCCCGTTAAGTCTTACAGAATTTCTTGTCTGGTCTGGATATAATAGAAAGGGCTACTTTGTTCGTTTCTTTTGTCTCCAATTTGGATCTTTCTAAAGTGATTTCCCTATATTTCTCCATTTTAAATTCTTCTTTTTATGGTCAAAACTTGCGTATTTTTTCCAGATATTTCTAGGCTTATCCAGCAAAGGAGAAAATGATTTTTAGCTCTCAGGAAAGGTACTCTTGATTTAGGAGCTTTTTTTGTATTATGTTACCCATGTAAATGTTTTATTAAGTTAAGTTCTGATTTTTTTTTCTTCTGAGCAGTTTCAATCTTCCCTTAAATCTAGGAAAATAATTACATTTTCTCCAGTTCTGTCTGATCCTTAATTATTAGAGACCTTTATTAATGCATGGGGATCCTTACTCACTATTAGCCTTTCCTTATGTAGCTTTATTGTTTAATCCATGGAGTTCTTTCCCCTCTTGTTCTGTTTTCTTTATATTGGGGGATGATAATAATGATGCCATGTGTTTTGTTTCTAGTATGTTTCATTGGAGATAATGGCAATGTATTTTTCATGAATTGATTGTTTTCTTTTTAGTTATTTTATTATCCTCATATTGCCTTTACAAAGATTTATGGTGTTTTGTATATTTAAAATTGCATAAATAAAAAGTAAAAAACAAACAAACAGTACAGCTCACCTTAACTTCAAGTAATACACATTCCTTAAACATAGTTGTTCTCTGCCTGCTCCCTGGGGTCTGTCTAACCCTTCCAGACCCTGGGGTATTAACCTCTGGTGAGAGGCTCCCAGGATTCCCTGTGGTCTGGATTTTAAGGAAGACCAGACAAGACAGCTTTGCACGTTCTTTTAAGGTAGACTAAGGGAGTTTTCTATATACTCTCTCATATACCCGCCCACTCAGCTCAGACTTGTTGTGATGAGCATCTGCTTATACAATGGACAACTCTCTGGACAAGAAATCCAAAATTGGAATTTTCCTTTCCTGCCCTATGTTGTATTTAATAGTTAAAGGGCTGTAGAACTAGGAACCACCTCATCACCCTCACATTGGATTCCTTATTTCAATTTATCTGTTAGCGCTGTGGACCTTGGGCTAGCACAAGAGCTGGAACCACCACCGAAGGACAGCCCCCAGTGGGCCTCGTTACCGGGAGGTGTTGTAGGACCAGGATACCCGATTGGGGCTTCACATTTACCAACCCACATTCCCCTCAGTTTGAGTCCTTGGGTACCAGGGCTGGCAGGACTTAGGCGGGAGTCTGCTGGCGTAGAGAAGTCCAAGAGAAGAAGCAGTGTCTGGGAGTCTGGGTTGAAGCTGGTGGAGGTCTGGAGTATCATGGATAGTCCAGAAGTCAGTGCAGGCAGCGAACAAGCAGCACAAGGTACCAGGCTGGATGTCAGGGCAGGCAGTGGACCAGCAGGAACCAGAAAACAAGCCAAGAGTCAGGACGGGCAGCAGACAGATAAATCATGAAACCAAGCCAAAGTCAAGACCAAGAAGACAATCCGAGGGGCAAGGAATCAGGAACAGTAGGAAGCGGAACCACAGGCACAGGAACAGGCAGGATCTCAGAATCAGGAACACTGGAACGCAGCAACGCACTCAAATGAGCAGGATCCATTGCCAAGGCAAGGAACAGTGCACTGAGCTGGGCTTAAATAGTACGAAGAGATGACATCATCTTCAGGGGCCGAGCCGAGGTTTCCCGCAGCGGCCCCTTTAAGAAGCGACAAGTTCCACGCACGGATGCCTAGGGAGGCATGAGCAGGGAGGATGTCAGCAGCACCTAAGGTCACGTGGGAGGAATGCCGGGGCAGGGCCTAGGAGAGAGCCGCCCAGTGCTGCCAAGGAAGGAAGCTGAAGCCCGCGCCTGCTGAGGCAGGTAAGGGAGCCTGGCTGTGGCAACCCACAGCTGTGATTCTCAACATTATTCATAGGAGCAGTTGTTAGTCTTTGTTATGAGCATGAACTGCCATCCTAGCAGGTAGTAGCACAAGGCCTCTAAGGGCCACTTAATTTTCAAGGCCTATTTCTCAATTGTTGCGTAATTCCTTTCACGTAGCATCAATATGTGACTAAGATATGCTACAGGGTTTTCTTGACCATTCTTCTTTTGGATTAAGATGGCTCCCAAGCAAACTTCTGAGACATTGCTCTGCACTGTGAAGATTTCAGTGAAATCCGAGCTTATCAGTACTAGTTGAGATCATATTAACTCTTTCAGAGCCCGGAAGGCTTTTTCTGCTTCAGCTGTCCACTGGACCTTCTCTGGTGCTTTCTTCAACAACATCCTTATGAGAGACTCCATCTTCTCCGAGTAATTGGGGGATAAACCTTCTGTAGTATCTTGTAAGATGAAGGAATGCTCTCACTTTTGCTTTTGTTTTCAGGACTGGCACCAAGGTGATCACCTTGATGTTCCTGATCTGTGGATGGAGCTTGCCTTCCTCAGGGTGTAGCCAAGTTACTGGATTTCATGCCCTCCCAGCAAGCACTTCTAGGGATTAACCATTAGTCTTGCTTTTCTCAGACAGGTTAGCATGGTCTGTAGTTTGCTTAAATATGTCTCCCAATCCAGGCTGTATACCACAATGTCATCTAATTAGGTGGTTGCGTACCTATGATGTGTTTGAAGCAGGCAGTTGACCGAGTGTTGAAATATTGTTGGTGTGCCCTGGAGTCCGAAAGGAAGGACGGTGAACTGGAAATGTCCACCTGGCATCAAGAATGCAGTCTTTTCCTTTGCTGTTGGCATGAGAGAAACCTGGCAATACTCTTTTGTATGGTCTGGGATAGAGATGATCTAGGCTGAAACCAGACACTCAATCAGTTCATTCACTCATGGCATCACATATGCATTGAATTTTGAGACCTCTTTGACCTTTTTAAAATCAATGCAGAACTTTATGCTCCCATATGGCTTCATCACCAACACTATGGGTGAGGTCCAATCACTGTTAGCCTCCTCTATAACCCCAAGCCAGAACATCTCCTTTACTTCAGTCTCAATGATGCATCATCTGACTTTGGGAATCTGATAGAGTCATTGTTATAGCACAACTCCAGGAGGAATACTGATGTCATGCTGCATAGGTAGGTACAATTGGGCAGCATGACATACAGCTTCATTTATCTGGTTGGGCTATTCTGTAATCCACGGGCCCTGTTCTGGAATACTTCAGAATAATGAGGATGTACTTATTTCCTTGCGTGGATCACTGTAGAAGCCCCACAAGGTCCATGTTCACCATTTTCGAAGGAGTCTTGAATATTGGCATTGGTTTGAGAGGCACCACCCGTACACCAACAGGCTTTGTGAGTTGGTGGGTAGGGCACGACTGGCAATACAACTGGACCTGCTTATGTAGGCCTGGCCAATAGAACTGAAAGAATGTTTTCTCTTAGGTCTTTTCCTCCCCCAGGTGACCCTTAGAAGATGGCTGTGTTCTAGTTGCATGACCTTTTGACGATACAGTTTGGGAACTAGGAGTTGTTCTATCAATTCCCTCTCCATACTTCCCTTTGTGACCCAGTAAAGTAGATCCCTTTCATCACAAAATAATGAGGAATAAGGTCTGTAACATGTGCTCCAGGGACTAGCTTTCCATCCACCCTCCGTATATGGTTCTGGGCCCAATTGAAGATCATATCCTCCCTCTGGGGCCACCTGAAACTCTCTGTATCACCCATCTTTATCCACTCAAAAGGGCCAGGTAAGACATTCTGGGTGGGTTGCTGCTCTTCTCTTCATTCCGATTCTTCCTTCCGGGCTGCCTCTAAGTTAGCATCATAACTGTATTTGTCCTGTCAGCATTGCCTCCGGGACTTAGGAGTCTTAGAGTCTTTATGATAAAGATCTATATCCTCTAAAGAAAATAATTATGGAAACTCCAATTCTTCTTTGTTGTGAGTGGACAAGCCTGTTGTGAGCTGGTTCCAGAGGCTCTTGAAGTTTTGTCAGTTCCATCCTATCACCATGGGGTAGGATAGCCAAAGAAGAACTCCTACTTCAATTGAGCTTCACTGATCAGAGTCCTTAGTTGTTTCTGGTGTGTTGTATACTGTCGTTGGTCCCCATGAATGCATGCCTGGGTCACTACTCTGTCATAGTCAATCTAGACTCGTTTCAATAACTCTCTTTGTATAAGTGTTTTCATGCTCCCAGAGTACACTTATACCTGGATTGGAACCCCATCCAGCTCGACTGTAATCACAAAAGTAAAGACTCCCTGGCTGGAGACATCCACAAAATTAAAAAAGTTAAAGTCAAAATATTAATGTTCATTGGCTCATCTTCCTGTGAGGACAGTCTCTGGCAAAATGGTCCCTTTCTCTACAGCTGAAACATGATGTTCCAGCTGAGGTTTTCAGGTGAGGTGAAAAATCCTGCCCGATCTACATTACTGGTTGTCCAGACCACTGACTCTTAGGACTCTGCCGTCCTCTACCCTGGTTTAGTGGCTTCTCTGGTAACCAAGGTGACTCAGGCATGATTTGGGCCTGATAAAAGGCATCCACTATTTCCAGAGCCTTTTCAACCATAAGGTTTGGGTGTTGGCAGACCGACTGCCACATAGGCTGTTTAAGGCTGCCTAGGAACTGTTCCAACAGAACAGCTTTGACTACCCACCCCATCATAGCCTTCTGGTTGCTGCCACTTCCAAGTGACATCTTTAAGTCCATGTAATAGGATCCTTGGGTTTTCTCCAGCCTGCAGAACTCCCCACTGAAATTGCCGTCAGTAGACTTCTGGGGTGAGTCCTGCTATCTCTAGAATGACTGCCTTGACTTCCTGGTATGTGGCCATCCATTCTGGACTGGTGGTTTAGAAGCCATATTGACTACTCGTGGTGAGTAGATTCCCCAATAGGTAGCCTACCTGTCCTCTGGCTAGCCTGTCAGTCGTGCTGTGCATTCAAAGTTTTTCAGGAAACCATCTTCTTCTCCTGGGGTCATCTTAAGCAGTGTCAGTGATCCGGAGGTGGACTGGTGATGGTGATTTGTATAGCTTGTGCTGTTACACCACCTGCACTCTCAATGCACGCTGCTGATCAATTTGCATTTGTAGGGCATTCTGTAATTTTTGCTGCTCTGTAGCAGGGACCTGGATCACTGGCTCCATCTTCCTTGCTTATTGAGCTGCCTCCAAACTAAGTTTTTTCTCTGGGGAAAGGAGAGGGGAAAAATGTTGATTTGTTTAGTCCTTACTCATGTTTGACCCCTGAGTACACAGGTGGGGCTAGTCCCCTTGGCCTATTGTGCGAAGGCTGGTTGGGTGTTACTGGGAGGTCCCAGGAAAAAGAGAAAGAAGTACGCCACAGGACTGTAGGCTCTTGCCTGTGCTTCCTGCTTATGCAAGAAATCCCATATGTGGTAAAATGGTCAACTGTGTCTTAGGAAAACAGCCAAGGGAAATAAGGAGGCAGATTCTGGCTGTTACTTCAGAGTAGTTTATTGACAGTGAAAAAATCAAAATCATACAAAGGGTGTAGCTCTCCTTAACTTCAGATAGCACACAGTCCTTAAATATAGCAGGATTTAGCATAGGGTAGGTCACTGCTCTCCAGACCTTTTTAACCATCCCAGGCCTTGAGTTCTTAAACTCTGGTGAAGGGGATCCTCCCTTCACTCAGGATTACCTGTGGGTCTGGATTTTAAGAAGGACCAGGTAAGACAGCTATGCCTAGACCTTTAAGGTTGTGTGACAGATTTTTGTATATACTCTCTCACACATCCTTAATTTCACTCTAGCATCCTGTAATACATTTAAATATTTATCAAAGCTCATAAATGTTACCAATTCTTAAAATGCTGCCTCCTTGTGCTCCTGATGCTGCTGAAAAGATTTTACTTTGTATACATCTATTTGTGGCCTATAGAATAAAACAATTCAAATAAATACATACCTAACCACCAAGTGTATGCTGCTTTTCTGACATGTAAGTGGAAATAAACCTCAATTTTATTGGTGTTAGGAAAACCGAAATAAACTGAAGTAGTGAATAGCTTCAGCACTGAAGCAATCTCTAAGATTCAAATGTAAATGTTAAACAAAAAAAAAGAACAATTTCATTACAGGAAGCAATATATAGATACAGATTTAATAACAAAATCAAATTATAATGACATTGGGGCATAAGTAATGAATAGCTTCACCAGTAAATCAATTTGCAAGATTCAAATGTCAATGGGAAACAAAAAGAAAAAAGCTATTAGATTCCAGAAGTAAATCTTTACATTCAGATTTAATAACAAAATCAATTAGGGACAGTGAGTCAAGTTATTGGTTGGCTTTTAATTGGGTTCAGTTTTATTTTTTAGGTTAGCAGCATAATTGTTTTATATGATTTTACTGTATTTATATCATATGTAGTCTGTTTGTATTTTCTCTTTTTATAATTTTGTTATATATTGTTATTCTATTCTCTGCTTTGAGCATTTCTCTTTTTAGAAATGTGGATTTTAAGGTATTAACAAATAAATAAATAGTGACATTTGGGTCCAAACACTAAGCTGCACTGTATACTAAATGGCCTCACATACAGTAAACTCAGTAAATGCGGCCATGGTAAAATTAAGCTGGTGTGATACAAGTGGTCTGTATGGCATTGGCCTCTCTTTCAAAATGTGAAAAAACTAGGGTACACACAATGAAATTATTAGGAAATACATTTGTTTAATTATTTATTTATTTATGTATTTATTTATTTTTATACAAGCCATTAAGCCCGTTAAAACGGGCTACATCCCTCTGTCTCTCACCTCCCCCTCATTCTCTCTCCCCTCACTCTTCACCACCCCCCTACCTCCCTCCCTCACACTCACCCACTCCTCCCCACCCTCCCTCTCCTCTCACTCAGTCCCTCCCTCCCTCCCACTCAGTCTCACTCACTCCCTCCCCCTCTCTCCCTCCCTCTCACTCACCCTCAGTCCCACTCAGTCCCACTCCCTCCCTCCTCTCCCTCCCTCTCCCTCAGTCCCACACCCTCCTTCCCTCCCTCAGTCCCACTCCCTCCCTCCCCCCTCACTCAGTCCCACTCAGTCCCACTCCCGCCCCCTCACTCAGTCCCTCCCTCTCTCTCTCCCTCAGTCCCACTCACTCCCTCCCCCCCTCACTCAGTCCCACTCCCTCCCTCTCACTCAGTCCCTCCCTCCCAGTCCCTCCCCCACACTCAATCCCTCCCTCCCTCTCTCTCTCTCTCCCTCAGTCCCACTCCCTCCCTCCCTCTCTCTTCCTCAGTCCCACTCACTCCCTCCCCCCTCACTCAGTCTCACTCACTCCCTCCCCCCTCTCTCCCTCCCTCTCACTCACACTCAGTCCCACTCCCTCCCTCCTCTCCCTCAGTCCCACTCACTCCCTCCCTCCCTCCCACTCAGTCCCTCCCTCCCACTCAGTCTCACTCACTCCCTCCCCCCTCTCCCTCCCTCAGTCTCACTCACTCCCTCCCCCCTCTCCCTCCCTCTCACTCACACTCAGTCCCACTCACTCTCCCTCAGTCCCACTCCCTCCCTCCTCTCCCTCAGTCCCACTCCCTCCCTCCCTCTCCCTCCCTCCCTCTCAGTCCCACTCACTCCCTCTCCCTCTCACTCAGTCCCACTCACTCCCTCTCCCTCAGTCCCACTCCCTCCCTCTCACTCAGTCCCTCCCCCTCACTCAGTCCCTCTCCCTCACTCAGTCCCTCCCCCCAGTCAATCCCTCCCTCCCTCTCACTCAGTCCCCTCCCACTCTCTCTCTCCGTCCCTCCCTCTCTCTCCTCCCTCCCTCGCTACTGGCCACTACCGCCGCCGCCCGCTGCCGCTACCGCCGCCGCCGCTACCGCCGCCACCCCCTCCCGCTGCCGCCGCCACCCCCTCCTGCTGCCGCCACCGCCGCCGCCCGCTACCGCCGCTACCGCCGCCGCCACCCCCTCCCGCTGCTGCCGCCCGCTACCGCCGCCGCCATGTTTTTTTGTTTTTTTTACGCTGCCTAAGACCTACGTGCTCGCCCGCACATGCGCAGTAGAGCTGCTCTCTACTGCGCATTTGCGGCACGTCGGTCAAGCTTCGTTTATTAGGTAGGATACCGCGGCACGTTCGGAACATCAACTCGGTTTACAGGTAACATAATGCAGCAATGGGCTTTACAAGAAACACATAAGTGATATAATATAGCAACAGGCTTTACAAAGCAAACACATAGAATAACAGGAATTGATTAACAATGGAAATATGTACAGAAAAAATATGGTGATAATAGCAATGCTTTACCAGATAATGAGTGAGTGGAGATATTAGCAGAAAACATTTGGTGATAATAGCATTGGATAATAACAAAGGAAATATGTACAGAAAAAATATGGTGAAGATAGCAATGCTTTACCAGATAATGAATGAGTGGAGATATTAGCAGAGTCACAGGGGTTACAAATGGAGCTATTAACAGAGTCATAGGGGACTCTGTTAATAGGAGAAAATATTTTTTACTTAACTTATAACTAAAACTCTGGAAATAGATGCCAGATGATGTGGTGAAAATTGTTAGTTTAGCTGCATTTAAAAAAGGAAAAGTTCATAAATCATTACTAAAAAGGACTTGGGGAAATCCATGGCTTATTCCTGGGATAAGCAACATGGCATCTATCTACCTTTTGAGATTCTGCCAGGTACTTGTGTCCTGGATTGGCCTTTGTTGGAAGCAGGATACTGAGCTTGATGGACCTTTGGTCTGACCTAATATGGCAAATATTTATACCTCTATGGGAGGCCCACCTAGTTACTCGAGGTGAGGTTTAGGTATTAGTGTACGGGTTAGGGGCCACTTTGACATTCAGACTGAGACGTACGAACAGAACAGTACACTCTTGTGAAGATTTGATGTCTTTCGGAGTGAGGAAACTCAACCAAAGATTAGATTTGTACAATGTTATCTCAACCCAGCTTGATGTTACCCAGGTAGAGAGTCACCTCCCCCCCCCCCCCCTCACAACACACACACCATGCAGCTTCTCTCTCCCACGTCACCCGATACAGTAACCCCAGTTACCTCCACTCTTACCAGTCCCACCTCACACACAACTGGCTGCCTTTTACCAATCAACATCCCAAGCAGTCTCTCTCTGCCCCCATCATCCCATACAGTCATCCCAGTCAACCCCCTCGCCAGTCACCCCCACACACCAGGATGCTTTTCTCTCACCACTCACCAACCAGTCTCTATCCCATGTCACCCCATATAGTCACCCCAGTCATTCCCCCTCTCACCAGTCACCCACACACACCAGGATGCCTATCACAACTCACCAACTAGTCTCTCTCCTACCTTTCTCCTCATACAGTCACCCCAGTTATTCTCCCTCTCACCAGTCACCTCCACAAACACCCGGCTGCCTCTCTCTCACCAGTCATCACCCCAACCAGTCTCTCTCCCACCTTTCACCCCATACATTCACCCCAGTCACTTCCCCTCTCACAGTTACTGCCCCCTCACCCAAACACACAGACACCAGGTGAATTAAAAGTTTGTATATCCTAAAATTCCAAGGCCCCTTTCCTAAAATACAAAGGGATTGGCAAATTGTAAATATGCATTTGCATTACTTGTTTTGCTGACTAGAATTTGATACTGTTATTACATCACTTGTTATTTACAATTGATACCAGATACTGGCCTTACCCCGCAAACCTCACCTTGTACAACTTGTAAGGCTGTCTCCTTACAAGTTTGTAAAGAGACAGTCAATCGGAATGCAGAACCATACATCTAGCTAATGAACTGCTCCAAAACTGACACTTTTTAAACTTATTGGTAACATTTTTAGTGAGTGCTAACATCCAGTTAGCGCGCACTAAGTCCCGTTAGTGCATACTAACTGTGAAATTAGGAAAACTAGTTAATGCACACTATTGGGACTTAGCGCGCACTAACATCCAGCCTGTGCGCACTAACGGGTGGATTTTAAAAGCCCTGCTCGCGTAAATCCGCCTGGATTTATGCGAGCAGGGCCTTGCGTGCCGGCGCGCCTATTTTCCATAGGCCGCCGGCGCGCGCAGAACCCCGGGACGCGTGTAGGTCCCGGGGTTTTTTGAAGGGGGCGTGTCGGGGGCGGGGCCGAACAACGCGGCATTTTGGGGGTGGGCCCGGGGGCATGGTTTCGGGCCGGGGCATTCCGGGGGCGTGGCCGTGCCCTCCGGAACTGCCCCCGGGTTGGGTCTCGGTGCGCCAGCAGCCCGCTGGCACGTGAATTTACGTCTCCCTCCGGGAGGCATAAATCCATGGATAAAGGTAGGGGGGGTTTAGATATGGCTGGGGGGTGGGTTAGGTAGAGGAAGGGAGGGGAAGGTGAGGGGAGGGCAAAAAGAGAGTTCCCTCCGAGGCCGTTCCGCTGCACGGCTCGGCGTGCGCCGGCTGCCCAAAATCGGCAGCCTTGCGCGCGCCGATCCAGGATTTTAGAGGATACGCGCGGCTATGCGCGTATCTTATAAAATCCAGCGTACTTTTGTTTGCGCCTGCTGCGCAAACAAAAGTACGCGATCGCGCAGTTTTTTAAAATTTACCCCTAAGTCCCGTTAGTGCGCACTCACACTGAAATTAGGGAAACCTGAAATAAACACCTCCCGAACCATTTTAAAAATGAAATCTAACAGATAACAACCCAAAATGAAAAGGACATGAAAAAAAAAATCAGTGCACATCCTATTGTTATCTCTTTGGTGTGTGGTCAGGCTTCTTATTAGGAAAGGAGAATAATACTAATAGTGTGACTAATATTCCAAGAAATTATTATATAAATCAAAACTGACTAAAACAAAAATCATATGCCAAGGTTTCTTTAGGCTTTGGAGAAAGTGAGTGGAGTGGTACCCCCACTCTGTTAAAGGTGAATGAGGATTAGCTACGCCACCTTCATTTGCAAACTTGGGAGAGGGGAATCAGGCCATGATAGCCCTGACATGATTTTGTAAAACTTGGAGGTATTGGCTTCAACCTGCAATATTTTTTATTAATACAGTAAATTTTAGCAGGGTAATGAGGCATCTGATCAATGTGTGTGTGGGAAGGAGAAGGGAGGATATTTAAAATTCAATTTTTGTCTAGCTTCTCTTGTAACTTTTTCTCCATCAGGCTGCTTCTTTCCTCCTTTTTAAACTGACTCCTAAAACTAAACACTATTAAGAGTGAAATGTCAGCATTTCATTAAAACAACTTATTGATTTGGGTGAAATGTTACATGGACTTCCATGTATTAGACGGCCTACATTATTCATGTTATATACGCATTAGGTGGAAGTTATCTAATATCCATTGTATTCCCCAACTAGCATTAATTACTATCATTTTACTATAATACTTTCAATGAATATTAATGTCAAATATGACAACACTAGCAATAAAATTATGTTGATTTGAAGATGTATACTTATGAAGCCATAGAAATTAATCTGTCCTTCATACCACCATAATCCATCCTACAAAAACCTTATATTGCAATAGAAATAGGACATAGATAAGAATTCCCTTAACTAACTCTACTATTGATTGCATGAAACAATACTTAAATATATTATAGAAAGTTAATCAAATGATGCAATGAAAAAGATTTGATGGAATAGTTGCAATGGTAAAAGATGAATGCTATGTATACTGCACTCCCGTTTTATGTAAACCAGCAAGATATGTTTTCATGATTGCCGGTATATAAAAATCTTAAATAAATAAAATAAATAATGTATATATATATATATATATATATATATAGTAACTCAATTGTTAGGCAATATTCTACTTATTATAGTGCCTATTAAATCCTAATACCAACTAATGCTCCTTTCAGAACGGGGTAAAAGCACAATAATTGTTTAACAATTACCTCTTTTATTAAATCCTTATGAGAAAGCATACAAGTGTCAGCAAAAGTTACAAACAAAAACTCACATAAAATAGCTCGAATTTTACATACTTCCCCAACATTCTATTAAAATCAACAGTCATTCATACCCATCCATACCACACTTTTCAACACTCGTACTCATACTTTGTGCAAAACCAACTTTTAAATAAGTTTTGAATCTTCCAAGCGCAAAATAACATAGTATCCCTTACAGAGCTTTCCAATGGTTAATATCAACATAAGTAATACACATTACCTTGCATTTTCATTGTATTCACAATCTTAGCAATACATTACATAGTACCAGCATTTATATTTGTATATTGAATCTATCCGAACCGGGCCCTCGTTTCACCTTGCGGCTTCTTCAGGGGAACTGTAATAATATTGAATGAATGATCTATGTCTCACGACAATCATAAATTCCTTGCCGTTCGTCTTGTTAATCTTTATCTATTTTGATGTACCGCTGTTTTAACATCTGCTACTGTATATTATGCTTAACCATTTTCTGCGTCTTGTTAATCTGTATTAAAAAAACAAATCATGTCATAAAGACCTTCTAATGATTTGTATTAAATATAAATATTACATTAAAACTACTGTAATTCATTAAATGTATGCAAAAAAGCATAATTATAATTTGTATAACTGTGCAAAATATTACCTTTATCTACTTTGATGTACCGCTGTTTTACTGCAAAATAGGCGCGCCGGCGCGCGAGTGCCCTGTGCGCGTAAATCCGGCAGGATTTACGCACGCAGGGCTTTTAAAATTTAGCCCATAGTAGTTAGTTGGTATTAGGATTTAATAGGCACTATAATAAGTAGAATATTGCCTAACAATTGAGTTACTATATATATATGTAGTAGTTAGCCTGTCTGACACAATTTTCTATAGAAAAAATTAACAATTACACTGGCCTCGGTCTGTAATAGTCATTTCCAATAGTTGCAGCAGTATGTCAAGAGTGATTGGAGATTGCTCTAGACCCATGAAGAAATTTTCAAATACAGGGTAAGAGTGTCTGTGGGTAGGAAAGAAGGAATTGGTAAGCCCTGGGAGTAATTTTATTTTGGATATATACTCAACATTTTTTAATGTGATTTTGTTTTCATTTTGTTTTGTTTTTCAATTTTAATTTGCTCTTTCTTAAGATTAAAAAAAGAAATGAAACAAACAAATGAAATGAAAACATAAGTATAAAATAAAACTAAATTAGGAACAAAATGAAGCAAAAAAAATGTCTATGGGAGCATTGAGATGAAACAGGAAGACTATTCCCAGGTTCAACAGGCATATCAACCTGAATTGAATTGTTTTTTGAGGATATCTTTCTAAGGTAGGGATGGTAACTTACTAGTTCTCGACAGTTACCCTACTGGCCGAAACTGAAATACACATGTGCAGAGCTCTGAAGGGAATCAGAGTGTATGCCTCTTATCCAAGAACTATAGCAGCCACAGCAGGCTAGAGCGGGAGGATTAAATTAGAACTGGGAAATCCTTGATGTCTTTCAAATGAACGTTCATAGGGCCCACAATGATTACTGGAGCCAGATGCCCATAGGCAGGGTAATTTTTGAAGGGATTTCTGCAGATAAACTAGTACTTTACATAGGGGAGAGGTGTTCCATGGAGTGGAGTCTGGGTGGGGTTGGGACTTACATGCTTATGCTTTCATTAAAAAAATGATGTACCTAAATTCTCTCTGTAAAACTACAGGCATCAATAAGCAGCTGTAACTGTATGCACATAATTTTGTCGGGATTACTTACAAAGAGAACTAATTCATACAAGTCTGCTTTGAAAATAGGTCTATCTTATAGGTATAAATGCCAGCAAATTTGTATATGGTTACAAAATTATCACCATTGAGCCAAAGGAAGCCATAAATGGAATGGGTAAAATAAATAAATTAATGGATGGCTTTTACAAGTGGAATCATTGCTTAAAATAGTCTGTTTGTGCTTCAGTTTGCAAAAAAAAAAAAAAAAGCACGCTGTGCTCCTAATTTCTATAGTTCTTAAACATTACATTTTTTCATTCTTCCCTAATTATAGTCTGAATATAAAATGATGTACTTATTTAGCAGTGTAGCAAAGTGAGTTAATTAAATTAGGTGCTGATGCTAATTTCTGATGCAAATGCCCAGAGGTTTGAGTTACACTTGTGCAAAATGCCAAATCTGCAATCAACTGGAAAGTCCCTTTATGTTTTCAGGAAAAAAAACCAAATAGAAAGATACTGATGTAAGAGCTGGATCAGTCTCTTCATTGCTGATTTAATGATTATAATCTCCCCTTTTGTTTTCTTTCTAATCTGCATATTTATTTTTGTTATTTTAGAATGAATGCAATATAGGCATAATTGCCAGAAAATCCGTTGCTGAAGAACTGCAGTGGGGCACATTATAGGCTAATATGAAGAAGAATCTAGTGATTAGAGTAGGGGGCTGAGAACCAAAGAAACCAGGGTTCAAAGGCCACTGATGTTCTTTGTGAGCTTATGCAAGTCCCTTTACCTGTTAAGACCCACGGTCCATGGTTACTTCCTCCCAGCCACCAGACTCAAAGACTCCAAGCTCTGTCTTCACGGCAGAACACCACCATTACCTGCAGACAGAGAATCCCCACTGAAACCGGCCCTAGGCTCGCGCGCGCACAAATACGTACATTAAATACACATTTTGGTGGGAACCTGCATGGGTTTAAATGCCCTCCTCCGGGCATTTAAACCCATTCTTCTCTGCACTCTTTGCCTCAGCAGCAGGTCTCCTGAGTGATCTGCTCCTCAGTGCGTGTTCTACGCTCCCTGCAATTGTCTGTTGCTTTCTTGCTTCCTGCTGTGTTAGTGTATTCCACTTCCTCTCTCCCTGTCTTATCGTAGTCTCCTCTGTTTGGTCTGTTTCTGTTCTGGTCCTTTTCTTGCCCCATCTCTCTTGGCTTGGCTTTCTGGACTGACCTTGGTTTGGACCCTGACCTCACTGATTACTGCCTAGACTTGACCTACTGCTTTGGATTCAACTTCTCGCTCTTTGCTATCTGCCCTGAACTCTAGCCTATCTACTGGTTCTCATTGTCTGCTACCTGCCCTGACTTTTACCTGTATTTGGACTCTTGCACTGGCTACTACCCCTGAGACCCTCTTAAGACCTGCTGACCAAGGGCTCAACCTGCATGGGAGACAGCTGGTATAGCAAAGGTTCCTATCAGTCCCACCACAGGGTACGTCTGCCAGCTGTCAGTGTGGGCCTGACACAGGACAAGGTTCCACTTCCCTAACATCACCCTCCAGAACAAATTAAAGGCCCTATTTATGAAACATTTTTAAAGACAAAATATGAGAAAAATGTAAGTAAATAATACTTTTAGATTGTAAGCCTTCAGGAGAATTTTAGATCTTATAAGTGATGAAAGGTGTTGATTTGTACAATGCAGCAAGCAGAGACTGCAGTGTATAAATCAACTCCATTTCATCCTTTATAAAGTCTAAAATTAGTTTATGATGTCAGTTTTATAATGGATACCTCTGAATGTGTCTGTAACACCACCCCCCCAACCCTAACCCACCTCCTGAAAACTCAACCCAAATGAAAGTGGCCCCTTTCAATGGTCCATATATAGAGTAACAGACTGAGCCTTATAAAGAGTCTCTTTCTCTCTCTATCCAGGTAAGATACATGAAGAATATTTTATAACCTACGTGTATACAAATAGCAAGTATCTTTGCATGCAACGAGATGGGCGCACACGTGGCCCTTTTAAAATCGACCTGTAAAAGAATAACAATTGAAAAACAGTGTTCACCATGCTATAATGCTGTTTATCATAAATGTATCTGATACTGTGGCAATATTGTGCAATCTCGTGTGGTTTTTTTTCAGAAAAAACCTGCCCCTATTGAAATTAACTGCTTTGCATGCATTTGTATGCATACAATATTCAAATGCATGCAATACATGTAATGCATATGTAATCCTATGCAAATTAATTAACGTAGCTTGCCAAAAATCTGGCAAGTCACATTTTTCTAATAACAACTCCTGAGTTGGAATTTTACCAAGGGAGCATCAGGATGCTAAGTCAGGTCCAGATGCACACATGGCATTTCCTTAAAGAGGCAACTTGGCCCTAAGGATGTCTGTCCTCAAGGAAGTAAAACTCTCTGGGGGTCTGTATAGATCCACTGACCACCCCTGCCCCAAATGCAAAAAAACTAAAATAAAACTGGATTTTAAGAGACTTTGAAGCCCTACTCCCATCCTCATCCTGCCCCTGTAGTGAAGAAATCCAGTCTCCAGAGATTGGGATCCCCTACTCCTTCTGTCACTCTTGCCCACCCCAGTCCCTTTCCCTTTGTTAAAATAATTGCCATGATGGTTCAGTGGACCACCCTTCAAACCAACCCAGAACCCCTCCTTACTCTTAAAAATCTCCCTGGTTGGCCTAGTAGACCCAAGACTCTATTCTCCCAACCCTCAGACACCACCTCTAACCTTAAAAAAACACATCAGTGGTACAGTGAGGGCCTGGAGCGCACACTAGGCTCTGGGCCTTTCTGTGGTTATTTTCGAAAATGGCCATCACCCAGCCTTTTCCTCATCATGTGATGGGGAAAAGGCCTGGCAGCACCATTTTGGAATATGATGCTGCCTGGGACAGGAACCTAGGGAGCATCCCAAACCCCCAGTGCATCACCAATGATTTATTTTAGGTAAGAGGGGGGTCTGGAGGGGTGGGCTATGGTAGGGGATGGCGGTCTACGTTCACTAGACCACAGGCATATGTTTTTGTTTAAGAGGGGGCCTGGGAGGTTGGGGTAGTCCACTGGACCACCAGGGCCATTCTTTTGAGAATGGGGGGGGGGGGGGTCGGGGGCATGGGGAGGGTGTGTGTTCTATTGTGAAGGGGCAGGGTGGGGAGTGGGACATTATCATGAGTTAAAAAAAGGTTTTCGGGTTGGGGTTTTTTTTCGATTGGGTGCATTCAAGAGCAGCTGGGTGGGTAAGACAGGGGATATATACAAACCCACAGCGGTTTTTAATTACAATCACAGGGTTGCCACACATGGGCTGAATGGTTCCTTTAAGAAATGCCAGCCCTGCAGTCCCAGAGCTGCCATCCCATGGGTTTATGGGGTCCTTTTGCAGCTATAGTATTTTCACACTGGGAAAAATACCACAGGATTCACAAGGCATCAGGGTGAATCACGACGTCCCAGAATCATCTACTGTTGCTTTGTGAATTCCGTGGTATTTTTCCCTCAGAGATAAATACCATGGCTAAGTGAATGAGGGGGAATGTGTTAAAAATAGAGTAGTGAAATGCATGAATTGCCAGCTTGTCGCAATATTTCATTATAGTATAGCCTGCCTCCAAATTTATTCCCTATGGAATTTCTGGTTAATATATTTATACTGTATGCAGCTATGTTGCTAAATTAAATTGTCAATTTATGTATGTTGCTACTTTTGCTTAATCTTTTTAATATTTGATGCCAGATTATATTTTCTAGTCAGCATAAAATAACATGTGGGATATTTTCAGATAATTGAAATTCCTTATCAATAATTAAAGAGGTATTTGGATTATTACTGTGGAAATAAAGACTAAAGAGGGTAAGCCTCATTGGGAAATCTTTCAAGGTTTTCAGCTTTCTGCCAAGGACACATACATTTGGCTTTCATTATCATCAGTTAAGCACTATGTAAACTATTTAGTGGAAGACAGTGTAGTTTTCATTCATATTTAAAGCCTACATCCATTCTCAAATTTTTTGCTTTGAATTGTGTAATTCTTGTTATGGATAATCTGAGCCTGACACAAAATCTCATACTTAATTTATATCAACTCCATGGGGACCATTTATGCATCAAAAGAAGTCTAAGAAGCCAATGAGGTTAGCTGATATGACATTTCAGGTGCCAGACTTCCTCTATCTGTGGATTCAGATTGAATGCTTGGCTCAGGCCCTCTGTGTTAGCAAATTCCATGCTAGTTTAGCAGCTTAATGACACCCAGTTGTACAGATATGCAGTTCAATTAGGTTACATAAAAATCATGCAAAACTGGCAGGGGAGAAATTGAAGTTGCTTGGTAAGTGCATTTGCAAAGTGTGGCTTCCTTGAAATGTCCTCCCATCAAATCAGTTAAAATTCAAGATTAAAGATTAACAGACTAATGCATAAAATGGCAATCATATTTCTGTTAAAACAGTGTAGATAGTATTTAGTGATCTATATTTTTTACATGACCTAGCAATCTAGCAATCAGCCACACAAGTCCATTATGATCAGGCGTGGCCTTCTACAGATTTGAATCTAATTGCTTTTGAAAAGTACATCTGAATGTGCTTTGCATATCTTTACTGCAGTGTTGTAAGATATGATGCAAGCTTTACAAAACTGTTATCTTCTTTCCCTCCCTTTCACCACCTTGGAAGAAAAATAAGATGCAGAGAGAATATTAGCTAGAATGATAAAAGACAAACTGACAAAAGAACACAGAGATAGAAAAGAGGTACACAGAACTAAAAGGAAGATTAAGATTTTATGTAAATATGATGCAAAAGAAACACAATTACAAATAGTAATGGAGAGAAAAATCATTGAATTCTGGAAAAATAGGGGGTCAAGGGACCTTAGTGGCCATCTAGTCCATCCCTCTTCTTCCAGACAGGATCCACTACATCTATTCTACCCAGAGATTTACCTAATCTGTTATTAAAATACTCCAATGAAAGAAACACTCTTGCTAGCTAACAGTATCTCTCTACCCCCACTCTCACCGCCATCATCAAGACCACAAGAAAGGTCTGTTTGCTCTGAAACTCCCTTCCACCCTCCTGAGTCAACACATGATTCTTGTTGCCTAAAGTCACGCCTTATAACTCTTTCAAGTTCCTACTCTGCCAAGGAACTCCCTCAAAACCCTCAGTCAATAGTAAGATCCAATCATGCTTCCATCTGGCTTTACCAAACTAGAGAGGGAAGGTGGAATTATCTTTATTTATAAAGATATCTTTCATGTAAAATGTTTATCACATAAATTAGGGCATGGGTGTGAGAGTTTGGTTGTTAGTTTGTGAGAGTGAACTATTACGCTAGTTTATCAGCTCATGAATCTGGTACTGCCTTTCTTATGGAAATTGATGATTTTATTGCATTTATTTCTCTTCATTTTAAGAATTATTGGTTGCTGATTTTTAATGCCCATTGTTATAGAAATGCCCCAGTCCAAGTGCATGGTTTTTTTACTACCATGGATGCTCCTGGACTTTCACAATTGGCTAATTGCCCTAGACATATCCTAGATTTGTTGTTAGTGCCAGAAGTACATGTAGGCTTGGGGGTATATTATTTATTTGGTAATCGAACCAGTACTGCTGTCTGATCATTTTTTAATACATTTTAAGTTTTACCTGGACAACTCAATGACATCCTGCCATTCTCACTTATTTTAAAGATAGGAGGGGTCGTGTTGCTTTAGATAAGTTTGGGGAAAAATAGACCAAAGTAAAAGATGAGGTCAACTATGAGTCCACAATAGTATTAGCTGAATCTTTCATGGCATGTTTATCCTCAAATATTCAGGCTGTTTCTTCTTTAAAACCTAATTTGACTCAGGCCCCTGGTGTTAGAGTCCCTTATTTAGCTATTCTTTAATTCTTAAAAAATGAGCAATGTGAAAAGCTGAAAAGAAATGGTATAAATCTTTCTCTGCTCAAGAAAAAAATAGATGTTTTTAGTTGCTAGGGCAGCTTATAGGGTGGGATTAAAGCATTCTTCAAATAATTTTTATTTTTTACACCTCAAATGTCTTTAAATTGGCCAAGGGAGCTCTTTGAGACTATTAAGTGGTTGTTAGAGCTGTCCAGAAGGTCTCAGAGAGACAATGAGCTCAACTGTGAACATTTACTCAGTACTTTAATGACAAAATGCTAAGGGTAGTCTGTTGGGATTCATTACAACCCTCTGTTTAAAGAATGTCCTTGGTTGACATAACAAATCTGGTGGGGAAGGTGAAATCATTATTTTGTCCTCTTCATGCCTTCCCTTTCTGGGTGTTTTATAAATTGAGCCTGGTTTTCTTGGAAGTATTTTCTTCCTTGGTCAACATATCCCTCTCTGAGTATAATGTGCCTAGTCAACTGAAGAATACTTTAGTATGACCAGTTCTCAAAAAGACCAATCTCCCCCATGAAGATTTGGCTATCTATAGAACAGCTTCTAATTTGCCCATACTTAGTAACTTGTTAGAAAAGGCTGCACTTAACCAGCTGAATGAAATTTTAGAAGACAAAGTTCTGAGTGCACAGATCAAAGTAGATTTTATGCAGGACATAGTACACAGACCCTTTTTTTATCCATCTATGACTTTGAGTTGGGAGAACTGGATAATGGAAAAGGCAGTGGTTATAGGGAGAGATGTTTCTTCTGACTTCAACTCAGTTGATTACTCTATCTTAGTGCATAAATTGATTGCGTTAGGGATCAGTGGTACTGTTGCCCAGTGGTTTAAGTCATTCCTGAATGGGTAGTGTCAACAAGTCAGGATTGACTTAAGGTAGTCTGCTTTAGGGATGTGAATCGTTTTCCATATCGTCTTAACGATAGAAATCGTGTGGCAGGGCAAGAAAATCGTCTTAGGCACGATTTTTTAGTTAAAAAATCGTTAAAAATCGTTTTTTCCGATTAGTGCGCACTAACTCGAGTTAGTGCGCACTAACGGGAGTTAGTGCGCACTAACTGGGAGTTAGTGCGCACTAACTGAAAATGATACAATTTGACACTTTTCAGGTCAGTTAAGGTCAGTTTAGGAATGAATATGTATTCCTATTGGCTGCCCTCTTATTTATTCATGTTACCAAGTTTCCTACTGACAGTATATGGGGGATGGGAAATGGAAACAGTTGGTAGCTTGACAAAACAAGTAATGTGATCAGTCAATGTGACTAGAACTTGTGCCCTAACCCTGATACCAGGGGTATTGTGATCTTCCTGCACACAGTGCCCTATCCCTATTAATACCAGGAGTGTTGTGATCTTCCTGCACACAGTGCCCTATCCCTAATACCTGGGGTGTTGTGATCTTCCTGCACACAGTGCCCTATTCCTGATACTGGGGGTGTTGTGATCTTCCTGCACACAGTGCCCTATTCCTGATACCGGGGGTGTTGTGATCTTCTTGCACACATCCCGGTATCAGGGATAGGGCACTGCATGCAGGAAGATCACAACACTCCTGGTATTAATAGGGATAGGGCACTGCATGCAGGAAGATCACAACACTCCTGGTATTAATAGGGATAGGGCACTGCATGCAGGAAGATCACAACACCCCTGGTATCAGGGATAGGGCACTGTGTGCAGGAAGATCACAATACCCCGGAGGAGTGAGGGTCAGGCAGCTCCCCCCTGTCTGTGAAGCCAGCCTCTCACTAGTAATGCAGGGAGGGAGCTGTCTCAGACTTCACCATCCTCCCCCCCCCTCACCCACACACCATTCACTAGCTGGGACATGGGGGAAGTCAGGAGTGAGGGTCAGGCAGCTCCCCCCTGTCTGTGAAGCCAGCCTCTCACTAGTAATGCAGGGAGGGAGCTGTCTCAGACTTCACCATCCTCCCCCCCCCCCCTCACCCACACACCATTCACTAGCTGGGACATGGGGGAAGTCAGGAGTGAGGGTCAGGCAGCTCCCCCCTGTCTGTGAAGCCAGCCTCTCACTAGTAATGCAGGGAGGGAGCTGTCTCAGACTTCACCATCCTCCCCCCCCCCCCTCACCCACACACCATTCACTAGCTGGGACATGGGGGAAGTCAGGAGTGAGGGTCAGGCAGCTCCCCCCTGTCTGTGAAGCCAGCCTCTCACTAGTAATGCAGGGAGGGAGCTGTCTCAGACTTCACCATCCTCCCCCCCCCCCTCACCCACACACCATTCACTAGCTGGGACATGGGGGAAGTCAGGAGTGAGGGTCAGGCAGCTCCCCCCTGTCTGTGAAGCCAGCCTCTCACTAGTAATGCAGGGAGGGAGCTGTCTCAGACTGGTATCAGGGTTAGGGCACTGTGTGCAGGAAGATCACAACACTCCTGGTATTAATAGGGATAGGGCACTGTAAGAGATGACTGTAGTAGATTGAATAAAGATCTGATGTTTCTGCTCTCCTCACACCAAACAAAAACAACACACAAGCAGAGAAGCCCTTCTTACAAAGCTGAGCTAGTGAGTTAAGTAGGAGGAAAAGTAAACATACTTGTGCCAGTGTGGCTACTTAAAAAATACACTTACCAACAATCAATTACATATATTTGAACTGTGTACAGTTCCAGCCAGGACCACCTTTCTAAAATGCACAGTGATTGGCAAATTCAACATGCACTAGCATTTCAGGTGCCTGCTAACAAAAATAATAAACAAACAAGTTCTAGTCACGTGAGTGCTGATCATTACATTATTTTTTTTGTCAAGCTTCCAACTGTTTCCATTTCACATCACCCCAACCATTACCTCAGTATTAGCCTTGGTAACATCAATAGATAAGAGCACAGCCAGCCAATAGGAATACATACACACATATTCATTCCTAAGTGACCTTTACTGACCTGGGAAGTGTGAACACTTTGTTTCATTTTCTGTTGGTGTTCGTTAGTTTCCAGTTCCATTTCCCATCCCCCCAACCATCACCTCAGTGGTAACCTTGGTAACATCAATAGATAAGAGGGCAGCCAGCCAATAGGAACACATATTCATTCCTAACTGACCTTCAGTGACCTGGAAAGTGTTTATTTGTATCATTTTCAGTTAGTGCGCACTAAATCGAGTTAGTGCGCACTAACGGGGAGTTAGTGCGCACTAACTCGAGTTAGTGCGCACTAACACGATTTAACAATTTTTAACGATAAATCGTTAGAATTTCTATTGTATCGTGTTCTATAACGATTTAAGACGATATAAACATTATCGGACGATAATTTTAATCGTTGAAAAACGATTCACATCCCTAGTCTGCTTGGATGCCAAATGATTCCAGACTTCCACAATGATCCACACTATCCTTGATTCTATTTAACATTTATTTGCAGCCACTTTGTAGAATTTTATCTAAATTGAAGACAACTTTTTAAATTTATGATGAAAATATACAACTACTATTACCAGTTCAAAATATTACATGCAGGTCACTTGAATGCATCTACTTTATTGTACATGTGGTGAATCAGTGTATGAGGGACAATAGACTGTTGTTAAATTTCTCTGAGGCCAAGGCTGTGTGAATTGCTTATTCAGGACTTTTCAACTATTGCTCTAGCCTTTGTTTTTACCACAGTACATTATTGTAGATCACTTTATGTCAGGATGCCTAATTTCCAGCTCAGGGCTCTACAGTTATTGCTTAGTGTTTACTTACTGGTTGTTCCATTAGGGATCGTATTTTACCAGTACTTCAAGATCTTCATTGATTTCTTGGGCAAAGAATAAAATTAAAATGTTGACTTTAGTTTGCTGCCCAGGGAGATGGGGGAAGCTGTATGCTTGTCAAATTTTCTTTCTAATTGCACACCCTACTCACTCTCTTTGTTCCATGGACTATTTAGTTGCTGTCTGTTCTAAATTTGAAGGGTGCTCATTTTCTGGATACATGTAGGAAAGCCTTTTAGGTCACATGGCTCCTTTGAAATAAACTTTCTATAGATTTGTTTCAGATTCATGATTATGGGCTTTTTAGGAAAAAATTGAAGGCTTATTTGTTTCAGAATGTGTTTGATAATTAGTGTACTTTATCAATTAGACTTGCAAAGCATTGGTTTTTGTATGCTGTTGAATTTATGAGTTTATGTTATTTTATTATTTGTGTTTATTGTTATCCACTTAGCACAGTTATACTACTATAAGTGGAATATAATAATTTTTAAAATAATTTAAATAACCCCCCCTTCCAGGAGCCAGGTAATCTCCAACCTACTCCATCTGAAGATGTCCAGCTAGCAAAGGGTAATTGCCAGGTTCTTTTCGGTAATTACCAGGTTCTTGTGTCCTGGTTTGGCCTCTGTTAGAAACAGGATGCTGGGCTTGGTGGACCCTTGGTCTGACCCAGCATGGCAATTTCTTATGTTCTTATGTTCCTTAAGGTGGCAAGTTAATGCAGGACTCCCTCCTTCCCTGTTGACTAGGTAGGTAGTGTATTTATTTTTAAAAGTCTGTAAGGCAGCTAGTAAGCAAAACTGAGTGTTTGTATTAAAAAAAAAACCCACAAAACAAAACAAACCCAAAAAGTAGCCAGAAGCTAGCAATAAACTAGGAGCAGTATATACCTAAGTAAAAAGGTTGAAAAGTTCAGCTCAATTACTCACCTTGGAAAGGTGTTGAGGTAAAGTGATTTGGTTTGAACAGGTACCAACATTTGTTAATTCAAGAGAGCAATGAGTCACTCTGGCTGACTAACTGAAGTTAGACTGTTTGTATTTCCAAACCCTCCCACCCCTTGCCCACCCACCCCAGCTCATCCTTTAATTTATAGGCAGGTGCCACTTTCACAAAAAAAAAAAATCCAACAACAAAATCTTTATTGAGAGTTTGATCAGACCCCAGTAGGCCACTACCAGACATATAGTGAATTCACTAATAGATTTAAAGGACGTTAGACACATTCCTACTCCCATAGCAACCTAAAACTTAACTAGGAACTGATCAAAATTGAGATGAAGGCAGCAGTCCAGCAGCAAGAGGGGGGCTTCCCAGTCTTTTGCATCGAGTGTCACATGTATGATTTTTTACCCACCGGTGAGAAGTTGTACATTTGCATGTGATGCATAGAGCTCCTGGCTCTCAGAGAACAAGTCCGATCTTTGGATGCTAGAGTGGCAGACCTGGAGGAGCTGAGGCAGACAGAGAGGTATATAGATGAGACCATCAGGGACATAATAGCCAAGTCCCAACTTCAGACTGGCAGCCCTGGTGCTGCCTTGGAGGAAGAAGGTCTCATGATTGGAGAGCATCAACCGGTGCAGCAGGAAAGGATCCTGTAGCAAGGACCTGGTCTCCAGGTAATGCATTGTCCTTTCGCACTGAGAATATCTCCCCAAGGCCTACAGCCCAGGATGGAAGGGTTAGGTCGGCCGTCATAGTTGGTGATTTGATTATTAGGAATGTAGATAGCTGGGTGGCTGGTGGGCATGAGGATCGCCTGGTAACATGCCTACCTGGTGCGAAGGTCGCGGACCTCACACGTCACCTAGACAGGATTTTAGACAGTGCTGGGGAGGAGCCGGCTATCATGGTACATGTGGGCATCAATGACATAGGAAAATGTGGGAGGGAGGTTCTAGAAGCCAAATTTAGGCTCTTAGGTAGAAAGCTTAAATCCAGAACCTCCAGGGTAGCATTCTCTGAAATGCTCCCTGTTCCACGCGCAGGTCACCAGAGGCAGGCAGAGCTCCGGAGTCTCAATGCGTGGATGAGATGATGGTGCAAGGAAGAGGGATTCAGTTTTGTTAGGAACTGGGGAACCTTTTAGGGAAGGGGGAGTCTCTTCTGAAGGGATGGGCTTCACCTTAACCAGGGTGGAACCAGACTGCTGGTGCTAGCCTTTAAAAAGGAGATAGAGCAGCTTTTAAACTAGAAAAAGGGGAAAGACGATAATCGCTCAGCAGCACATGGTTCGGAGAGAGGTATCTTCAAAGGATACTAATGATGCATTAGAATTAAGGCATCCCGACAGTGAGGTTCCAATAATAAGAAAAGTAGTTAAAGAGCCTGTAACTAAAAACTCACCTGAGCTAAAAAATTCTAACTTATCCCTATCAATTAAAAAGCAGAATGAAAATACAAACTAAAAACAAACTTTGAAATGTTTGTATGCTAATGCCAGAAGTCTAAGAAGAAAGATGGGAGAATTAGAATGTAAGGCAGTGAATGATGACATAGGCTTAAATGGCATCTCAGAGACATGGTGGAAGGAGGATAACCAATGGGACAGTGCTATTCCGGGGTACAAATTATATCACAATGACAGAGAGGAGCACCCAGGAGGCAGTGTGGCACTTTATGTCTGGGATGGCATAGAGTCCAACAGGATTAACATTCTGCATGAGACTAATGCAAAATTGAATCATTATGGGTAGAAATCCCTTGTGTGTCGGGAAGACTATAGTGATAGGAGTATACTACCGTCCACCTGGTCAAGACGGTGAGACGGACAATGAAATGCTAAGAGAAGTTAGGGAAGCTAACCAAATTGGTAGTGCGGTAATAATGGGAGACTTCAATTACCCCAATATTGACTGGGTAAATGTATCATCAGGACACGCTAGAGAGATAACGTTCCTGGATGGAATAAATGATAGCTTTATGGAGCAATTGGTTCAGGAACCGATGAGAGAGGGAGCAATTTTAGATCTAATTCTCAGTGGAGCACAGGACTTGGTGAGAGAGGTAACGGTGGTGGGGCCGCTTGGCAATAGTGATCATAATATGATCAAATTTTAATTAATGACTGGAAGAGAAACATTATGCAAATCCACAGCTCTCGTGCTAAACTTTCAAAAGGGAAACTTTGATAAAATGAGAACAATTGTTAGAAAAAAACAGAAAGGAGCAGCTACAAAAGTAAAAAATGTGCAAGAGGCGAGGTCATTGTTAAAATATACCATTCTAGAAGCACAGTCCAGATGTATTCCACACATTAAGAAAGGTGGAAAGAAGGCAAAACGATTACCGGCATGGTTAAAAGGGGAGGTGAAAGAAGCTATGTTAGACAAAAGATCTTCATTCAAAAATTGGAAGAAAGATCCAACAGAAGAAAATAGGATAATGCATAAACATTGGCAAGTTAAATGTAAGACATTGATAAGACTTGCTAAGAGAGAATTTGCTAAGAAAGAATTTGAAAAGAAGTTGGCCGTAAATATATCCAAAGCAGAAAGCCTGTGAGGGAGTCAGTTGGACAGTTAGATGATCGAGGGGTTAAAGGGGCACTTAGATAAGATAAGGCCATCACGGAAAGATTAAATGATTTCTTTCCTTCGGTGTTTACTGAAGAGGATTTTGGGGAGGTACACATATTGGAGAAAGTTTTTATGGGTAATGATTCAAATGGACTGAATCAAATCACGGTGAACCTAGAAGATCTGGTAGACTTGATTGGCAAACTGAAGAGTAGTAAATCACCTGGACCGGATGGTATACACCCCAGAGTTCTGAAGGAACTAAAAAATGAAATTTCAGACCTATTAGTAAAAATTTGTAACCTATCATTAAAATCATCCATTGTACCTGAAGACTGGAGGATAGCTAATGTAACCCCAATATTTAAAAAGGGCTCCAGGGGGGATCCGGGAAACTACAGAATGGTTAGTCTGACTTCAGTGCCAGGAAAAATAGTGGAAAGTGTTCTAAACATCAAAATCACAAAACATATAGAAAGACATGGTAAATGGAACAAAGTCAGCATGGCTTTACCCTTGCCTCACAAATCTGCTTCACTTTTTTGAAGGAGTTAATAAACATGTGGATAAAGGTGAACCGGTAGATGCAGTATACTTGGATTTTCAGAAAGCATTTGACAATAGGGATGTGAATCGTTTTAGGACGATTAAAATTATCGTCCGATAATTTTAATATCGTCTTAAACCGTTATGGAACACAATACAATACAGATTCTAACGATTTATCGTTATAAATCGTTAGAATCGTGAGCCGGCACACTAAAACCCCCTAAAACCCACCCCCGACCCTTTAAATTAAATCCCCCACCCTCCCGAACCCCCCCCCCCCAATAACTTAAATAACCTGCGGGTCCAGCGGCGGTCCGGAACGGCAGCGGTCCGGAACGGGCTCCTGCTCCTGAATCTTGTCGTCTTAAGCCGGCGCCATTTTCCAAAATGGCGCCGAAAAATGGCGGCGGCCATAGACGAAAAAGATTGGACGGCAGGAGGTCCTTCCGGACCCCCGCTGGACTTTTGGCAAGTCTCGTGGGGGTCAGGAGGCCCCCCACAAGCTGGCCAAAAGTTCCTGGAGGTCCAGCGGGGGTCAGGGAGCGATTTCCCGCCGCGAATCGTTTTCGTAAGGAAAATGGCGCCGGCAGGAGATCGACTGCAGGAGGTCGTTCAGCGAGGGTTCCGGCGCCTCGCTGAACGACCTCCTGCAGTCGATCTCCTGCCGGCGCCATTTTCCGTACGAAAACGATTCGCGGCGGGAAATCGCTCCCTGACCCCCGCTGGACCTCCAGGAACTTTTGGCCAGCTTGTGGGGGGCCTCCTGACCCCCACGAGACTTGCCAAAAGTCCAGCGGGGGTCCGGAAGGACCTCCTGCCGTCCAATCTTTTTCGTCTATGGCCGTCGCCATTTTTCGGCGCCATTTTGGAAAATGGCGCCAGCTGAAGACGACAAGATTCAGGAGCAGGAGCCCGTTCCGGACCGCTGCCGTTCCGGACCGCCGCTGGACCCGCAGGTTATTTAAGTTATTTGGGGGGTGGGGGATTTAATTTAAAGGGTCGGGGGTGGGTTTTAGGGGGTTTTAATGTGCCGGTTTTTCGATTTTTCGATTTTTAACAATTTTTAACGATTTTTAACGATTTTTCACGATATTTTACCCCCCCAAATGGCAACAATACGATTCCCTCCCCCTCCCAGCCGAAATTGATCGTTAAGACGATCGAGGACACGATTCACATCCCTATTTGACAAAGTTCCTTATGAGAGGCTTCTAGGAAAAGTAAAAAGTCATGGGATAGGTGGCGATATCCTTTCGTGGATTGCATACTGGCTAAAAGACAGGAAACAGAGAGTAGGATTAAATGGACAATTTTCTCAGTGGAAGGGAGTGGGCAGTGGAGTGCCTCAGGGATCTGTATTGGGACCCTTACTTTTCAATATATTTATAAATGATGTGGAAAGAAATACGAGTGAGATAATCAAATTTGCAGCTGATACAAAATTGTTCAGAGTAGTTAAATCACAAGCAGATTGTGATAAATTGCAGGAAGACCTTGTGAGACTGGAAAATTGGGCATCAAAATGGCAGAAGAAATTTAATATGGATAGGTGCAAGGTGATGCATATAGGGAAAAATAACCCATGCTATAATTACACAATGTTAGGTTCCATATTAGGTGCTTCAACCCAAGAAAGAGATCTAGGCGTCATAGTGGATAACACATTGAAATCGTCGGTTCCGTGTGCTGCGGCAGTCAAAAAAGCAAACAATTTTGGGAATTATTAAAAAGGGATTGTTGAATAAAACGGAAAATGTCATAATGCTTCTGTATTGCTCGATGGTGAGACTGCACCTTGAATACTGTGTACAATACTGGTTGCCGCATCTCAAAAGAGATATAATTGCGATGGAGAAGGTACAGAGAAGGGCTACCAAAATGATAAGGGGAATGGAACAGCTCCCTTATGAGGAAAGACTAAAGAGGTTAAGACTTTTCAGCTTGGAGAAGAGACGGCTGAGGGGGGAAATGATAGAGGTGTTTAAAATCATGAGAGGTCTAGAATGGGAGGATGTGAGTCAGTTATTTACTCTTTCAGATAATAGAAAGACTATGGGGCACTCCATGAAGTTAGCATGTTGCACATTTAAAACTAATCAGAGAAAATTCATTTTTATTCAACGTGCTGTCTCCTTCTTCGAGGGCCGAAGAAGGAGAGAGCGCCACTGCCAGAAGAGGGTATGAGCATGCTCATAACTTGTATGCTCATAACCTCTTCCAGTGACACCATCATTGCCAACTGGCCAGCCTACTGTCTCCCCGGGTGTGCCGCTTCATGTAATTGCACGGTTTGCACACACAGTCATGCTGGGCCTGGTTTTATTAATTTTATGTTTATGTTATACTATACTCTGCTCAGCAAGACATTATCTTTATGAGCAGTCTATAAATGGCTGCAAGTAAATAAATAAATAAATATAAAAAAAATTTATATATATATATATATATATATATATATATATATATATATATATATATATATATATATATATATGGTGTGTGTGTGTCAGGAGAGTTTATTCTACAGTGATCACACAGGGGAGGAAGGGGTGAGGATAAATGTGAGAGAGACGTGGTCCTGACAGGATGCTGTTTTGTTGAGAGTATTATGTGAGGTGACCACTCATAAGAACATAAGAAATTGCCATGCTGGTTCAGACCAAGGGTCCATCAAGCCCAGCATTCCGTTTCCAACAGAGGCCAAACCAGGCCACAAGAACTTGGCAATTACCCAAACACTAAGAAGATCCAATGCTACTGATGCAATTAATAGCAGTGGCTATTCCCTAAGTAATCTTGATTACTTAGGGAATAGCCATTAATGGACTTCCCCTCCAATAACTTTTCCAAACCTTTTTTGAACCCAGCTATACTAACTGCACTAACCACATCCTCTGGCAACAAATTCCAGACCTTTATTGTGCGTTGAGTGAAAAAGAATTTTCTCCGATTAGTCTTAAATGTGCTACTTGCTAACTTCATGGAATGCCCCCTAGTCCTTCTATTATTCGAAAGTGTAAATAACCGATTCACATCTACTCGTTCAAGACCTCCCATGATCTTAAAGATCTCTATCATATCCCCCCTCAGCCGTCTCTTCTCCAAGCTGAACAGCCCTAACCTCTTCAGCCTTTCCTCATAGGGGAGCTGTTCCATCCCCTTTATCATTTTGGTTGCCCTTCTCTGTACCTTCTCTTCATCACAACTATATCTTTTTTTGAGATGCAGCGACCAGAATTGTATACAGTATTCAAGCTGTGGTCTCACCATGGAGCGATATAGAGGCATTACGACATTTTCTGTTTTATTAACCATTCCTTCCTAATAATTCCTAACATTCTGTTTGCTTTTTTGACTGCTGCAGCACACTGAGCCGATGATTTTAAAGTATTATCCACTATGACGCCTAGATCTTTTTCCAGGGTGGTAGCTCCTAATATGGAAACTAACATCGTGTAACTACAGCAAGGGTTATATTTTTCCCTATATGCAACACTTTGCACTTTTCCACATTAAATTCTTCTGCCATTTGGTTGCCCAATCTTCCAGTCTTGCAAGGTCTTACTGTAATGTATCACAATCTGCTTGTGATTTAACCACTCTGAATAATTTTGTATCGTCCGCAAATTTGATAACATCACTCGTCGTATTCCTTTCCAGATCATTTATATATATATATATATATCTTAAAAAGCACAGGTCCAAGTTTAGATCCCTGAGGCACTTCACTGTTTACCCTTTACCACTGAGAAAATTGACCATTTAATCCTACTCTCTGTTTCTTGTCTTTTAACCAGTTTGTAATCCATAAAAGGACATCACCTCCTATCCCATGACTTTTTAGTTTTCTTAGAAGCCTCTCATGAGGAACTTTGTCAAACACCTTCTGAAAATCCAAATATACTTCATCTACCAGTTCACCTTTATCCACATGTTTATTAACCCCTTCAAAAAAATGAAGCAGATTTATTAAGCAAGACTTCCCTTGAGTAAATCCATGTTGAATGTGTTCCATTAAACCATGTCTTTCTATATGCTCTACGATTTTGATCTTGAGAATAGTTTCCACTATTTTTCCTGGCACTGAAGTCAGGCTCACTGGTCTATAGTTACCAGGATTGTCCCTGGAGCCTTTTTTAAATATTGGGGTTACATTGGCCATCATCCAGTCTTCAGGTACAACTGATGATTTTAATGATAGGTTTCAAATTTTAACTAATAGATCAGAAATTTCATTTTTTAGTTCCTTCAGTACTCTAGGATGCATACCATCTGGTCCAGGTGATTTGCTACTCTTTAGTTTGTCAATCTAGCCTACTACATCTTCCAGGTTCACAGTGATTTCGTTCAGTTTGTCTGACTCATCACCCCTGAAAACCGTCTCCGGAACTGGTATCTCCCCAACATCCCCATTAGTAAACATGGAAGCAAAGAATTCATTTAGTCTTTCTGCAATGGCCTTATCTTCCCTAAGAGCCCCTTTAACCCCTCTGTCATCTAATGGTCCAACCGACTCCCTAACAGGTTTCTTGCTTTAGATATATTTTAAAAAGTTTTTATTATGAGTTTTTGCCTCTATGGCCATTTCAAATTCTCTTTTCACCTTTCTTATCAATGTTTTACACTTAACTTGACAATACTTATGTTTTATCCTATTTTCTTCAGATGGATCCCTTCTTCCAATTTTTGAAGGATTTTTTTTGGCTAAAATAGCCTCTTTCACCTCACCTTTTAACCATGTCGGTAATCGTTTTTTGCCTTCCTTCCACCTTTCTTAATGTGTGGAATACGTATGGACTGCGCTTCTAGGATTGTATTTTTAAACAATGTCCATGCCCGTTGAACACTTTTAATCTTTGCAGCTGCACCTTTCAGTTCTTTTCTAAATATTTTCCTCATTTTATCAAAGTTTCCCTTTTGAAAGTTTAGTGTTAGAGCTGCAGATTTACTTATTGTCTCCCTTCCAGTTATTAGTTTAAATTTAATCATGTTATGATCACTGTTGCCAAGTGGCCCTACCACCGTTACCTCTCTCACCAAATCCTACATTCCACTAAGAATTAAATCTAAAATAGCTTTCTCTCTTGATGGTTCCTGAATCAATTGTTCCATGAAGCAATAATTTATTACATCCAGGAACTTTGTCTCTAGCAAGTCCTGATGTTACATTTACCAAGTCAATATTGGGGTAATTGAAATCTACCATTATTATTTCACTGCCAAATTGGTTTGCTTCCCTGATTTCTCTTAGCATTTCATCATCTGTCTGACCATTTTGTACAGGTGGACGGTAGTATACTCCTATCACTACACTCTTACCCTACACACATGGGATTTCTACCCATATAGATTCTAGGGATGTGAATCGTTTTTTGACGATTTAAAATGTCATCCGATATATTTTAAATCGTCAGAAATCGTTAGAGGCGATATTTAATAGGAATTCCCCCGATTTATCGTCAAAAATCGTAAATCGGGGGAAGGGGGAGAGGAAGGGGGAGGGCGGGAAAACCGGCACACTAAAACATCCCTAAAACCCACCGACCCTTTAAAATAAATCCCCCACCCTCCCAAACCCACCCAATATGTCTTAAATTACCTGGGGTCCAGTGGGGGGGTCCCATTGTGATCTTCCACTCTCGGGCCACGGGTGCGTTGATAGAAATGGCGCCGGCGCTACCTTTGCGCTGTCCAGGGCAAAGGTAGCGCCGGCGCCATTTTGCTTCCTGTCCCCCGACGTCACGAGCGTAGGAGATCGCTCCCGGACCCCCGCTGGACCCCCAGGGACTTTTGGCCAGCTTGGGGGGGCCTCCTGACCCCACAAGACTTGCCAAAAGTCCAGCGGGGGTCCGGGAATGACCTCCTGCACTCGAATCGTGTTGCCGTACGGCCGGCGCCATTTTGCAAAATGGCGCAGGCCATATTGCAAAATGGCACAGCAGTTTTCTGGGGGTTGGCGCACGCAAGATACGCCTGCCAGAAGCAGGCGTAAAGAAGTAAAACAAGGTAGGGGGATTTAGGTAGGGCTGGGGGTGGGTTAGATAGGGGAAGGGAGGGGAAGGGAGGGGAAGGTGGGGGGAGGGGGAGTGGAAGAAAAGTTCCCTCCGAGGCCGCTCCAATTTCGGAGTGGCCTTGGAGGGAACAGGGAAAGCAATCGGGACTCCCCTTGGGCTCGGCGCGCACACGGTGCACAAGTGTGCACCCCCTTGCACGCACCGACTCCAGATTTTATAACATGCTCATGGTAGCACGCGCATGATATAAAATTTGGTGTACATTTGTGCGCGCTGGGTAGCGAGCACAAATGTACCCCGCGTGCACAGATTTTAAAATCTGCCCCTTAGGGAATACTGGGGTTAAATTCTTCTGTGCATGAATCAAAATTGGGATCTTGGGGTGATCGTATCTTATGATCTTAAGGTGGCCAAACAGGTGGAGAATGTGACGGCAAATGCAAGAAAAATGCTTGGGTGCACAGGAAAAGGAATGGTTAACAGAAAAAATGAGGCAATATTGCCATTCTATAAATCCCTTGCAAAAGCTCATTTAGAGTACTGTGTACAAGTCTGGAGATTGCACCTTCACAAAGACATAAACAAGATAGATTCATTCCATAGGGTGGCTACTAAACTGGTCAGTTGTCTTCTTTTTATAGAGTATTAGGACAGACAAAGATCTAAACATGTTTCCCGTAGGAGAGATATGATAAAGACATTTAAATACTTCCCAGGCATCAATGCACATAAAACTGGTTTTCAGTGGAAAGAAGACTCTGAAAGGTGGGTTTATGGGATCAGGGTGAAAGGGAGTAGCCTGAGGAGTAATATAAAGAAGTATTCATTTACAGAGATGGTGGTAGATTCATGGAAGAGCTACTGAGTGGAAATGGTAGAGACAAGGACAGTATCTGAATTCAAGAAACCATGAGACAAGCATGGGATCTCTAAGGCAGTGGTATGTTCTATGTTCTATGAGTGAGCGGTTTGAGCCTATTTTCCAGTTCCCGCTGCAAGAAGTCCTTGAGCAGCAACACCTATGATTTCAGTCTTGTTCCTGGCAGAGATCCTCTAACTTCTCTTCCAGGACATTGGCAATGGGGAGTCCTAGCCCAGGGTGGCCTTTGTTTAGATTAGATCCTCCATTGCATCCCTTGATAGGCTTCGTGTCTTGTACCATCTTCAACATCTGTATCCAATATTGATGCCCCAGGGAACAAACCACACATATTTCAGTTGCTAGAGTCAAGTTATGAAGGGCTATCTCTGTACTCATTTGCTGGAGTCAAGTTGACTCAGTTGCTAGAGTCAAGTTATGAAGGGCTATCTCTGTACTCATAAAGAGGTTATGGTCCAATTTCACTGGACATTAACCTCTTTATGGTCCAGTGAAATTGCCCCACTATCTTCCTCCACATGTCTTTTGGTGCCTTCATGTCTAAGTTGCCATTTTCTTTGGTTCTCAACAACAAGGTGTCTCTTACTGGCAGCAAGTGTTCAAAACATAGTACCATCTTCCACTGGCCTGGTCATGTATCTGTCAACAGTTTTAACAATCCCCCCCCCCCCCCCCCAGCAATGGGTATGTGTTTGCAACCTAGCCACCAGCTTTCCATAATCCCCCTTATCTATATTAAGATATGAGTCGAGGTATAGCTCTTATACGTCACCTGGGTGTACAGCACAGCCTACCTGTACGCTACTGGTTTGTTCCCACTAGAGTTGCTTCTTCCCCTGCCTCATCCAGCTGCTACAAGTATGCTATGAGGAAGAGATAGGCATGTGTAGCATTCTGGCTGGTTCTGTTGCTGCAAGTGAAATGGATGGTACTCTCCTCCACCTTAGCTGGCTGTGCCTCTCTCTGAGTATGGAACTGATAAATACACTGATAATTTATGCTTCCAGCTCAGCTGCCCATAGATACGCTGGCAATGCCTGGGATGACATTATTCTGTGATCCTGGGACTGAAATTCAAATGGGGTGGCAATTAAGGTACTTGGTGGATGGGAAGGCTTGGAGGAAGAGGGCTGAATAGCATGGGTGGGTAGATGGGGGCTGAGAAGCCTGCATTCTTTTCTTCCTTAGGGAGGGAGGGGAAACAGGGGAGATGGCCAGCAACATTATGATGTTTTTTTTGTGCTGGAGGAGTTTGAGGGAGGGGCTCTGGCAGCAGGAAGGGCAACGATTAATAGGGGCGTGAATTTGCAACAAATTAGGGAAGAAAGATGATATTTCCTATTTCATTGCATTTTGGGAATAACAAAAAATGATAGAAAAAAAAATTGTGTTTTTCCTATCGTTTTTTTGGGGAGGGAGTCAAAAAAAGGACATTTAAAAAAACAATACACAGAACCCGCTCCAACCCTTCCCATTTATTAAAATATGGATCCTCCCACCAGCAAAGCCCCCATGTACACCCTAGCCCACCATCCCACCCCCCAGGACTAACCAAAAATCCCTGGTGTTCTACCGGGGGGGCCTGGAAATGACCTCATACTCCCATGCTGGTGGCTGCCATTAGTCAAAAAGGCACTGGCCACCCTTTGCCCCTACCATGTAACAGGGGCTACTGGGGCCAATGGACAGCCCCTGTCACATGATGAGGCAAAGGGCAGCTGGCTGCACATATGTGACCTAATGACTTTACTTGGAAATGTAGGCAAGACTGACAAAAGCAAGGGAGAAATCTGCATCATGCAGGGTCAGTCAGTGTAGGAGTGGCAACAGGCATCTCCTATCCCCTACAGCCCTGCACCACTTCCTTGATATGGATGGGAAAGGGGAGTAAGGCAGAATGAGCAGCTCTGCAACCCTGCCCTGTCTCCTCTCCCCATACTGTGATTAGCAGCTGTGAGGAGTGGAGATGGGACTTCTCTGCTCTGTGAATTTTACCATCCTCCTCTCTCTGCTGTGATTGGAAGAGAGGGGGGTGGGGGCCACATTTCATTTCCCCCCTTCTTTTGGCAGTAGCTTCCTGCTGTATGTGCAGCTTTTCCTGCACATCTCAGGAATGCCTCAGAGGAGAGAAAGAGGAACAGAGAAGGCAAAAAATAAGGGATGATAGAGAAAATAGGAGGGTACAGAGAATGGAAGGGTTCAGGGGTTGGAGGAGAGGGAGAGCAAAGGAAGGTACACAGGCTGGATGACAGAGTCAGAGGAGGCAAAGGAAATGAAGGAGGGAGAGAGACAGAGGAAGACAAAGGGGTTGAAGGGAGAAAGACACAGAGGATGTCACAGCAGCTAGAGGAACAAGTCAATAAGGCACAGGAGATGTTGGAGGAAGAGAGTTTGTGTACCGGTAGTAAAGGATAGAAATAAAGAGGATACCTATTCCCCTAAACACATATCCATGCATGCACCCTAATCTGCACACACATACACATAAACACACACACACACATACACACATACCACATACATACACACTGCACCCAACCCACACACACCCACTTCCCCAGATATACACCCGCAACCCCACACATAAATGCATACAACCCTCCAAAAACACACATGCACATCCCCCAAACACATATGCACACTCCCACCCCAACCCAACCCCCATACAGACATCCACATGTCCCCCACCCCCACACATGAACCCTCAACCCACACCTACCATATACACATACCACCCCCCACCCCATATATGGACCCTCATTCTACCACACACATGCACCCTCATCTCAGTCACACACACACACATGCACCAGCAATTCCCCAACACACACATATGAACTTCCAACTCTCCCCACACCTACATACACACCCCCAAACTGCCCTCACAGACCCCTCCCCCTGAATCATCCGCAAATCCCTACCTCCCACACATCCTACCTGCCCAACCATTCCCTGACATGCACACCCTGTATGCCCAAGATACTCCCTGACACAAACACACAACTTCAGTTATTTCCCGACACACACCATGAACTTTCATTAAGAGTCACTTGCCTTACCCAGCTTACAATTTCCACCTACACATGAGCAAGGAATCTAGAGTGAGAGCCCGCTGGAAGGGTTGGTGAGCAAAGCAAGCTGGGGCATATTCCCTAGTTTACTTGCCTCCTGCATAGATAACAATGTTACAAGCCAACCAAATCCGGTCTCCACCTCTCAGCCTCCCATCCCCAACCACACACAACTACCCAATGTCCTACCTCCACGGGCAGACATCTTAGAGAATTTTGAATCCACATCAGCCTTAGAAATCAAATCCATATTAAAAAAACTAAAGCCATCCGCTCACCCACTGGACTCGATTCCAGACAACCTACTGATAGCTTCTGCCAAAAACTTCGCTAAGCCCTTTGCCTAGATCATTAATGCCTCCTTATCCCAGGGTCATGTCCCTGACCCTCTCAAACTTGCCATCTTGAAACCTCTACTAAAAAAACCCAACCTCTCCACAGACAACCCAGCTAATTTTCGCCCCATTGCAAATCTCCCTATCATTGCGAAGATCCTTGAAAGAATAGTCAACAAACAGCTCTCAGAATTCCTTGAAATCAATAACATCCTCTCCCCAGCACAACTTGGTTTCCGTAAATCCCAAAACACAGAATCTCTGCTATTATCACTGTCAGACAACATCCTCATGAACCTTGAAAAAAAACAGCCCTGCCTGCTCATCCTTCTGGACTTAACCGCCGCATTTGACACAGTTAACCACGACTGTCTCATTGACAGATTAACCAACATCGGCATCAAAAACACAGCCTTAAACTGGTTTAAATCCTTCCTCCAGAACAGATATTACAGAGTCAAGATCAACAGCAAAGAATCTTTTCCATTCAGTTCCACCCTCGGAGTCCATCAAGGCTCGTCGTTATCACCAACATTATTTAACATCTATCTACTCCCGCTTTGTAAACTCCTCTCCGAGCTCAAATTAACACATTACGTGTATGCAGACAACGTCCAAATCCTCCTACCGATAATAGATTCTCTGGACAGTACTTTACATCATTGGAACACCTATCTATACTCCATTAATAACCTCCTTTCAAATCTTAACCCGATTCTCAACACAAACAAGACCGAATTCCTCTTAATCACACAGGATGGTAACTTTTCTCTAAACAACCTAACCCCTACAATGCTCCCAACCATCTCTCCCAAAGTCAGAAACCTAGGGGTAATCATGGACACTCAATTGAGCTTCACAGGCTTAATTAACAACACAATAAAGGAGTGCTACTTCAAACTTCAAGTATTAAAAAGACTAAGACCCCTCCTTCATTTTCAAGATTTCAGGTCTGTCTTACAAACGATCATTTTTTCAAAAATCGATTACTGCAATGCTCTTCTTCAAGGCCTTCCAGACAATTCCATTAAACCTCTCCAGTTGCTTCAGAATGCAACTGCAAGGATACTCACAAAGTCTAACAAAAGGGACCACATAACACCGATCCTTAAGAAGCTCCATTGGCTCCCAGTCAAATTCAGAATCCTCTACAAGCTTTTAGTAATCACCCACAAAGCCATTCTTAACATCTCTCCGCTGGACCTATTGACCCCCCTGCAACTTCATACTTCAACCTGTCCTCTGAGATTAGCGCAATGAGGGACTCTTAGAACACCTACATTCAAAACCTCCTTTAGTAAAAGAGCCTTTTCCACCGCAGGCCCCAAACAGTGGAACCTGCTCCCACCGGACCTTAGGCTGGAACAATGCCCAATTACATTCAGGAAGAGACTTAAGATGCTACTATTCAGACAAGCCTTCCCATAACACTCGTCCTTGCCTCACCCTCCACGGACCTTCTTTTCCTAAGCTCAGATGCCTAAGCACTTTTTCTTCCACTGCCTAAGCTATTTAATATATGTATATTAGTTTCATTAAATCTATGGTAACCCTCAGCTACCCTCCCCCCCCACCTTCCAACCCCCCTTCCAACCCCCTTACAATCCCTCATTCCTACCCCCCTCCCTCGGAATACCTTGTTACCCCAAAAGCCAACTCTTATCAGTTCTTACCAGTTTTGACACGTTACTCCCCATGCTTAAGCTGTATCCAAGTTTTTTCTCTCCCCCTGTTCTATGTAAGACAACTTTGTCACTGTTTTTTATGGTTGCAATGTAAACCGGAGTGATAATTAACTCTGTTATTTGAACTTAGGTATAGAAAAGTTATAAATAAATAATTACATAAATAAATAAATATTTCTTCCATGATTTTATTTTCATGCATCTTTAGTAGCTTTACCTGACCAATTAGCCATGGATATCCCATGTAACTGTGCACATTTCCTTGGAAACCCACTGCAAGTCAAGTGACATCAATGAAGTTACTCAGAAATTATGAGGACAAACTGTGAGAAGCCACAGGATTAATTTATTATCAGCATTGCAATATAGATCTACAAAATCAGGAGAATGTCATTATTTTGGGGTAAAGTAAAAATAAAGGGGTAGATTTTAAAAAAGTACACGAGGGCGTACTTTTGTTCATGCACCCGGCGCAAACAAGAGTATGCTGGATTTTAATAGATATGCACGTAGCCGCACATATCTTTTAAAATCTGGGGTCGGTGCGCACAAGGCTGCACAAAATTGGCGGCCTGCGTGCGCCGAGCCGTGCAGCCTGCCTCCGTTCCCTCCGAGGCCGCTCCAAAATCGGAGCGGCCTCGGAGGGAACTTTCCTTCCACCTCCCCCCACCTTCCCCTCCCCTCCCCTCCCTTCCCCTACCTAACCCACCCCCAGCCCTATCTACCCCCCCCTACATTTCTTATAAAAGTTACGCCTGCCCGAGGCCGGCTGCTGGCGTGCAATTCCCCCGGCCCGGGAGCAGTTTTGGAAGCCTCAGCCATGCCCATGAAATGCCCCTTTGCTGGAACCTTGCCCGCTGCCCCGCCCCCGTAAGCCTCCAATGACGCACCGCCGCAAAATGCTCCCTGACACGCCCCCAACATGCCCCCCCCCCCCCAGGAAAGCCCCGGGACCTATGCGCGTCCCGGGGCTTGTGCGCGCCGCCGAGCCTATGGAACATAGGCTCAGCCCGTGCAGGGGGTGGAAGTGGCAGCTTTTCGTGGGTTATGCACATATCCTACGCACATACCCCTTTGAAAATCTGCTCCAAAGTTTACAGAATTCAGAATAAAAACAAGAAATTATTTTATGGATTTTTGATGGATTATTTTGTAAATGCTTTATTTTAGAAAGCAAAATGAGTCCAAAATTAGATAGCATATATGGAAATCCAAAATTAATGTATCATTTCAATATTGCTAGAACATAGATTTTGTAAATCTGGAATCATTAGTGGGTTATTTTGATGAATAAAAAATGGTGTATACATTACTATGGTCTCAATTCACTCAAATTGTTTTTGGTCCCTGAAAGGTGAACAGAAAAACAATGCTGAATTGTTAGCAGATACATTAATGCAGATAATGTCTCTGATGTCCAGGTGGGCGCCCACCTCAGCACCAGTGATCATCAAACGGTATGGTTTAATATCACTAAAAGAATATGGAAAAGAACCACAAAGACCTGAGTTTTACAGTTCAAAAACACGGACTTTGAGGAAATGGGGAAGTAACTGGAGGAAGAACTAAAAGGATGGGAGAACGAGAGAGATGTGCATCAGCAGTGGACCAATCTAAAAGGAGCAATCACCAAGGCAACTGCTCTATATGTTAGAAATGTAAAGAAAAGCAAAAGAAAATTGAAACCTATCTGGTTCTCAAAGGAGGTGGCTGACAAAATTAAAGCTAAAAGAACAGCATTCAAGAAATATAAAAGATCCCAAAGGGAGGAGCACAAAGAAGAATATTTGTTTCAACTGAGGGAGACAAAGAAATTAATCAAGTTGGCAAAAAGTCAAGCGGAAGAGAGGATTGCCAAGGATATAAAAAATGGTGACAAAACATTTTTCAGATACATCAGCGAAAAGAGAAAGGTCCAAAGTGGTATAGTGAAATTGAAAGGTGGTAATGATCAATGTGTGGAGAGGGACAAAGAAATGGCAGAAATATTAAACGAATACTTCAGCTCTATGTTCACTAAAGAAGACCCTGGAGAAGGACCATCTCTACACAACAATAATTGGAGGGAAGTGGAATAGATGAAAATCCTTTTACAGTAGAAAATGTATGGGAAGAGCTAAAGAATCTGAAAGTGGACAAAGCCATGGGGCCTGATGGGATTCATCCAAGGATACTGAGGGAGCTCAGAGATGTTCTGGCGGGTCCGCTGTGTGACCTGTTCAATAGATCCCTAGAAACGGGAGTGGTACCAAGAGACTGGAGAAGAGCGGTGGTGGTCCCGCTTCACAAGAGTGGGAACAGGGAGGAGGCTGGCAACTACAGACCGGTTAGCCTCACTTCAGTGGTGGGAAAAGTAATGGAGTCACTGCTGAAAGAGAGAATAGTTAACTATCTACAGTCCGGAGAATTGATGGACCAGAGGCAACATGGATTCACCAGGGGAAGATCCTGTCAGACAAATCTGATTGACTTTTTTGACTGGGTAACCAAGGAATTGGATCAAGGAAGAGCGCTCGATGTCATATACTTGGATTTCAGCAAAGCTTTTGATACGGTTCCGCACAGGAGACTGCTGAATAAAACGAGAAGCTTAGGAGTGAGTGCCGAGGTGGTGACCTGGATTGCAAATTGATTGACGGACAGAAGACAATGTGTGATGGTAAATGGAACTTTCTCTGAAGAGAGAGCGGTTTTAAGTGGTGTACCGCAAGGATCGGTGTTGGGACCTGTCCTGTTCAATATCTTTGTGAGCGACATTGCAGACGGGATAGAAGGTAAGGTTTGTCTTTTTGTGGATGACACTAAGATCTGCAACAGAGTGGACACGCCGGAAGGAGTGGAGAGAATGAGACGGGATCTAAGGAAACTGGAAGAGTGGTCGAAGACATGGCAGCTGAGGTTCAATGCCAAGAAGTGCAAAGTCATGCATATGGGGAGTGGAAATCCGAATGAACTGTATTCGATGGGGGGGCGGGGGGGAAAGGCTGATGTGCACGGAGCAGGAGAGGGACCTTGGGGTGATAGTGTCTAATGATATGAAGTCTGCGAAACAATGCGACAAGGCGATAGCAAAAGCCAGAAGAATGCTGGGATGCATAGAGAGAGGTATATCGAGTAAGAAAAGGGAAGTGATTATTCCCTTGTACAGGTCCTTGGTGAGGCCTCACCTGGAGTACTGTGTTCAGTTCTGGATGCCGTATCTACAAAGAGACAAAGACAAGATGGAAGCAGTACAGAGAAGGGCGACCAGGAAGGTGGAGGATCTTCATCGGATGACATACGAGGAGAGATTGAAGAATCTAAATATGTACACCCTGGAGGAAAGAAGGAGCAGGGGTGATATGATTCAGACTTTCAGATACTTAAAAAACTTTAATGATCCAAAGACAACGACAAACCTTTTCCGTCGGAAAAAAATCAGCAGAACCAGAGGTCACGAGCTGAGGCTCCAGGGAGGAAGACTAAGAACCAATGTCAGGAAGTATTTCTTCACAGAAAGGGTGGTGAATGCCTGGAATGCCCTTTTGGAGGAAGTGGTGAAGTCTAAAACTGTGAAGGACTTCAAAGGGGAGTGGGATAAACACTGTGGATCCATCAAGTCTAGTGGGCGTAAATAAAGAGGAGGCAGCAAAACACTGCACGGAGCGGCAGTAGCCACAGAGGCATTCACGGAGCGGGATGCCAGTGGCCAGTAGTCGGTGTTCCACCTTCAGGCAGCAAAACACTGCACGGAGCGGCAGTAGCCACAGAGGCATTCAAGGAGCGGGATGCCAGTGGCCAGTAGTTGGTGTTCCACCTTCAGGCAGCAAAACACTGCACAGAGCAGCAGTAGCCACAGAGGCATTCACGGAGCGGGATGCCAGTGGCCAGTAGTTGGGGTTCCACCTTCAGGCAGCAAAACACTGCACGGAGCGGCAGTAGCCACAGAGGCATTCACGGAGCGGGATTCCAGTGGACAGTGGTTGGTGTTCCGCCTTCACGGAGGGCTGCCATCTCCAAAAAAACCCAAAAACAAACAAGAAACAAACAAACAAAGCAGGGGTGGGTAAGAGTATGGGGCAGGGGTGTGGCCTGCTTATTGCGGCGGTTGCTACCCCTGATTGAGCTGGATGTTCACTGGGATGCGCATACGGCGCTGCTCTCTGCATGGTGGAGGAGTGGAAGGGAGTTGGGGCCGGAGGGTGCTGGAAGCCAATAGTGATGGGTGGGAGGGAGAAAAAGGGTGGGGGAAAAAAAATAAATGAATGAACTGTGTGGCTTGCTGGGCAGACTGGATGGGCCGTTTGGTCTTCTTCTGCCGTCATTTCTATGTTTCTATATGTTTCTATGTTACTCAGAAGATATTTAGTAAACAAAGAAAATATGTGTTATGGTCCAAACAAGATATTTAGAATGCTCAGAAGGAAGTTTCTCCATACATGCTATACTAATGCCCTCCATTTTGCCCACAGTCACCTAGTCACTTAAATAATATATACACAAAATGTATTTGCCTCTAAGATCCTTCGGACCCAGAAACTTAGAAATAAAGTCATATATATTCAAAAGCTAGCTGGATAGGAAAGTTAGCCGTATAAACGTATCCAGCTAACTTGCAGTGCAGCCAGGCCACTGAATATACCGGATAACTTTTAATTAGCAGGATACGCTTATCTGGCTAATTTTAGATCTGCTGAATAGCAGGTCTAAGTTGTCTGGCTAATTTAGTGAGATAAGTAGCTCTTCCCTGTTACGCCTCTATCCCACATACTACTTAACCAGATAACTGTTTAGCCGGAGAAATTGTTATCTAAGTAGCAGCTCCTGAATGCAGCCAGGTATTCAGACACCAACACTTAGCTGGTTAAGTCTGAACTTATCCAGCTAAGTGGCACTGAATATCAATGTCAAAGACTTTGACGGTGGCTATGGACTACCAAGGCTCAATCTAATCTATTCATTTTTCTTGCCTGTTGCAGTAACCCACAGCCTACTTGATCACCCTCCTCTCTAGAAAGTCTTTTAACATTTACTTATGTAAATCCTGGCTAAATGTAGTTCTGAGTCTGTTAGAGTATGAACATGGCAGCAAGGAAATAAGTGTACCTGAAGTTTTTGAAATTCAGATATGAGTAGGGGGTAGGGAATTGATGCATATGAATGAATACAGACTAACCCAAGTGGCAGAAGTTCCATTTAGAAGTAAGTCAGTGAGAATATTGGGAGTTGCTCTAAGATCCAGTAAAGCAGATCAGAGGTGAGTGGGCACCCAGTTTGCTCTCCCCCACCCACTCCAATGCAACACACATATACATATCACTGAACATATCAGCAAGAATGTGAAAATGTAATATAGTATGAGCAAAGAGAAACCCGGATACTGGATGCAAGAATAAGCACTGTATCAGAAGGAAGGGACTGGTTTGATCCACATCTGTTTTTCTTTAACTTTTTATTATCAATTTAAACTTGAATAACAAGCAAAAATTGCCTAACAGAAAATAAGGCAATGCATATGGAACAAATTAATAACAGAAAAAGATTACATTATTAATATATTCACCATAATGCCCTCTATCAAGCCCCCAACAAAGGGAATGAGATCATACAGAAAAGTTGAGGGAACAGATCAGAAAAAGTACCCTCATTAAAGAAAGCACTGAGGTCCACTTCAAGACACCAACTGCATCTCTGAAGAGAAGCAAAATAAGAAATTTGTATGCACCTTTGAGTCTAACAATGCTGAACAGTGAGTGAAAGGTGAGCTGGCAGTCTATAATTAGTCTTCAGAGATGAAAGAGCAGGCTGCAATTTAAGATCATAGGAAGTGCCAAGCTAAGCATACCGATTAAAATTCAGGCTCTCAAAGGAAAAAGGCTGAACAGCCTAGCATAACCTCAGGGCGGAGTAAGTGGTCTCTGAAAAATGAAAGCACATTTTTAATGAAAATTACAGGAACAATATGAGTTAACAGTAATATCCAATCCATGATGCAGTAGCTACTTAAGGAAAAGTCTTCTTTTCTCTCCATGAAGGTGTAATATTTGAGATGGCTTTTGAAGTTGTGACAAGGGATCTTCATCTCAAAATAATATATTGAGGACCATTTTCAGCCATTAGCCTACTATCAAAATTAGCTGGATAACCTTACCCTGTTAACTTAGCTGAGATATTCAACAGTGTGGACAAGCTGTTGAATATACCCAGCTATCTTAAAATTAACTGGATAAGCTTATCCAGCTAACTTTTGGACTGATCTTCAATTGTTATATATTATCTGGCTATGTTAACTGGATAACACTTCAAATCAATATTTTCTGGCTAACTTAGGGCCTCATCTAGTAAGCATTTTAACCATAGATGCAGAATGGGAGAAAAGCTTTAGTAAATCTGTCTCTTAGCTGAATAATGTCGCTGTACCCTGGAATGCCCTTCTAACACTCCTTATATAGATGGGTAAGTTTTCAGCCAGCTAAAAACATATTCAGCTAAATCATTGGTGGTCAAATTGATGGGAGTTTCAAATTCTGACCTTTTGCTAAGTGCCAAACTTAGGCAATTGCACTGAATATGACTTCATTGTGTCCAGCAAATATAAGTTGTTTAAAACTTACCTTGATTTTAGACAATAAGAACATAAGAACATAATAATATGCTATACTGGGTCAGACCAAGGGTCCATCAAGCCCAGCATCCTGTTTCCAACAGTGGCCAATCCAGGCTATAAGTACCTGGCAAGTACCCAAAAACTAAGTAAGCAAACAAGCTTTTCATCAATGCTGCTCCTATGACCCTCTGGCAAACACATTATATATTTTTATGCAATTTGTGTGAACTGTTGAAGAGAGAATCACTTTAAAAATAAGGGAAGTTCAGACAAGGTGTATATTGGGAAAAATTATCATGAAGGCTAATCCTACTTATATCTCAGTGTTTGCTGAGAGATGAATAGGGTGACAAAGCAAGATCTTAAGATGCAAAAGCAAAACATGGAAAAAAAATAGCACTACAGTGCATCAGAAACAGAGCTTGCCTGCAGACCCGTAATGTGCCTATGGCCAATATGGCCACATCCATAGGTGCTGCTACCAAAAGGCACAATAGCACTGCCATGTGCCAACAAGAGTAGTGTGGCCAGTGAGTCCTCAGCAATAGAAAAAGCAGCACAGACCCATTCAAATCAATAATGTGGTCAGCATGGCCTTAGTATGTGGAAAAGCAGCATGGTCCCACTGGCCTTGCTGTTGATTCTGGCAGGGCTGCACTGCTTTTACACTTACAAAGATCCTGCTTATCATACCATCAAATTCAGTGGGGCTGCACTACTTTGAAAGAGGAGGAGGAGTGCACCCTGCCCTATCAGAAGGAGTCCAATGGGTTGGCCCCATGGCTGGAAGTTGTTCCCTTGGCTCCGGGGCCTAAAGAAGGAGGTTGCTGCTGCCTGCTACTTCAAGGTGTAAGTGAGGGAAAATGTGTGCATGTGTGTGAGGGAATGTGAAAGAGGGTATGTGTGTGAGATAGTGAGAGAGCAGTAGAGAACATATGTGCATGTGTGTGGGAGAGTGAGATTGAGCATGTGTGCTTGTTTGGGAGAGTGAGAGAGAACATCTGTGCATGTATGTGGGAGAGTGAGAGAGATCCTCTGTGCATGTGTGTGGGAGAGTGAGAGATCATATGTGCTTTTGTGTAGGAAAGTGAGAGCATGCATGTATGTATGAGTATGTGAGAGTAAGAGAAAGCATGTGTGTATGTATGTAAGGAAGTGAGAGAGAGCATGTGTATATGAAAGGGAGTATTTATGTATGAGCACCTACCCCAGTTTTTGTCTGCCTGCTAATCCATGACAATTTCAGGCATCTGAAAATCAAACGTTCCAAGGTATGGATAACGGGGGATTTTTTTAAAATCCTTATTTTAATTGTTGGGTGTTATTTGATGTGTCTGTTTTGAAATATTTTATAGGTGTTTAGAAAATGTTTATGTGAGTTTTATTGAATGTTATTCTATTCATTAATTATTTTGAATTATATCTTTATTGGTATGGTTTTACTTATTTTGTTTTATGAGGAATGGTTATATTTATGTTTTTTCCATTGTTGCTGTACATACAGAATTTGGCTTGTTACAGTTTCCAGTTCAGTTTTTCAGCTGTACATTTCTATTTATTCTTTATGGTGTCTTTATTCTGTATTTGAGGGTTTACATGTGTTTCATATGTGTGACTGATGTGTGACTACAATGGTGTGTAGTTTCTAGGGAAGTGCATTCATCTAGGACGAATTAGACAATTTTAACGAATTTTGTTCTGGTTCAACCACCCTGAAAAATGAAGGAAATTTCCCCGAAATTTCTGGAAATTTCATTTTTCAGGGTTAGTGCGCGCTAATATTGAAATGTTAGGGGTAGATTTTTAAACTTGCACGAGTGCGTCCATGTGCACAAGGTACTCGGTGCACATACATGGACATGCAATTTTATAACATGTGCGTGCAGGCAAGCGCATGTTCTAAAATTGGGGGTCGGCGTGTGCAAGAGGGGGCACAATTGTGTACCTTGCGTGAACCGAGTCACACTGCCTTCCCCTGTTCCCTCCCAGGCCATTCCAAAATCGGAGCGGCCTCGGAGAGAAGTTCCTTACCCCCCACCCCATATTCCCTTCCCTTCCCCTACTTCCCCCGCCCTTTCCCCCCTACCTTTTTTGGCTTTTGTTCTAAAATTTACTTCAGCCCTGGGGCTAAACTAAGTTGTGTGTGCCGTCAACTGCTGGCATGCGATCCCCGGCACAGCGGCAAATGGCCATTGTGCCATGAGTCTCTGACCCCGCCCTGCCCTTTTTTGAAAGCCCCGGGACTTACATGCATTCCGGGGCTTTACGTGTGTCACCAGGCCTTTTGAAAATAGGCCCGGCGCACGTAACCTTTTGAAAATCCATCCCTTAGCACGCACTAAGGGGAGTTAGTATGCACTAACTCACATTGAAATGTTAGTGTGCACTAACCCCGTTAGTGCGCACTAACATGAAATTCAGGGTGGCCGAAAAAAAAAGGCCCAAACTGCGGGAAACCGAAATTTCCTGCAGCGGGCCGATAAAGAAGGTCAAACCAAAAGGTTCAGTCGAAGCACATCCTTAGTAGTTTCAAAGTAGGCATCTATAGCAGCTTGGCTTGTTCTGTTTTCCCAATAGAGGCAAATAGAATGTTAGGAATTATTAGGAAGGGAATGGTTAATAGAACGGAAAATGTCATAATGCCTCTATATCGCTCCATGGTGAGACCACACCTTGAATACTGTGTACAATTCTGGTCGCCGCATCTCAAAAAAGATATAGTTGTGATGGAGAAGATACAGAGAAGGGCAACCAAAATGATAAAGGGGATGGAACAGCTTCCCTATGAGGATAGGCTGAAGAGATTAGGGCTGTTCAGCTTGGAGAAGAGATGGCTGAGGGGGGATATGATAGAGGTCTTTAAGATCATGAAAGGTCTTGAACGAGTAGATGTGATTCAGTTATTTTCACTTTCGAATAATAGAAGGACTAGGGGGCATTCCATGAAGTTAGCAAGTAGCACATTTAAGACTAATCAGAGAAAATTCTTTTTCACTCAATGCACAATAAAGCTCTGGAATTTGTTGCCAGAGGATATGGTTAGTGCAGTTAGTGTAGCTGGGTTCAAAAAAGGTTTGGATAAGTTCTTGGAGGAGAAGTCCATTAATGGATATTAATCAATTTTACTTAGGGAATAGCCACTGCTATTAATTGCATCATTAGCAAGGGATCTTCTTAGTGTTTGGGTAATTGCCAGGTTCTTGTGGCCTGGTTTTGGCCTCTGTTGGAAACAGGATGCTGGGCTTGATGGACCCTTGGTCTGACCCAGCATGGCAATTTCTTATGTTCTTATGTTCTTTTTACTGTTTAAGGCCTGATGTAATATTTGCAGAATTAACTTTAATAGATAAGGTGGTTGTTGTTTGAGTGCTGGCAGTTAGTGCTGTTTTGATATAGAAATTTGTTTTCTTGATGCTCTCTGAGGGTGCTATTATAAATGCATAATTTGTAATTGTGTGTGAGGAGGGTGTGATGAGGTGGAGGGGTGCAAGGCTGTAAAGTTTTCCTAGGGTACCTTGCACTGGCCATGTGCATTGTTGTACAAACATTTAACAGAGTCTCCCAACTCATAGTGACGTGTTGTGTAATGAGAGCGGGTGCAATTTTTCACTTGGCCATAGGCGCCAATTTGCCTGGCTATGGTTCTGCTTGCCTGCTATTATCTCTATTATAGCTGAACTTAAAATAATAAGCTCAGTTCTCCAAAATTGTAGTAGGCCTCCAAGTCAATGATAAAGTTATGAGGGTCCATGTCACAGAATTAAAGAAACAAAGAAAAGCAAATATATGCCACAGCCAGTTTCATTTAAAAAAAAACATTTATTTATTTGATTTAAAATGAAAGCTTTTGGAGAGAGCCACCAAGGTATAAAGGGCTGACCTCTCAAAACTTTAAGCCAGCATTTGGAAGTGAATAAGCAATAATTACCTCTTTCTAAGACAGCAAATCTAATTAATAGTGTTCCTTGTAAATATACGTATTGTCAATACAGAAAAAATGGAAACACTATTCTAAATTAATAAGGAAATGAAAATATAATGATTATTATATTTTTTACAAACATATTCAATATTTAAATTATATGAAAAATCACACTGTGAAATAAGCTAACTAGCACAATGTAATGAAAGCAGGAAATGCCAAAAATGTCTATTTTGAAAAATATCAATAATTCTAAATCCTGATGAAAATACTGTAAAAGTAAAAGCCTGCTTCAGGATGTTGAAAAGGTGGTTGCTTAGAGGAAAACTCAGTAGAAGTCTATATGAGTTGAAGTGTTCACAATTAGGCATATCCTACTCCAATGGGAGTCTATAAGGATTGGAATGTTCCCAACTAAGCATACCAAAGATGTTCACAGCAGAGCAACTAATCCAAGAAATATTCTACTGAGTTTCCATTTAAGCAACCACGTTTTCCACAACCTGAAGCAGGCTTCTATTTTCACAGCATTTTCACCAGGATTTGGAATTATTGATATGTTCCCTTTTGGCTTTGATGTGTCCCCATTTGATTATAGGATCATTCTTTCTCTATTAAAGATATCCTCCTGTAGCTCCTGTACACATTTTTGTCAGCATAAAAGTAGAAATTTTCTTTGGAAAAGCTCAAGTGTGCACTGGTGTTTCTCCTCTAGTTGCCTCCCTCTCTCTCTTTGTGTGGGTTTGTGCATTGTATATAGTATACATATACGATAGAGATGTGCTAAGAAAAAAGACATTCTTTTGTTTTTTCAGTTTTGTTTTGGGTGTTGCGGTCCCAACCGCTTCCCTTCTGTTAGGGCCCAAGCCCGCCTACCTCCGCTTCAGGGATCACCACGTTCCACCCGCTCCGGGCCCCGGGGGCTTCTCTCTCTCCACGTGGCGGTCGCCATTACGTGCCTGCTTCTCGTCAGCCTCGCGCGCGCGTGAGGACGTCCCTCTTGAGCGCCCAGCTCCTGGAAGCCTGGTCCCGCCCGTGCTGCTGACGTCACGCCCAAGTCCCGATATAACCGGCGCTCAAACTCTCTCTCATCGCCTTGCAATGAGGTTCACAACTCCATAGTTGTTCTTAGTTGCGTTCCTGGTGATCTTCACGTTGTCTGCTTCCGACTCTGGTCTGCCTCTGACTCCGCTTCTGCCTGCTGCCTGTCTCCGACTCCGGTTTGCCTCTGACTCCGCTTCTGCCTGCTGCCTGCCTCCGACTCCAGTTTGCCTCTGACTCCGCTTCAGCCTGCTGCCTGCCTCCGACTCCGGTTTGCTTCTGACTTCCGCTTCAGCCTGCAGCCAGCCTCTGACTCCGGCCTGCTTCCGACTCCGCTTCAGCCTACAACCTGCTTCAGACTCCGGTTTGCTACAGACTCCGCTTCAGCCTACAACCTGCTTCAGACTCCAGTTTGCTACAGACTCCACTTCAGTCTACAACCTGCTTCAGACTCCGGTTTGCTACAGACTCCGCTTCAGCCTACAGCCTGCTTCGGACTCCGGTCTGCTACAGACTCCGCTTCAGTCTACAGCCTGCTTCAGACTCCGGTTTGTTACAGACTCCGCTGCTGCCCGCTGCCCTGACTTCAGCTGGCCCTCGGCCCTGTGCAACCGGCTCCCTGCCTTCCGGGTACCTTGGACTTCCTTTCCTTTCTCCTCACTCTGGTCCCAGTCTAAGCCTGTCTCAGCCTCTGGACTTTCTGTCTCACTTCCAAGTCCCGAGGATCCAGGACCCTATGGGCTCCTCCCGGGGGGTCCCTGGTTCCTGGGTGAACTCCTCCGGCTTGTGGCTCCGCCTCCCGGCCTACCCTGCCTCCCTAGGAAGGTCGGCCCAAGGGTCCACTATCTCTCCAGCCTCTGACTCCACTTCAGCCTGCTGCCTGCCTCCGACTCCGGTTTGCTTCTGACTTCTGCTTCAGCCTGCAGCCAGCCTGTGACTCCGGCCTGCTTCCGACTCCGCTTCAGCCTACAACCTGCTTCAGACTCCGGTTTGCTACATACTCCGCTTCAGCCTACAGCCTGCTTCGGACTCCGGTCTGCTACAGACTCCGCTTCAGTCTACAGCCTGCTTCAGACTCCGGTTTGTTACAGACTCCGCTGCTGCCCACTGCCCTGCCTTCAGCTGGCCCTCGGCCCTGTGCAACCGGCTCCCTGCCTTCCGGGTACCTTGGACTTTCTTTCCTTTCTCCTCACTCTGGTCCCAGTCTAAGCCTGTCTCAGCCTCTGGACTTTCTGTCTCACTTCCAAGTCCCGAGGATCCAGGACCCTATGGGCTCCTCCCGGGGGGTCCCTGGTTCCTGGGTGAACTCCTCCGGCTTGTGGCTCCGCCTCCCAGCCTACCCTGCCTCCCTAGGTAGGTTGGCCCAAGGGGCCACTATCTCTCCAGCAGTGTCCAACTGCAACATTGGGGATTTATTTTTCCCACAAATTCAGTTTCATTTAATGTTAATGTCATTGTCTAATGTTTTTCTATTTTATTTTTCTGCTATTTCTACTTTTACCTGTCTAAAAATGTTCCCTACGTCTTTTCTCTAACCCTCCTCTTGATTCTCTTATTGCTGTTCTACTAGTACTCAATCTTCTGACACTTCTTCCTCCTCCCTTCAGTTCCATACTATGAGATGATTGGTTTGAAAAGCAACATATACATACTTTACAGGACATGCTGAGCAATGGGAACTATGCCTTGATCTCTTCACTAAATGTAGGCTTTGAGCACTCCCAGACTGAAAGATTGGATGTACATCAAGTAACACTGGAGAAATGCTATATAGCAGTAGTAGTAGTCTTTTTAAACTGTGAGCAATTAGAATTGTCACAGGAAAGACCAAAACACCTACTGTGATTTTTTTAGAATGATTTAATGCTGCATATGTATATGCAATTATATGTTATGCATATTTTATTTTGTAAACCAATCTGATGGCCATGAGAATAGTGGTATATCAAGAATGAAAATAAACATAAACAAGTACTAAAAATGAATACATAGATACTAAAAATGAATAAGCAGCTACCTAGGTAATGCAACTTAGAATCCATTGTGTATGCTAATGTGGCAGTCTAGGAGTTAAAACAAAAGCATTGCAATTATACTCCTGGGTCCATGTTTAAAGTATGACATTGCAGAGATACTGCCAGGGAGGACAAATTAACCAGCTTGAGTTTAATAAAGGATGCAAGGTCAAACAATTTGTTAGCTCTTATTTCATCTGCTCAAAAGGATAAATCTCTTAAGAAGTATCTTTCTTTTTTCATATAGCACAAATCCCCACGTATTGTTACAGTATTAACTGAGAGTGTCAGGAAGGGTTCCAGAATCAAGATACAGTCTTTGCAACATTCATATGTTATATATAATGTACAGTTCAAAATGATTATTTAGTGATAGGTTCATATCTTTCAGAAATTACAATAGAGGAATACATAAAAAGCAATATTTATATTTTCTTGCATCCATCAAAGACAATTTTTCATCAATTATTGTGAAATCCATGACGATATCTAAGTTCAACTACAATTGTACAAAGTAGGGATGTGAATCGTTTTTTGACAATTAAAAAAAATTGTCAGATATTTTTTAAATCGTCAAAAATCGTTGAGTCGTGATACAATAGAAATTCCCCCGATTTATCATGAAAAATCATAAATCGGGGGAGGGGGGAGGGCGGGGAAAACCGGCACACCAAAACAAACTCTAAACCCACCCCGACCCTATAAAACGAATCCCTTACCTTCCCCCACCCTCCCGAACCCCCCCAAAACCTTTTACGAGTACCTGGTAGTCTAGTGGTGGTCCAAGGAGCGATCTCCCGTTCTCAGGCAGTCGGCTGCCACTCATAAAGATGGCGCCGATGGCCCTTTGCCTTTACCATATGACAGGATATCCGTGCCATTGGCCGGCTCCTGTCACATGGTAGGAGCACTGGCTGGCCGGCGCCATCTTTAAAGATGGCCACCACCGTCGTAAAGATGGCACCGGCCATCCAGTGCTCCTACCATGTGACAGGAGTCGGCCAATGGCACGGATACCCTGTCACATGGTAAGGGCAAAGGGCCATCGGCCCCATCTTTATGAGTGGCAGCCGACGGCCCGAGACCACCAGGTAATTTTAAAATGTTTTGGGGGGCTCGGGAGGGTGGGGGAAGCTAAGGTGTCATTTTTAAAGGCTCGGGTGGGGGTTTTTTTATCGGGCCATCGGCGCCATTTTTGAGTGTCAGCCAAAATGGCGCCGATGGACCGAGAGCGGGAGATCGGTCCCCGCGCCCCCACTGGACCACCAGGTACTCGTAAAAGGTTTTGGGGGGGTTCAATTAGTCAATATTTAGAAAAAAATTTAAAAAAATAAGAAAAAAAACTGATTTGGAACAACCAGGAAAAAAGATATCCATGGTTTACAAGAGGAATGTATGTAGCGCAGGCGTGTGATAGCTTTAGAAAATAAGGCCCTTAGATTGTAAGCCCTCTTGGGATAGGGAAATACCTACTGTACCTAAATGTAATCCACTTTGAAGCACTGAAAAAAGTGCAAAAAGTGAAATATAAATCTAAATAAATAAATAAATACATACATACATACATAGATAAATAAATAAATACATATCTTGTGGGGTGGGGGGGGGGGCAGCAAGTTCTTTTGTATCCCTCTTTCTCTCACTGTCTTCCTGTGGCCATAATTGTAGCAACTGATAGATATGTTTATATACTGCTAATCAGATGAAGCCTCAGCAGAAGAAGCAAATTTGGACATGCTAAAAGATAACAATATTACTAGAAAAATCTTGTATATGAATTCAGATACAGCCAAAGATGGACTCCTACTCAAAGTAAAAAGTTTAATTTATTAAGGCAAATGAAGAAGGAATTGAGATATCCATTGTTTCAACTTTCAGGTTATACTTTTAATGATATAGCAAATAGAAATATTCTAAAAAGTTCATGACAGCAGAAAAGTGGAATGTCAAAGAGTGAGAAAGAGGATTCTATGGCAAGGACTATAGACTCTTGCTTTCCAAAGTCAACAAAACATGCTTGAGCATTTTTATGATTTATGCACTTATCCCAGCTGCATGCATACAAACAAGTGACTAAGATAAATACATAGGGGTTGATTTTAAGACCCGCTCGCGTGCGACCATGTGTGCGCAGTTCCCGGTGCATGCACATGGACATGCTGACTTTATAACATGCGTGCACCGGCGAGCGCCTGTTATAAAATCCGATGGTCATGCATGCATGTGCAGGTGGCCTGCGACTCACACATGAAGGGAGGGAATTTTAGCAAAATATGCATGGCGACACAAACGGGACTTCACCAGTCACCTCCCAGTCTGCTCCAATTAAGGAACGGACTGGGAGTGGAATTTTCTATCCAGAACCGTACCCTTCCTACCTCTTTCCCTTTCCTCCCTGATCCCTATCCTAACCCTACCTGTACCTTTTTTATTTTTTTTAATTTTAATACTTACGGCTCCCCGGGAGCAGAAGTAATTTCTGTGCACTGGTCGGCTGCTGGCATGTGCTTCCCTAGGACAGCAGTTAATGGTGCTGTCTCGGCCCACCCCCAGCCCCGCCCCGCCCCACACAGACCACACACCCTGGCTCACCCTTTTTGCAGGCCCAGCACTTCGGCACGTAACATGGGTTACACACATGGTTGGGCCCATTTTTTTATGCGCGTGGCCCTTTTAAAATTGGAACAATAATGTCCAATAATAGCGTACTGTGGTAATGTGAGCAGTCATGGCCTAGGAAACAGCCAAGAGGAATAAGGAGGTAGATTCTACCTGTTTCCTTTAGGTGTAATTTATTTACAGTGAAAAGCTAAATCAAACAAAGAATGTAGCTAACTTAAAATTCAGGTAGCACACAGACATCAAACTTGGAATGGGTTCCTGCCTGCTCCCTGCAGACTCTCTATCTTTTCTATGTCCTAAATTGTTATACTCTGGTAAGGGGCTTCTCTCTTTACCCAGGATTCCTTGTGGATCTGGATCTTAAGGAGGATCAGGTGTGACAGCTGTGCCTGGCCCCTTAAGTTAGTCTGAAGAAGTTTCTTATAGACTCCTTTACACGTACATTCATCAAATTGTAGGGATGTGCAGAGAGACGCCATACGTTGCATTCGGAATTCATATTCGTCGGGGGGGCAGATACGTTGCATTCGGCAAGGGGGGCCCCCGATAAGTTAATGCATTCATTCTTATTCATTTCCTGGCTAAAATTGAATTAACTACAACCCTCCACCCTCCTGACAGCCCTAAGACTTACCAAAACTCCCTGGTGGTCCAGCGGGGGGTCCGGGAGCCATCTCCTGCACTGTCGCCCTCGGCTGCCAATATTCAAAATGGTGCTGATAGCTTTTGACCTTACTATGTCACAGGGGCTACTGATGCCATTGGTCGGCCCCTGTCACATGGTAGGAGCAATGGATGGCTGGCGCCATCTTGTGCACCTACCATGTGACAGGGGCTGACCAATGGCACCGGTAGCCCCTGTGACATAGAAGGTCAAAGGTATCGGTGCCATTTTGAATACCGGCAGCCGAGTACGTGAGTGCAGGAGATGGCTCCCAGACCTCCTGCTGGACCACCAGAGAGTTTTGGTAAGTCGGGGGGGTCAGGAGGGTGGGGGGTTTGTTTAAATTTGCTCCTTTAGATGGCCGAATAATTTGGCGAATATTCATTGTATTCATGGGGAATCACGATACATTTTGCTTCCCCATGAATACAACGAATATGGCCCTATACGATGCAGATTACCAATACATTAGAAACTAATACACACCCCTATAAAATTGTACACAGCAAAAAATATCAACTCAGAGGTTTGTGACATCTTATGGACCAAGGGGTAGATATTGAGAAGCCATTCGGCTAAGTAACTTGAGAGGTCATTTATTAAGGCTTTTCACCAATTCTGTGTCTAAGGGGAAAATACAAATAAGGCCCTTAGTCGGATAGCACTTATCCGACTAAATTACAAGGATATTCCACAGCAGGACTATGCAGTTGAATATCTGCATACAAATAAAACTTAGCCAGATAAGTGTTATGCAGTCTCCTTCTCTCCTTGTAAACCCTAAATATACCTCCCCCTACCTAAGGAACCCCAAAGTCTTTACTGGTAGGAGCAAATGCATACAACTCCAGCTGCACCACTTCCTAATATATCAAGTTCTCACAATGAAATACACTGAAACACTGCTAGGAAGCACCATTTTTAACTAATCAGTAGTTCAAATGGGAGCTGCACTAATTCCATTCTGCTAGTCAAAACTTTGTATTTCCTAGTGGGGGTTTAAGTTTAGGGTTTCAATGGTTAGAGAGAGAGAGAGCCTGGAGGCCCACATTGATATTGGGAGGGAAGGGTGGCCGCAATTGACATTTTCATAGTAACATAATAATGATGGCAGAAAAAAAAACCAAAAACAAATGGTCCATCGAGTCTGCCCAGCAAGCTTCGCTAGGTAGCAACTGAAAATACATGCAGGCTACCTCCATGTTTTTCTTAAGGGTAGTAACTGCCACTCTGCACAGTTATCCAAAGCCTTATGATAACCTATAAAAATTTCAGCTAGCAACTTTTTTTTACTGGGTGATAAGCTTTTTTGAAAATTCAGACAGTGCTACATGACGTGCATTGCCAAAGAAGCAGTCCTGTGCTTTTTCCCTTATGTCTGAGTATCAGTAACCCAGACCGTAGAAGTTGGGGCCCTCTTGGTTGTTGCTGAATACAATTCACCTTGTCTACCTGCCAAAGAGGGGAGCACTGCTGCAGTTGCATTAAAAGTATTAAGGCTTATAGGTTAAGGGTAGGAACCACCATGCCTTCTGCTAAGGGTAGTAACCACCCTACCAGCAAGTTACCTGCTTACACACTTTCTTCATTTCTGTCTTCTAGCCTTGATCCACAGTGTTTATCCTATGCCCTTTTAAATTCTTTGACTGTTTTTGTCTTCACTACTTCCTCCAGAAGGGCATTCCAGGCATCCACCACCCTCTCTGTGAATAAATAATTCCTGACATTTGTTCTGAGTCATCCCCCATGGAGTTTCATTTTGTGACCCCTAATTCTATTGTTTTCTTTCCAACAGAAAACGTTCAAAGTTTGTGCATCATTAAAACCTCTTAAGTATTAAAAGGTCTGTATCATATCTCCCCTACACCTCCTTTATTCCAGAGTATACACAGTCAGATCCTTCAGCTTCTCCTCATAGGTCTTCTGATGCAGACCCCACACCATTTTGGTTGCCCTTCTCTGAACTGCCTCTATCCTGTCTCTATCCTTTTTGAGATACAGGCTCCAGAACTGAACACAATATTCCAAGTGAGGCCTCACCAAGGACCTGTACAAGGGCATTATCACCTCCTTTTTCTTACTGGTTATTCCTCTCTCTATGCAGCCCAGCATTCTTATGGCTTTAGCTATTGCTTCGCCATCTTCAAATCACCAGATACTATCACCGCAAGACCCCTCTTTTTTACCGTGCACAACAGACTTTCACCCTCCATCACATAAAGCTCTTTTGGATTATCACACCCCAGATGCATGACTCTGCACTTCTTGGCATTGAATCCCAGTTGCCAAATCTTCAACCACTCTTTAAGCTTTCTTAAATGGCTTGATGAATCTGGCCCATCACTGGCACATGGAAACTGGTTATACAGGACTCACTCCTCCTGGAATTTAAATAAGTGGACCCTGCACGTTCCAACTCTCTTAGCAGTTTTTGTGTACTTTGGAGATCACTATTTTCATTGCTTCCTACAGATCTAAATCACTAGATTAGTAAATAGGGGGTTATATGCTGAACCTTAGTAATCACCTCCATAACTGACTTAGTGATCGCTCCTCGGAATGGGAATGATGGGGGGAAGGGGGGATAAACAGCATGGTAAAATGAATATAGGGCAATGTTTGCCCAGATTGTGATGATTTTATGTTAAGATCCAGTAAGTTATGGTTGATGTTACCTAAGTGAATCTGACAAGTTCATGCCTAAACATTGGTACTAACTGGCTTTCAGTGATACTGAAGGTATAACTTTGTCTATTGTTATATTTCTTAGAAAATTCAATAAAAATGATTATACAAATTATCTCTACTTCTTCAGCATGTCCACTCAGTTGCATATCTTAGCATGATCTGCAAATAGACAAATTTTACCTTCTACCTCTCCTGCAATGTTGCTCACAAATATGTTGAACAGAACCAGTCCCAATACCAATCCTTGTAGCACTCCACTTAAAATGGTTCTCTCTTCAGAGTAGGTTCCATTTACTATCACTCGCTGTCTCCTATCAGTCAACTACTTTGTAATCTACACCTTCACCTTGTCCTCACTCCCAAGCTTCTCATTTTATTCAATAGCCTCCTATGCAGAATGTGTCAAAAGCTTTGCTGAAATCCAAGTAGATCACATCAAGCACTCTTCCTTGGTCCAATTCTCTAGTCACCCAATCAAAAAAATCAATCAGATTTGTCTGACAGAAACTTCCTCTGGTGAATTCATGCTTCCTCAGGTCCAGCAACCCACCGGATTGTAGATAGTTCAATATCCTTTCCTTCAGTAGAGTTTCCATTAAATTTCCTACCACCAAGATGAGGCTAACTGGCCTGTAGTTTCCAGCCTCCTCTATACTACCATTCTTGTGAAGCACCACTCTTCTCCATTCCCATGGCACCACTCCCATTTCCAAAGATCTATTAGAAAGGACTTTCAGCGATCCCACAAGCACATCTCTGAGCTCCCTCAGTATCTTGGTATGTATCTCATCTGGCCCCATGGCCTTGTCTGCCTTCAGTTTGCCTAGTTCTTCTCATACATTCTCTTCTGTAAATGGAGTTTCATATATCCCATCCCCATTATGGTCTTGTCAATCAGCAACAGTCCATCTTCAGAGTCTTCTTTAGTGAATATCAAACTGAATTATTTGTTTATATTTCCACCATTTCTTTGTTTCTCTCCATACTTTGCTCTGTGTCACCTTTTAATTTCACTATACCACTTCTTGTTTCCCTTGTTTCTCTGATATATATAAAAATTGATTTGTCACCTCACTTTACCTGTTTAGCAATCCTTTGCTCCACCTGACCTTTTGCTTTCCTTATTTATTTCTTCATATCTATCAGTTTTAACAGATATTCATCCCTGTGTTCCTTTTTTAGGATCCTCTATACTTCTTCAACACTGTTCTTTTTGCCTTTATTTTTCCAGCCACCTCCTTAGAGAACCAGATCGCTTTTTCCACTTACTCTTGTTTCGCACCCCGTCTGTGTCCGGCCCATGAACGGGCCTGCTCACATTGCTAGCTCCTCTGCAGGTCACGGTCGGCCAACCCAGTGGCAGCCACGAGCTCCACTAGGCCTCGGCATCCCGCGGTGGCAGTTGCTGGGCCTTCCACTGCACACCAGGCTTCACGCTGGAGTACGGCATCTCCCGTGGCATTGGCTATGCCCCTGCGTGTGCGCGCGGACTGCCTGGCCTCTTGTAGGGCCAGGGGCGGGTCCTAGCTCTGTGGTACTCCCTGATTGATGGAACAATATAAAGAAGTCCCTGCCTGCACTTCCTTGCCTTGGCAATCGGGTCGGCATGTATTGTGTGCTAGGTTGCCTCGGCATTCACAGTCTTGTTCCAGTCTTGTTCCAGCCTTGTTCCAGGATCCTACTGTTCCAGCCTTGTTCCAGCGTCCTCCTGTTCCTGCGTCTGTCTGTTCGTCTTCCCAGGTAGTACCCTTGGACTGTCTCTCTGGTACTGACCTTGGCCTGTTCCTTGACCTTCCTGTCTGCTGCCTGCATCCTGACCTCTGCCTGCCTTATGACCTCGTCTGACCTCCTGAACCTGACCTCTTCCTCATTGACTAATCCTCGGACTGATCCTTGGATTCTGACCTCAGCTACCATTGACTATGTCTCCTGATTCTGGCTCTGTCCCTTGTCTTGTCATCACCTATGCTGTTTGGGCCTTCCTTGCCTCTCCAGGCCAACAGCATGAAGTCTGACCTCACTCCCTTGCTGATCATGGGCACACCTCTCTACTACCTCTCCGGGAGACCCTGCGAGGCCCACCTAAGTCCAAGCAGCCCGGGTCCCTACGAGCTCCACCCGGGGGGACCTCGGGCTTCCAGTAGTGATGCTCATCTTAGCCTCTGTCTCCTCCTGTGCTCCGCTCCCTGGTCCCTACGAGGGAGCCATTCTCCACGGCTCCAGGACAAGAGTCCACCTCCAAGCGTAACAAGTCTTGTTTAGTTTTACAACATATAGATTTTTTGCATTTGTAATAAGTCATTTTAATTTGGCCCTATGTTGTCTACCTCTCCCTTTTTCTCCCAGTCTTCCTCCAGGTATATCCCCATTTTGACAAAGTCTGTATTTCTGAAATTCAAAGCTCAGGTCTTCATGTGAATTCTCTGTATCCTATTCGTGATATCAAACCATACCTTCTGATGATCACTGGCACTCAGGTGAGCCCCTACCCAAACATTAGAGACATTATCACCAATAGTGAGCACTACATCGATTATCACAACTCTCTCATGGTTTCCAATACCATTTGTATGCGTAGAGCCTCGTGAAGGACATCCACTATCTCTTTACTTCTTGTAGATTCCAGGGGTGTGCATTTGTTTTTGATGTATTGTGAATCCGCAACGTATATGCCATATTCGTTATATTCATGGGGGTTCCGAAACGTATGGCGAACCCCCACAAATACAGTGGATCACCAACGAATAGGCCACTGCTCTAACCACTAGGCTACTCCTCCACTACCCCCCCCCCCAAGACTTGCCAAAAGTTCCTGGTGGTCCAGCGGGGGTCCTGGAGCGATCTCCTGCATGCAGGTCGTTGGCTGCCAGTATTCAAAATGGCACCGATAGCCTTCGCCCTTACTATGTCACAGGGGCTATCGGTGCCATTGGTCGGTTGCTCCTACCATGTGACAGGGGCAGAATATAAAAAAAATCTAAATAAATAAATAAAAATAACTTTAAAGGGTTAGGATGGGGTTTTTTGGGGGGAACAAATGTATTTTTGACATATGAATGGATCAGGGGCCCCCGAGAACAGATGCAATGAATTTGGGCCCCTAAGAATCCGAATCCCAAATGGGACGAATCTGTCCATGCTGCACATCCCTAGTACATTCCGAAAAAGACATTCTCCAATCCACATCTAGCAGATTAAAATCTTCAAAGAGTAACACTTCTCCCTTCTTTCCCACCTTTTCAATGCCCTTATGAGTTATCTGTCCAGTTCTTCTGTTTGAGTTGGTGACCTGTAGTTCACTCCATTAAAAATGGAAGCACCATCTTAATTTTTTTAGGATGGATGCAGGGAAGAAAGGAAGGAATAGGATCCCAAGAGGGTAATCTTGATTGTTGGTGGAATGGCATCAGAGGGCTTGGATTTCTGGCTAGATGCTAAAGGGGATAAGGGTGGGGGCTACCTAGTGCTAACCAATTCTTGCACTTTGGACTTGTTAGCATGGAAAAATGAATTATGCAGAGCATGAACCTGTTGAAAAGCACAAACTCTCATTTAATGATCTTGGGCTCTACATTTCATTTACTTAGTCTATAGGATGTGAATATCCATGTGAATATGAATACCCACATTAGCATTTGCACTAAAATTTGTTTACTGGTCTATTTTAATGGCTTTCATGGATTGCAAACTGGTTAAAAGACAGGAAACAGAGAACAGGATCAAATGGTTAGTTTTCTCAATAGAAAAAAAAAATAGTGGCGTACCTCAGGGACCTGTACTTGGGCCAGTGCTTTTCAATATATTTATAAATGATCTGGAAAGGCTTATGATGAGTGAGGTGATCAAATTTACAGATGACACAATTATTCAGAGTAGTTAAATCACATACGGATTGTCTAAATTGCATGAAAAACTTGTGAGACTGGAAGTTTGGACATCCAAATGGCAGATGAAATTTAATGTGGAAAAGTGCATGGTGATGCATATAAGGAAGATGTTAGACGATGTTTGGTTTCATAATAGGAGGTCAAGGAAAAGATTTAGTGGGTAATACATTGAAATTGTCAACTCATTGTGCTGCGCCGGACCAATGTTCCTGCCGTCCTGCCGGCATCGCGACCCTTGCTCCCACTAGGCTCATTGCGATCAGCACGGGTGACCCATCAGGGTCCGAGCCCAAGCCTGAGGCCGCTGAACTGCCACGCCGCATGACGCCATCGGACCGCCCATCCGGCTCACCTCACATCCGGCTGTGGAAGGCCTTTAAAGACCCAGGCAAGCTCTTCTCTGCCCTCTTTTGCGCTGGACCAACGTTCCTGCCGTCCTGCCCACATCGCGACCCTCTCCCACTAGGCTCGTTGCGATCGGCATGGGTGACCCATCGGGGTCCGAGCCCGAGCCTGAGGCCGCCGAACCACCATGCCGCACGATGCCATCGGACTGCCCAACCGGCTCACCTCACATCCGGCTGTGGAAGCCCCATATAACAAATGCTCCAACACTTGGCATCTTGCCCCGGGCGTCTCGTGCTGAAGGAGCTCAAGAAAGGGGCCTGCCCCTTGTCGTGTCCCTTATCGTTGCCCCGCAGAGTCCCCCGCCTAGAGATTTAATTTACTTTGCATCCCTTGGTAATACTATTCCTCCCCCCCAACACCCTTTCTTCTCATACATACCACGCAATATTTTCCACTAAATTACCTGCCCCTAGCATGTCCTCATCCTTCCCATACAATATGACTGGTAACCCTATCCCCATACTCAACCACAAATCCCAAGACAAATACCATCTATCCTCACATACACCCAACAAACTGCAGCAACTAAATAGGCAACTTATCCCTATCATGCTCATGCCTTTCACACAATTTCTAGGCCTCGCAACCTTAACCATCATACTCTTCAATGCACAATCTATTACTAAAAAAACACCATTCTACATGATATTTTACTTGATGATAAACTGACTACTGCAATGCCCTCCTGCTAGGCCTACCCAAAACCACTATCTCACCATTACAGATGCTGCAGAATACAGCTGCATGCTTCCTCACTAACACTCGAAAGTCGGAACATATAGCACCCATTCTGAAAGCCCTGCACTGGCTGCCTATTGCACAAAGAATTACATACAAAATCCTATCACTAATACACAAAACCCTATACAACGAAAATATAAATTGGCTCAATAATGCCTTACATTTCCGCAAACACTCCAGAACCCCTAGAACGCAACATGCCACCACACTACACACCCCCTCACACAAAGCAGCCCTACTCCAAGCAACCAGGAAACGTGTAATCACCATAGCCAGACCTTCATGCTGGAACAGCATGCCACCTGATCTCCGTCACGAAGCATGCCTGATAAAATTCAAACAAAAACTAAAAACATGGCTATTCTTAAAAGCTTTCCCCTAATGTTCGTTCAATTAAAATCAAACCTTCCATTCTGCCCCCCCCCCCCCCCAGCATTGTAAATAAGACTGGCATTTAAATGGTTTCTTGAGACTTTTACACTACTGTAAGTAACCTATGTAAATAATTATCTATTTCTCCATATTTATCAAATTTGCTTACATGTTAAATATATATTGTACAATGCTTTGTCTTTCTCTTTAGTTGAATGTGATTTTTGTAAAGCACTGCTGCTAATCGCTATTTTCTCATTTTTAGCGCTGATGCTATATCTTTGTTGATTGTAAACCGATTTGATGTTACTAAACGAATGTTGGTATACAAAAAACCTCAAATAATAATAAAATAAAAATAATAATGTTAGGAATTATTATGAATGGAATGGTAAATAAAACAGACAATGTCATAATGCCTCTGTATCGCTCCATGGTTAGACTGCCCCATGAGTACTGGGCAAATCTAGTCGCCACATCTCAAAAAAGATATAGTTGCACTGGAGAAGGTACAGAGAAAAGTGATAAAAATGATAAAGGGGATGGAATGAGCCCTCTATGAGGGAAATGCTAATAAGGTTAGGGCTGTTCAGCTTGGAGAAGAGACAGCTGAGGGGGGGAATGATACAGGTCTATAAAATCATGAGAAAACTAGAATGGGTAAATGTGAATTGATTATTTACTTTTTCAGATAATAGAAGGATTAGAGGGCACTCCAAGAAGTTAGCAAGTAGTATATTTAAAACAAAATGGAGAAAATTATTTTTCACTCAGTGTACAATTAGGTTCTGGAATTTGATGCCAGAGAATGTGGTTAGGGCAATTAGTGCAGCTGGTTTTAAAAAAGGTTTGGTTAATTCCTGGAGGAGAAGTCCATAAACTGTGATTAATCAAGTTGACTTAGGAAATTGCCACTGGTATTACTAGCATGGGATTTATTTCATAGAAAGTAGCCACTGCTATTACTAGCATGGAATCTATTTAATGTTTGGGTACTTGCCATTTCTTGTAACTTGGATTGGCCACTGTTGGAAACAGGATGCTGGGCTCAATGGACCTTCAGTCTGACAAAGTATAGCAACTTCTTATGTGCTTAGTTCTTATGACTTGAACCCAATATCTTAAGAATTATTATTATTATCAAAATAATTAAATAGACAAGCAAGGGTACCAGTCTAAGTTTAAAATTAATTCTGCATTAATACATTTTGAATTAAGAAAAATAGCAACATATTCCTATGCCAAGAGAACATTTGTAGGTGCATATGCAAAATTCTTGCTTTTGTGAACTGTGAATAATAAACAGCTTATTCAAAGCAGTCTAAATGAAAGAGTAGAAAGAGGCAGCAGATCAAACAAACAAGAAGAGGAAATCAGACAGAAAATGTACTTTAATGCAACTCTGAGATCTCATTGCACAAACTGTGAAGGTCCCAAGACTTTCTCCTTTAATTACATGGGATGATATATATAACAGTGTTTCTTTTCATCCAAGGTAGCTTAGACACAGAATGTGAACTAATGGCACAGTCAGGGGTAGAGGAATAGACGAAGAGAACAAGGTAAGAATACCTAGTGCTATCCTCAAAATATGACAGTGTAAATGTATAAAGAATCAACATGAAACGGAAGCATCTATCTGTTCAGGTTGGAAGATCAGAAAAGAAAATACAATGACAAAGAGGCCTTGTGGAGTTGCCAGTATCAAAGAGAAGAACAGCAGGGAGACACACTATTGACTATGCTAAAACTTGGCAAAAATATGATTTAAAAATAATTTTATCACAACAAAGATGGGCGTTCCATTGAAATAAAACCAGGATAATTGATTTACACATCTTTGCTGGCTTTAGCTGTGCATTTTACAGTTTGATATTTGTAAATTTGGTTTGATTTACAGGTATTCTGCCATTTGACAGCAAAATTGAATTTTCTAATTATATTGTTTATTTATTTATTTATACTATGCTTATTGCTTATGATATGGAAAGGGTTAGAGGTGCAATTGAATAAAATAGATATGGATTTTTTGCACTCAATATTCTGCTATCCACAATAAGTACCTCTTAATCTTGAAAACATCTTGTTTGTTTTTAATGTTTTTGCTCTCAAATGACTGATTAAAAATATACCAAATATAATTATCACCACCAGTTATATATCACATTGCCCACTCACAGTCAAAGGAATCTGCAAACATCCATGAATACCACTAATTTAAGAGAACCAACCCTTGCTGCTTGCAGCATGAAGACAGCGCTGTAAATAATAATAAAGAAAAATAGAATGATCTTCCTGTGCTGTCTAGTAATAAAGAAAAACAACCAGAATAGGTAAGATTAGTTGTTACATTCCTGATATGACATTCTGTTTTAATACAAATCCCCAATATTAGTAGAATGTCTTGATTAGATCATTTCACTAGGATCAATTCACACAAATTAATTTTGGTCAGCAAAGGGCAAATATTATTGGAATATTAAATGTCATAACAGTTATTTGGGTAGAAAAAATGTTTGCCTTTGCTTGAAAAATACATTTTTGCTGCACAGGAGAAAAAAACAGAATAGACACGCCATTAACACCATCAGCAAATTCCAGCATCATATTTGTTTATCATGTGCCATCGGATACGGATAATGGAAGGAGATAGATAGAGAAGATGAGGATATTGGGGTTCGGAATAGAGCCCATCTTGGCAGTAGCCGAAGAAATAGAAATGAGTAAAGTGATATGTGGGTTAAGCAGTTCAGTTTTTCTGCATTGGGGTTTGGTTTCCTGACTGTAAAAATGGGGACACACCTGGAGAAAGAACTAAAAGATTGGGAGAAAATGGACAAAATGGAACAACAGTGGGCAAAATTAAAATGAGCTATTATAAAGTGCAACAAATCTATATGTTAGAAAAGTAGCATGGATTCATCAAGGAAAGAAATTCTCTGACAAATCTGACAGATTTTTTTTTTTATTTTTTATTTTTTATTTTTTATTTTCAATTTTCAAATACTACAGACATCAAGTAAATGCCATTAAAGCATAAGCACAATAATTTCACACTTTCAATAAAATATAAACTAAATTCTTTAACATCATAAAATCTCAATGTTATTTGAGCCCATTTTGTCTAACTTGTGGTACCAAACTCAAGAATTTCTTCCTTTTTCTTTGCTTTTCTTTAGAAACATACGGGTATATCCAGATTTTTTGGTTAAGTTAGAGGGCAGTTCATTTTTGTAAGAATTTTTTTTAATAATGATATCTCTGTTCTGAGATAGCATAAATTTAACAAGTAACATTCCTCTTCCTTCCACTTGAGAGTCTTGTGAAATTTCCAGAAATTCTGTGATATTCAGAATGTTTTTTCTAGTTTCCATCTGGCTTTTGCTTCCCTCGTTAAGTCCAGATACAAAATAAACTTTATTCAAAGTCGGTAGTTCTTCAATTGGTATCATTAACATTTCTTTTAAGTAGTGTTTAAATTGTTCCTTTGTCAAGATCAATTTGCATTTTGGAAAGTTTAATACTCTGATATTACTGCTTCTAGATTTGTTTTCTAAGATTTCAAATCTTCTGCTTAATGCCATTTCATCTTTTATAATAACATTTTGAACAGAATTTAATTTTTCCAATTTTTCCTCCACTTGTACCTTTTTCTCCGACTGACCAGTGGCAACTGATTTTAAATTAGCAAACAAATCTTGTGCGCCTTTTAATGCATCTGTTATAGACATTAAATAATTCTGCAATGTTGAAATAGCGAACCATAGCGATTCTAATGTTATATTCTAAGGTTTTAATGAAGGAAAGGTTATCGAATACATCACAATATTTAGATCCTCAGGAACTACAGATAACTCCAATGAAATCCTCAGGACAGTCCCTTCCTCTCCTTCGGCTCAGCCACTTTTGGAGGGTAGCCCTCCCCCCAATGGGGTGGAAGTCCTCGATCCACCCTCCATAGCAAGGGCTTCAATATCCCCAGCTAAACCTACCTCGGGCGTACTCACACCATTCAACGCCATCCATTGCAGGAGTGGTTCTGGGTTTGCTGCTTCTACCCTTGCTGGGGGGAGGGGGTCAGTGGTGCTCCAGGGCTCAACATTGTTTTACCCGTAAGCGACGCCATCTGCTCTCCGGATGTCGCAGGCACGGGACTCTCTGGAGTTCTTCCTGCCTGAGGATAGAACCCCGCTATCGTAGTCTGTACCAAGGAAGGATTTGAGGCACCCAAGGAAGTCTCTCTTATCCTGCCTTTTCTTTTCGTGTGAGGCATATTGTTTACTCCGCTTCCCAGCAGTAAGGCAACTTTCACAAAAACTCGATCGCAGGAGCTCCAAACTCTACATCCTCTCACATTGACGCCATCTTAGATCTCGACAAATCTGACTGATTTACTTGATTGGGTGATTAGAAAACTTGATCAAGGAACAGCATTCAATGTGATTTGCTTTGATTTCAGCAAAGCTTTTAATATGGTCCCGCATAGGAGGCTCATGAATGCAATGAAAAGCTAGGAACTGGGTGCCAAGGTAGTGGAGTGCATTACAAACTGATTGACTGACAGGAAACTGTGTGTAATGGTAAATGGAACCTTCTCTGAAGGGAGATCGGTGTTTAGTGGATTGCCACAGGGATCAGTTTTGGAAGCAGTTCTGTTCAATATCTTTGTGAGCGGCATTACAGAAGGAATATAAGGTAAAGTTTGGCTATTTTTAGGATCTCTAGAATCTATCTATAGGATTTGCAACAGAGTGGACATGCCTGAAGGAGTAGAGAGAATGAAAAGTGATTTAAGAAAGCTTGAAGAGTGGTGAAAGATTTGGCAGCTGGGATTCAATACCAAGAATTGCAGAGTCATGGATCTGGGGTGCTTGAATCCAAAAGAGTTGTATGTGATGGGAAGTGAAAGACTAATGTGCATTTCTGGTAAAGGGACCTTGGGTTATAGTGTCTTCTGATCTAAAGAAAACAAAACAATGTGACAAGGTGATAGCTAAAGCCAAAAGAATGCTGTGCTGCATAAAGAGAGAAATAATAAGTAAGGAAGATGAGGCAATAATACCCTTGAACAGGTCTTTGGTGAGGCCTCACCTGGAATACTGTGTTCAGTTCTGGAGCCCTTATCACAAAAAGGACAGAGTCAGGATAGAGGCAGTCCGGATAAGAGTGACTAAAATGGAGTGAGGTCTGTATCGGAAGACTTATGAGAAGAAGATGAAGGATCTGAATATGTATATCCTGGAAGAGAGAAGGTGCAGGGGAGATATGATACAAACCTTCAGGTATCTGAAAGATTTTAATGATACACAAACTTATTTATTTTTATTTATTTATTTATTTTTCTATGCCGACATTTGATCTGGCATATCACATCGGTTTACATGTAACAATATGTCTAAGGCGGACCTTGTAATGACATGGTACATTATAACAGCTTAAATGAGTAACTGGCTACATACAGATAATGGTTTTACACAAATTATTATTATAACATCCTTGATAGCATAACTTAATACAGCATATATAGAAGGTTTAATAAATTAACTATGTACAGAAGAAGGGTGGGGCATGATATTAGGTAGGAGGGGGGACTGTGGCAGGATTATTTGTCTTGAGTAAAAGCTTTCCAAAAGAGCTAGGTTTTGAGATTTTTTCGGAAGGTAGGTGAAGAAGGATGAATTCTGAGAGCGGTTGGAAGGTTGTTCCACAGGTGAGGTCCCGCTACGGATGCAGCGCGTTCTCTCGTGGAGACTTTATGCACTTCCTTTGTGGGGGGAATGGGGAGTAGGCCTGTGTTGGTTGAGCAGAGATTTCTAGTGGGGATGCAGGGGGTCAGAGGTCTTTGTAACCAGCTGGCTTTGTCATTATGTAATGCTTTATGAATGAGAATGAGTGTTTTGTATTGAGATCTGAACGGGACAGGCAGCCAGTGGAGTTGTTTGAGTGCTGGCGTAATGTGATCTGTTTTTTTCTTATTCTTTAGTGACCATGCTGCGGCATTTTGTAGGAACTGGAGGGGCTTGAGGGTGGATGTGGGGAGGCCAGTTAGGAGGGCGTTGCAATAGTCAATTTTGACGAAAAGGAGGGATTGCAGTACCGTCCGGTAGTCTGGGGGATGAAGTAGAGGTTGGAGTTTCATAAGGATTTGGAATTTATAGAATCCTTCTTTTATCAGTGTTTGATATTTATTTATTTATTTATTTATTAACTTTTATTTACCGACATTCGTGCAGCACATCATGCCGGTTTACAGAGAACTCAGGCGGGAAATACATGTTTGAACAACAAATATGTTGTTTGAAGTTCAGTTCCTGGTCCAGAATGACTCAGAGGTCTCTAACCGTTGGGAGTATGTTATATTTGGTTAGAGTTGAGGGATCCGATATGGGTATTGAGGATTTTCTGGTGAGGTGAAGAATTTCTGTCTTGATCTGGTTGAGCGTTAGTGCCATTTCTGAGAGGATGGTGGTTATGTTTGTCCTGTATGCTTCCCATTGGTTTAGTGCATTGTCGATGTTGTCTCTGATGGGGAGCAGGATCTGTACATCATCAGCGTAAAGAAAGTTGGTGAGCCCTGTTTTGTCTAAGTAATTGCATAGTGGCAGCATATAGACGTTGAAGAGGGTGGGGGATAGATATGAGCCTTGGGGGACTCCCTGTGAGAGGGGTATTATTTCTGATTTTGTATTTCCTAGGGTTACTTTAAAGGTTCTGTTGGTGAGGAATGATTGAAACCATTGGAGAATGGTGCCAGTGATGCCTATTTCTTTTAGTCTGTGAATTAGAATCTTATGGCTGATGGTGTAAAATGCAGCGGAGATGTCTAGTAGGATTAGGAGGAAGGATGAGCCTTTGTCGAACTCTCGTAGTATAGTGTTTGTGAGGGTGAGTAGTAGCGATTCTGTGCTGTGAAATTTTTTGAAGCCGTGTTGGGTGGGAGCAAGTATGTTGTGGGTTTCCAGGAATTCTGAGAGTTGGTGGTTAACCGTCTTCTCGATGATCTTCGCCAAGAACGGTAGGTTCGAGATAGGCCGATAGTTGGATGGGATGGTTGGGTCGAGTTGTGTTTTTTTTAGGATGGGTTTGACTATAGCACATTTAAGGGAATCTGGGAGTACTCCTTGCTCGAGGGAAAGATTGGTGATGTCCGCAAAGGGTCTAGCTAGGCAGTTAGGAATTAGCTTGAAAGTTTTTGTTGGGATGGGGTCTAGTGGGTCACAACTGTGACCATGTTGTTGATGTAGGGGGTGTTTATATGTTGGGTTTTGGATTGATTGGAGGTTCTTTTGGGTTAAGTTTGGCTGTTTTTTCTATGAGGTGTTGGGCGAAGCTGTGGCTGGATATAGTTGCTGAAGCTTCTTTTTGTGCTGTGTTGTTGATGGGTCATGTCAGCTGAGTTACATACTCGAACAGGACTCCTGGGTTGTATTGGTAATTGTGAATTCTTTGGGAGTAGAAGTTCTGTTTGGCTTCATTGATGTCAGTTGTATATATGTGTAGTAGAATTCTATATCTGTCATGTAGTTGGTTTGTGGGGTTGCTTTGCCAGGCTTTTTCTGCTTGTCTAAGTCGGCGTGTTGTGTTTTTTAGATCCTGGGTGTACCATGGTGATTTGTGTTTTGTCGTGGTTCTGATTTCCTTTTCGATGGTTGGGCAGATCTTTTTTCGCTCCATGTTGATTGTGGCCCATGAGTTGACTGCATTGATGGTATTTGAGGTATCTAGTTGTTTTAGGGCGTCTGGTAAGGCTTTTTCTAGGGTTTCACTGGAGCAAGGTTTGGTGAAGATTATCCGTTTTTTGTCTATTGGGGTGTGGAGGTAGGCCACTTGGAGTTTGGTTTTGATTATCATATGATCGGACCAGGGAACAGGAGAGTTGGTAGGAGGGGAATTGAGTGTTATTTTGTTGTTGATGAAAATCAGGTCCAGGATGTGGCCTGATTTTCACATGGGGGAGTTTATTATTTGAGTGAAGCCCATGGCAGATAGCGAGTTGAGGAGGAGCTCACCTGAGGGGGTGGGGAGGGGAGATTTGTCAAGGTGGAGGTTAAAGTCTCCTAGGATGACGGTGGGGTGGTTAGTGTTGATGTTAGAGGTGATGGTTTCAATGAGTGGGCAAGGATCTTTGTTGAGAATGCCTGGGGGGCATACATCATCAGAATTTGGAGGGTTTTGGACTTGAAGAGACTGATTTCGATGGGTGGTAGGGAGTTGATGGGCAGTGTGCTGAATTTAAGTTTTTTGGCTGCTAGGAACAGTAGGCCACCTCCTTTTTTTTGTGTCTTGGTATGGAGAAGATGTTGTAATTGTTTGTTGGCAGTTGATTGATGAGAGGAGAGTTCGTGTCTTTGAGCCATGATTCTGTGATACATAGTAGGTTCAGTTTTTGGTCAAACAGGAAGTCATTAAGAATGGGAATTTTCCTTGTAATGGATTGTGCATTTAGTAATATGAGGGTTAGGATTGATAGGGCAGCTATGTGAGGGGCCTGGAAGATGGGGATCTGTTTCATTTCCATTGGAAATGAAACAGAACTAGTGGTCACGTAATGAAGCACCAGGGGGGATGACTCAGAACCCATATTAGGAAATATTTCTTCTTGGAGAGGATGGTAGATGCTGGGAATACCCTTCTGGAAGAGGTAGTGAGGACAAAAACAGTTAACTAATTCAAAAGGACATAATATAAACACTATGGCACCCTAAAGGCTAGAGGTAGGAAATGAAAAAAAGGGTGTATTGGGGTAACCTACACTGAATTGCAGTTACCACCCTTAACATTACTACCCTTAACCACTTAGACTTAATGTAACTGCAACATCACTCTCCATTTTTACAGCAGGGAGAAAAAGAGGAATTGGTTTCAGATGACAGCCAACATTGGACCCTGACTTTTACAGTCTGAGATACTGAAATGCAGACAGTTGGGAAAAACAGTACTGCTTCTATGGCTAAGTCCAAAATCAAAGCACATTCAAGCAGCATTGTCTGAATTATCAAGAAAGCTGTAGAACCTATAAAAAGTTTGCTATCAGTAATTTTGTTATGGGTTTGACAGTTATTTGGCTTCAATTATAAATATTATTATTCTTAACATAAGGCTTAGGAGTAACCAACACAGAGAGGCTGTTACTACTCTTATTAGAAACATGGGGTAACTGCACAGAGTGGTAGTTAGTATCATAAAAAACTTGCTGGGCAGCGTGGATATACACTTTGGTCTTTTTCTGCTGTCACTACTATGTTACATCATACTGTAGAGCCACACAGTCCTTGTAGACAGCCAGAATTTAGTCTGAGAAGGAACCAATGATAGTATCAGAAAAAAAATGATAGCTTAGGAAACTAATGAAGCTAAAAGCTGCTCAGTCTTCATTTCCAGTGAAGAAACAAGTGAATTCTTGCAGTTCCAAATCTTCATCATCACAGACATTCAAGATCTTGGCCATTTGTCTGGTATAGAGTTGTTATTGTTCTGTATATTGAAGCCCTGGAGAATGTGCTCCTGAAAAGAGTTCTGACAGGATGGTACTAGTAGGTAGAGAGAGTTGGATCCCACAATTGCTTCCAAACTTCTCTTCAGCTTCAGAAAGGAAACTTTGAAATGGAAAAGGATTTTCTGCAAGAGTTTGATAAAGTTGCTATTGTCTATCTAATCAGCAAAGAAGGCCACCTTTAGAGCAACATAGAGATAAAATATTGAGCCGTGTGCAATTCTCCAGATCCTGGAACGAAAGGCCTTTCCTAACTCCAACATTACTTAACCTCCTCCAATCAACATTCTTCGCTAGTAATAGCATTAATAGCCAATCAACATTCTTCGCTAGTATTAGCATTAATAGCCACCTCTTATAATGTTATTATATATATATATATATATAATTATTTAATCTTCATTTTCCTTCTTACTCCTAGTTATTGATTCCCTGTTACATGTAACTGCTTTTCTGCACCATTGTTCAAATTGTAAAGTTTATTGCACCCCTGTTTCTTGTGAACCAGCATGATGGGACTACTGTCTTGAATGTTGGTATATAAAAAAACTTAAATAAATAAATAAATAAATAAATAAATAACAAAGAAATAAATATACTCAAAATCACATTTCTTTGCCTGCCTCTAGAGTGTGACTGGTATAATTATATTGTACAATAGTAAAAAGAAATATATACTATATAAAAACCAAGACATCAATATTCAGCTGCAGAGTGGCTAGTTAAGTTAGTCGCATATAGTTATCTGTGCCGCTGAATATCTCCAGCTATCCTAAAGTTAGTTGGTTCTGTCAAACCAGTTAACTTTAGGAAAGCCCTATGACCAGGCCAGAGATAGCCACATTGGTTAAGTGGCTAACTCTGAATATCAGAGATAGCTGCATAACTTATGTGGCTAACTCTGGCCCAACTCAAAATGCCTCTGGCCCGCCTCCGGATTGGCTCCAAAGGCTGTTATGCATAAAGCAAGAGAGGGACCTTGTGGTAATAGTGTCTAGTGATCTGAAGATGGTGAAGCAATGTAACAAGAAGATAGCTAAAGCCAGAAGAATGCTGGGCTGCATAGAGAGAGGAATAATTATTAGTAAGAAAAAAGAGGTGATAATCCTCTCGTACAGGTCCTTGGTGAGGCCTCACCTGGAGTATTGTGTTCAGTTCTGGAGACTGTCTCTTAAGGATGGAGGCAGTCCAGAGAAGGGTGACAAAAATGGTTGGGGGGAGGGGGGGGGTCTCCATCAATGACTTATGAGGAGAGATTGAAGGACCTAAATATGTATACCCAGGAGGAGAGGAGGAGAAGGGGAGATATGATACAGACATTCAAATACCTGAAAGGTTTTAATGATGCACAATCAACAAATCTTCTCCACTGGAAAGAAATCAGTAGAACTAGGGATAACATAATGAAACTCCAGGAAGGATGACTCAGAACCAATGTCAAGAAATATTTATTCATGGAGATGGTGGTAGATGCCTGGATTGCCCTTCCAGAGTAGGTTGTGAAGACAAAAATGATAAAAGATTTCAAAGATGGCATGGGATAAACACTGTAGATCCCTTAAGGCTAGAGGATAGAAATGAAGAAGAGTGCATGTGGATAAATGTTTGGTGTGGTGGTTACTACCCTTAACCGATAAGCCTTCATACTGTTGATGCAATTCCATTATTGCTCTCTGCTTCACCAGCAGGGGGAAAAGAGGTAAAGGGGATCAGACAGCAACCAAGGGCCCTGTCTTTGATGGTTTGGAAAACTAAGTATGGGGGTGACTTATATGGTGCAGCATATGCTACCATAAGCTTTCTGGGCAGACTGACTGGACTGTTTGGTCCTTTTCTGCAGTCATTTCTATGTTTCTATGACCTATGTGCCTAAATTCTAGGCACACATCTCAATATGGGCCTGAAATTGTGATTCATATGATGCTGAATATCCCCAGCTACCCATTTAGATGGATACATTTTCAGTTATCCATCTAAATGGCTTTTGACTATCAACCCCCAAATTAATAAGGATAAAAGTTTATTACACCTCAAGAATTCAAGCTTCATTGAATAATCCTCTAGAGCTATTTTCAAAATTTAAAAAATTGATATCCTCCCCTTCTACTATATCAGATTAGAGTGTTTATTATTAATCAACAATGTGACAACTTTGCAACTACGATGATAACTAAAGTTGCAAATATCCATTCTAAATGTGCCACACTGACATATAAACCAACAGTAAAAGTGATACTAGAACATCAATGATATGAAGCAAAATTTAGGATTTTTTAGATAGAAAGCTGAATTCCAGAACCTCCAGGGTGGCATTCTCTGAAATGCTCTCTGCTCTGTGTGCAGTTCCCCAGAGGCAGGCAGAGCTCCGGAGTCTCAATGTGTGGATGAGATGGTGCACGGAAGAGGGATTCAATATTGTAAGGAACCAGACAACCTTTAGGGGAAGGGGGAGACTTTTCCAAAAAGACAGGCTCCACCTTAACCAGAGTGGAACCAGGTTGTCGGCACTAACCTTTAAAAAGGAGATAGAGCAGCTTTTAAACTAGAACAAGGGGGGAAGCTGACAGTCACTCAGCAGGGCATGGTTCGGAGAAATGTATCTTTGAAGGATACTAATGAAACAGTAGAGTTAGGGCATCTCATCAGATAGGTTTCAATAAAAGCAAAAGTAGTACATGTGCCTATAAGTAAAGAATTACCTGAGCTAAAGAATTCCAAATTATCCATATCAACTGAAAAGCAGGTCATTAATACAAACAAAAAATGCACTTTGAAATGACTCTATGCCAATGCCAGAAGTCTAAGAAGTAAGGTGGGAGCATTAGAGCATATAGCAGTGAATGATGAGATAGACATAATTTCCTAGCATGTAGCAGATGGACTCAAAACAAGTGGGGTATAGTATGCTCGTGCTAGCAGTTGGAGATGGATCTGACATCAGCACGGGTACATATACCCCCACAGGAAGTGTAGCAATTCAGTAATTTCCGTCTCCAAAGCAGTTTGGAGCTACCTCATGCTCGCTGAGCGTGTTTCCAAATTCTACACAACTAAATTCATAGAAGAAACCTACCTGAAGACGAGCCCCGCACTCGTGCGGTGATACCAATCGGTTCCTCCCCCAGTTGAGTTTCCCAAGGTGATTTCCATGGTCCCTTGGAGGTAAGGGCTTCGGTCCGGTGGCCGGCTCGTGGCAGGGACCTAGCCCCCGAGTGAGAAGGGCTTGGGCGCGGCATAGAGGCAGCCTCGGTCCCGGCGTGGACTTGGCCCCCGAGCGAGATGAGTTCGGGCGCGGCCCAGAGGCAGCGGGTGCACTTCCTTGAGTGTGGCAATGACGGTACTCACCCTCTCCCCCCACAGCTGGAGACCGCCCGGGTCGCAACCGGGAAGCACCGAAGACAAGGTAAGGCGTACATCTTTACTTGTTGGTCTCCGAGGAAGCGAGGATTCACAGAGTCTGCCTATGTGGCAATCTGCAACGGAGGTCACCATTTTCCTGCCTGGTTTGTCACCACGCGATAGGCGCACGCTGTTAGGCGCACGTTTTTAGGCGCACGCCGTTAGGCACACGTTGTTAGGCGCACGCCGTTAGGCACACGTTGTTAAGCGCACATTGTTAGGTGCACATTGTTAGGCGCACATTGTTCGGCGTACATTGTTAGGCGTATGTTGGTAGGCACGCGTTCATAGGCGCCCGCTGATACGCCAGGCACACATGGAGCGTCAGAGAGCCCATGCGTCAGCGGCGCCGGCCCCTCCAGCATCAGGCATGAGCCTCTGCTCGGCATGCAACCTCAGAGCCACACAGAGCGAGGAAGCAGACTCTCTATGTGCCCAATGTGAAGAGGCCCTGGGAGATCCGGGTCAGGACCGGTCGCAGCCCAGTGTACTTGACAGTTCCTTAGGGAACACCCCGGACCTAGCAGGCAGCAGTGAGCAGGCGGGGATCCCGAGGGACCTGGTACCCCTCAGACCAGATCCTGCTTCGCTCTCTTGGGTGGAATTATTCAAGGGGATTCATGCCTTTGTCACAATGCAGGCTGCTCCCCGAGCGGGTCCCTACGTACCGGATGACCCGGCCCCTGCACCCTCAAGGCCTAGGCACGGCCACGCGCCACCCAGAACCCCCACTTATGGGGATTCAGATTGCCCTGAGGAAGACGACGAGTCCCCTGAGGAGGGAGAACTGCTCTCGGGGGTTGAACCGTATCGGACCATGAGGCACTTCTTTTTGAAAGGGGATCTCCCAGGCCTGATCTCTCAATGCCTGTCGGAGCTGGCTATTCCGGGCCACGATGCCCCAAAGGAACCTAGAATGAACCCCCTGTTAGAGGGCCTGCGCCAAACTTCTCACCATTTTCCCCTCCTGCAGGTAGCTCAGCAGTTATTCGATCTGGAATGGAATACGCCAGAGGCCTCATTCAAAGGGGGTCGGGCCTTGGCTGGCACGTACCCCTTAGACCTGGCACCCAAGGAGAAGCTGGCGTGCCCCCAGGTAGACGCCATAGTTAGCACAATTGTGAAGCGCACCACCATTCTGGTGGAGGGGGGGACGACCCTTAAGGATACACATGACCGGCACATGGACACCATTCTGAAACAAGTCTTTGAGGTGGCAGCCATGTCCCTACGAATTGCGACCTGCTGCACCGTGGTGACACGTTCCTGTTTATCACAGGCTAGGAACAACACCCCGGGAGAAGAAATGGAATCAGCTCTCTCGTTCCTCACTGATGCAGCCTCCGACTTAGTCCATACGACAGCCAAAGGGGTGTCATCCTCAGTGGCGGCCAGGAGACAGCTCTGGCTACGTAATTGGTCGGCCGACTCCTCCTCCAAGACACGCCTCACGAGAATGCCCTTTGAGGGATCCCTCCTGTTCGGCAGCGACCTTGAGAAACTGGCCAATAAATGGGGCGCCTCCCCATTACCCCGTCTACCAGAAGACAGGTCAAGGAGGACCCAGCGCCCCTTTCCTAGACCATCCAGAGGTAGAACGTTTCAGCGCTTCAACCCTTACAGGACTCGTTACCAAGCACCTCGTTCGCAGGCCAGGAACCAATCCTTTCAGCCTAAGCACAACAAGAGGGGAACCAGCTCGGGTTCAGGTCCCGGCCATACCCCACAATGACAATCAGCCGACCCATCTGGGGGTAGCAGCCATAGGGGGCAGGCTATCCCTCTTCTACCAAAGGTGGGTCGAGATTACCTCGGATCAGTGGGTCCTCGCCATCATCCGAGAAGGGTATTACCTGGATTTTCTTCGACTCCCACCGGACAGGTTCGTGGAATCTCCTTCTTCACCCATCAAGAGGATGGCCCTAGAGGTTACTTTGCGGAGGCTCCTGTCCCTAAAGGCCATAATCCCAGTGCCTGCAAGGGAGATGAATTCTGGGCATTATTCCATCTATTTCATCGTGCCCAAGAAGGAGGGCACTTTCCGACCCGTTCTGGACCTCAAGTCCGTCAACCGATAACTACGGGTCCCCAGCTTTCGCATGGAAACTCTGAGGTCTGTCAAGAATTCAGTACAGCCAGGGGAGTTTCTCACATCCCTAGATCTGTCGGAAGCCTACCTGCATATCCCAATCCATCGGGATCATCAGCGCTATTTACGCTTCAAGGTCCTTGACCAACACTTCCAGTTCCGAGCTTTACCCTTCGGGTTAGCCACCACGCCGTGGACCTTTACCAAGGTCATAGTAATAGTGGCAGTGTCCCTCAGGAAGGAGGGAATCCTCGTACATCCCTACCTGGACGATTGGCTGATCCGGGCGAAGTCACCAGAGGAGAGCCACCAGGCAACCAACAGAGTTATAGCTCTTCTGGAAAGCCTAGGATGGGTTGTAATCTTGAACAAGAGTTCCCTACAGCCTTCTCAGTCGCTGGAATACCTAGGGGTTCATTTCGACACCCTGGAAGACAAGGTCAGCCTGACCTCCAAAAGGAAGTCGAGACTCCAGAATCATCTGCGGGCCCTGCTGAGCGTCAGCCGGCCCACAGCTCGGGATTACCTACAGGTCCTCGGCCTCATAGCATCCACTCTGGAGGTGATACCATGGGCGTGGGCTCATATGAGACCATTACAACGCACCCTCCTGTCTCGGTGGAGCCCATGATCACAGGACTATACCATACACTTGCCTCTCCCAACCACAGTGCGGAACCAGCTACGGTGGTGGTTACAGCCCGGCCACATGAGCCAGGGGTCAAGAATGTCCTCCCCAACCTGGACCCTGCTCACGACAGATGCCAGCCTGAACGGATGGGGAGCACACTGCAAAGAGCTCACCGCCCAAGGGCAGTGGAACAGAGAAGAGTTGGGGTGGAACATAAACCGACTAGAGGCACGGGCAGTCAGGCTAGCGTGCCTGCGATTTTCCCACAGACTTCGAAACAGAATGGTCAGAGTGATGTCGGACAACGCCACCACAGTGGCATACATCAACCGACAGGGCGGTACTAGAAGCCGACAGGTATCCCTAGAAATAGCCCCCCTGATGGCTTGGGCGGAAGCAAATCTCCAGGACATCTCCACCGTCCACATCGCCGAGAAGGACAACACCACGGCAGACTTCCTCAGCAGAGAAAGCCTAAACCCGGGGGAATGGCAGTTGTCGCCCACAGCTTTCCAGATGATTGTGGATCAGTGGGGGACGCCGGGCATGGACCTACTAGCAGACAGGTCCAACGCTCAAGTACCCAGGTATTTCAGCCGCAGGCGGGATCCTCTATCCCAGGGGATCGATGCCCTGGTACAGCCATGGCCTCAGGGGATCCTGCTATATGCTTTTCCTCCATGGCCCCTGCTGGGCGCCATTATACACAAGATTCAGCGGCACAGAGGACTAGTTCTTCTAGTGGCCTCGGACTGGCCAAGAAGACCCTGGTATGCAGACATGAGAAGACTACTGGCAGGGAATCCTCTACCTCTGCCTCCATACAGGGACCTGCTGCTGCAAGGTCCCATCCTCCACGAGGATCCAGCTCAATTCTCTCTTATGGTCTGGCCATTGAGAGGGCTAGATTGAAGAAAAGAGGATACTCGGAGCTGGTAATAGACACACTCCTCCGAGCACGCAAGTTCTCCACATCACTGACATATATCAGGATCTGGAGAATTTTTGAAGCCTGGTGCGACTCTTGCAGCACCAATTCACATGCCGCTAAGATTCCTATCATTTTGGACTTCCTACAAGATGGACTTCAGAAGGGTCTGTCCCTCAGCTCCATCAAGGTTCAGGTAGCAGCGCTGTCTTGCTACGGTCCCAGGAGTGATGGCAACACCATTGCCAAACACCCAGACGTCTCACGTTTCCTGAAATGAGTCAAACACATTCGTCCGCCACTGAAGTGGCCAGTGCCCCTGTGGAACCTCAACCTAGTGTTGGAATTTCTGGCGGGATCCGCCTTCAGACCCCTTCGAGCCTGTCTCTCTGTTTGTTGACCTTGAAGATGGTGTTCTTGCTGGCTGTATGTTCAGCACGCCGCATCTCAGAGCTACAAGCACTGTCCTGCCGTGATCCGTTTCTCAGAATCACTCCAGAGGCTATCCATCTTCGCACAGTCCCTTCCTTCTTACCCAAAGTAGTCTCACAATTTCACCTCAACCAAACCATATCCTTGCCAACCACGGAAGGTTTGAAGAAGTCAGATGAAGGTCGAATACTGCGTCATCTCGACATCGGCAGAATACTGGCCAGATAGTTGGAAATGTCAGAAGCAGTACGAAAGACGGACCATCTGTTCGTCCTTCACAGCGGGAAGAAGCAAGGAGAAGTGGCCTCACGGCCAACCATCGCCCGCTGGATCAAAGAAGTTATCAAGGCGGCCTACGTAGAAGCGGGAAAACCACCACCTCTACAGGTCACGGCTCATTCTACCAGAGCGCAATCGGCCTCTTGGGCAGAAACTAGGATGCTGTCGCCAGCGGAGATATGTAAAGCGGCGATGTGGTCCTCCCTCCATACCTTCTCCAGATTCTACCATCTGGACGTTCAGGCCAGGGAGGACACAGCATTTGCGAGGGCAATCCTAAACGGACCTCAGGCAGCCTCACGCCCAGTCCGGGAGTAGCTTTTGTACATCCAGCTTGTTTTGAGTCCATCTGCTACACGCTAGGAAATGTTGAGATTACTTACTTGATAATCTCCTTTTCCTTAGTGTATGCAGATGGACTCAGCATCCCGCCCGGCTGCTGGTATACATGGGGATTCTCCGACTCACGGTAAGCCAGGTTTGCTTATATAGGGCTTCCACCCTGCCGGGTGTCGACGCCTTCTGGTTGAGAACACTGGCGGTCTCCAGCTACCATCAATTGGTCAGGGTAATCCTGTTCATTTAAACGATCGGTCAGTCACACATATATCCATAAAAGCTTTTGCTAGGAAGATTACTGAATTGCTACACTTCCTGTGGGGGTATATGTACCCGTGCTGACGTCAGATCTGTCTCTAACTGCTAGCACGAGCACACTATACCCCACTTGTTTTGAGTCCATCTGCATACACTAAGGAAAAGGAGATTATCAGGTAAGTAATCTCAACATTGGCATCTCAGACACCTGGTGGAAGGAGGACAACCAATGGGCAGTGCTATATCAGGGTACAAATTATATCACAATGAAAGGAAGGATCAACTTGGTGGGGGCATGGCACTTTTACCTGTTGGACTCTACCCTCCCAGCCATAAAGATCATGCAAGAGACTAAATGCTCAGTAGAATCTTTAAGGGTAGAAATCCCATGTGTGTTGGGTAAGAGTATAGTGACTACCATCCACCTGGCTACCATCCACCTGGCTAAAATGATCAGAAAGATTATGAAATGCTAAGAGAAATCAGGGGACTTAACCAATTTGGCAATGCAGTAATAATGGAAAATTTCAATTACCCCAGTTTTGACTGGGCATATGTAACATCAGGACATGCTAGAGACAAAGTTCATGAAGCAATTGATTCAGAAACCAATGAGAGAGGGAGCTATCTTAGAATTCATTCTTAGTGGAACACAGGATTTGGTGAGAGAGATAACAGTGGTGGGACCACTGGACAATAGTGATCATAACATGAACAAATTTGAACTAATGACTGGAAGGGGGACAATATGTAAATCTACAGCTCTGATACTAAATTTTCAAAAGGGAAACTTTGATAAAATGAGGAAAATAGTTAGGAAAAAATTGAAAAGCACAGCAGAAAAAATAAAAAAATGTACAACAGGCATGGACATTGTTTAAAAATACAATCTTAGAAGTGCAGTCCAGATGTATTCCATGCATTAAAAAAGGTGGAAGGAACGCAAACGATTACCAGTATGGTTAAAAGGTGAGTTGAAAGAAGCTATTTTAGCCAAAAAAAAATCCTTCAAAAATTGGAAGGAGGATCAATCTGAAGAAAATAAGAAAAAGCATAAGCATTGTCAAGTTAAGTATAAAACATTAAGACAGGCTAAAGAGAATTTGAAATGAAGTTGGCCTCTTAGGGAAGATAAAGCCATTGCAGAAAGACTAAATAAATTCTTTGCTTCTTAGCTTACAAATGTGGATTTTGGGAAGATGGTTTTCAAGGGTGATGAATCAGATGAATTGAACCAAATCATTGTGAAACTGGAAGATGTAGTAACCAGATTGATAAACTAAAGAGTAGGACATCACCTGGACCAGATGGTATGTACCCCAGGGTTCTGAAGGAACTAAAAAATGACATTTCAGATATATTAGTTAAAAATTTGTAACCTATCATTAAAATCATCTATTGTACCTGAAGACTGGAGGGTGGCCAGTGAATCCTGATATTTAAAAAGGGCTCCAGGTACGATTTAGGAAACTATAGACCAGTGAGCCTGACTATAGTACCAGGAAAAATAGTGGAAACTATTATAAAGATCGAAATCACAGAGCATATAGAAAGACATGGTTTAATGGAACACATTCAGCATAGATTTACCCTAGGGAAGTTTTGCCTTACAAATCTGCTTCATTTTTTTGAAGGGGTTAATAAACGTATGGATAAAGGTGAAAAAGTATATGTAGTATATTTGGATTTTCAGAAGGAGTTTGACAAAGTCCCTCATTAGAGGCTTCCATGGAAACCAAAAGGTCATGGGATAGGAGGCGATGTCCTTTCATAGATTACAACTGGAAAATTAACTAACTGTGTATGGTAACAAGTGGTACAGACAATTCTATTAAAAACCGATCTTTATTCTACTATGGTCAAAGATTTTTAAATAACAATATTTTTTATATAGAGACAGAAACCTCAGAACTGGTAAACCTTGTTGTTTTTACAATGGTTTTTTAAGAGCCAGTGAGTTCAATCATAGGTTTCTTGTTGTCTCTTTTTTGTATTTTTTTTAAAAGGATTTTTGACTTGTATGTGTCTTATTTAACATAATTTCCTAAATATTCGGTGAGGCTTGACATATTATATTTAAATGAACTTCCCTTGCGATTTTATATTGCCGTTATTGGCACAGCCTACTGTTTTCTTTCAAGCATGTTCGGCTAATGTGCCATGAATTAAACTTGGTATGTGTTTTAATCCAAGTTTTTTCACTGGGAAAATTCTTTAGTTTTTTTCACATCACAGAATATCTTTAAAAACAGTGTCCGTATCAACTTGAATATGCAGCCCGGATTAGAACAGGCAAAGTGACTTTTATAACTCAATGCCTTAAACAAAATGACATAAATTTGAAGACTTGTTGCTTTGCCTTCTACAATGTTGCACTGAATTTATAGACTTGTTACAATTTAGAGTGTTTTTAAACAAGTCTGTGCTTGTAATCCCCGCCACAGTGTTGCACTTATCTTTCAAACTTGTTGCGAGAAGCCCGCTTGTTATTAGCCACAGACAGTTTCAATCCGCCCTGAAGAAACTACATGTGAAACGTTGACGTTGGTGGTGATTCTAAGCACATACTTGTTTCAAGCATTGAAAGAGATCACAACAAGTTTGAAAGATAAGTGCAACACTGTGGCGGGGATTACAAGCGCAGACTTGTTTAAAAACACTCTAAATTGTAACAAGTCTATAAATTCAGTGCAACATTGTAGAAGGCAAAGCAACAAGTCTTCAAATTTATGTCATTTTGTTTAAGGCATTGAGTTATAAAAGTCACTTTGCCTGTTCTAATCCGGGCTGCATATTCAAGTTGATACGGACACTGTTTTAAAGATATTCTGTGATGTGAAAAAAACTAAAGAATTTTCCCAGTGAAAAAACTTGGATTAAAACACATACCAAGTTTAATTCAAGGCACATTAGCCGAACATGCTTGAAAGAAAACAATAGGCTGTGCCAATAACGGCAATATAAAATCGCAAGGGAAGTTCATTTAAATATAATATATCAAGCCTCACTGAATATTTAGGAAATAATGTTAAATAAGACACATACAAGTCAAAAATCCTTTAAAAAAAAATACAAAAAAGAGACAACAAGAAACCGATGATTGAACTCACTGGTTCTTAAAAAACCATTGTAAAAACAACAAGGTTTACCAGTTCTGAGGTTTCTGTCTCTATATAAAAAATATTGTTATTTAAAAATCTTTGACCACAGTAGAATAAAGATCGGTTTTTAATAGAATTGTCTGTACCACTTGTTACCATACACAGTTAGTTAATTTTCCAGTTGATACATTAGAGACTAGCTGGTCCCAATTTTTTTTTTTTTTTTGCTTTCATAGATTACAAACTGGTTAAAAAACAGGACCAGAGAGTGGGATTAAATGGTCAATTTTGTCAGTGGAAATGGGTAAGCAATGAAGTGCCTCAGGGATCTGTTCTTGGACTGGTGCTTTTCAATATATTTATAAAATCTGAAAAGGAATATGATGAGTAAGGATGTGAATCGGGCTTTGGACGATTGAAAATCGTCGGCCCCTGTGACTTAGTGAGGGCAAAGGTAGTGCTGGCGCCATTTTGAATACTGGCAATACGGCCCGAGTGCAGGGGGTCGCTCCCAGACCACCGCTGGACTTTTGGCAAGTCTTGTGGGGGTCAGGAGGCCCCCCAAGCTGGCCAAAAGTCCCTGGGGGTCCAGCGGGGGTCCGGGAGCGATCTCCTGCACTCAGGCCATATTGCCAATATTCAAAATGGCGCCAGCGCTACCTTTGCCCTGTCACATGGTAAGGGCAATGGGCCATCAGCACCATTTTTATTAATGCAGCCGATGGCCTGAGAGCGGGAGATTGCTCCCCACGCTCACGCTGGACCACCAGGTAATTTTGAAACCTTTTTTGGGGGTTCGGGAGGGTGGGGGAGGGTTTTTTGATTATCGGATCGGGCGCAGCCGATAATCAGAACTCAAATCGGGCTGGGCGATAAAAATTTTAAGATTTGGATTGGAACCGGAACCGATCAGATTCCGGTTCCAATTCACATCTCTACAGCTGAATATGCTGGAAAGGAGCCATCGTGTGCAGCTACACCAAATATGGGCAGAGCCAGAGGAGGGCTGTCAATGGGCAGACCCAGGCCCTTTGTGCCCAGATGGCAGTGCAGGCACAGGGTTTCACTACAGAGGCAACATCAATAAATAATCTCACCGCTGTCATGACACAGATTCTCCAAAGAATGCCGGAGCCAGCACTTGTGCCTTCCCTAGCATCTCAGGTCTCAACACCACTCAGCAGCCCCCATTCTGAGAGACAACTGAGGGGAAGGTCCTCTCAAGGACATGCTGCCTCCAAGTGGCAAGACACAGTGTGGCAAAGGCCTATGAAGCTGCCCCAAACACCTAGCCTCTAGGTGTGTGAAAGAATAAAAATGTGTACGTGTATGTGAGAGTCTGTGTCATACATGTGCACATATGAGAATGTCACACATGACAGAGCTTGTGTATGTGAGAGAGAGGAGTTTGTGTATAAAAAGGAGTGGGTGCTGTTTCTGCTGTTTTGAAATATTTTAGTAGTGTTTTGGGAAATTTATAACATTTTACAATTATATTGGATGTTCTAATCATCAGATGTTTTGAAATATTTATTCTTATTATTAGCATGGTTTTACTATTATGATTCATGATTTATATTTCTTGATTATGTTTGATGTTTTTATGAAGAATGGTAATGTTGTGCTGCATACAGTGTCTAGCTTGTTGTGGTTTCCAGTTCACACTTCTATTTATGCTTTATGGTCTCTTTAATCTATATATGTTTCCATATCTGTGGGAATATTTTGTGTAATCTGTGAGGTATTAAATATCATTTGAATAAGATCCTGTATCCATTTTCTACATTTCTTGACACAGTGCTGTCGAACAACTTAACCAATAGTTTTGCAGGGCGGCTAGAACTGGCCAGGGCTTTATTGTATATAGGGCCCTTAGGAGTTTTTCTTGAAATGTCGTATAACCAAGTTACCAGATAAATTTAATGTCAGGTCAAGTTATGCATTGTCTGGGACAGTGATGGCAAATCACAATGTTTTGAGTGACACGCCAGCCTCCACCAACACCCGACAAAATTATATGATCCCTGAAAGCTGTTGCGATCTACACTAGTCCCCGCAGCAGCTGTGGTAGAGCGGGAGCTGTGGGAATGCTCCATCCTCCCCTCACTACCACAATGGTAGGAAATGCTCCTGTGGCCTTCCCTCATACCAGCCCCATCTCTCTCTCTCTAGTGAGGGAGACAACAGCAGACCTCTCATAGCTACCTCAACACAGCTGAAGGCTCCTCACTGATTTCTGAAGACATTGCCCCTTATGGGGTCGTGTCAAAAAATAACTCTCTCCCACCCATCCTGCATCAGGCCTTTCTGCCCACTTTGTCTCACACCTGCCTTGATGCCTCTTGACCACCAATATAAGTACATGTTTGGGTTTTTTTTTAAATATATTTAGAGGCTGCATAAGAGAAGAGAGAGTGGGAGTGTGCAAGGGAACATCTGTAAATGTGTGTGTATTTGTCAGTGGGTGCGAGGAAGCATTTTTGTGTGTACGTGTGTATGTCAGCAGGTGTGGGAGAGCATGCATGTGTGTGTTCGTGGATGCAAGGGAGTATGTGTGTGTATGTCAGTAGGTGCAAGGGAGTATGTGTGTGTACGCTTGCATAATTGCTGTTTTCATCCTCTTTGATTAATGTGCTGTATGAAACAGTTTTTAATAATATTTTTTTTCATTATTCATTTGTTTTTCTCATTTTTCATTTTTTAAATGATTTGGTGTTTTTTTTTTAAATATAATACATAGCACCAGACATGATGAGACTGTACTTTTTTCAAAATAATTAATATGTAAAGAATTGTGTTTGTTTTATTCGGGGGGGGGGGGGGAAGGGTGACACACCAGCAAAGTTAAGTTAGTCATTTTCTGAATTTTTGAATGCTGAGCCTAAAAGGTTCACCATCGCTGGTCTAAGATGTGCTCTACTTCTTCGTAATTTAGACAAAATTTGAAATTTGTGTTGGAGATTATTTCGCTCACTTCTGCTGATAATATGTGATCCAGGGATAAGTGATTGATAGAAAAAGAAAAAATGCCCTTATTCTATAGATGCAGCGTTTTTATATCTACAAAATGTGCATTTCTATATTTCTAAGGCCAGCGCAGGAGAGGTGGGGAGAGGAATGGAGAGTACTAAGATCAGAGAGAGAGAGAAAGTGTGCATACTCCTGCTTATCCATGTCAGTCTCAGGGGGGTGGATTTCACTTTTGGGTTTTGGGCGCAGGGTACCATATTTTTCCTTGCCTCAGGCAGCGGGTTGCCTTGAGCCACCCTGCCTTGCTTCCCACAGCTGACAGCCAGTTCCTCAGCACTTCACACTATCCTCATGATACGGCAAGGCTTATAGCGAGAGGGCCAGCTTCCACTATGGCCTAATGCTGCTCCTCTCACACCAGCCTCTCTATCTCAGCCTGTCACTTTCCCTCCCCAGGCTCTTATTGTGATTCACAGCTGCCACTTCAATGCAGGTTTAAATCATGGCCCGGTCACTGCTCCTGCTGCCTCAGGTCCCATTTGCATATACCATGGAGGTCTCTAAGGCAGGTTTCCACCATCCCACAAGCCTGGACTCAGGTATTTCCTATTTTATTTTATTATTTATTTAGGGGTACCCTATTTATATATTAAAAAGATCACAGGAAAAAGGCTGGGGCTGATACCATGGAAGATGCTGGGGATGGGTCTATGAGTAGTAATATAAAAATAGTAGCAAAGACTACAATATTATTGCACCAACTGTTCTGTCAACAGCTGAATGTTCTGTTCACTTTTTTAAATAAAGGATTAAAAAAAAAATAGTAGCAATTGTTGCATAGCAATTTAAGAAGCATATTCAGAGCTTGAACAGTTTACAAGTGATGACAATTGTCAAAAGTATCCATGAAGGACTTGCAGTACTGTCAAGAGTTTCATGCCCACAGAAGAAAAGAGACAAGAAGACAAGGATTTTAGTTCAGCAGAAATTAACAGACAAGAAAGTTTGGAATGTTCTGTACTAAAGTAAGTTAAAGTACCAGAGGAAGAAAGGTAGTGTCAAGTACTATTTTTAGGTGGGGTTTTGACAGTGGTTCTGGGTTCTTTCTGATTTTGATGGAATGAACAGCTGCATTTGACACAATAGACCATGGAATCCTTTTACAACTCCTGGGTGATATCGGAATTGGTAATATTGTTCTGCAATGGTTTTGATCTTTTTTTCATCTCAACTTATTTCTGTTGCTAGACATAAATCTGAACTGTTTTCATTAAGTACTGGCAAACCTCAGGGCTCTGCCTTATCTGCTTCATTGTTTAGCATCTATATTTCTCCCATCTAATGTTTTTTTGGCAGATTTGGATGTTGGATACCATCTTTATGCAGATGACATTCAATTGTATGTCCCATTTGGCAACTCCCAGCAAGAACTGCTCAATAAAGTTGCCAAAAGCTTAACTTCAATAAGATTTTGTTTTACTGACAATAAGATGTCTCAAAATATGAAACAGACTGAAATTGTTTATCGTCTGATATCAATCAAACCACCTACCGAATGATTTGTTTGTGGAAGGAGTAAAGATTTTGATTCTGGTTTCATTTTACAATCCTCGCTGTCTTTGAAACCCCATATTAATCATACTGTTTGCAGTGATTATTATAAATTGCTCATTAAACGGAGACTGTGCCCCTTCTTGGACGGAAATGATTTGAAAACTGTGTTGACTCTATTGTGTTGTCTCACCTGAACTATTACAATGACTTATATCTAGGACTTCCTCAATCTTCCATAAAAGAATTGCAATATGTCCAGAATTCTGCCACTAGGTTGATGGCTAGAACTCTGATTTTCCAACAAATCACATCAATCCTTTCCAAGTTGCCTGTTCGGTGAAGAATAAAATTTAAAGCTTTAAAGCTAGTTTTCAAGGGGCACAATCATGGTCTTGTGCCTAAATGTTTTAATTCTTGTCTGAAATTTTATTGACCTTCTAGGCCATTTAGATAAGCCTCTTTTAATCTTTTGGATGTTCCATCACACAAGGTTATTCAATTAAATGTATCCCGTGAATCTTATGTTATGTGCAGTAACTTGAGCTTTGGAATTCACGTCTCTGCTCTATCAAAGAAGAGATTTTTCATCTCAAGTTTAGAAAAACAGTCAAAGGATTCATTTTTCAACAAGATTTTAATTATGACATGCTAATTTCGTGGAGGTGTGACAAATTACTGTATGGTTGTTTTTTTTATAAGAATAGTTTTATTCCTTTTATTATTATTCATTAACTGTAAGTATTTGATTTTTATTGTATTTGTTATTATATTTTACTTTCAAAGTTTAGTTAGTTTTAATAATGGGTATATTAGAGGCTGTGCAGAGCTCATTTTTTATGTACTGTGATTTGTTGTTGTAAATTAAATTTAGTTTTAGATATTTAAATTATGTTGTGGTTTTATGATTGTAGTTTTGTAAACTGCTAAGAAATTTTGATTAGCAGTACATACATTTTGAAATAAATAAATATATATCGAGATGATTTTGCTTAGCACCAGTATTATGATCTGCAAAATAGGCAGGCCATTAAGGAAAATACAATTTACAAACTACAAATATTTTAAGAAAGCAGTTTTTTAAAAGGGGGAAAACAGTTAAGAAACTAAGGAAAGAAAAAGATGCAGACAAGGAAAATGTATGTTAATGTGACCCTTTTTCTCCTGCAGGTGATGTATAGTATATTCATTGCATATACAATGAATGGCCCTATGTACTAAGCATTTTTCCAATAGACACAAAAAGGAAGAAGAACACTTGGAGGTAATTTTCTAAAGGATTTACGCATGTGAAAGTAGCATATATCATAGTAATTTTCAAAAGCCTACTTATATGTGTAAAGTGTTTTTACTTTGTAAAACCCAGTTTTATATCATTTTGAAAATTACCAAGGTCTCCCACCCATCTTGTATCTTCAAATGGGCCCTTATGTACCCTAGAATTACAGTCCAGAGTGGTTCTTCCTAGTACTTCCAGCCTACTTCTTAGCGGCTGCTCTGGAAGCATAAGATTTGGGTGTAGTTCAAACAGATGATGAACAGCTATTCGGAAATCTTATGCTTCCAATGCAGCTGCTAAGATCTAAACTAGGAGGTCCTGGGATCTCTTCAGACTGTGATGCCAGACCATAAAAGGGCCCATTTGAAGGTTCTAGGTGGATGGGAGGCCTAGGGGTATTGGTGTGTGCCAAGGAGGCACTAGTTTTAAAAAAATATATATATTTACCAGATAACTTGTCCACTAACCAGCAAACTGAATATGACTCCTAAATGTTTCTTATGTTTCCAAGGAAAATAAATTGTGGCTCTGTGTTATTGTGCAAAGACAAAGATGATTATCATTGTATCAGTAATATATCCAGTTACAATGACAAAGTTCAGATTTTGAGAATTCCAATGAGGTCTAATGGGGTTAAAGACCACTTTCAAATTTAGCATGAGACTGCATACAGAGACAGTAAAAAAAGTGATCTCTTTTCAGCCTTATTTTTCTTTATTAGTAGTTTGCAATTGATTTGCTTAGGTCTGGGGTCCAAAGTATGTTTAGGTCCAGGGAGGAAAAGAGCATAAATACTTTAGAATTTCAAATATGTACATGATATTTAATCCCATATCAGTTAATCACAGAAATACTAAATTGAAAGTGCACACTGCATTTGCATGCACAGACTTGCATCTATTTTTTCAAACTATCTCATACTTTCCCCTTGCAAATTAGCTATAAGGTATGCATGTCCCTTGCAATTAGGCAGACTACTGAAATTTCACCAATAAAAAAAAATCATCATTGGTGTTTGAGGCAAGTTGATTTCACATGCAGAGTAATTATCTTTCTCAAACTGTTAAATTAGTATTGGGTTACACTAAAGGACATTTTTAGATAAAAATCAGAATGTTCTGTGACTGGCCTGCATAAAGGGCAATTTGTTAGTGCTTAGGTTGTCTTCTATTTTTTTTTTCTTGCAGTGATAACATGAGATGCTTAAAACCAAACTTGAAAATTTGATAATTGCATCACAAGGCAGCAAACTACACGTATAGAAAAAAGCATAGGGAAAAAAAACATGGAAAACAAGCAACTGCAGATTTTGTAGTATGGAACTGCAGAAGTTTTCGCATCTTGTAGCTAAATATGATGTGCTGATATCAGAAAGCTTAAAACAGAAAAAGCACAATAAGATAGCAGGATTCATCCTTGGAAAGTGTGAATCACAGCATCAGAAAAGCCCTGGGGGGTCACAATTCTAACAGAATTGCTAAAAATGAATAAATTGTGATCATATGGGACATTTGCCTACCAACAGATAAAAAACAGAAAAAACTGGATGCTAAAAGGCAGACATAGTGGTAAAAGAGAAACATACAAGAATAGCATTGCTAATAGAACTGTCAGCACCAAACGACTATTCTGCACTACGTATGGAGAGACAGAAGATCATCAATAACAAAGAGATACAATCAGAGACAAGGAAAATGTGTCTGAAAGATACAGAAATAGTGCTGATTATTGTAGGCATCACAGGCCTGAGTAAAAACATATATATGTTACCTGTATAAACAGCCCCAGTTTCCTGTGGCAGTCCAAGGCTAGATTCTAAAGCGAGAGCTGGAAATTCTACAGCAAAGTTTCTGAAATTCTGTGACACATCTTTATTAATTTGTATCAATCTGCATGGCGATATTAATTTTATTTTACTTTATACATATATAGGCATAGATATTTAAAATCCATTGTGTGAGTGAGATAATTAGCTATTTTTCACTGGCTATCTTTAGGCAAATAATCACATAAACTTTATCCAGCAAGGTTTTCCCTAAATCTAATGGGTCCAGATTTGACCAGCTAGATTTAGTGTGACTCTGTTTCCCAGTTAAATGGACCGGAGGGGCTATTCATAGCCACCACTTTCCTTTTTTAGGCAGCAGGGAGGGGAAATACCTGTTGCCAGAAGACATATTTTTTTATGTAACCCCCATCCCAGAATGCTGGCTGCACACAGATGGGGTGAGGAAGGAATTGTTTAAGTCTCTGGGTCTGGTTCACTCAGGCTATCTCCTTCACACGGTCTCTTTCCTTCCCAGAGCCTGAGTCCATTGTTCGTTTGGGGGGGGGGGGGGGGAGGCTCTTTCAGGACCCTAAGTGACAGGGGTGAGGAAATGCTTTCTTTCACTACAGCGTGTGCTGTCAGTGCTAAATAATACATGGGTGACTCTGGATGAGTGCCCAAACAAAATAGTTTACTGACGGATAATCAGGTGAAACGATGGTACAATTAACAAATTCCTCAGCACCATAACAATTCTCAGGTTACAGTCTTTTCTGTCAATCTGTGCAGGGGTCTCTATCACCAAGACTGAGAGACATTCACTTTACAGGGAGTGGAGGAAGCGAAGCTACCAGGTGAGTAGGGTATCCTTTGGAACAGGAAAAGAACAGGAAAGAAACCCTCCAATTAGGCAAAAATGGCAAGCAGTCTGCACAGAGTCAAAACCCTCTCTCCCCAGGGCCTGAAAACTCCAAATAGGTGTCCTCAATAGGTGTTCAGAAGTTTATACTCAGTTAGTTGTCCCATTCTCATTCTCACTATCTTGTCGCTTATATCGAATCCCAAGTTGGAAGGGATACCCTCAGAAACACACAGCCCTCGATATTCCTCTTCAGGTAAGAAGAGGCAGCAGAAATCTTCCTCCTGGTTTGACTAACAAAATATTTTTCCCTGTACAGAGTCCAAAACCACCAGAATGTCCTTAAATCGTGTCACCACCATATTTCTGGTCCCTGAAAGGGTTGCACAGAGGCAGGACTTCTTTACCCCAGAGAGCGGGTTCCCCATGCCCTGAACCTAGACAACACCCAAGGGACTTTCAAGGCCTCCTACCATGAAAAAGGAGCAAAAACCTGGTAAAACAACCCAAAGGTTAGTCCAACCAGCCAGTAAGTGAACTGTTAGAGCAGCCTCCTGATCTTGCTCAGGAAATCCAGGCAAGGTTTGCCTGGATTCACCAAGTAGGCCCAAAAATCAACTTAGAAAAACACACCTGACTGCCATTTAACTCCAAATCAAAGCACCGACTCTAGACTCTGAATTGTGCTGTTTCTACTACCTTACAGGAGGATGGCCACCCCAGCTCCCTCAAAAGGAGAGGCTGTATAGAATGGTTCCTCCCCTATATCTCCTCCTATCTAACCCTACCTAAAGAGTTAAACTAAAGGCACTATTAGTAATGAACACAGTTGGGTCATTAAATTTATGTCAAATGTGAGAGGTAGGGATGGAAGGGATGAAATGGCCCTGCAGATATTTTATGCATGTTAAGAATAGAAGAAAGGGAAATATTGGGTTGACTACAGGTGATTCTTCCATATTGTATAAGTGAGAATGAGGGCAAGAAGGATTAAGTTGACTGCTGGAGCATATTTTCTTTTTTTAACAAATGTTAAGCATGGGGAGGAAAGGAAGGGTAAGGCTAACCACAGGAGCATCATTTTATAGGGATGTGTAATTGTTTTTCCCGAATTAGGCAATGTCAATGAAATTGCCTAATTCGGAATGGTTCAGGAGAACCGAAAAATGATTGATTTTTTTCCGAAATTTCGAAAAAAATTCATTTTTGAGTTAGCGCGCGTGCTAACTCTGCCAGGTTAGTATGCACTATAGGGAGTTAGTGTGTGCTAACTCCCGATAGTGTGCACTAACCCAAAAATCAGGACCCCCGAAAAAAAAACCCACCAAACCACGGGAAAAATGAAATTCCCACAGGGGGGCCCCGAAACGAAGCCCAATACAAACTTTTTACCCAAAGCACTTCTCTATCATTTTACATTGGAAGAGGTGGGGAAGGAGGGTAGCTTGCTATTGCATTGCCTAAATATGGCTGGTCAACTTGTGTGGCTGCTCAACTTATGTGGCTAATGATTAAAATAAGCATTAGCTACCTTTCTTTCACTGAGCTAACCCTACCCTCAAGTCTGCCCAGAAAATAGCTATCTAAATTTAGCAACCTAATGAAATTTAGGTGACTAAATTTAGCTGTCTAGTCCAGGCAATTTTCCAAGACTTGATTTAGCCAGCCAAGTACTTACTTAGCTGGCTAGATCCCTCATAGTCTTTTTTTCAAACTTTCTAATCTGTTAGGGTAATTTATTTTATTTTTTTATTTTAGTGGGGTCTTTTTTATTTGGGAAAGGGATCTTATAAATAATTTCAGAGAAGAGAGGAAGGGGATTGGCATGGATATATGGAATCTCAAGGATATGAGAGGAGAGAACTATCTGAGATAGGGAGGGAGAGGAGAGAACTATCTGAGATAGGGAGGGAGACAAGGATTGGCAGGAAAGGGAAGGAAGGAGCAAGAGATAGAGAAGGAAAGAGGGAAGGATTGGAGATGGGGAAGATTATGGATAGAGTATGGAGGGACATGGGATGGGTGAATTGGGACGAGGGACTTGAGGAAGGAGGAGTGAAGTTTGCAGATTTAGAAAGAATAAGAGGAAGGGGGATTCTAGAATGTGGAGATGGAGGACCTCATTCCCTACCTCACTTCCTCATGCACCCACATACTCCAAGTTGCTAATTTCCTGTCTCTCATACTCAATCCTCCAGCATTGTTCTCCTCTCTCTGCAACAAAAATGTCCCCACCCTCATTTTACACATATCTCCATCCCCTTTCTCACTCCCATATCCATCTACTCTCTCAAATATACTTACCTATTCTATCTCACAACCACACATACTCATCTATCCTGCTCAAATTTATCTAAAGCCCTCCCAATTCCCTCATTTTCCTTATATATGCCGTATATACCCCCTGTTCTTTATCCCCCTCTCACTCAATGTCTCCTAGCCAGTTACTTCATACTTTCCCAGCCCCTCTCTCCTACTTCTCCATTAATTCATCCTCTCTCAACTTCTTCCACCCTGAGCAAATTCACTGCCATCACCTTATTTATTCTCTTTACCCTCTCACCTTGTTGATTCTCACCTTCACTCTTTCCATGCTGATCCTCCCAGCAACATTCTGAGCTAACAAGAAGGAAGAAAGTGGTAGTAGTTAAATCACAAGCAGATTGTGATAAATTGCAGGAAGACCTTGTGAGACTGAAAAATTGGGCATCCAAATGGCAGATGAAATTTAATGTGGATAAGTGCAAGGTGATGCATATAGGGAAAAATAACTCATGCTATAATTACACAATGTTGGGTTCCATATTAGGTGCTACAACCCAAGAAAGAGATCTAGGTGTCATAGTGGATAACACATTGAAATTGTCGGTGCAGTGTGCTGCGGCAGTCAAAAAAGCAAACAGAATGTTGGGAATTATTAGAAAAGGAATGATGAATAAAACGGAAAATGTCATAATGCCTCTGTATCGCTCTATGGTGAGACCGCACCTTGAATACTGTGTACAATTCTGGTCGCCGCATCTCAAAAAAGATATAATTGCGATGGAGAAGGTACAGAGAAGGGCTACCAAAATGATAAGGGGAATGGAACAACTCCCCTATGAGGAAAGACTAAAGAGGTTAGGACTTTTCAGCTTGGAGAAGAGACGACTGAGGGGGGATATGATAGAGGTGTTTAAAATCATGAGAGGTCTAGAACGGGTAGATGTGAATCGGTTATTTACTCTTTCGGATAGTAGAAAGACTAGGGGGCACTCCATGAAGTTAGCATGGGGCACATTTAAAACTAATCGGAGAAAGTTCTTTTTTACTCAACGCACAATTAAACTCTGGAATTTGTTGCCAGAGAATGTGGTTCGTGCAGATAGTATAGCTGTGTTTAAAAAAGGAGTGGATAAGTTCTTGGAGGAGAAGTCCATTACCTGCTATTAAGTTCACTTAGAGAATAGCCACTGCCATTAGCAATGGTTACATGGAATAGACTTAGTTTTTGGGTACTTGCCAGGTTCTTATGGCCTGGATTGGCCGCTGTTGGGGGCGGGATGCTGGGCTTGATGGACCCTTGGTCTGACCCAGTATGGCATTTTCTTAGTACAATAGACAAATAAATGAGGATCACTAAAAAGAGAGATGCTGTTTTATATATATGCTGATGGGACTCTGTAAATCCTGTTTCAAGTTAGTAAACTATTAATTAGGGCTCTTTAACAGGTGAATCTAAAAGGGGAGAAATTTGGGACATATTCCTTAATGAAAGGGGTAGCAAGCTCAGGTCAAATAAGATAGCAAGTACAAAAATTTGGAGTTGAGTGTCAAACTAAATAAATGTCAAATTTTAAAGGGGCAATATTTATACTGCTCAAAGTCTTCCAAGTTTATTGAAAGAGTTAAACAAAATTGTGATACTACGTGAACCACTCATAGACTGGGCCTTCACAGATTGATTTCCAGCATCTGCACCCCAACCAATTTAGATAACACAATCTCCCATTAAAGTAGGTAAAAGAAAAGGTGTTGAGAAGAACCTAAATTTCACAAAGAAGGGCATCACAAATAATTGGGTTGGGAGAAGAGATATGTGATGAGTGGACTTGATACTCATTCTAGTTAATGCCAAAAGAATGAAGTAAAATCTTTGTATCACAAGAGAACAAAAGATAATTTAGTTGGCAGTAACAATAAAGAGAGACGTGACCGTTCCCCAAAATGGCCAGAACGTGTGTACTTGTCAGGTGTCAATCTGGACATCTTAAACCTTCCCATAGGAGGTGATTAGGTCAACAGTAAAACAGAAAGGGTTACAACAAGCAGCAGAGGGAGCAACAGAGGGATGGGATTAAGTAATGTGTTAATCCCATACAAAGTGGAACCTTCTGCAGGCAAAAAGGACTGTCCAGATTAAAAAAAAGAATAGGGGTGACTTGGGCTGTTATAGTAGTGCATGGACAACAGTAAAGCAGCAGACCAAGATGTCGAGAGATAATATATTATAAAAGAGAGGAGCGTGAGAAAGCTTGAAGTCCTCAGGAAATCTGAGGCATTGTGCAGACACGAACGCCATGTTTTACCTACCAAAGCTGCGTCATGAGGGATATCACAGACAAACAAGCTCAACAAACTCCAGTGGGAAACCTTTAAAACACGTGAAACTAGAATTCCCTCTCATGTTTTAAAGGTTTCACACTGAAGTTTGTTGAGCTTGTTCGCCTGCGGTATCCCTCCCGACGCAGGCTTTGTAGGCGAAACACGGTGTCCAAGTCTGCACAACGTCTGACGTTTCTCAAGGACTTCAAGCTTTCTCATGTTCCTCTCTTTTATTATATAGTAGTGCATGGATCCAGAAAAGGCAAAATGGGGATGCTAATGCTCACTGGAATTATTGTTGTTGGTGCTCCTGGGGTAAAGAGCCAGAGCTGCCCAGCTGTATGGTGGTCTGGCTTGCAACACTCCTAGATGTGATAGGTAGCTTTCTACCTTTTCCCACATCTGTATAGCAGAATAGTTTCTCTACTCTCTTAGATGATGGAAATTTGGCAAACAATAGGAACAACCTCCTATAAAAGTTTTATCTTGCCTAGCTGGCATCTTGACGATTTATGTCTAAGGCAACCAAATGGATTATTGTGCCAAGGTTCAAGTATGCCCATGGGAGGTTAAGTTGTTTGTGGTTGCAAGCTGTTTCTGCATTTGTGATGTTAAACAATGCCTGCAAATATATAAATTAACTTTGTTGGTCACATAAGCACTTTATATAGTTAATTATTTGTTAGAAGGGTGGTGGGATTATGAGCCGAATAGGGGTTATATCTACATCTGCTCTCTAATCAACCTGCTATCGTATCTTTGCCTCTCCTAATTCACTCTGGGCAATAACAACAGAATTTTTATTGAACAAATAAATCACAAATACATTAGATTAGTCTAAGATAAAGCATCACTTACTATTTGTTTGCTAACCTTTATTTCTCTGCTTTAATTCTGGTGATTTGAAACCAGCATTAAATGCATGGTTTACTTGAACAAATAGCAGCAATACTTTAAATATAGAATGAAATCCAGGTTTAGTTTTGTAAAATTGAACTTTACAAAAAAAAGGTTAGTCTTTCAGGTATATGCAGAGAAAGTTTTTTGCTTTGACTTATTTTTTCATTTTTTGATCAATTTTTATTCTTTTCTGCTTCATTGGTTTTTTTTCCATTTATTGTTTGTATTTATTTCAGAAAATAGTGCATACTATATGCAAATAATCCATGCTATTTTCCAAGATGAATGAGCCCAATGGTTTGGGGGATTTTTGGGTGAAATGTTCATTCATTTTAATGTAAAAAGAACTGAAATGAGAATGTTTGCATTGATTCAGATTACTATTTGTTTTAAAATGTGTTATATCCCTACTGTTTTCCATAGAAAGGCATACTTTTGTAATACTTAAAATGTACAGAAACCTAAGAAACTAAATACATTTATACTACTAATATTAATAATTAGCCATTTGACTGCATCTAGGTTCTAATTTCGGTAAGAATGGGATCATCTTATCCTGGAATGTTTTCCATATTTCCAAGCTGGCTAAAACCTGTTTTGAACTAAATATGTCTGGCTATGTTTGGATTTAGTTGGATAAATGATGGGTTTTGAAAATCCCTTCTGGCTGACTGCCTTTGAGTTATCTGGCTAAATAATTAGTCAGAAAAATCTTAGCTAGATAATTTGGAAGCATTCTGGGGGTGTTTCTGGGTGGAGTTGTTAGCAGGATAACTCATGTGGCTAACTCTGGTTGTGCTATAGAGCAATCCTAAAATTAGTCAGATAAAGTTATCCTGCTATATTTAAGATAATCAGGTATATTTATTGTTGCTGCCACACAGCTGGATAACCTGACAATGTTAGTCAAATAAGTTTATCTAGTTAAATGTGCTGGCTGAAAATGGACTTCTAAATTTGCATAGTCTGTATGGATTTAGCAGGTTTGACTTAAATTGAATTGATTTCACTGTTTTTAACTCCTTTTCAAGTATGAACAGACTTGCATTTTAGATATGAGACCACTCAGATAGGTCTGGTTATCATGTAACGGATAAAGAAGAAGCTTTTCCCAGGGACTGGTGCCAGCATTTTTACTGCTCTGTGTGAACAATTACTGTTCTCCCCCCCCCCCCCCCCGCCCCCTCATCATTCATTCTTTGTCTGTCCATTGACCACCAAAAAAAAAAATTTAAAAAACCCAGCTCTCTCCAGTGATACAAACATTAAAACTATCCCCCACCCCCCACACAAACACACACACCAGAACCCATGGCTGGTACAAAGGTATTAGGGGCTCTAGGCAAACATTATAGCATTGCACATCGTCCTTCCCCCCAACCCAATCCACACACAGGAGTAATGCATCTATAATAACATTTTACATGTATTCTGAGGTAAAAACATCACTTACATTCTATTCACATATACCATTAGAGATGTGCACACGTTTGTTTTTTTTTTGCTGTTTTGTTTTCGGGTCCGGGGTGGGCTATTTCGGTCCACTCCCCGAACCTGAAAACTTTTTCCATTTCTATTTCAGGAAAAACACGACAAAAAAAAAAAACCTCACCCCAACCCTTCAACTTATTTAACTATAATACTCCCCCCCCCCCCCCCAAGATTTACTGAAAGTCCCTGGTGGTCCAGCGTGGTCCCGGGAGTGATCTCCCCCTCTCGGGCCGTTGGTTGCCAGTAACCAAAATGGCACCAGTGGCCCTTTGCCCTTACCATTTAAAAGGGTTACCGGTGCCATTGGTCAGCCCCTGACACATGGCATTAGCAATGGATGGCCCGTACCATCTTAAAAAATGGTGCAGGCCATCCATTGCTCCTACCATTTGACAGGGGCTAACCAATGGCACTGGTAGCCCCTGTCACATGGTAAGGGCAAAGGGCCACTGGCACCATTTTGATTACTGGCAGCTGACAGCCTGAGAGGGGTAGATCGCTCCTGGAACCACCGCTGGACAACCAGGGACTTTCGGTAAGTCTTGGGGGGGTCAGGACGGTAGGGTTTGTAATTAATTAAATTTGAAGGGTTGGGGTGTGTTTGGGTTTTGTTTTTTTTATGTGCCCTTTCTCCCCCTCAAAAAAATGATAGGAAAACCACACAAAATTATGTGGGTTTTCCTTTCATTTTGTCAAACCCCCGAAATTCAACGAAATAGGAAATATCATCTTTATTTCCTATTTTGTTGCAAATGAATGCACATCCCTAATATTTATGATGCTAACCAGAAATCTCCATAAAAAACACACTTAGAACTCATATGGTATTAGGCCTATTGTAGCATGTGTTGTGTGTTGGCTTGACTCTCTGAATGCCCTAAAACACTAATACACTTCTTATTAGGAGAATATCTCACCTCAGTCACACATGCAGAACATAAACAGACTAAATACAGAATAGAGCAACCATAAAGTAGAAATACAAATGTGCAGACAAAACTTGAACTGTAAACCACAAGATGTCAGACTCTATACGCAGTGCAACAATGAAAAAACAGAACCATCACCATTCCTCAAACATCAAACAATAAAATCAAGAACTAAAAGAAATACATAATCACAATAGCAGAAACATACTAATAATATTTAAAAAGATCAAATAATTTAAAACTCATATATAAGTTTTTCAAGTGTCCCAAACATCAATAAAATATTTCAAAACAGTAGACACATCAAATAACACCCAAAAAATAAAACTAAAAGGGATTTAAAAATTCACCTCTCCATTCCTGGGAACTTTTGATTTCCAGTCACTCTGAGGTTGTCGTGGATTAGTGAGAGTGAGATTTTCTTCTCTTTCTTATACAGTATATATATGTACACACACTCACATACACACAAGTTTACACACACATATATGTTCCCTCTCAGACAAACCCCCAGGCGCCTCCAGTTCTTCTTTGGTTAGGATCTGCCAGAAGCCCTGGTTCCTCCTCTTTATTTTAGTTGCTGGCAGGTTGGGATTCACCTGTAGCCCCATTCTCTCTCCCTCTCTCTCTTTCTCTCTCTCACACATACACACTACCCAGGCAGACTCCCATTCACACCCACATAAATCCTAGGTAGGCTCCTATTCTCACGCAAACACACCCTGCACATCCCAGGAAGGCTTCCATGCATGCATAAGCATGCATATGCACACACACACACACACTCACAAACACACACACACACACACACACACACACATTCCAGGCACACTCTCATTCACACCCACACACCCATCCATCCAAGGCAGATGCTCATTCACACATCCACTCATCCCAGGAAGGTTCCAATTCACACACACACACCCATCACAGGCAGGCTCCCAATCACATACCCACTTATCCCAGGCAGTCTTCCATTTATATACACACACCCCTATCACAAGCAGCCTCCAATTCATTCATATCCACATGCAACCAGGCAATCATGGTCCATGGTCATTCCTGCTCTACTACTGCTGCCACAAGCCTGTACTTTGGGTAAAGCAGTCATTCAGCAGGTCCTCCTGCATGCTGGTGACACAATAATTCAACACTTGCAATGCTAGCACTTCCTGTATTCTCATTTCGTGCATCGTGAGATGAGAATACAGGAAATGCTAGCACCGTGAGTGTTGAATACCGCGGCATCAGCATTTGAAGAAAAGCTGAAGTACGGGCTTCATCTTCTGCTCCGGGTGGCCTTCTGTTTCTTCTGCCACCAGTAGGTTGGGGTCCACCAGCAACCGCACATGCTTCCTACTTCTTCCTCCACCAGTGAGATGCGGTCTACTGGCAGCTGCATAAGCTTTCTGATTCTTCCACCGATGGTGGGATGGACTCCACCTGCAGCCACACAGGCCTCCTGCTTCTTTCACCATCAGTGGAATCAGGTCCACCGGTGGTAGCACAGACCTCTCCCTGCACCCCACACTGCCCCCCGGGTGTGCTGCCCTGTCCAATTGCACAGTTTGCACACCCAGTAGCAACGGGCCTGGCTTTTGCAAATCATCAACAGTTCTTCTACCTAAAGGAACCTATCCATCCCCATATAAGGGTGGGGAAGGCAAAAATGGGAAGGTGCTCCACCTCTGGATTGCAAGGGTGGAGACTGAGAATGGACTAGCAATCACAGATATAAGTTCACGTTGTCTGCCTACCAGTCTCTTCTTTTGGTGAGCAGACAAGCCTGCTCTCCACCCAAATTATGTTATATATTCATAAAAGATTCTTGATTTTGTATGGGCCAGGACATCATCACATGGCAGAGAATGTCTTACCTGGTAATTAAGGATCAGACAGTTGGATAACTTTATGGGTGAGGTTTTGACAGCCCCACATCCTAGAATGCAAAACATTGCATTTATTTATTTATTTATTAGGATTTATAACCCACATGCTGCACAGTGTTCACTGTAGAAAACAGAGTAAAACATTTATAAAATCTAGACATAAGACATTTAAAAAACCACAACCAATGAATACTAGGGATGTGCAGAGGTACGCCATACGTTGCATTCGTGATTCAGATTTGTCGGGGAGCAAATGCATTACATTCGGCCGTATGGCGCCCCGATGCGTTAATACGGAGATTTATATTCGTATCCCAGCTAAAATTAAAATTAACTACAACCCCCCACCCTCCTGACCCCCCAAGACTTACCAAAACTCCCTAGTGGTCCAGCGGGGAGTCCAGAAGCCATCCCCTTCACTCTCACACCCTCGGTGCTGGTTTCATCATGGCACCGATAGCGTTTATCACAGGGGCTACCGGTGCCATTGGTCAGCCCCTGTCACATGGTAGGAGCACAAGATGGCGCCGGTGACCATGTGACAGGGGCTGACCAATGGCACCAGTAGCCCCTGTGACAAACGCTATTGGCGCCATGATGAAACCAGCGAGGGTGTGAGAGTGCAGGGGATGGCTTCTGGACTCCCCGCTGGACCACTAGGGAGTTTTGTTAGGTCTTGGGGGGGGGGTTCAGGAGGGGGGGTTGTTTAATTTTTTATTTAGGTGGCCGTATAATTCGGAGAATATTTGTGGGGAATCGCTATATGTTTCGCTTCCCCCCGAATACTACGAATAGTGCAGTATATGTTGCGGATCGCCAATACGGCGAAAACGAATGTACACCCCTAATGAATACTATGAGGATTATTTTGAAACGTGTGCGTGCACCCTTACGCTCATGTATATGGGCATGCACAATTTTACCATAGCTTTTTATTACATGCACATTTCACATATGTGCACATTATAAAATATGCATATGTTTGTAACACAACATGATTGTATATGTAATCCTACCTCAAATATATATAATGCATTGAAACCACATATTTCCATGCATAATTTACACACCTATTTTAAACATATATATGCATATAATTTACTTAATAATAATAATAATAATAATAATAATAATAATACAAATAATTTACCATCACAAACTGTTGTGATGGTAAATTAACTTAATGACGGTATAGAAAAGATTTTAAATAAATAAATAAAATAAATATTTGCATACGTCCCAATTTGCATGTGTAATTTGGCCAATTTTATAACATGCATATCAAGGAAATTACTAGTTTTACCAATTAGTCCACCAGTTCACTCATTCCTTCCCCAGGCCATCGAGACCCTCCTGGTTCTTCAAACTGAACTCTCTCCAGTTCACTCATAACTCCCATCCAGTCAGTACTACTCAGTAAACACATTTATTATCACTTATACCAGATAATTAGCAGGTATAAAATTACATGAGTAATTTGGAAAATATACACAAGCATGTGTCTTTTAAAATAGCATGCACATTTTAGCACCCTAGAATACCCCTAGATAGACTCTACACTCACGTATTTGCAGACAAAAGTGAATATACATGCATACATGCAGATTTTTAAAAATAAGAATATGCATGTGGCAGCTTCTTACACACATAAATGCAAATATTTGTACTTGTGATGCTTTTAAAATTTCCCTTTATAAGTTTAAAAGATCGGTCTAAAGGGTAAGTTTAAGTGGGATTGGCTTGTACAACCAGTTTTGTGGCAGGAGGTGTTTATTGCGTGTTTGAGAAAAGAAATTCAGCAGGCAAGGGTGTAGTCACCTCTTAGGTATTTGGGAATTTTAGTTGGCACATGTGTTTATATTCAGTGATTGAATTGTTGTTACCTGCAATTGACTTGTTCTGTGGCTTTCTGGAGTTCTGTGCTGGTCAAGTGGGAAAGAGGGAGTTGGGGTTGGGGGAGAGGATGAGCAAAGGGCTGGGGGAAGGAGGGGAGTTGTATATGTCATGGTTGGGTGAAAATTTTAACAACAAACTTCCAGCAGTTATACCTTACAGGCTTAATTTAAAAAAGAGTTTTGCTACAAATGCAGAAGGGAAAAACCCTTCTGAGATTAAGGTATTCAACTCAAAGCCACCTTCGTCTTCACTCATTGAACCAAGTTGGCAATCAAGACCTAAGTAAACCTCCATATATGCATATATTGCAGAGCAGAGATATGCCTATTTTATAAAATGTGTGTATGTCATACACGTGGGTTACAAAGTACCAGTGTAGATCTACTTATGTTCATATCAGCACATAGATGCTGCCACTCATTTGTTTAAAAGTAATTCTCTGTTTTATTTTCAGATTTCATAGTTGCTTCTTAGAATAAAAATTATTGCATTTAAGTATGTTCCATCACTGTTTTTACATATTATTTTTTATTGATCCTGACAGTCCAAAATGTATAAAATCTACAATCTAGAAAAGAACAAAGAGCATTTACTTTCTCAAGCTTTCGCCAAACTTGGGAATTTTATGTTGTCACTTTTTGTTCTTGTTCTTTTTCTAATAACAATGTGATGAATATTTTAAGATAAAAAGATTGAGAATGACCTTTAACCAGGAGGATAAGAATAACCTTGTCCTTGAAAGCACATGTGATTTTAAGCAAAACTGTGCTGGGTTGTCACATTTGTTAAAGCTTGCTACATTATTGATAGTATAAGATATGCTGTTTACAAAGGAAAATAAAAGGATGACCATTTTATTTATAGGTTTTTTATTATTAAAATGTTTAAATAAGATGTCATCACCATTTATCACTCCTCAGCTGCCAGATTCTGCCAGCCCAGCAGCAGCAACTTTTTCCTAGTTGTCACTTCCTCTTCTTCCAGGTGGCCAGTCATAGCGTGGTGCTGGAAGAAGGAGACAGTGTAGTGACCGGAGCCACTGGTGTACCCCAGTGGAGGCCTCAGTCAGTGTCAGAGTCATGCTAGCCACTCACGGAGCAGCATTGTGGCAACTTGGGCAAGGCAATGGCTCCTCCAGGGTGCAGACGAAGGCTGCAGAATGTGTCACAGCCCAGTGGGCTTAGATTATTCAAAGTCCATGTCAATGAAAGATCTCAACATGAGCATCTGATAAGACTGAGGCAGAAAAACGAGTAATTAGTGAGAGTAAGAGGCAGTGTGGGTCCTCTCACACCTATTACTACTGTCTTTGTTTTATATGATTTATATTCCACCTATCAGCACTTCAAAGCAGATTACATTCAGGTACTGTAGGTATTTCCCCATTCCCAGCAGGTTTACAATCTAAGGCCTAGATGTACTAAGTCACAATTTTTTCTTTTTTTTGCAGGGGTTGTAGCCGCAGTAGGCCCCTTCCCTGAAAAAATATTGCGGCTGTATCGCATACCCCATTGCCTCCAAATGTTGATTACTATCAATTGAAAGGACCTGAGGGGTGTGGGGTGGCCCCCACTATCCCCAACAATTATTTATTGGACCTGGAGGTTCCGAGAGGGTCCATATATACCACCACACATTTTTTAGCATTCAGGGGTGCAGTTGGGGGCAGGGGAACAGAAGATATCTGCCAGTATTTGGTTTTGGAAAGAGGGGTTAGAGGATACATAAAGGCACATTTTTTATCCTTGGTGACAGGATTGGGGGGATGGGGACCATCATCGCATGATCAGCTGAGCAATTTTTTAAATATGGCTGTCATGGCCACCTTGAGTGGTGGCCCCAGTCTGAGATGGAGGTCAGGTTTGACCCTGGCATATTTTTTTTTTACTTTGGGCTACTTTTTTTTTTCCATAGAATGGACCTTTCATTTTAACACAGGAGCATCAGTAACCACGTTAGAGTCTCAATGCTTCCTCGTTAGATTAACATTTTCCCAGGTGCCATAGCTAAATTAATGTGGCTGACAACTTTCAAAGTCAGCCGTGTTAATTATTTACATGGGATTATCTATGCATGAACAGCTTTGCATGGATTTGCAAAAGTCATACATATAATACGGGTACTAATCTAAGGGAAAATATGCAAAAAAAATCATCAAATAGGGCTATATCATGCAATAAATGCTGTTTACTACTACTACTAATTTGCATTACAGCCCTACTGTGGCTTGATGCATAAACCAGTACATTTGTACCAAAATCACAAGGAGTAGTGGGATTTGAATCTTGGTTTCCTTGGTTTATAGCCCACAGCTTTAATCATTAGGCTACTCTTCCACTCATTCTGTAGGGAGAGGGAGGTGGGGAGAAGTGTGGGTACTGTGAAGAGCGAAGAAAGTCCTAGTGAGAGTCTTTCACCAGAGTATTCTGGCTTCGTGAATGGTTTAGGCAGTTGGCTGCAGGAGGGCATGGCTTCCGAGGAGCGCAAGCCTTTGCTGCCTGCTGCAGAGAGAAGTTTTCTTTTGTCATCTTCAGAGATTCTGGAAGAACGCTATCTGAACGTTCAGACAGGTGAATCCAGAACCAGTAGGTTGTGCACCTCTATCCAGCAGATGTAGATGGAGCTCTGGCGGCAGTTGAAAAGCGCCTCACCATCAGGCGCCAGCGAGCGGGGAGGCCACCCTCCATCCTGGGCCCCCGCAAGAAGTGAACACCATCTTAAATAATAAAAAAAGAAACGGAACTATCATCAGGAGGTGAAGGGAAATGGGTGACTGCGCTGAGTGACCATGCCCCTCCCCCGACATCAACTCTTTGTGCTTCATTTACTATTTTTTCTTTTACGTTTTCTGTTAAGTAACCTTTTTTCAAGTTCCTACCTTATGCCTTTGTTAACAATTTTATTATAAATGTTCTCTGTATTTGACAATGGAAATATTTTTTCCTGCTTTTTCTGTTTTATGTAAACCGGTATGATTTGCATTTTAATGTAAGAATGTCGGTATATAAAAATTATAAATAAATAAATACATAAATACATAAATTTCTGGGAAGTACCTGAGAAAGAAAGTATGGGCTATACTACAGCCTCCTGCTGCTTCCAGCATTCTCCTTCCATGCCTTATATTCACAGCTGATCCTAGAACGGCATCGCGCTGAAGGCAAAATAACTACAGTGAAGCCCTAGAATGCCAATGTGCATGGGTCTGCCTCTAAGCTAATGTAATCCAGACCACTTCTAGGGTTACTAAAAGGTTCTACTGTAGCCTAATGCAGTTAGAGAGATAATTAGAGGAGTGTCCATTCATGGATACCCCTGGTCCTGAGGTTTTATAGCAGAGCTCTGACCTAGACTCTGGGGGCAGTATTATTTGGATGTCAGAGAGAGAGGTTGTATTATTCCTACATTGGATTTGGGCCTGTCTGAAGCCTTATAAACCTTCTGAGACCCCTCCAGAACAGGCCAAAGGGCTTCACTGCTGTACTCTTCTCACTAGGCACAGAGTGGCTGCTCTGGGCCTATTTTGGATTTTGAACATTTATTTAGAGGAGCCCTGCTAGAGGCCTGGGCCTTCTGAAGCCAGGGATTAGGGAACCCTAAGCTAAAGACTCCCAATGTTTAAGGAAGATGTGCCCTCCATTTGAGCCTTAGTGAGGAAGGGGTATAATAACCCGCTGCAGTGGCTTCCCTGATTATATAAGTTGGGGAAAGAAGATTTGTTTTTTCAACATCTGGGAGGAAGTGTTTTTCTGCCCCTCTTCCTGACCATCAAGGGGCCTAGCAAATCCTGCAGTCCACCAAGGATTCCTACCACCTAGAATCCCACCAAAAGATTAATCTACTTATTCAAGGGAGTACACTCATCTGACATCTATCAGAGCCCTGAGGGAGAGAGACAGTAAATTATGTGCCAAGATAGATTTTTGTGTCAAGATAGATTTTTGTGCCACTGGGAATGGTTTCCTATGCAGCCAATGGGGGGGCCATGCCCAGAGAGACCACTGCACAATCTACTGTATATACTTGTGTATAAGTTGATCTCATGTATAAGTCAAAAGTATTTTTGGGCCTCAAAATCAAGAATTATCTTTCACCGGTAGATAAGTTGAGGGCAAAATCTAGGGGACTAATGAAATGGTGAAATCATACTAAGAAACAAACTGATAACTTTAGAAAATCACTTTATTTAATTTTTTGAATGAAGAATAAAGTGTCTCATAAGAAAGATTATCATTTAACAATTTAAGAAAATGTCCCTGCTGTATGAATCCTTATCTCCGTCCCCCATGGCTGACCCTGTTGTTTGAATCCTTCTCTTTTATTCAAATCCTTGCAAGTTCGATTCTTCATCATCGGAATGTCCGAATAAATCATGGAACTGTTCTTTGGTGATGTCATCAGCATAAATGTTGTCTTCACTGTCTCTATGTGTTCCATAATTATCCGATGCTGATTCATCTTTGTCTTCTTAGATGGCATCATCTTCTGATCCATCTATATAGCATTGCTATTGCCATATTTTAGGAATGATTTCTTGACCATTTCTGTTGGAATTGACTCCCAGGCATCCTTTACACATTTTGCTTCAAAATTAATGTCTGGTTTCATCAGGTTTCCTCCTTTCATTAACATTGCTTGACTATAACACATCCATTGCTGCCACACATATGCTGCAATTGGTCCTTGAAAGGCTTGTTGAGGCAGACATCTAACAACTGGAGCATTGATATCAGACCTCCTGGAATCACTGCTAATGTGATAGCCATTTTCTTTGCATCATCCTTCACATCCTCTGTTATATGTGCATGAAACATATCCCATACCAATAGTGATGGTTGTTTTCTTAGCCTTGTGCCTGGTCACCTACCACACATCACACAGCCACCATTTCATTCCCTCCTCATCTATCCAGTCTTTAGGTTTAACCCGAACAGTTACACCTGCTGGAATTTTTAGGTTCTTCAGCATCATTTTCCTCTTGAACATTACCCCTAGACATAGTTTTGTTCCATCTTCCAGGCAAGACAGGGCCACGTGAAATGGGTCTTTTCATGAGCAGTTGTTTTTACAAATATGGTCTTCTCACCAATGCCAGCTACAGTGCGATTGCCAGGCATATCAAATGTCATCAGCATTTCATCCATATTACCACTATTATTCATATCAAAATGATTCTTTATTCTCTGCTGAACAGATATTTTCATCTAACACTTTGGGCAGTTTCTATGAAATCTTTGTGTGCTGATGAAGGCACAATCCATATCAGTTCAAGAACCGTAAAAACCAACTAGAAGATGCTGTGAATTCTTTTAGACCTTCGGCACTGAATATCTTTCTTCTTTTGCCATTTGAAGGGCACAAATCCTAATGTTTAAGCGAGTCACAAAGCAGCCATTTTGTCTGCATTCCATTGCACAGTCTTTCAAATCCTTTTCCATTCCTTCAAAAGGTGCAATTTTGAAATACAGTGATACCTCGGTTCTCGAACATAATTCGTTCCAGGAGGACGGTCGAGAACCAAATTGTTCGAGAACCGAAGCAATGAAACCCAATAGGAAATAATGGAAACTGGATTAATTCGTTCCAAGCCCCAGAAAATGCCTATTTACTGGCCTAATTTGTATATAATATGTAGAAAAACATGAGTCTCAACAAGAAATAAAACATTGGCAGCCTTTATAACAGCTTTATTCTTAAGGAAAGTAGAGATGGTTGATTTTGGCACGCCATACTCAGCAGACAGATCCGAAACACGTGTGCCCTGTTCATATTTGGCAATGATTTCTTTCTTCAGCTCAATAGTTGTTCTCACAGCTTTCCGCTTACCTTTGTCTGCATTACCACTTCTGGCTTTCTTTGGACCCATGTCTAAGGGTTAAATTCAGTGTAAAGCGTGACTCTCTCCACAAAGCGTGACTCTCTCTCTGCACTCACACTGATGACGCAAGCAAGGCGCGCTGGGCCGAATGAACGCCATTCGGCTCAACTCGGCTCATCTCGGAAGTTCGAGTTCCAAATATTTGTTCGGATTCCAAGACAAAAGTTTCTCGAATCTCCTGGTCGAATACCGATTTGGTCGAAAGTCAAGGCGTTCGAGAACCGAGGTATCACTGTATAAGGCTTTCTTTCACTTGGCATTTCTGGAAGTGTTTTTTTTTTTTTTTCATTTTTTCTTCAATCTCTGCCGAGCACTAATGTTAAATTCTCTTGCAGCTACACAATTATTGGCCTCCTTTGCATGTTCTATAACCTTCAGTTTCAGTGATGCGGAGTAAGATGCTCTGTTTTTCTTCTCAGCACTCATTTTCCTGAGGGTAAGATGTCATTATTCTAATGGTTGTTTCTGCTGTCAGAATCCTTCCCTCCCTCCCCCATGGATGCCTCTGCATTTGAATCTTTCCCTCCCTCTCCCATGGCTACCCCTCCTGTTTCAATCTTTCCCCCCTCCCGATTCCTTAACTCACCCACTGCTATCTGGACAAGATGGGACTTTCATTTGTCAGGAACATCCTTCCTCCTCCCCCACAGTGTCCCAGTGTATCAGTAGCACAGCTTCTCCCTCACAACTCCTTCAGATCCCTTAACTCAAAAGCTTACTGCTGGAATGAAAATGACGACAAACTTGTGGTCGCTTAGGCATGTCCCTCCTTCCCCGCTGGATCCCAGTGGTGCACTTTGAATCTCATGGTTCTAAGTGTGCCAATCAGATCCTGACTTGGATTGGGGGAGGACATGCCTGTGCAACTGCAAGTTCCATCATTGTCCTCATAGCAGTGGGTGAGTTAAGGGATCAGGAGGAGGAGCATGTGAATGATTCACTCATGTATCTTGAATTATAGTACTGGCGTTATATGGATTGATCTGTGGATAAGATGACCGAGATTTTAAGGACTGGTTTTGGGGGTAAAATGTTTTGACTTATACACAAGTATATATGGTAATCCAGAAGTGTGTATGGAACTTTGGCTTAATAAAGACTAATGCACAGATAGCGGAGAAAGGAGCTGTAATTGGAAAAAGTATAGCAGAGACTGTGGTGTGTTGTCATATCTAATTGTGCCATTCAACAAAACTGTATCAGTAAAGTATTATTTTGTACACTGTCTATGTGGTCCGAGTGTGGTTTGTTTGGCACATAATACACAGCTCACGGTACAATGAGGAAAAATCAGCTAAGCACTCCAGTCACCCTGTACTGGGACAGGAAAGGACTCCTTTCCACCCCTAGTCCAAAGGACCTGCACTTTGGGATGGGAAGAGAAGAAAAAGCTAGCCGGGGCCCAATGAACTTATAAATAACTTTATGTCCCCCTTTGTACCCGACTCATACACAAAGGAGGGGTTACACTAATATGGTTATACTGATGTTGAAGCATTGTATATTCTACAACAATGGATGACTGAAGTAGTATTCTCATATTTAGAACAGCAACCCATTCTCATAGAGTCCCTACCGATTTTTTAACACGGTTGATGAGGCTCACTTTCATGCAAAATTATTTTGTGTTCAACTATCAGTATTACCAACAGATTCATGATACAGCAAGAGGGCCCACTATGGCTCCCAATTTAGTGAATTTGTATATGGATCTTTTGAAAAACAGTGGCTACAAGATTATCTCCTTTCCAACATACTGTATATTGATGTGGAAGCACCTTATTAATGATGTGTTTCTTTTGTGGAAAGAATGTAGAACACAATTTACACAGTTTGTTTTTTGGTTGAACATATTAGATCCAGATTTAAAATGTACTGCAGATATTCAAGATTATTAGGTATTTTTTGGGGGAGTTTTGTATCAATAAGACACAGAAGGGTTTCACTACTTCTCTTTATCGGAAGCCTATGGACACTAAGACGGTTAATTTTAAACAGGTGTGCAGGCACACATGTGCATGTGTTCATCAGCTCGCAAAGGTGATCTGCTGCCAGTATTCAAAATGGCGCCGATCGCCTTTGCCCTCACTATGTCACAGGGGCTAACCGTCGGTACCTGTGACATAGTGAGGGCAAAGGCGATCAGCGCCATTTTGAGTACTGGCATCAGCCCTGACCACCGCTGGACTTTTGGCAAGTCTTGTGGGGGTCAGGAGGCTCCCCCAAGCTGTCCAAAAGTCCCTGGGGGTCCGGGAGTGACCTCCTGCACTCCAGCCATCTGATGCCAGTACTCAAAATGTCGCCTATAGCCTTTGCCATACTATGTCACAGGGGCTACCGGTGCCATTGGTCAGCCTCTGTCACATGGTAGGAGCACAAGATGGCGCTGATGACCATGTGACAGGGGCTGACCAATGGCACCGGTAGCACCTGTGACAAAGGCTATCGGCGCCACGATGAAACCGGCATCGAGGGTGTGAGAGTGCAGGGGATGGTTCCCGGACTCCTCGATGGACCACCAGGGAGTTTTGGTAAGTCTTGGGGGTTCAGGAGGGTGGGGGTTTGTAGTTAATTTTAATTTTAGCTGGGACACGAATAGAAATCGCTGTATTAATGCATCGGGGCACCATACAGCCGAATGCAATGTATCTGCTCGCCGACGAATCCGAATCACGAATGCAACGTATGGCGTCCCTCTGCACATCCCTATTATTTTATAGCAATATATGACCTAGATTCATCATATTCATATATTTATAGTGAAAATAGCAATAAGAAAGAGGTGTGGTTATTCTAATTTTCCTGATACCGCATCACATAGGTATTTACCTCAACATGCGATACCATTGTCACACCGCATGTTATTTTTACCTCATATCACACACTGAATAATCTACCACAGCTGCGTTACCAGCTAAAAAGGTTTTTACCTCAAATAGCAGTTTGGGCTGCTAGCTAGAGAGAGAGAGAGGGAGAGAGCTCACAAAAAAGTTAACTTTTTATACCATTGTAAGAGGGGGTTCTAGTAAATTGGGGTAAGCTTTGTGGGGGTGAGGTGGGATTTAGGGAGCAGTTTTTCATGCACAGTCATACATGCAAACAGCACAGTTACCATCAGTGAAGATTTAATGTGATTTGGAGTGATGCAAGGTGAAAGAAGCATAGATTTGTACCATGTTCTCTCCTCCTAGCTTAATGACCTAGCTGCAATTAAGCTAGTTATAGAGAAAATGGTACAAATCTACTCTTCTTTCACATTTCATCACTCCAAATCACATTAAATCTTCATTGATGGTAACTGTGCTGTTTGTATGTATGACTGTGCATGTAAAAATGCCCCCAAAACCCACCCTACCCCCCAATCCTTACGCCGAGTTCATAATGCCCCCTCTTATAGTGGTATAAAAGTTCAAATATAAGTGAGCCTCCACAGACATGCTCTCTCTCTCCCCCCAAACTGGTATTTGCGATAAATACCATTTTGGCTGGTAATGCACAGCTAATGCAGGCATAATGCACAGAAAAAAGGTGTAGTTAAATCTTGTGAAAGTGTGCATTACTTTATAGCACACACAGAAACCAACCCTCATTTCCATGTACTTGGCCCACTCAAATGTTAATTTTAAAATGTCATACACATTTTGTGATGCGGTATTTATTGTATGTGTTACGGCTTATCTTGTGCATTAGGGCCCTAATGTGCATGATAATGCCCTAACACATTTTGATAAATGACCCTGTATGTTTGGGAAATTATTCACTTTAATATAAATTCTCATATACAACAATATGTTTTATTTCCCTTTAAATTTTTAAATAACTTTTCTGACACTATCACATTTAGAGATGCTGAGATATTTGAACTTATTGTTGAGTCTCCAAAGAGGTTAAATGAGGTGAGAAAGCATTTTTCAGATATGTCAGAAAAAGGAGGAAGGCCAGAGGTGGCATTATAAAACTGAATGTAAACAAGGAACAATGTGTGAAGCAAGTGAAGATAAAAGTAGAAATATGAAATAAACATTTCAGGTTGGTGTTCACTACAGAAGAACCTAGAGTAAGAGTGACACTGGTTGACAAGAGCATGGATGGGAGTGGGGTAGATATATTTTCTTCTGCAAATGGGCTATATGGGAAGAACTAGGAAAACAAAGTGGACAAGGCCATGGGGCTGGGTGAGGTACATTCCAGGATAATAAGAAAACTCAGAAGAGCTGGACGGACTTCTGAAAAACCAGCTCAGTAGATCCCTGGAAACAGGAGTTGTAGGCAAGTTTAGGGGTTCAGGGAACTGTTTGCTACTGGACACTCAGTTCCCTTCCCACCTTACTTCATGATCCTAAGCTCAAGGAAAAGACGTGTTCTCCTCAAAAATATACTTTTATTTATCAGATTGGCAGGATATAGCATTTAGAAAATAACAACAATTCCTATCTCTAACATCCTAGCCACTAATCACCAGTTTTCACTAAAGAATGTTCTGTATCATGGTGGTAACAAACATGCCATAACCTTAGCCAGCTTAAGATAGTAAAACTTATGGCTAACTTAATTACCCCTGGTCCCAACTTAGGTGATGCCCCTCTGTTCACCCCTGAAGCAGATGCTGGCTGGAGGTCAGGAGAATGTGGGCAGAGAAGGACTTGGTTCCTGGGTTTGGTGCTGGCAGAGCTGGCCATGATCTGAGAAGGAGACTGGCTTCTGGCTCTGGTACTTGCCAGGATGTCTTGGGGATGCTCTCACCCCTCACCATCTCAGACTCTGTCACTCTCTCTACCTAAGCAGAGTGTCTCCTCTTTCTGGACTCCTATCTCCTAACCTGGTATCTTGGCCATGCCTAGTCTTTCTACCTTTTCGAAAACAGGGGGGTGATGGTCTGCTTAGGGTTCCCCTTTTGCTCTTCTGGATCTTTTTCTTTCAGGGGTCTTGCTCCCAGTGTTACTTTCAGGGTTCATTCCCTCCCAGGGTTCATTTGCTTTTTCAGGGTCTTACTTCCCTCTCAGGGTCTCACTCCTAGAGTACTCTTTTTGGTTTGCTTTTTCTTCTTTCTTCCTTATTTGCCCCCCTGTTTTATAATTTCCAACTGATAAATATGCATAAGCTCATGCATAATCATGTGGTGGATGGAGGGTCTTTGGCACATTGCAGGTCTTCCACCCCCCCCCCCCCTCCATTTCTTTGGGGGAGGATTCTGCCATGTTGAGGTCATTTCTCCCCTTCCCCATTTATTTGGGGAGATAACTGCCAAATCCGTATGCTGAGCTGTTATTCTAGAGAGTTTTTCTCCATATCTGACTGCCCCCCTGGTCGGCCCCTGTGACAAAGTGAGGGCAAAGGCTATCGGTGCCATTTTGAATACTGGCAGCCGATGGCCCGAGTGCAGGAAGTCACTCCCGGACACATGCTAGACCACCAGGGACTTTTGGCAAGTCTTATGGGGGTCAGGAGGGTCTCCCAAGACTTGCCAAAAGTCCCTGGTGGTCCAGCGGGGGTCCAGGAGTGATCTCCTGCATGCGGGTCGTCAGCTGCCAGTAATCAAAATGGCGCCAATAGCCTTTGCCCTCACTATGTCACAGGGGCCGACCAATGGCACCAGTAGCCCCTGTGACATAGTAAGGCCAAAGGCTATCGGCACCATTTTGAATACCGGCAGCCAACAGCGTGAGTGCAGGAGATGGCTCCCGGACCCCCCGCTGGACCACCAGGGAGTTTTGGTAAGTCTTAGGGGGGGTCAGGAGAGTTGTAGTTAATTCAATTTTAGCCGGGAAACAAATAAGAATGAACGCATGACTGTATCGTGGGCCCCCCTTGCTGAATGCAACGTATCTGCCCCCCGACAAATACGAATATCGAATGCAACATATGCCATCCCTCTGCACATCTCTAATGCATCCACCTTCCATCAAATCCAACTCAATGTGATCAGGGGCATAACTTCAATGCTTTTAACTGGAAGTAGACTGCATTGCACATGACAGTATTTCTGAAATATGAGAAGAAAATTAACTGATAAGAGAAAAACCAATTACATTTTTTATTGCATTAAAAAAAAAAAACCCAAACAAAAATTCAAACAAATTGGATTTATATAGGGACCTATGATTATATCCTGTTGGCATTATAAGGCTTGAAGTTTTATGTCAGAAAAAGGTTGCCACAATGTTGACATTTTGCTAGCTCTTATGATGGTCCTTTTCCATATATATAAAAATTACTTTCACAGCTGCATAACTGTGGATAAATCTTATGAAGTCTTGAATGCTTTATTGTCTGTATTAGTTTTGCATTCTATTGATATTTGGCTCATGTGGGATTATGATTATCAATTTCAAAAAGCCATTTACTTGGGTAAATAAACTGTCTGAACATAAGAACATGAGAACATGCCATACTGGGTCAGACCAAGGGTCCATCAAGCCCAGCATCCTGTTTCCAACAGTGGCCAATCCAGGCCATAAGAACCTGGCAAGTACCCAAAAACTAAGTCTATCCATGTTACCGTTGCTAGTAATAGCGGTGGTTATTATCTAAGTCAACTTAATTAATAGCAGGTAATGGACTTCTCCTCCAAGAAATTATCCAATCCATTTTTGAACACAGCTATACTAACTCCACTAACCACATCTTCCGGTAACAAATTACAGAGTTTAATTGTGCGTTGAGTGAAAAAGAACTTTCTCCGATTAGTTTTAAATGTGCCACATGCTAACTTCATGGAGTGCCCCCTAGTCTTTGTATTATCTGAAAGAGTAAAAAACGATTCACATCTACCCATTCTAGACCTCTCATGATTTTAAACTATCATATCCCCCCTCAGCAGTCTCTTCTCCAAGCTGAACAGCCCTAACCTCTTTAGTCTTTCCTCATAGGGGAGCTGTTCCATTCCCTTTATCATTTTGGTCGCCCTTCTCTGTACCTTCTCCATCCCCTACTGAGTAAATGTATGCATGGGGAACGACAAAGCACATATTTCTACCTCTGCAAATAATAGCCTCAGAATAAGGGTTTGTACAGTGGACAAAACAATGTGTGCATCATTGCATTTTCAAAACTACATGCATTGCTTTTCAGGGAAAAAATACATGTGGAAAAGGTTGACACAAATCTCTGTGAGTACTTGATCCCTATGCAATTTTCAAAGAGAAAGTACTTTCCCTTTGAAAAATGGTGCAAAATCTATGAGTAAAAGTAAGCACAGACTTTGCATTTATTCACATAGTTTTGATTTTTTAAGGGATATTTTGGATACTTGCATATAAGCTATCTTAAATGCTTCTTTGTATGTGTTTATTAGCAGTTTGTGAAATATTATTTTGATTTCTTTTCATTTATATTTTTGTGTCTAGGAGTGATATCTGAATGTTTCAAAAAGGGAAGGAGGGGAGAGAAAAGAAGGAAGGAAAAAGAATGTTCTCCTTTCTCTTCTTTTGATGGTTTTTTTCTTATTGGTTTCTTTTGTATATCTGCTCTGGATATATTACGTGGGAAAAGCAGTTTAAAGGATTACACCCAGTACATTACGGGGCAATAATTATACTGTAAAGGGGTGCTGTTGAACACAATGTTTGTCATCAATACTATCTTTTCATCCAAAAAGTAATTTCAGATCAGCCACAAACAAATGAAAGTTAATATAACTAGCACAGTGAAAATATATTACAAGGTTAGATTGAAGCCATTTTCATTACTGTAGAGTGAACATAGAGCACTATTACCACCTCATCTACTTCTTTTTAGTGTACTCATTGCTTAGCTTTTGAACATTCAATATTTGGTGAGTTCGAAGACTATATATCTAGGACAGATCTGAGACCTTATTCAAAACTAGGACATTTTAAGATTTAAGATTTTAAGATTTGGTGTTAGCTGTAAATTTAGATACATGTACCACCTTTCTTGTGACTGTCAATTGAAACATTTTCTCTGAAAATAGGAGCAAAGCTCACAAAGGTGAGAAAAAACACTAATAACAAGTAAATACACTTAACTAATTAGTTTTGAGAGACCAAATATAGGAAACAAGGCAAATGAATAGTTTAAAGCATAGGATTCAATATGTTTACATAGATGTTTATGTCTGAAATCTGTAAAAGGCAATTGTAGTCTTATTAGTAGAGTCTAGTAAAGTCTGATTTGGATTTTTTACTTTATATTTTCTTTTTTTTAAATGTCTCTCGCTCTGTCTTGCTAAATCAATGTGAGTTATAAATACTTTCCATTCAATATATTTGGTAAGCATATCTCATGGAAACATGTAACATTCATTTTCTCTCACATCAGCACAACTTAGAATAAGACATCCTTTAATTTATGAAAGTGATAGATATTTAGGAAATGTGAGCTTTAAAGGCAACAACAAACTGGTAGCCTTCATTGTATCCGGAAACATCAGATACTTCACCCTGAGAAACAGTTTTCAACATAATATTGTCCTAACGTCTATTCCTTGCTTATGATCAGGCTATTTAAATATTTTATGGCAGTATAACAGCATTTATTCAAGCTAATATGGGATCAACAGTCTCTTTTCAAAGGACAGTTTAAAACTTTGGATGCTACATTTATTAGTAATAACATAAACCTTTAACTATTGCACACAAACTGGGTCTGTGATTACAATCAGCATGTGGTTACTCAATTTTATGTTTGATTCAAAAGGGAGATAAGAGGAAGCAGAAATGTTGATCTTCCAGATACTAATGTTCTTTTGTATATTAAGCATTCACTGCTAGAAAATAATTTTCTTTCTTTTTCTCCCCTCTTCTCCTTCCCCATTCTCTAGGGTAACACAAGCCCCATTGCTGGCCAGGGTATGGCAAGGAAGGTTTGTTTTTTTTTGTTTTTCTTTTTTTCCATTCTGTATGCTTCGTTACCACTCTTTCACCTCTTTCATTTTTACTTTGGCAGTCATCTTCCCGCCCCACTGAGACCAGAGCTCTTCACCTCCATAAAGCATTCAAGCTTAACTGGTTCCAACAGAAATAAAACTTAAATGCAGTTTTTCCACACTATAGTATGAAGCACTGCTGTCAAGTCACAATGGCAAATACAATACATAAAAAGCATCAATCTATATCTACACCCCAGCATTGCAACAACATATTCCTAATCTGACTCAGAGAGGAGAAAAAGCACCAAAATATACATTCAATTTTATACCACAGGTAGAATCTTAATAGATTTTATATAGTATGATCCAATAAAGTACAACAGTATATAGTACACAATATGGTGAAACTGGTATGTAAGTATTAGACATTAAGGGCCAGATTTTAAAAAGCCTACATGCGTAAATCCATTGGATTTACGTGTGTAGGTGGGGTTACATGCGCCGGGCCTAGTTTAGAAAGGCCCGATGATGCGCGTAAAGCTCCGGGATGCATCTGTCCCGGGGCTTCAAAAAAGGGGCAGGGAGGGGGCGAGGTGGGGCCAGAGGCCTCCGGCACAGTGGCCATTTGTCGCTGTAATGGAGGATCGCATGCCGGCAGGCTGCTGTTGTGCATAACCTGCGCCTGCACGGAGGTAGGCGCAATAGGTAAAATAAAGGTCTGGGGGGGGGGGGGTTAGGATAGGGCTAGGGGATGGGAGGGTTAGGGGAACATAAGAACATAAGAAAATGCCATACTGGGTCAGACCAAGGGTCCATCAAGCCCAGCATCCTGTTTCCAACAGTGGCCAATCCAGGCCACAAGAACCTGGCAAGTACCCAAAAACTAAGTCTATTCCATGTAACCATTGCTAATGGCAGTGGCTATTCTCTAAGTGAACTTAATAGCAGGTAATGGACTTCTCCTCCAAGAACTTATCCAATCCTTTTTTAAACACAGCTATACTATCTGCATGAACCACATTCTCTGGCAACAAATTCCAGAGTTTAATTGTGCGTTGAGTAAAAAAGAACTTTCTCCGATTAGTTTTAAATGTGCCCCATGCTAACTTCATGGAGTGCCCCCTAGTCTTTCTACTATCCGAAAGAGTAAATAACCGATTCACATCTACCCGTTCTAGACCTCTCATGATTTTAAACACCTCTATCATATCCCCCCTCAGTCGTCTCTTCTCCAAGCTGAAAAGTCCTAACCTCTTTAGTCTTTCCTCATAGGGGAGTTGTTCCATTCATTTTGGTAGCCCTTCTCTGTACCTTCTCCATCGCAATTATATCTTTTTTGAGATGCGGCGACCAGAATTGTACACAGTATTCAAGGTGCGGTCTCACCATGGAGCGATACAGAGGCATTATGACATTTTCCGTTTTATTCATCATTCCTTTTCTAATAATTCCCAACATTCTGTTTGCTTTTTTGACTGCCGCAGCACACTGCACGACAATTTCAATGTGTTATCCACTATGGACACCTAGATCTCTTTCTTGGTTGTAGCACCTAATACGGCTCAACTCGGCTCATATCGGAGTTCGAGTTCCAAATATTTGTTCGGATTCCAAGACAAAGTTTCTCGAATCTCCTGGTCGAATACCGATTTGGTCCGAAAGTCAAGGCGGTTCGAGAACCGAGGTATCACTGTATAAGGCTTTCTTTCACTTGGCATTTCTGGAAGTGTTTTTTTTTTTTTTTTCATTTTTTCTTCAATCTCTGCCGAGCACTAATGTTAAATTCTCTTGCAGCTACACAATTATTGGCCTCCTTTGCATGTTCTATAACCTTCAGTTTCAGTGATGCGGAGTAAGATGCTCTGTTTTTCTTCTCAGCACTCATTTTTCCTGAGGGTAAGATGTCATTATTCTAATGGTTGTTTCTGCTGTCAGAATCCTTCCCTCCCTCCCCCATGGATGCCTCTGCATTTGAATCTTTCCCTCCCTCTCCCATGGCTACCCCTCCTGTTTCAATCTTTCCCCCCTCCCGATTCCTTAACTCACCCACTGCTATCTGGACAAGATGGGACTTTCATTTGTCAGGAACATCCTTCCTCCTCCCCACAGTGTCCCAGTGTATCAGTAGCACAGCTTCTCCCTCACAACTCCTTCAGATCCCTTAACTCAAAAGCTTACTGCTGGAATGAAAATGACGACAAACTTGTGGTCGCTTAGGCATGTCCCTCCTTCCCCGCTGGATCCCAGTGGTGCACTTTGAATCTCATGGTTCTAAGTGTGCCAATCAGATCCTGACTTGGATTGGGGGAGGACATGCCTGTGCAACTGCAAGTTCCATCATTGTCCTCATAGCAGTGGGTGAGTTAAGGGATCAGGAGGAGGAGCATGTGAATGATTCACTCATGTATCTTGAATTATAGTACTGGCGTATATGGATTGATCTGTGGATAAGATGACTGAGATTTTAAGGACTGGTTTTGGGGGTAAATGTTTTTGACTTATACACAAGTATATATGGTAATCCAGAAGTGTGTATGGAACTTTGGCTTAATAAAGACTAATGCACAGATAGCGGAGAAAGGAGCTGTAATTGGAAAAAGTATAGCAGAGACTGTGGTGTGTTGTCATATCTAATTGTGCCATTCAACAAAACTGTATCAGTAAAGTATTATTTTGTACACTGTCTATGTGGTCCGAGTGTGGTTTGTTTGGCACATAATACACAGCTCACGGTACAATGAGGAAAATCAGCTAAGCACTCCAGAGTTTAATTGTGCGTTGAGGTAAAAAGAACTTTCTCCGATTAGTTTTAAATGTGCCCCCATGCTAACTTCATGGAGTGCCCCCTAGTCTTTCTACTATCCGAAAGAGTAAATAACCGATTCACATCTACCCGTTCTAGACCTCTCATGATTTTAAACACCTCTATCATATCCCCCCTCAGTCGTCTCTTCTCCAAGCTGAAAAGTCCTAACCTCTTTAGTCTTTCCTCATAGGGGAGTTGTTCCATTTCATTTTGGTAGCCCTTCTCTGTACCTTCTCCATCGCAATTATATCTTTTTTGAGATGCGGCGACCAGAATTGTACACAGTATTCAAGGTGCGGTCTCACCATGGAGCGATACAGAGGCATTATGACATTTTCCGTTTTATTCATCATTCCTTTTCTAATAATTCCCAACATTCTGTTTGCTTTTTTGACTGCCGCAGCACACTGCAACGACAATTTCAATGTGTTATCCACTATGACACCTAGATCTCTTTCTTTGGTTGTAGCACCTAATACGGCTCAACTCGGCTCATCTCGGAAGTTCGAGTTCCAAATATTTGTTCGGATTCCAAGACAAAAGTTTCTCGAATCTCCTGGTCGAATACCGATTTGGTCGAAAGTCAAGGCGTTCGAGAACCGAGGTATCACTGTATAAGGCTTTCTTTCACTTGGCATTTCTGGAAGTGTTTTTTTTTTTTTTCATTTTTTCTTCAATCTCTGCCGAGCACTAATGTTAAATTCTCTTGCAGCGATACAGAGGCATTATGACATTTTCCGTTTTATTCATCATTCCTTTTCTAATAATTCCCAACATTCTGTTTGCTTTTTTGACTGCCGCAGCACACTGCAACGACAATTTCAATGTGTTATCCACTATGACACCTAGATCTCTTTCTTTGGTTGTAGCACCTAATATGGAACCCAACATTGTGTAATTATAGCATGGGTTATTTTTCCCTATATGCATCACTTTGCACTTATCCACATTAAATTCCATCTGCCATTTGGATGCCCAATTTTTCAGTCTCACAAGGTCTTCCTGCAATTTATCACAATCTGCTTGTGATTTAACTACTCTGAAAAATTTTGTGTCATCTGCAAATTTGATTATCTCACTCGTCGTATTTCTTTCCAGATCATTTATAAATATATTGAACAGTAGGGTCCCAATACAGATCCCTGAGGCACTCCACTGTCCAACTCCCTTCCACTGAGAAAATTGCCCATTTAATCCTACTCTCTGTTTCCTGTCTTTTAGCCAGTTTGCAATCCACGAAAGGACCATCGCCACCTATCCCATGACTTTTTACTTTCCTAGAAGCCTCTCATGAGGAACTTTGTCAAACGCCTTCTGAAAATCCAAGTATACTATATCTACCGGTTCACCTTTATCCACATGTTATTAACTCCTTCAAAAAGTGAAGCAGATTTGTGAGGCAAGACTTGCCCTGGGTAAAGCCATGCTGACTTTGTTCCATAAACCATGTCTTTCTATATGTTCTGTAATTTTGATGTTAACACTTTCCACTATTTTTCCTGGCACTGAAGTCAGGCTAACCAGTCTGTAGTTCCCGGATTGCCCCTGGAGCCCTTTTTAAATATTGGGGTTACATTTGCTATCCTCCAGTCTTCAGGTACAATGGATGATTTTAATGATAAGTTAAAATTTTTACTAATAGGTCTGAAATTTCATTTTTTAGTTCCTTCAGAACTCTGGGGTGTTATACCATCCGGTCCAGGTGATTTACTACTCTCAGTTTGGAGGTTAGGTTTAGGGGGTTGGGAACGGGGGAAGGCCACGGGCGTCGGCACACACAAGTTGCACAGTTTTGCACCCCCTTGCATGCACCAGCACGTGCATGTTATAAAATCAGGCGTCCATGTGTGTGCGCCAGGTAGCGGGCGCACATGGACGCCCACGTGCAAGTTTTTTAAATTTACCCCTAAATATGAATACAGGGCTAGTAAAAATACATGTTAAAGAATGTAGCAGGTAATCAATGTCTCTTGAGCTACTTGGTAAATGGTCAAGTTGAGGGTCTCAATGAAGAAAAGGACTTTGGTTTCTCAAATGCTTCTGGCAGCCTGATTTTCAAAAGCCTTTAGGTGAAAAACCTAATCCCAATATGGATAATTGGAGAACTCAAACAAAAGCTATAGCTGACATCAAAAAGTTACATTACTGTTTGTTGGATTGTAAGAACAAATATGATGTCCTTTGGGATTGTTATTGGAAATTTTATGGCATTGCATTCTGAACCATGACCGTATTGTATGGAAATAAGATGGGAGGGGGAACTGCTGTCGACTGTTTTTGTACTTTTTGGCAAGAGCAGCACTACTTTTTCTCTACTGTCTTGAAATTTTGTGACAAGTATGAACTTACATTTTATGTAAAATCAGACTTGATTGTATGTACCTTGTTAAATAAAAATTATTAAAAAAAAGAATATGCCAGATAAGGAGGCTCATGTACTAAAGTGCACAATTTTGTGCCACACTTATATTTTGTCTGCAAATTTTTTTTATTCATGCAAATGCACCTAGTATAAAATTATCACATGTGTATTTTCTATAGGAAATTTTGCAAATGATTTTAGGTACACTTCAAGGAGGTGTAGTTCAAATGTTTGTGAAGTCAGCTTTATTAAGTGATATTAAGTGCCATGCAGGAACACTAATTATACATTTCAATAAAACTTCACAAGCATAAAATTACACACCTTTTACTTTTTCTCATGCCCACTTTGCAAAGTCTGCTTTGCAGGGAATTAAAAAGGAAAACTAGTCTGGGAAAATGTAAATAACACACACTATTTTCATTTTCCTGCATGAAGCAACTTTGCAAAATTCTCCCTTTACTAGATCAACATTAAGGCTTGTTAAAAAAAAATGTGGTGCAAATAATTAGGACAGATGAAAGTAGGTCAAAGCTAGCAACTTTAAACAATTTCAGTTATTTTTGGCATTAAAGATTTCTAAATAAATTATGGAATGAAAATCCATTATGATGTTTCCTAGAATGTCATTGTTATGGAAAGAAAATGAATTGGGTGAAAACTCTGCACTTTCATTTTTATGGGTGTAGTTTTATATCACAATTGATGATGTATATACATTCCAACTATTTTGATTATTGTACAGTATATTCATACAGATTCATATATAGGCTAACAAATCAGAGTAACCAAACCTGAAATCCAGAGTAATGTAATCAATAATCCAATAGATAATATATATATACATTCCAACTATCTTGTTTATTGCACTGTATATTCATACAGATTCAAGCATAGGCTAACAAATCAGAGTAACCAAACTTGAAAGCCAGAGTAATGTAATCAATAATCCAATAGATAATATATATTTACATTCCAACTATTTTGTTTATTGCACTATATATTCATACAGATTCATGCATAGGCTATCCAATCAGAGTAACCAAACCAGAAATCCAGAATAATCCAATCAGAGTAACTAAAGCTGAAATTTTTGAATGAAATGGAAAATACAGTATGTACAGTACCTTTTCAGGATCAGTAGTGGTAATGATCCAGACACAGTGTGCATTGTCTTCATACTGAACTGGATAATTAGGTGATGTAATAATGCCTGCTGGTCCACGAAGATTAGAACCACATGTTCTTGCTAAAAGGGAAACAGTAAGGTCTAATTTAAAATACTTTGCAATAAATTAAAAATGTGCTATTTTTCATCTATTCTTTTCCATTTTTAATTCCAAGCATTTTAACTGTCAAACAGTACTGAAGATTACAACTTTGTTAAAAATAGTACAACTTGTGGACCACAAGTACTGTTTGTGTTAGAGCAGATATTTCATTGACCTTTGTGTTAAATATTCAAAGTCATCCATCTGGAAAAATGTCTTGACTGAAAATTACTCTCTTTTAAAATGTGACTAAAAGTATATGTGGCTTCTAAAATGTTCCTGTATAAATGTTAAGGTCGGGGAGGAAAACAAGACCCCTGTGACTAGTAGTCTAAGGGGAAAGGTGCAGAACATGGGTGGGGGAGGCTTTCTTCCAAAGGAAGGCTTAGGGGGGGGAGGTGGAGGGGAGGTGGAGGGTTGGGGGAGGAACAGCTGGTCAGATGGGTAGCTGGGTGGGGGCGGAGGGAAGAGAAGGGAAAGGAGCTGGAGGGAGAGCAGGCTGAGTGGGTGGATCCAAAGGTCAAACCTCCTTTGAACACCTATTTTCGACCCACAAGACAGAAACAATTTCAGTGAGAATTTTCTGCTTGTTTGTGCCACCATGTGCAGATCCAGTGGCTCTTGTGCAATCTCATTGCTTCTCCCAGGAATAGACCTTAGCATCCGTTTGGCAGAGAGTTCTTCTACCCCCTTAGCAAAAACGAGATAACATATATTATTAAAAAAAAAAAAAGCACTGTCGCAAAAAAAACAGCCACACTAGGCTCCAAGTGCCTGCCGATGAGAAGGGACCATGGCAGGATGCAGTGCTCGGAACATGGGGGGGGGGGGGGGGGGGCACAATGACATCAAGAAGCGTGATTCGGGCTTGGAAAATTGTCCCAATCACAATGGTCAATACCTGGGATGATCGTGAGGGCCTCGCGGTCGTGGGGTCGGCATCAAATGTTCTCAACAATTTCTGTGTTGGGCCAAAAAGTCTGCTGCATTCTCAGTGGAGCAGGAGGGGCCTATTGTGAGGTTAATTAGCATGCATGGGGAGGAATAGATGGTGACTGGTTAGCTGCACCGTCATGCCTCAGCCTGTCTTTTTCCTATCAGGTAATGGTTTCCCTCTGGTATATAGATATATATGTAAAAAAAGAGAGAGAAATGGAAGCATACCACTGAGCCTAGGTCACTTTGGCAATGGTCAGCAGGTATGCTCTAAGGCTTGGTGAGAAGATTCACTGCATGCTGGGGCCAGTGGCTTATAATAATATTAAAAAATATAATTTAAAATAGGTGGCAGGGGGAGGGCCTCAAGTAGTAGGGATGGTGGCAGTTTCCACACACTAGGGGGAGGAAGCATATGGACACTTTCCCAGGCATGTCGAGTCAGGGCCAGGACATAGGGCATGCTATGGGTGGGGGTAAATAGGGGTCTAATTTATTGATGGTGGCTGGTCACAAGGTCAGGAAGAAGGTGATCAGGAAGAAGGTGGCCATTTTGCTGACTGTAGCTGCCCATACAGTCCATCACACTCTGTGTGTGGGAGTGACTTCATGGCTAGCAGGGAGATAGATTCAATCCTCTTGCACACTGTGGGCGGGGAAGAAGGCTGGCTGGGTCATGTAGCCAGGCGCACATGGCACACAATTGGCCCATGCTGTGTGTGGTGGTGGAGGAGCTATTAAAAAAAAAAAAAAGGGCAGGGCCAATGCTTTTCCAGATATGTACTGTTTCAGCATTCCTGTTGACTGCTACTAGCATGTGACCAGGGGAAGGGGTGCACTGGGGTTCCTGGCAGTCAATCATCAGCAGACAGTCAGAAGATATTGGGCTCAGCTGTCTTTCGTACATGGTATGGCAGCATTCTGCGCAGAGTGCGTGGCACATAAAAAAAAAAAAAGAACCCTTCATTGTTTTGCTGACTTCTAGTATTCATGGCCAAGCATCCTGTCAGTAGGTAACAATGCATGATCTTTCAGCATTCTTTTGCAATTCATATGGCACCTTGATGCTATGGCCATGTGGAAGCAGCAGGAGGCATAGCATGATAGACTAGGAACTCTGAGGTACAGAAGATGAAGCAATCTCCTAAGTCCACGACTACATGATGAGGCACTTTTCAAATAGCCTTCACTTGACCTGCTGAAGCAGCTGTCTGAGTCACATGAACCTCAAGAAATCCACAAGATGGATTGGAAAGTCTGATGCTGGAGCTAGGTCAGCAAGCCTAGACCCATGGTATGGATTGGCTCCAGCAGCACATGAACTGTAATTTGAGGCAAAACAGCCACCAAGGCTCAGGTTCAAACATAGATCAGCTGCTTGTAATTGTGTTAACACCAGGCTCTTGCAATGGTGCACATGCTACAGTGACTGACCCAGGCAAAGTCGTGGTCAATGGTATCCCCCAGACTGGTAGCCTCTCTGACTCGGGCTTCATCTCTGATAGCAGTGACAAAGAACTTTTCCTAATCACAATGATGAAGAATGCATTGAAGAGCTTTAAAAAGAAGTGATCAGCCAGGAGGAAAGGTGGTTCAGCAGATTGTGATTGGGGGCAATACTTCTCTGGCAGGTGAGAGCCAGGCTATCCCAGTGCAAGTCATAGCACAGGTGGCGAGAAGAGATAAAGCAGGCAGGATGTCCCAAAAGAGGATGTGCTGGGATCAATACTCTCACCTGAGATGTTTCCCACAGAGGTTTATTGGCATCTCCTTGCTTATCAGACACCAGGAAGAGGGCAATCCCATGAATAAAAGACAGGAACTCTATGGAAGATTTCCAAATGATAAGAAACCAAAAATTCTTAAAATAATCAGAACTGGGTATTTGATTTTCTACATCTTAATGAGAGTAGTGATAGAGCAAGAACCAGAGCAGGCACCATATGTGATCAGATACTTAGACATCCTAACAAAGGCTCAAAGGATGGGTGTGGCTTAACTACAATGTTACATTTAGGAGAAATATGGCTGAAGATAGCTCCATATATTAAAGGCATTGGGTTCTTGACGTCTGGCTGGATGAGATGATGATTAAACAGGCTAACCAGCACTGAAAAGCTACAGTAGCTAGGTGGCAGGGTCCAGGACCAGAACATAGCTGTTTGGTACTGGAAAGCTCGACATGTGCAGGAAGTTAAAAACTAGTCACTGATCATGGATGCACTGCAAGTTCAGACATGCATGTGTGAACTTTGGTGCCAACCACCTAGCTGCCTAGTACTGGGCCTACAAGGAATGGTGACAGCAGGCCACCCATGTCTAATACCATCCATGGTCAACACTGATGCCAAGCAACCATGGCTTTCCTGATACTCGGACAGGGTGGAGGTGAACAACTTGCCTTTGGCTTCTTACAGAGTACATCATCCAATTGTCTAAGATGCCTCCTGCCCAGTACAACCCAGTGTGGAACAGGAGGTTGCTGACTTATCATGAGATCATAGCTGAAAAAAAAATTGTGCAAGAGGTCATCTTGGGCAGGGTTGGGGTCTCATCCAGCCACGTCCCACCCCCCTTTCTTCTGCTTGGTGAAATCCCCTTTTAGGATGGTCCTGAAGGAGCCAGGAAAATTCTGGCTCATCCATGACCTCTTCTGCCCAGAGGGCAGATCAGTGAATGACATGATTGACTCCCATTTATGCACTGTCTCCTATGCTTCACTGGGCCAGGCCAAAGCTATCATCTGGAATATCGATGAATGAGCCTGCCTGGCAAAGATAGACATCAAGTCTGCATTTCAATTTCTCCTGGTCTACCCTTAATTATTCCACCTCTTGGATTTTACATTTTAGGAAATTACTTCAACAAAAGTATGCCAATGGGTTGTTCGATCTCATGTGCATATTTTGAGAATTTCAGTACCTTTGCACATTGGATGGTCAAGCAGATGTCGGGATACACGAGCTTAGTACACTACCTTGATGATTTCCTCTTCATCGAGAAATATGCTGCCAACTGCAGCACCTTCCTCTCCCACTTCCAAGCAATAGCTAAAGAGTTTGAAATTTCCTTAACCCAGGACAAAACGGAAGGCTTCCACTCCATCATTGTGCCTTTAGACATAGAATTAGATATAGCAATCACATGTCTCTAGACTGCCAGGGAATAAACTGGCGAGGCTGAAAGAGGTGTTACAGGTCATGGGCCAGTCACAGAAAGCCATGTTGCAGGAATTTAAATCCCTGTTAGGCCTACTTAGCTTTGCTTGACTTGTGATCTCTATGGGGAGGAATTTCTTACATAGCCAGCAACTCCAAAAAGCATCATCACATCAGGATTAGAAAAGCTATAAAGCAAGACCTACAAGTTTGGGATGGTTTCCTATGGGATTCTGGCAAGGATCTGCCAAACGGCAAGTAATAAATTTGAAGATCTTTACAGACTTTTCTGGGGGCCATGGTTTCAGCATATACTTCAAAGGGGTGTGGTATGTCAGGGCCTTGCCCCCCTTCCCTGAATGACTTGAGACTGGAATCAACAGAAATAGACTTATTTGAGTTATTTCCAATTCTGGTTGCTTGAAAATATGGGGGAAACATTTGTCCAATGCACACATTGTTTTTTACGTCAGATACTATGTCCATAGTCAAAATATATTTATTTATTTATTTTTGGCCTTTTCCGTTTTATTAAATTTCACCATTTCCACATGTTCAAAGTGGATCATCCTCATTAACAGATTATCTTCAAGGATGTTAGGTGGGGGTGTGCTAATGAGAGATCTGGGGGTCAATGAACTGGTGGCTCAATCAGCCTGGGAGGCCTGTCCCATGGACCTGGGAATAGCTCATGCCTTTTTGTCTCTCAGAAAGCTGACCCTTATAATATGCAGCTGAAAGACAGATCATAGCTACAAAAGCACAAAATTAGAGCTGCATAGTAGAGATGTGAATCGTGTGCCCGATCGTCTTAACGATTGGGTTCGGCTGGAGGGAGAAAAAATCTGATCGCTGGAGATGTGAATCGGAATCGGTTTCCGATTCACATCGTTGATTTTTTTTTTTTATTGAGGCCCCGACCCTTTAAAAATTGACCCCTTACCTTCCCCCCCCCCCCGAACCCCCCCAAAACTTTTTACGAGTACCAGGTTGGTCCAGTGGGGGCACGGGGACCAATCTCCTGCTCTCGGGCCATCGGCGCCATTTTGGCTGCCACTCAAAAATGGAGCCGATGGCCAGATTAAAAAAAAACCTACCCGACCCTTTAAGATGACCCCTTAGCTTCTCCCACCCTCCCGATCCCCCAAAAACATTTTTTAAATTACCTGGTGCTCTAGTGGTGGTCCCGGGAGTGATCTCCCGTTCTCGGGCCGTCGGCTGCCAATCATAAAGATGGCGCTGATGGCCCTTTGCCCTTACCATGTGACAGGGTATCAGTGCCATTGGCCGGCCCCTGTCACATGGTAGGAGCACTGGCTGGCCGGTGCCATCTTTAAATATGGCCACCACCATCGTAAAGATGGTCACCGCCATACTTATCAAATCTGAATCCGGCGCCTCAGCCTGAACCCAGACCTGATATTGCAACACGGCCAGGAGGCAGGGGGTGGGCGGGGGGGGGTCCAACAGCAGGGCCTTGGCTCAGAACCAGACTCAATGCTGGGATCAGACCAGGAGGCCAGGTACCTATGCCAGCTGGGCCAATGCCCAGGCCTGATGCCAAGGTATGATCCAAAGGCCAGGTCCTGATGCAGGGACCTCAGTCCGATCTCAGACCCAACACCGGAGCCCAGCCCAAAGGTCAGGTCCAGATGCCTTGTCTTCGATCTAGGCCAGAGTTCATACCCAGGCCCAATGTTGTAGCCCAGCCTGGAGGATGGAACCTGATGCCGAGGTCTCAGCCTGGACTCAAGCCTGATGCTGACTGCCCAGACCAGAGGGTTGGGTTCCAATGCCTGCACCTTTGCCCAGATTCAGTCCCAAGCCAAGAGCCCAGGCCTTGCAGGTCCCTCTTCATCATCTTCTTTCTTTGGTCTTTCTTTACAAACTGTCACCAAACATTGGGGTCATTGTGCTGGAGTTGAATTAGCTGCCATACATAAAAATGTTGCTCTCTGCTGGGAAGAATGAGCTAGAGTTTTTCAACTCGTGTACAATGATTCCAGCAGATGGCATCAGTTGGCAAGGTACAGCCAAAGAAAGAAGATGACAAATAGAGGCTCCGAGGCTTGAATTCCCAGCCTGAAGCCAGATCCTGGCCTTGGCAGAGACCCAGGCATCAGGAACCTGCCTCCAGGCCAGTCCCCAGCATTGAGCCTAGGTCTGGGCTGAGGCCCTGGCATCGGGACATGACCTGTGAACTGGCAGCAGCACTGAGCCAGGTTCTGAGGTAGCCCATTTGTCTACGTGATGTGTTGGAGTAAAGTATCCAAATGTTTGTGCTCTGATAGTTGCCTTTCTTTATCATTCATGGTCTTATGGGATTGTCTTTCATGGCATGCAAAAAAATTTGCAAACACCGCTTTTCATGGTAATAAAGCCCAAATACTGCATGTTATGACAAATAACATGTGCTATTTCAGCTCTTGGTACTCAGAGTTGTGAGTAATTTTTTTTCACGTTTTGAAACTAGAGGTTTTTCATGCAATTCAAGATACATTCAATTTTAATTCAAAATTAATGATATGCACTATCATGCAAGGCAGTTCATTAATTATGAATTAAGTAAAAACAGGTATGCAAAAATGGCTTTGCAGGCCAGTTTAAAAAAAAAAAAGTTAACTACTGTTTCAATAAATGTAGTTATTTTTTTGCAGGAAATGTTATGCTTATTTACTAGCCTCATTTGCATAGGTACAAAAGTTTCATGCAAAATTGCCAATGCTATGTGGAAAAGGTACAATTTAGTACATAGTCATTCTTGATTGAAAATATTTCAAACTCTTCTTATTTAATTATGAAAAATCAGCTAAAAGTGAAGGGGAAGAAATGGTTATTGATTAGTTCCAGTAGGTTGTCTGAATATATTAAAATGTGTTGGGAGAGGCTATTTGGGTTCTTATGATAAACTGCTGGGAGAGAAAGTCAATTTTTGGTTTTGGTCAGCATAATGTTTTATTCTTGCTATTATTTGTATGTGTTTTGTGACTTTCTCATACTTTGTTACACTGCTTTGGGCAGACTGTTAAGCCCCTCACCTCTGATCCAAAGCAACTCCGTCATAGCTTCCGTAGGTATGCTATTCCAAGGACCCGGGATAGAACTTTCTCTAACTCTGCACTTGCCTTTTATAGTCCTGTAGCTAGGACTTCCTGTGGCACTGTCTGATGATGTCTATTTCTCCAGGGGTATATAATGAAGCCTCTTGCAACCAACCAGTGCCTTGGCAACAGGACTCCTGAGTAGCCTGATCCTCAGTGCATTGTTTCTAGTTTGTATATTCTGCTTCTGACTTCCTGGCCTTGTCTTGTGTTCCTGTTCCCTGTGACTGAGCCTCGACCCTGGCCTTGGTCCAATATCCCTTGTCTGTTGGTGTCCTTGGCTGTCTTCTTGGCTGACCCCAGTTCCAGACTTGACTCCTTCTTGCCAACTGCCTGCACCGACCTTGGACTGTCTTTTGGATTCTGTCTGCTCACTACCTATCCCACCTGCTGGACACTACTGCTTGCCATCAGCCCCGACCCACACCTGGATTTATACTCTCTCCCCTGCTGTACCCTGAGACCTGCCTAAGTCCTGCAGATTTTCCGCACCAAGGGACAACCTGCGGGAATGACTGTTGGTATGGGTGAAGCGCCCATTGATTCCTTCCTGGCACTTCCACCTTTGTCAAGAGGAACCACACCAGTTTGCTTGTGCAGAACATTCTATTACCTCACTACATAGGGGTCCACATCACTACCGGTTAGTCTGAAAGGGCTCAAGGAGTAGCCAGAGGGCTACCTCCATAACACAGACTTTAAAAAAATATACATAAATACAGGTTTTTGTATTTACTCTTATAAACCATGTTTATTAAAGAACCAAGACCAGATTTAACTTTTAGGAAAATATTTGGCTAAAAGTTAAAGGAAAAAAAAACCCCTACAATTTACAAACATCATACCAAGGATATAATTTCCTGCAACGTTTGTAACAAAAAAATTCACTAAAAAATCCAAAATGATTCTCTTTTGGATAAAAGTCTCAAAGTGATTTTTGTCAAACCTTTTGCTTGCACAGTCTTCCTGTGGAACTGCTTCCCTTTTTAAAAATGCAGGTCTCATTGTTCATTTTGTCACTTTTCATGCTTACTAGCCCTGCCCTCTGCTGGTGTGAGCAATTTAGAATCTGATGACTGTATCATCCATTCCTACATTAATGAGGTTGGGTAATTAAGGTACACATGCTAAATTATTCTTTATCAGCAACAAAAAAAAGTCTGATATTCAGATGTGGTCAGAGATTAACAGTACTGTGTTAGTTTAAAATGGAGTGAAATTAGTTGGAATTAGAAAATATCTGTGCTCTTCTGTCTTTTCCTATGTTAGGATTTTCTTTTGTTTATTCCTGATTATGATGTATGGTTTGCTCTTCAGCCTCCCACAATAGTCTGGTAACTGGAAAACTAGGAAAGTCAAATTAATTATTATTATTGTATGTAAATGCTTACGAACCTTTATTTTCCTCAAAAATTCAATATTCAATTTCAATTGGATACAAAATATTTTTGACCTTATAAGTGATGAAAAGGAGTTGATTTGAACAATGCAGCTAGCAGAGACTGCAGTGTTCAAATCAACTCCTCTAGCTCTGGGCTCAATCGGTGCCATTTTTTAAAATGGTGCTGACTTAATCTTGCCTCAGTCACATTACTGGGGCATGGTCCAGGCACTGGACCTCAGCCACATGGTCGAAGTCTAGTGCCCGAACCTTGCCCCAGTCATGTGACTGGGACAAGGTCAGGTCAGTGCCATTTTAAAAAGTGGAGATCTGGGCCCCATCATGGGATTCCTTTGCTTATTTTAAGGTTAGGGGGTGTGGGAGGAGGGTTTAAGGCTGGAGGATAGGGTTTACATTTGAAACTAATGACATTTTTTAATATTGGAGGATGAGAGAAATGGAGCGTGGAGGTATTTGGGTGGGAAATATAAACCACCAATTTTATTTTTTTAATTATAAGGTGGTGGGAGGAGGGGGTGACACTAATGAAGGACATATTTGAAAGGAAATGGGATGGGGATGACCTACTTGATTTATTATTGGATGGTTTGGGGTAATCTGTTGTTGCAAGAGCAACTTTGATTTATTTTTTACATTTGGGTGTCAGGGCCATCTTGAGTGGTGGCTTCGGGCTGAACAGCTTTGACCCCACTCAAAACTTTTTCCAATTTTCCATAGCATTTTATTGTTTAAATCCCTTTAAATCGACTTGTCCCATATTAGATTCCCAATTTCCAAGGAGATGTAGTTAACTTCTCACAGCTAACTTTCAAAGTTATTTACATCAAACTGAATATTAATGAGCTGATTTGCATGGGTTTGAAAAATCATGCATACAAATCACATGCAAAGCAGAGAATTTTGGCAAGACAATGCTAAATATCACATATATCATGCAATATCACTGCAATAGGGCTATATCACATGATAAACACTGTTTAACTCATGTTAGAGCCCTACAACAGCTTGATGCATCTCCCAATTAGTTTATTACATATGCATAATAATTGATCATTCTTAGAAGAATTTCATGGAGTCACTGTAATCTGGATCTCATACAATATTGTGAGCCATTGGGCTGGCTATGTCTACATCAAAAGAGACAGATTATGTTCATTCATATAGACAGAGTCAGCGTTTGAATTTTCTCTCCACTTGCTTACCTCGACATATTGGCCTATGGTCACTCCATGCAGCGAGTGTGTCTGTCACTCTCTGACAAGTGATGCTCTTTGAACCTTGAAGTACATAATTATCATCGCATGAGAATTGTACACTGGCACTCACTCTGTAGAAAAAGTAAGCAAAAGCAGAACGGAATAATTAGTGTTCACAAAACTATATTTTTCTTTGCAATACCAAATATATCATGATGAGTAGAGATCTGCATTTGTTTTATTCACGTTTATTTTAGTGTGCATAAAATTGAGTTAATAAAACTAAAACAAAATAAAAATGAATATTTTCTGGCTGCACATCCCTAACAATGCATATAACTATTAAAAGAACATATCTTGTTTCCCTAATGAACTAGATAGTGCCAAACCCTAGTAAACTTGCCATGAAAAGTGTCTATTATCTAGACCCATTGGGGGAAACAGAATTTTCTCTGATTACTCCTAAATGTGCTTCTTGCTAACTTCATGGAGTGCCCCCTAGTCCTTCTATTATCTGAAAGTGTAAATAACGGATTCACATCTACTCATTCAAGACCTCTCATGATTTTAAAGACATCTATCATATCCCCCCTCAGCTGTCTCTTCTCCAAGCTGAACAGACCTAACCTCTTCAGTGTTTCCTCATAGGGGAGCTGTTCTATCCCATTTATTATTTTGGTTACCCTTCTCTGTACCTTCTCCATCGCAACTATATCTTTTTGAGATGCGGCGACCAGAGTTGTGCACAGTATTCAAGGTGCGGTCTCACCAAGGAGAGATACAGAGGCATTATGACATTTTCCGTTTTATTCACCTTTCCCTTCCTAATAATTCCTAATATTCTGTTTGCTTTTTTGACTTCCGCAGCACACTGAGCCGACGATTTCAAAGTACTATCCACTATGATGCCTAGATCTTTTTCCTGGGTGGTATCTCCTGATATGGAACCTAATATTGTGATTCTACAGCAAGGGTTATTTTTCCCATTATGCAACACCTTGCACTTGACCATATTAAATTTCATCTGCTATTTGGATGCCTAATCTTCCAGTCTCATAAGGTTCTCCTGCAATGTATCACAATCCACTTGTGATTTAACTACTCTGAATAATTTTGTATCATCTGTACTCGTCGTATTCCTTTCCAGATCATTTATAAATATATTGAAAAGCACCAGCCAAGTACAGATCCCTGAGGCATTCTACTGTTTACCCTTTTCCACTGAGAAAATTGACCATTTAATCCTATTATCAGTTTCCTATCTTTAACCATTTATAATCCACAAAAGGACATTACCTCCTAGCCAATTACTTTTTAGTTTTCTTAGAAGCCTCTCACGAGTACATTGTCAAATGCCTTCTGAAAATTCAAATACACTACATCTAATGGTTCGCCTTTATCCACATGTTTATTAACCCCTTCAAAAAAGTGAAGCAGATTCGTGAGGCAAGACTTCCCTTGGGTAAATCCATGTTGACTGTGTTCCATTAAAACTTCTAGTAGGAGATGTAAATGGAAACGAGTCAGTTAACATACCATATATTAGAGTAATGCAGGAAATAACTACACCTTTTTTCTGTGCATTAGCAGCTGAAACGATTTTATCGCAAATGCCAGTTAAGGGGAGGGGGATGGGAAGAGGGAGACTCACATCTAAGTCAACATTGTATACCACTGTAAGAAGGGTGCATTATGAACTCAGGGGTGAGGTTTGGGGGGTGGGGTAGGTTTTGGGGGGCTGTTTAACATGCAGAGTCATAGGTACGAACAGCACAGTTGCCATCAGTAAATATTTTATGTGATTTGGAGTGATAAAAGGTAAAAGAAGAGTAAATTTGTACAATGTATTCTCTATCTAGCTCGATAACTCTTGGAAGACCACCCATTTAAAAGAGTACGTGTTGGGGGCATGTGGGAGTCAACCCGTAAATAGAGTTTTTTGGGATTTGGGAGAAGTGTGTAGGGAGTCAAAAAGGGGTATTGTTTACATTTTTGACACATAAGGGGTGCAGATGTTCCTGGCGGAGGCCAACTAGGACTACCAGGAAATGTCCAACCAGAGTGGGAGTGAACATGTATGGGCTGTGAGTTCTCTTTAAATCACTATAGTAGTTCATGTGATCTGTTGCTTCCTGGGCCTGACTGAATAAATAACTATACTTTTAAGGTGATTTTTTTTTTTCAAATTGGGCCAACAAAATTTCTGTGTACACATTTTTACAAAATGCAACATTAAAAAGTTGTCTTTCATCATTTTGCATTTCTAGCAGCTCATTTATGTGGCATCTGAATACACGTTCATGCATAAGAACATGTCATACTGGTTAGACCAAGGGTCCATCAAGCCCAAATCCTGTTCCAACAGTGCCAATCCAGGCCATAAGAACCTGGCAAGTACCCAAAACTAAGTTTATCCATGTTACCGTGCTAGTAATAGCAGTGTGCTATTTTCTAAAGTCAACTTATTTAATAGAAGGTAATGGACTTCTCCTCCAAGAACTTATCCAATCCTTTTTTAAACACAGCTACACTAACTGAACTAACCACATGCTCTGGCAACAAATTCCAGAGTTTAATTGTGCGTTGAGTAAAAAAGAACTTTCTCTGATTAGTTTTAAATGTACCACATGCTAAATTAATGGAGTGCCCCCTAGTCTTTCTATTATCCGAAAGATTAATAACCGATTCACATCTAACCGTTCTAGACCTCTCATGATTTTAAACACCTCTATCATATCCCCCCTCAGCCGTCTCTTCTCCAAGCTGAAAAATTCTAACCTCTTTAGTCTTTCCACATAGGGGAGCTGTTCCATTCCCCTTATCATTTTGGTAGCCTTTTTCTGTACCTTCTCCATCACAATTATATCTTTTTTGAGATGCGGCGACCAGAATTGTACACAGTATTCAAGGTGCGGTCTCAACATGGAGCGATACAGAGGCATTATGACACTTTCCGTTTTATTCATCATTCCCTTTCTAATAATTCCCAACATTCTGTTTGCTTTTTTGACTGCCACAGCACACTGAACTAACAATTTCAATGTGTTATCCATTATGACGCCCTGATCTCTTTCTTGGGTTGAAGCATCTAATATGGAACCTAACATTGTGTAATTATAGCATGGGTTATTTTTCCCTATATGCAACACCTTGCACTTATCCACATTAAATTTCATCTTCCATTTGGATGCCCAATTTTCCAGGCTCACAAAGTCTTCCTGCAATTTATCACAACCTGCTTGTGATTTAACTACTCTGAACAATTTTGTATCATCTGCAAATTTGATTATCTCACTCGTCGTATTTCTTTCCAGATCATTTAAAAATATATTGAAAAGTAAGGGTCCCAAAACATATCCCTGAGGCACTCCACTGCCCACTCCCTTCCACTGAGAAAATTGTCCATTTAAACCTACTCTCTGTTTCCTGTCTTTTAGCCAGTTTGCAATCCACGAGAGGACATCGTCACCTATCCCATGACTTTTTACTTTTCCTAGAAGCCTCTCATGAGGAACTTTGTCAAATGCCTTCTGAAAATCCAAGTATACTACATCTACTGGTTTACCTTTATCCACATATTTATTAACTCCTTAAAAAATGTGAAGTAGATTTGTGAGGTAAGACTTGCCTTGGGTAAAGCCATGCTGACTTTGTTCCATTAAACCATGTCTTTCTCTATGTTCTGTGATTTTGATGTTTAGAACACTTTCCACTATTTTTCCTGGCACTGAAGTCAGGCTAACCAGTCTGTAGTTTCCCGGATCACCCCTGGAGCCCTTTTTAAATATGGGGGTTACATTTGCTATCCTCCAGTCTTCAGGTACAATGGATGATTTTAATGATAGGTTACAAACTTTTACTAGTAGGTCTGAAATTTCATTTTTTAGTTTCCTTCAGAACTCTGGGGTGTATACCATCTGGTCCAGGTGATTTACTACTCTTCAGTTTGTCAATCAGGTCTACCACATCTTCTAGGTTCACCGTGATTTTATTCAGTCCATCTGAATCATTACCCATGAAAACCTTCTCTAGTATGGTTACCTCCCCAATATCTTCTTCAGTAAACACCGTAGCAAAGAAATCATTTAATCTTTCCACGATGGCCTTATCTTCTCTAAGTGCCCCTTTAACCCCTCGATCATCTAACAGTCCAACTGACTCCCTCACAGGCTTTCTGCTTTGGATATATTTTAAAAAGCTTTTACTGTGAGTTTTTGCCTCTACGGCCAACTTCTTTTCAAATTCTCTCTTAGCCTGTCTTATCAATGTCTTACATTTAACTTGCCAATATTTATGCATTATCCTATTTTCTTCTGTTGGATCCTTCTTCCAATTTTTTAATGAAGATCTTTTGGCTAAAATAGCTTCTTTCACCTCCCCTTTTAACCATGCTGGTAATCGTTTTGCCTTCTATCCACCTTTCTAAATGTGTGGAATACATCTGGACTGTGCTTCTAGAATGGTATATTTTAACAAAGACCATGCCTCTTGCACATTTTTTACTTTTGTAGCTGCTCCTTTCAGTTTTTTTCTAACAATTTTTCTCATTTTCTCAAAGTTTCCCTTTTGAAAGTTTAGCACGGGAGCCATGGATTTGCATACTGTTCCTCTTCCAGTCATTAATTCAAATTTGATCATATTATGATCACTATTGCCAAGCGGCCCCACCACCGTTACCTCTCTCACCAAGTCCTGTGCTCCACTGAGAATTAGATCTAAAATTGCTCCCTCTCTCGTCGGTTCCTGAACCAATGGCTCCATACAGCTATCCATTTATTCCAATAGAATCCACAATTTCAAATAAGTCAAAATTAGCCAAATATGCTTGTGGAATATAATAGATAAATTCATGTGGTGCTCTAATATAGGCAGTTATATACAACATGAAAATAGAAATCACAAACTATTAGGGATGTGCAGAGGGACACCATATGTTGCATTCGGGATATGTATTCGTCGGGGGGCAAATACGTTGCATACGTCCATATGGCGCCTCGATACGGTTTTACGTCTAATCCTATTTGGTACCTGGCTAAACTTAAATTTAATGCAACTCTCCACCCTCCTGAACCCCCCAAGACTTACCAAAACTCCCTGGTGGTCCAGCGGGGGTCCGGGACCCATCCCCTGCACTCTTACACCTCGAACCTGTTTCAAAATGGCGCCGATAGCCTTGACCTACCATGTCACAGGGCTACCGGTGCTATTGGTTAGCCCTGTCCGCATGCCATCTGCACCATCTTGTGCTCCTACCATGTGACAGGGGCTGACCATGCACCGGTAGCCCCTGTGACATAGTAAGGGCAAGCTATCTGCGCCATTTTGATTCCTGGCACCCGATGGCACGAGTGCAGGAGATCGCTCTCCGGACCCCTGCTGGACCCCTGCTGGACTTTTGGCCAGCTTTGGGGGGGGCCTCCTGACCCCCACAAGCCTTGCCAAAAGAACAGCAGGGGTCCAGGAGGCGACCTCCTGCACTCGGGCCATATTGCCAGCATTCAAAATGGCACCGGCAATACCTTCGCCCTCACTATGTCACAGGGCCGACCGTCGCGGGCCATGGCCGGCACCATCTTTAAAAATGGCGCCGGCCATCCAGTGCTCCTACCATGTGTCAGGGGCCGGCCAATGGCATGGATACCCTGTCACATGGTAAGGGCAAAGGGCCATTGGCGCCATTTTTATTAGCGCAGCCGACGGCCCGAGACCGGGAGATCGCTCCCAGGACTTCCGCTAGATCACCAGGTATTTGTAAAAGGTTTTGGGGGGGTTCGGGAGGGTGGGGGAAGCTAAGGGGTCAGTTTTAAAGGGTCAGGGTGGGTTTTTTGTTTATCGGCTCGGGCGCAGCCGATAATAGGGGTGTGCATCCGTTTTCGACATATTGGCGATCCGCAACATATTTTGTCCTATCCGTTAAATACGTGGGGAGGCGAAATGCATCGCGACTCCTCACGTATTTAACGGATTTTCTGTTTAATTCGGTGCGCCCAGTGGTGCTCACTTTTCTTCGCCCCCATTAGCTACTTACTATCTACGATTTACACAAAATGGCAGCGCCCCTGCGGTAACCATGCCGACTTGTCTGACCCTTTTCTGTGAGTCACAGTGACTCACAGGAAAGGGTCGTACAGGTCGGCATGGATACCGGAATGCAGCGTATCCGCGCTGACATTGTCTGAGCTGCACTGAATGCAGCCAATAGCGCTGTCATTCAGTGCTCTCTGTCGATTTTACTGATGAGCCAGCAGTATATAAACATCAGCACGAGGAGCCACGCACTTATTTCCAGCGATGCTGTGGGGAGGTGGGCTGGGTGGAAGAGGGAGGAGGCTGAACTAAGAGAGATAGGCTACTAGTAAAGGAAAGAACATTATTCTTTGTTTTGCTGCAGTGCAGGGTCAGCTACAGATACTACTAGCCTGTTTCTTTCAAGCTGTTTATTTTGGTCATCTCTGACTGAGAAGAGAAGCTGTGCTAGGTCAGCTGGCACTGACCACCATTTAGGGTGTTGGGCTGGCTTGGAGAGATATATTATTTTCAATTTCATCCATTTTTCTGGAGTGACAAAAATTCCTGCTTTTTTTAATTCCAATTACTTAGTCTCTCAGAGCACTGGGCTTCACTGGGCAGTTTAACAGGCTGGGTCTGTGCAGTCAAGTGCCCAGGGAGTCTGCCTCTTTTGTGCTTACAAGCAAGCAGCATCTGTGTGCATGCCACACACATTAGTGCACTGCCAGGCACCGTGACAGTGGGCAGTGGGTAGCTTTAACAGATTGATCCTATCTATTGGGTGGGTCTGTGCAGTCAAGTGCCCAGGGAGTCTGCCTCTTTTGAGCTTACAAGCAACCAGCGTCTGTGTGCACGCCACACACATTAGTATACTGCCAGGCACCGGTGACAGTGGGCAGTTGTAGTTTTAACAGACTGATCCTAACTATTGGGTGGGTCTGTGCAGTCAAGTGCCCAGGGAGTCTGCCTCTTTGTGCTTACAAGCAAGCAGCGTCTGTGCACGCCACACACATTAGTGCACTGCCAGGCACCGTGACAGTGGGCAGTGGGTAGCTTTAACAGACTGATCCTAACTATTGGGTGGGTCTGTGCAGTCAAGTGCCCAGGGAGTCTGCCTCTTTTGTGCTTACAAGCAAGCAGCGTCTGTGTGCACGCCACACACATTAGTGCACTGCCAGGCACCGTGACACTGGGCAGTGTTACTACTCAGTCACATTATATCAATAATGTCAGGGAAAGAGAAATGTAATCGAGTGATTGGGACTGGCAGAGGAGGCACCTCAAAAGACACTAGTGCAACACCACAAGTACAGCTAAAAAGGCAACTGTCACAATCTAAACTCTTTGTAGGGGATGGCAGTTCCATGCCAAAAAAAAAGGAAATCTGACCATGTTACATCACCATCGCCAACACTTGTTTCTGGCCCTGTAGTTTTGGAGGTGAGGGAAGGGGAGGCAGAGTCATGCCAGACAAAATGTAGACACCCAAAAGCAGCAGGGGGACAGAAGTCTCGACTAACAGCGTTGATAAGGTAGCACAGTCACTGTTCGCTTCTGATTCAGATGAAGAATCTTCTTGTGTGGGATTCTCATCAGAAACGGAAGAAGTAATAGCTGACGAATCTTCGGTAGAATCAGTTAGTCCTGTCTTAGCCTCCAGAAATGTGCAGCAGGGGAGAGATGACAGTGATAACAAGGAGGAGGAAGAGCAGTCAGTATGGGCACAGAGGGTGACCGATGCCCCCTCTGGCATTGCTTCTCAGGGTGCACCCACTACCTACTCACCAGTGCCAGCATCCACCCCCAAGGTGTTAGAGAGGGGAGGATCACGAAAGACATCTCCGATCTGGAAACACTTTAAAGTGACGGAAGACCCGCATTATGCTCAGTGTAATTACTGTGCCAGGGATATTAGCAGAGGCAAGCAAATGGGACATCTATCTAACTTTGGCATGAACCATCATATGAAGAGGCAACACCCAAGAAGATTACTGCCATCTGGGGATGGTGGCAGTTCCAGTTGGGGGACTCCTTCCAACCAGTGTGCAGTGGTAGGAAAGCAGCAGAGTCAGCCCATGCCCTCATCCCCTTCTAGCAGTCAGGCGGCAGGCCAGCAACCCCCTGTCATGTGGCAGAAGCGACAATCCACCATGGAGGAAATGGGATGGAGTGCGGTAACGCTATCCCGGGGTAGGATGCAGGTAGCCTCAAAAGTTGTAACCAGGACCATTGGGGAAATGATTGCCCTTGATGACCAGCCCTTGCAGCTAGTGCAGAATGTGGGTTTCAAGCGTTTTTTGAAGGTCGTACTTCCAAATTACAAAATCCCGTGCAGAACCACATTTAGTAGAAAGGTCATCCCCAGCCTGTACAAGCAGTGTCGGAGTCACATGCAAGCACTGCTAGCTAAGGCAGACGGAAGAGTGCATTTCACCTGCGATATCTGGACCGCCATGAATGCTGCACACTATTACCTCTCTCTGACAGCACACTGGTGGGACATGGCTGAGGCAGGGACAGCCAGCAGCTCTATTACTGAAGAAGTATCAGGGTGGAGGTGGGCTTTACTGCACACCCATCTGACGGACCAGGCCCATACCACAGCCAATAGTTTAGCATGCATCAGACAGATGCTGGAGGGCTGGCAACTACACCAGCGAGACAGGAAAATGGAGGCAGGGTTCTTTGTCACAGACAATGGTGCAAACATGGTTAAGGCAATAACTGATGGGTGGTTTAAGAACATCTGATGTTTTGCACACACTCTGCACCTGGTAGTGAAGTCAGCTCTGGGCTTGGAGTCCAATGACAAAGAGAATGAATACCTGCATAGGTTAATACAGAAGTGCAGGAATATAGAAGCACACTTCCACAGAAGTGTCAAGGCGGGGCAGGTTCTCCGACAAAAGCAGACTGATTTGGATATGCCTCACAAGTGTCTCATTCAAGACATTGCCACCCAGTTGAATTCCACCTTTATGATGCTGGAGAGGTTACTGGAGATGCAGACACCCCTTCATGAACTTTCTGGTACAATGGACATAGGTGTGCAGAATCCCCTAGGGCATCAGGACTGGTTAGTCATGAGTCAGCTGGTAAAAATCCTGCAGCCCTTCAAGGATGTCACGGAGGAGCTGAGTTCCAGAAGTGCCACCTTGGTTGACATCATCCCTATAGTTAATTTCCTGGATGAACATTTGGAGGCCTTTAAACAGGAAGAGGGAATGACTGCTGAGGTGCTGCAGTGTCTGGACGTTTTGCAGCAGCAGGTGAAAGACAGATTAAGGCCTTTAACAGACGACCGCACATACATGCTCGCCTCTGTCTGTGATCCCCGTGTGAAAGGTAAACTCGCCCTACGTCCAATTGTCTGTCATTTGTGAAGGAGCTGCTGTTAGCAAAGGTCCGTGAACAGGAGCGCCATAGGCGGAGACAGATTAGGCTTGAAGCAGAGGTGGAAACAGCAGGCACGTCAGAGAGTTGTGCTGCTAGCCCATGCAGGAGCAGCACTGTGTCAGTGACAGGTAGTACCTCCTCCTCCACGTCAAAACACCCAAGGCATGTTGCCCATAAAGATTCATCAGTTTGTGCAACGGGCGAGAGAGAAAGCAGCTGGATTGAGGGACAATGAGCCCGCCCAAGCACAGGAGACAGCAGCACAGCTGTCAGTGACACGGTATCTCTCAGAGCCGATAGAGAAAATGCAGACAGATCCGCTGGCATATTGGGCACACAAGTCCACTGTCTGGCCACAACTAGCCAAAGTGGCTCAGTGATATCTGTCATGTCCACCAACCAGTGTGCCCAGTGAACGTGTCTTTTCAATGACAGGGGATATCATGAGCCCTCACCGCTCAAGGCTGGCACCAGAGTTGATGGAAATGCTAGTGTGTTTGAAAGTAAACCTGCCTTTGCTTGGGTTTCGAAATTTTCCCTGTGAATGGCAAGATGAATAAAAGCAATTCAAAACCTTGCAGCAGCTCCAATTGCCACCTATGCTCCAGATAATATAAGCACTGCAGCACATGTACCTGACATGAAATGCTGTGCCTGACCGTCAACTGTCCAGGCCTTGTGTTCCTACAAGTGTTTGACCTCGATTGCTGTGCCTGTTCATCCAGGCCTTGTGTCCCTAGGTGGGATTGACCTCTGTCCTCGACTGCTTTGCCTGTCAGTCCGGGCCCTGTGTTCCTTCAAGTGTTTGACCTCGATTGCTGTGCCTGTCCATCCAGGCCTTATGTCCCTAGGTGGGATTGACCTCTGTCCTAGACTGCTGTGCCTGTCCATCCAGGCCTTGTGTCCTACAAGGGTTTCACTTAGATTGTATGCCCTCTGGGGATAGGGAAATACCTACAGTACCTGAGTGTAATCAACTATGAAGTGCTAGAAACGTTTGAAAATAAGAATATAAATACATTAAGAAAAAACAATTACTATCCCTGTCCATCCAGGCCTTATGTCCCTACGTGGGATTGACCTCTACCCTAGACTGCTGTGCCTGTCCATCCAGGCCTTGTGTCCTACAAGGGCTTCACTTAGATTGTATGCCCTCTGGGGATAGGGAAATACCTACAGTACCTGAGTGTAATCAACTATGAAGTGCTAGAAACGTTTGAAAATAAGAATATAAATAAATTAAGAAAAAACAATTACTATCCCTGTCCATCCAGGCCTTATGTCCCTAGGTGGGATTGACCTCTGCCCTAGACTGCTGTGCCTGTTCATCCAGGCCTTGTGTACCTAGGTGGGATTGACCTCTGTCCTCGACTGCTTTGCCTGTCAGTCCGGGCCTTGTGTTCCTACAAGTGTTTGACTTTGATTGCTGTGCCTGTTCATCCAGGCCTTGTGTCCCTAGGTAGGATTGACCTCTGTCCTCGACTACTTTGCCTGTCAGTCCGGGCCTTGTGTTCCTACAAGTGTTTGACCTCGATTGCTCTGCCTGTTCATCCAGGCCTTATGTCCCTACCTGGGCTCGACCTCTAACACTGTGCCTGTCTGTCCAGCTTGGACCTAGGATATAGTTTTCATGACCTTCATAATACAGGCCATTTTCCCAAGCTGTTTCGTTGTTGCTACATTAATGTTTCTAGAGCCATAGAAAACTGGTGGTAGTTGTACTCTAGTTCATCCTCTGTGTTCCCATTCTTTACAGAGGCACTGTACGGTACAAAGTCAACATAGTTTGATATTGCAGATTTGGACTTGAGTAGTAGTATTCTTATTTCTGAGAGCTCTTCAAGTTCCTTTGTCATCAGCTGAAGTGCGTAAGTACAGTCGGTATTCACTAGACACCAATGGTATACACTAGACGCCAACGGTATTCACTAGACGCCAACGGAAACACCCCACTCTAGGGGTGAACCTGTTCTAGGGAGTCCTTTCCTGCACAAATAAAAGGGAACTGTCTCCTGGGCCAGTCTGTCTTTCCCCTATCAAAACCATAGGGACCAGACTACCTCCACTCTTCCAGCCTGTCTTGCCCCTATCAGCTTTCTGCCACTCTGCTTTGCTGCCATACACCAGATGACTCACTTAACTCCTTGTGGTGTTCTTGCCACTCTCATGGTTCCTCAGTGTGTTGGTGCTAGTCTATCTGCTTGCTATGTTCCCCCTTCATTGTGCTGTTGGATGTCAATGCCACTTGTCTTGCCGCTTTGCCTGTCGTGCTGCCTTCGATGGTTCATGCATCTGCTATTGGTTCTCTCTTTTGAAGCCGTGGTGTGGTTTTGACATTCTCACTGCTGCTTTGTGCCTCTGTTAAAGCACTCTTGCCACTTCTGGTACCCCTTTGCACCTTTCCAGTGCCTTAGGCTATTCATGCCACTTTGGTGCCACTTTGCCACAGTCTAAGTACCTTGGAGCTCTTTAGTTGTTGTGATGATTGCTCCCCAGAAGTTTCATGAAAATTGATAATAAAACCCCAATTCTGCAGCCAAAAATAGGCTGGAAATCCTTCCCCCATTGACTTTAATGGGAACTGGAAAACGTATTGACATATCGACGTATCGGATTCTCCATACGTCCGAATGCAACGGAAATGACCCCCGACGAATACGTATCACGAATGCAACACATTTTTTTTGGCTGCACATCCCCAGCCAATAAACAAAAACGCATTTGGGCCTCACTAAAAAAAATTAACGATGTGAATCAGAATCGGAACCGATTCCAGTTCCGATTCACATCTCTATTATATTCTGCAGATATCCACTTGGTTTCAATATGGATTATAAAGAACACTCCTAAAATACATAACAAAAATTAGACAAAACAATTAAAATAGGAAAATCTTTTCATAAAACAAAAACCCACAAGGGCAGATTTTAAAATCTACGCCTGAATTTATAACATGCGCATGCAGCCACACACATTTTATAAAATCCAGGGTCGGCGTGCGCAAGGGGTGCACAATTGTGCACCTTGCGCGCGCCGAGCCGGGCAGCCTGCCTCTGTTCCCTCCGAGGCTGCTCCGAAATCGGAGCGGACTCGGAGGGAACTTTCCTTTCGCCCCCCAACACCTTCCCATCCCTTCCCCTACCTAACCCGCCCCAAGCCCTACCTAGAACCCCCCCTTACCTTTGTTGAAGAAGTTACGCGTGCCAGCCGATGGCCAGCCCGTGATCCCGGGCACAGCGGCACATGGCTCCTCAGGCCATGCCCCACCACTTTTTGCAAGCCCCGGGACATACGCACGTCCTGGGGCTTGCGCACGCCGCTGAGCCTATGCAAAATAGGCTCGGCGCACGCAGAGGGGTTTTTTTAAGGGTAGCGCATGAAACTTACGTTCGTAACCCTTTTAAAATCCGCACCTCAGTGTGCAGATTAATATAATTATATTTATTTTATTTAGCAGTTAATGTCTCTTTGTTATGGCATTAACATGCTTTTATTATGTATGTTGAGGTCCACGTTCAGAAGCATTTAGATGGATAACTCAGAGATTATTTGGCTAAATGAATATTTGGGCAACTTAAAGCCAAATTTTAAAATGGCCATGCATGCAAATATTGGCACTTACATGCGTGGCTGGGCCTTGCGCAAGCTGCACGCATTTTCAAAAGGGCCCGGCCACGCATGTAAGTGCCGAGGAACACACAATTGCTGGGCCCTGTAAAAGGGGTAAGTGGGGGTGGGAGGAAGGGAAGGGGTGGGGTGGCACAGAGGTCAGCTGGGACAGCGGCCATTAGCCAGTGCGCAAAACATCTGCTCCAGTGGAGCAGTAAGTAGTAAAACAAAAAAATCTGTAAGTTGCTGGGATGGGTTTAGGGGGAAGATACGGGAAGAGGGAGGGGGTTTAGGTAGGGGAGTAGGACAGTTTCCTCCCAGTCCACTCCTTAATTGGAGCAGACTGGGAGGGAACTGGTGGAAGCCCAATTCCTTAATTGGAGCAGACTGGGAGGAAACTAGAGAAGGCCTGATTGCTTCACCACATGTAATTTACTAAATTTCCCCCCTGTGCTTGCCACCAGCACATGTGCGTGTAGATTTTATAAAATCCGGGAACCGTGCGCTCATGGACGCGCTTGCGCTCCTTTTCAAATCTACCCCTTAACTGGGTAAAACTTATCAGGATAACTTAGGTGGGTACCAGGCAAATTTTGGGGAGGAGTTATGTTAGCCAGCTAAGGGTCTCATTTATCAAAATGCGCTAAGGCGTTTTCGCATGTGTTAAGGGCTTATTGCATGCGGAAAGCCCCATTAACGCATGCGATAAGCCCTTACCGCATGCAAAAATGCCTTTTACACATGCAATAGCACCATATTGTATGGTGCGATGCAAATCTTAAAAAGAGGAGGAGTTAGGGGTGGGAGTGGGCTGGGTTTACCAGTTTGTGAAGTCCTATTGCATCGATTGAATGCTGATTTTAGCTACACCTTTTCAGTAGTGTTAAGCCATGCGATAGCTTGCGTTATGGTGTTGGTGCATTTTGTGATGTCTCCTAAAAGCCTGCTTTAGTAGGTTTGAAGCTCCTGGAACACCAGCCTAGACATCTTGGGGGGGGGGGGGGGGGGGAAGAGGGGGGAGAGAGAGAGAAAGAGTGAGTGCCTAGCCATAATGCCCTCTCCCTAGATAGGTATTTGTATCCCTATGGGAGGCCACCTAGTTACTGAAGGTGAGGTTTAGGTATTAGTGTAGGGTGTTAGGGGCCACATTGACACTCAACGTGAGACGTACGAACAGGTCTCTTGTGAAAATTTGATGACCTTCGGAGAGAGGAAACTCACCCAAAGATGAGATTGGTGCAATGTTCTCTCCACCTAGCTTGATGGACCTGCAGTTAAAAATGTGTGTATGTAGTAAAACAAGTGTACATATTGCCAAGATAACTTTCAATTTGTTTGACATGGGTTTTGGCTTACTTTATTTATCTGATACTATTTGACCTGCAACATTTTCTCATATGGTGTAAAAAAGAATATTTGGTCAAAATTCTGTTTTTGATTGTAATCCATAAGGATTTATTCCAATGCATGATATTATTGCACACATATTTAAAATTAGAGCCTCAAACAAACTTGAAAACCTTAGCTTCAGTGGAATTCTGTTGTCAGTTTTGCACATATGATTATGAAAATAGAGGGGGATCTGGGGAAGAGGGGGATGCTCAAGATGGTGCCCAGCAGATGCGTGTAGTTGAGCTCCTGTATTAAGCTTTTCATATTGTGTATTTTATTGTTTTTTTTTCCTGGAAAGGAATGGGAAAGAGGAAAGTGGTTGTTAGAACTTACTCTTCTGCAGGAGCTAATTAGAAGGCCACTATGCATGAATTTGCATCTGCACTACCCTTTCCAATTTTGACTGTTGACTTGGCCAGTGAAACTGCCGGCCTGTTGTCTACTGAAGTGTCACACAGCCTGGGTGATCAGTCATCACCATGGTTCCCTGAATCTTCCCGCTGCACAGGACTTGAGTCACTGGAGTAGATTCAGACTTCTGGTGCCATTCCTGCATCATTGGTTGTTGCTTGCTTGCCGGATGCTGTTGGAGGAACGCACCCAGAGGCAGCAGTGCAGTTCCAGCTTTCCCAAGAAACAAAATGTTTGTCCAAGGGAATAGTTCCTAACATTGAAGTGGCGGATGAGGTACCCTTGCTTGATGTGGCTTCTGTTGCTGGTTCCCAGAAGATCCAAGATGCAATTCATTTCCTCCATGTAAGATCTGTTTTAGTTAAACCAATTCAAGTGACTTTGGATAGTCTATGGGGAGTTTTGGCCTCTGTGGAGAAGTCGGTATCTTCTTTAGTTAAACTTACATTGGATTTCCATTGTTCGAGTCAAGAACAATGGACGTCAGCCTGTGAAGTTAACATTTCTAACCTGGAGACTGTGACCTCTCAGGTTAAAGAAATTTTGGCTAAATAAGTTGTGGACTCTATTATGGTGTCATGTAAATTAGAAAGCTTGGAGAATGCTTCAAAGAATTTAAATTTATGCATTTTGAATTTCCCTCAAGGACCATTACTTTATCTTATTGAGATGTTCAAGTCGTTTTACAACTTCAAGAGTCTGCTTTTTCCTCCAATTCAAATTTTTTTTACCTACTAAGAAAAAAGTGGACAGAGTGCAGCAAAATGCATCTTTAAATTTAACTGAATTTCTTGAGAACTCATAATAGAGCTACTTTATTGATTTCTTTTGTATTTTTACAAGATAGAGATTATATTCTCAGTTTAATTTTTTGAAATTGTGAAGCTTCCTTTAAAGGAGAGAAGATTTGGGTTTTTCCTGATTTAGCTAGAACTACTCAGGAGCGTAGGAGAAAATGTCTAGTTAGATATCCATGTAAATGTATAGTGGTAATGAATTCAATTAGATATGTTTTCTTTGACCCTGTACAACTGAGCAATTTTATTGAGGCTAGACGCACCACACCCTCTTGACTTACTCAAGATATGGCTCATTTTGAGTGGGTATTGAGTAGTTAGGATGCTGATTTTATTTTTCTTTATTTCCTGTTTTAGTATGGTTGATTGTCCTAAAACCTTTTTCTACTCCTTCCCCCCGATATTATTTATTAGGAGGCAATTGCTGTTTTTCTTTTTCTTATATCTATATTGCTTTTTACCATTGTTAGTAATTTGACCTCTGTTTTTCTTTTCAAATGTTTTGTAATTGAAAAAATGTCAAACTACAATAAAGATAAAGTTAAAAAAAAAAGTAGAGGGGGATTTCAGTAGCCAGATTTACAATTATTTATTTGCAGCCTCATGCTATATATAAATGCACTTTGCAAATACAGTCCAATGACCTTCATGCATTTGAGTTTATTCCTTAAGGGACCGATAGACTCTTCAGGCAAAAGCAGGGTAAGGAAAGTACACAAAACTGCAAATAATTTTCCTTATACAATTTTGAAATAGTGCATTTGTTGTCCAAGGATTGAAACATGAAAATAAATTATGTAAGTCCAGTTGACTTACACCCCATCAAAAAGAAAATCAAACTATACTGGTAAATGAAAGCTAGGTATAACAGTATACTGTTCAGTTTAGGCAGGGCTACATATAAATTGAAAACATGAGCAAAATTGCAGACAAGGCAAGTCTATCTGAGAGAATTTGAGACTGTCAAATCACCTTTTCTTAGTAATACATGCAATCCTATTTATTTGAATTGAGTTGCTATAAGATATACGGTGGAATGAATAGAATACATAATGGCAAAAAGTAATAGTCCTGCTATCCACTTGAGAGTGAAGAGCTTTTATCACCAGTGAAATATGGAGTTAGTCATTTCTCAAGAACAATGAGAATAAATGTAATAGCCCACTGACTGCAATTACATAAAATACAAAGATAAAGTCTAATAGCACTGGTACAAAAAAAGCAGCTTGCAAAATGAATGATTCATTTGCAGCTTTTATGTAAAAAAAATGAATATATATATATATATATATATATATATATATATATATACATACATATATATCCACATTCTCCCCTGTGGTATTCTATTTTTTTTTTTGGAGGGGGGGTAGGGCACTGGTTTATTCGATGGTCTAGGACAGGGCCTCCCCATTTGTTAACGGCTAGCTTGCTGATTCTGCACACCAGCAGTTTACTACAGCTCTGGTCTGGAGCTTAATATTATGTACTAAAAATATGTATTAAATTTAGCTCCAGCAAACTAGGCCTTAATATATATATATTATGATAATGACTGTTAAGGTCTTTGAATACTATTTAAATGTTTTGCTTACATAGATGCATTAAAAGAGCCTACATATGTGATAAGTAATGCATAGTTTCAACCATGTTATGGATTTACTATTTAGCATATAAATATTAGGCATTCTGATGGAGTTTACAGTTATATTGATGGAGAAGAGCAAAACATTCAGGCTACAGGAGAAACTCAGATTACTCTACTACACAAAGTCCCAGTAAATAATATAAAGGTGAATTATAAAGCAGTCTGATCAGACTACGGATTATGCTCCCTGAAATGAAGATCTGTGTGTTTAACATGATTCCTAACTATCTGAGTGAGTCAGACAACCATGAGAGTTAGCTGAAATTAATTAGGACTTTCTTTTAAAAAAATGGTAATAGTAAAATAAGAGGAGATTATTGGATCTCAAAAACTGGGAGAAATCAGACTATTTGTTTTGAAATAGCATTGCTCATGAAATATATTTTCTAAAGACAGCATTTATAATTCATTTTCTCTGACTTTTTTTCTGTGACGAATTAATTTTGGAAGAAAAGGGACTGGCTTTTTTTTGAGTTGGTTTTATTATTTGATGTTATTGTTCACCACCTTATGCACCCTTTTTTAAAGACCAGGAAAGCAATTTATAAAATTTAATCAATCAATCAATAAACAAATAAATAAAGGCAGCTATTGGTTTGGCTTGGTTTTCTGTTTGCTTATGAATCATCACCATTTAGAAATGCTATGCATGAAAGATTTGCACCAGTTTTTGTCTGAAAATGTTTTTTAAAAAAAATATTTATGTTTTCTTTCATATATATATATATAGTAGTACATATACTAGTCCTTGTAAGTCTCACTGTTCCTCAAGGCTGTTGGCAAAATGCTACCCCAACCCACTCAGCCAGAAACCAGTTCCACAGCAAATACTGTACTATTTGTGGTCAGTAGGGAATAAATAAAATACTGTAATATCAGAAATGTACAAATATCCAGTCTCAGTTTTATTTCTTTATTTCTAGAAAGTCAACTTTCTGTATGATTGGAGTCTTAAAGAATTGGCAGAAAAGGGTACCCTTGTGACTCTGGCTCATCACAGGCACATTTGGTATAGCTTTCCATGAATAAAATGTATATTGTTTACCTGAAGTCAAAACCGGTTCTCTTCCCATTTTCTGGAATTCCAGGATCAGGACACATGTCTGATGCCATTGCAACACCACCTTGACTCACTGGAAAAAAGGGGACAATTATTATGTGTTATCTTACAAGCATATGAATTTTGAATATTTTGATTTGATTTTGGCATTCTGTAATGTACTGGAAGGAGATTGTTTTGGAACTTTTGGGATGCAAAACATATTTAAAACAAGGCAAAGTAAATTAAAAAATAAATGATGTCTTGGTTTGAGTTGCGTACGATTAGGGACACACTAGTTGTTGGAAAATTACCACTACCTGCCTAATATGCAAATCAATTAATGCTGATTCTCACAATCAATTACAGAGATGCTTTTTTTTTTTAATGAAAAAGGAAATATCAATGACATGTCCTATGCTATTTCATGTTGGAAATAAAACAAAAAGAAAATGAATTCAATTGTATCTGTTTTTAGAAAACCTCTCTCCCCCAATGACTGGAATGCTACCATATTTTTAAAAAAGCCCCCTTCCCCTGGACTTACTTTTCCACATCTCCTAGATTATCTATTTTGGAATAATGCACTATCATGGCAGGTGTAACCGAAGATTACTCTTGGCCCTTTTGGAATCCAGAGTGAGTGGGTAAACTGAAGGGGGTGGGTCTGAGAGGAACAGAGAGTTTGGGGGGTATATAAGCAAGTCTGGGCGGGGAAGCTATTGTTTTAAATTTGGCATGAGGAGTTTGGTTTCAGTGCATCCTGCCAAAAGTACACTCCAAACCATTTTAATGCATGTGCTAAAACAAAATGTTAAAATTTATCATAATGGGGCAGATTTTAAAAGCTACGCGCGTGGCCTATATTTGTGCGCGCTACCAGGCACGCACAAATGTACGCCCAATTTTATAACATGCGCGCGCAGCTGCGCACATGTTATAAAATCATGGGTCGGCGTGCGCAAGGGGGGTGCACACTAGTGCCCTCGGGGAGACCAGATGGCTTTCCCCGTTCCCTCCAAGGCCGCTCTGAAATCGGAGCAGCCTCAGAGGGAACTTTCCTTTCCTCCCTCACCTTCCCCTCCCTTCCCCTACCTGTCCCACCCCACCAACTGCCAGCACAGGATCCCCCGGCCCAGCAGCCTTGTAGAGGCCTTTGGCCACACCCCCGCCCTGTCCCCAGACCACCCATTTTTTCAAGCCCTGGGACTTACACGTGTCCTGGGGCTTTATGCGCGTTGCTGGGCCTTTTGAAAATAGGCCCAACATGCTTAACCCTTTGAAAATCTGCCCCAATATGAAGATATTCTGAACCATCCATCTCCCATCACACTCATTCATAGAGTAATAATGTAGCAACAAACTTTGGAGGTCAACAGATACAGCTTTTATTAAAAATGGTACCCAAGCCAATAAATTCTTTTCTGCCCCCTCTACTCCCTTCATTGTCTTGTCCCAGTAGTTTATCCACTACATGACCACTAAAATACTCTGCTACCAGGTCCTCTGACCGAAAAGCCCAACAAAGCACCAGCTCTGAGTTAAGAGATCTGCACCCAACCTTATTCATAATACATAACATTTACCAATTCAACTAAACCCTTCAGCTTATATGACAAACTTGGGTACCCCACCCCCCTGCTGCAACAGAAAATAGAACCTTCAAATAACACAAAAATTGTCTGTCTACAATATACGGCTAAGCAAAAGAGTGCAAGGGTTGGAGAAAAACCCAAAAAATAAAGTGCTATGAAGTTCACTCCTTAATCACCTTTTAACCCCACAGAAAGACCTTCCTATCCTCGTTGGCCATGTGTACTTCGAAACCGCTGCAGCTAACAGGCTTTCTCTGCATGACTGAAAACATTTGAGGCACTTTTTGACTGTTCCCTCTCCATACCCCTTCTAGCCCAAAACCATAATAAGGCTCAGGGGTGGGGTGGGGTGGGACGATAGGGAACAGAAAGGAAAGCATATTCTTCACTGGTCAATTCCTGGCCTGGGGCCTATATTATATCTGGTAGGGATGTACATTTGTTTAAAGCAAAAAATGCAAAACACAGTGAATAAAGCTAATTCATTTCATTCAGGGGCCTCAAACTGAATCCAGGGCCCCAGAATGAAAAGAAACATACTTGTTCTTTTGTTTTAAACAAATGTATTAAGCCTAGGCCTAGGCCCGAAGCCAGGACCTTGCTAATGGCAAAGACTGAGGAGTTGCGCTTGGCCGAGGCCGAGGTCCAAAGCAAGGATCATGGCATAGGCCTGAGCATGACCCCTGAAAAATAAACAAAAAAAAAAAAAGAATTACCTGATCCATCAGGTATCTGTTGAAGGCCAGGTCCCAGCGCTTGGGCCTCAGCCTAGGCCGGACACCGATCCTAGGCCTGATGCCACAATTCAACACGGAGGCTGGGGCCTAGTGCCTGGACCTTGGCACAGGCTGGAACATGTACCGAGGCCCAATGCAGTGGCTTTACCCGGAGGCCAGGTCCCACTGCCAGGGCCTCGGCCAAGACCCAGGCTGAATGCTGAGACCTGATTTGTAGGCTGTATCCTGACACTGCTGTCTAGTCCCAGACCCAGGCTGACACTGGGGCCTCAACCAGGAGGCATGGTCCCGATGTATGAGCCTTGGGCCACGGTCTGCCCCAAGCCTGCAAGCTCCTCTTCTGTCCTTTTCAGCTCTTCAATGCCCAATGACGGCATCCACTGGAGTCACATCTGAGTTAAATAACTCTGTTTCATTCACCCCAGTGGATGGCGTTATTTTGATGTATGGTAATGTGTTTGGCAATATCTGCTGGGGTGAATGAACCAGAGTTAATTAACTCAGATGCGACCCCAGTGGATGCCACTATTTGGCATTGGAGAGCCGTAGAGGACAGACAAGGAGATCTCAGACCTGGGCCTAACCATGGACTGAGGCCCAGACATTGGGAACCGGCTTCTGGGTTGGTTTGAGGCTTTGAGTCTGGGTCCAGGCCAAGGTCCAGGTGCCGAAAACCGGCCCCCGGGTCGGATCATGGCATCAGCCCTGGGCTCGGGCTCTAGTCTAGGCCGAGGCCCAAGTGCTGGCCTCTGGAACATGTCCTTGCATCAGGCTTCTGGGTCAGATTGTGCTGGTATGCCTGGGCATGGGCCGAGGCCCTAACAATGGAACCCAGCCTCTGGGTCGGCTCACAGCATCGGGCTTGGTCTCAGGCTCCATCTAGACCGAGGCCTAGACAACAGGACCCAGCCTCCAGGTTGGGTTGTCTCATCGAGCCTGTGCTTGTGCTCCAGCAAAGACCGAGGCCACAGCGACTCTCCTAATCCTAGACCTTGCAGGCGGATCCCCACTAAACTGGGTAAGTGGGGACTGGGGGGGGATTCAGGTCCCAGCATATTTCTGGTAGGGATTGAGTTTCTGGTTTTTGGCAGTTTATGAGTGGTATTATTTTTTTTTATTATTGCTTGATTCATTTTTTTTGTGGGAAAAAAAATCCTGAAAACAAACCGAAAACAAAAACAAATTTTTCTCCCCTGCACATCCCTAATAGCAGCCTAGTTGCCATTTCACAAACTCACTACCAATGCAATGAAATAAACAAAACAAACAGAAAATCCCTGTAGACTCCTCCAGGGATAAGATACCCTGTAAATAAAAATAGCAATGTTAGAATAACAAGAGCTAAGACATTTGATCTCTTAATCATCAAGAATCAAGTATCAGAACTAAAGAATTATATGTACATTTTTTCTGTATTTCTGCATTTCTCAGATAAATCCACTTTAATCATCTAATACCTATCTTGTGGGATTTTAAATGAAAATAATCTGAAATACATTTCATGGTGCAGCTCCAGTACCTCAGCAATCCCTTACCAATAATTACATTCCCTGGTTCTCTTTGAGAAATAGATATGCTTGTGGAAGTTAAGGAACACATGATCCTGGGAACTAAATTCCTCTTTTTATTCAGAGATCAGGTATGGTGTATCAGTGTCAACTTCTTTATACTGACTGTCAATGAATTCAATCCCGGCTTCAAGGGGCTATTCTCCTTGGCCTAGCAAGTAATTACTTTCAGTTACAAGTTACCTTAGCTCATATCTATTCCTCCCTGAGACTAATTGCTGAAATGTGTACTAGTTTTGTATGAAAAACAAGCCAAAAGTCTTTTTGGCTCTTAGAAGTTGATTTTAAAAGAGATGCTCACACAGAAAAGCCCACATATGTGTGTATGTGGGCTATACATGAGCAACATGGATTTTAAAAAGCCGCAAAGTACACGCATAGATAACTGTGCCTGTGCCAAAATAGGAGGACAGAAAAGAAATGGGGCATGGAGAGAGCATAGGCACTCTGGAGATGGGCCAACAGTTATGCGTGTAACTTTGTATTTTAAAACCTGAGACAGCATTGTGTAACAGCTTCTTATCTGCATACATTTTCTGCTGCTCCAGATGAAGAGCAAGTCTGTAGATCTTGAGTTTTAAGGTTTACAGGACAGGGTGAGAGTCTGGATCAACTGGGGGTCATCCTAGATGGAGAACCAGGGGGGGTCTTGAAGACCTCAATAATAGCTGGGGAAACTGATGGACTAATTGGAAAAACCGGGTTGTCCCTTGCATGAGCATGTTTTAAAATCCACCTACATATTCACGTAAAAGCTAGCAAAGTCCTAGGAAAGATATGTGAAGTATGATTTTCTTGCAATCTCTTAAGAGTAGGCACATATTTGTGAGAACTGTATTTTAATTCATACATAAGCAATTGCATGTATGATTTAAAATTGCAGCATATCTCTGCTCGCACGCCAATATGTGCATATATGGACGCATGCATGCTTATTTTAAATTTAGCCTTTTAGAGAGTAGATATAAAAAAAAAAAAAACTACATCAGAGGGATACTTGATCTAAAAGTCAGGAGATAGAAATTCAATATCCATTTAGAAGGATAACTGAAAAGTTACCTGCCTAACACAGTGATTCATCAAATTGCATTTTGACATTTTTGCATGAGAGAATGAGAAAGAAAGAGAGAAAGAGAGAGAATCTCTTGGAGTAGCATCATAGTAAGCAGCTTTTTATGCTACTAAAGGAGGCCCACCTAGTAACTCGAGGTGAGGTTTAGGTAGTAGTGTAGTGTTTAGGGGCCACTTTTACAAGCAGAGTGAAATGTATGAACATAACAGTACACTCTTGTGAAGATTTGATGTCCTTCGGAGTGAGGAAACTCACAGAAAGATTAGATTTGTACAATGATCTCTCAACATAGCTTGGTTTTACCCAGGTAGAGAGTCCATCAAACCCTGTGCCTGTCTGCAGTATCCACTGTCAAGTCCTTACTTCACTACAAGGGCCTGACCTCAAACGCTGTGCCTGTCTGAGTTTTGTTCTAGTATTTCTAATTTCAGTTTCATGTATTTGTGCATCACTTCTTTACAGAATATTCTTTTTCGTATTTTAAAACATTTGGAATGTAAGAACATAAAAAGCTTGCATATTTCATATGTTCAATAGTTTTCATGACCTTCATATTATGGGCCATTTTCCCTAAATCTTTCTTAGGTGCCAACATTAATGTTTCTAGTACTATAGAAAACTGGAGGTATTTGCACTCTAGTTCATCCTCTGTGTTCCCATAGTTTACAGAGCCACTGTGCAGGGTACAAAGTCAACATGAGTTGAAATTGCCTAATTCATGATAAAAGAATGCACATCGCTACTGCCCACCCTCCTCCATTGAGAAAATTGTCCATTTAATCCTGCTCTCTGTTTCCTGTCTTTTAACCAGTTTGTAATCCATGAAAGGACATCAACACTTATCCCATTACTTTCTACTTTTCCTAGAAGCCTCTCATGAGGAACTTTGTCAAATGCCTTCTGAAAATCCAAATACACTACAACTACGGGGTCACCTTTATCTACATGTTTATTAACCCTTCAAAAAAGTGAAGCAGATTTATGAAGCAAGACTTGCCTTGTTCCATTAAACCATGTCTTTCTATATGTTCTGTGATTCTGATAGTTAGAACACTTTCCACTATTTTTCCTGGCACTGAAGTCAGGCTAACTGGTCTGTACTTTCCCAGATCTCCCTTGGAGACCTTTTTAAATATCGGGGTTACATTAGCCTCCCTCCATTCTTCAGGTACAATGGATGATTTTAATGAGAGGTTACAAATTTTTATTAATTGATCTGAAATTTCATTTTTTAGTTCCTTCAGAACCCTGGGGTATATACATCCGGTCCAGGTGATTTACTACTCTTCAGTTTGTCAGTCAGGCCTACCACATCTTCTAGGTTTACCGTGATTTGGTTCAGTCCATCTGAATCACTACTCATAAAAACCTTCTCCGGAATAGGTATCTCCCCAATATCTTCTTCAGTAAACACCGAAGCAAAGAAATTGTATAAACTTTCCATGATGGCCTTATCTTCTGTAAGTGCCCCTTTTACCCCTCGATCATTTAATGGTCCAACTGACTCTCTCACAGGCTTTCTACTTTGGATATATTTTAAAATGTTTTTACTGTGAGTTTTTGCCTCTACGACCAACTTCTTTTCAAATTCTCTGTTAGCCTGTCTTATCAATGTCTTACATTTAACTTGCCATCACTTATGCTTTAACCTATTTAAGCATTGGCAAGTCCATCTACAAGGGCCTTGTAGATAGTCTCTCTCTTTCTCTCTCTCTTGTATTGAAATGATCACTTTGCATGTAGGAACATCCCTTTTTCTAACGCATGCAATATTTATAGCAATTTGATAAATCTAGGCCTAAATGACAGCTGCGATATTTGGCAACTTATCTGGCTTTTTCTAGCTGGATAACTCTTTACCCAACTAGAATGTTACTGAATATGTCGGAGCTGTTCTTGGGGCTGGTAGTTAGCATTCAGATATTTGGATTTAACTCATGAAACGAAACTAGCTAATTCTGGTCACACTACAGGCAGGTCTAAAGTTAGCCTGAAATACCAATCCTCCAAACTTTTAAGTTAGCTTGTTATATTCAAAAGCATGGCCAAGCCACTGAATATCCTGGTGAAAGTAGCCAGATAGGAGTATCCAGCTAACTTATCTAGCCACTCAGCAGCTGAATATGGACCACCAGTTTATTATGGACTCAATATTCAGATAAACCACAAAAATAACTGTTCAACCACAAAAGTTATAGAATAGATAACAAACACTAATAATGGAAAATATTTTTTATCTCATTGAACAGACCTCATACGTGGGCATATAATATGCTAATTAGCATGACTGATCATACGCCAAGTGATATAATCATAGGTCTTAGGATGAGTATTTTTTGACAGCTTTGCTTAGTGAAACAGTCCAGAATACCAAAGAGAAATCTCAATAATGCTAAATAATCTCAATAATTCTTGATGATCACAATCATATTCAATGGTTCAATATATCCAATCTTCACTTGATATTTCTTTGAAGAGAAAGTCCCAATTTCATAATTTTTAACTATTTTGAACTTAGCTTTATGCAAAGCGAAGTAACGCTATGCTCATCGTGAGAGGCTTAGGTGGAGAGTGCCCGACACTAGATCCGTGTTTCAGCTATGCCTTCTTCGGGGGCCGAAATTTGCTGAAAAAATAGGCAAAACATAAATTTAAACAGCTTTGAAAGAATTTCTAAGAAATATTTGCAAAATAGGGTCACGATAATGGAACACCAACATGTTCAGTGCGGTTTGTCGGCTTGCCGGTAATGTGTCTCTTCTGCCGAGGGAGAACGCTCTCGCGCCATTCTTTAAAGGGCTGACACCAATCAAAAAAGGCCACATAACCATAAATGACGTCACTGGTAACTATGGACATTTAAATCAGAGAATACCATTCAATGGCTGCATTTAGACCGTGAGGATGTAGAGAATTTACATTGAAAATCTATTGTTGATCTTTTAAATTCAGTAATTTTTGTGGATCACCCCCCCCTCCCAGATAGACAAATACGATCTATCACCCTCCATCTAAGATCCACAAATTTACGTTTCTCCAACACAAAATGTGCTACGATGGGAGCTTGGACCTTCTCAGTCAAAAGACAGCTGCGATGTTCAATTAACCTAGTGCGGATCGGACGTTTCATCCGACCAACATACATTTTTTTGCATGGACATACAATAATGTAAATAACTTGAGATGTTTGACAATCAGAATGGAACTTGGTTGATCGTATACGTCCTAAGTTATCTGTCCAAGATGGACCAGATAAAGATTGTAAACATAAAGAACATTTTGTGCAGGGCCAAAGGTCATGTGGAAGATCAGATTCCGAATCGTTAGTAGACAGGAGAAAAGAGTGGGTCAAAATGTCTCTCAAATTCTTTCCCCAACTGAATGCTATAATAGGATGAGCAGCAAAAACAGGATGAGTTTGTAAAACATGCCAATATTTCTGAATTATTGAAGCAATACTGAAAGATTTTGTGGAAAATCTTAAAGTGCACACCAATGGAAAATTTTCTTGATTGGCACAGGAATCCAAAAGGAGCCATTGGCAATGGGCATTTGATGCTCTTTTTAATGCTTTTCTAAGAATCCGGGGTGGATAGCCACATTGTAATAGACGAGTGGCCAAATCTTGTGACTGAGTATAAAAATCAGTTTTTTCAGAGCATAGGCGGAGAAGGCGAAGAAATTGTCTGATTGGTAAATTCTTTTTAAGACTATATGAATAAAAACTGTAAAAATGAAGCAAAGCATTTTTATCAGTAGGTTTTTTGTAGAGTGAAGTGACAAAATTATCGTCTCTCCGAGTAATAAGAATATCCAAAAAACTGATGGATTCTTGATGGTAATGCATAGAGAAAAATAAATTGTTATTGAGAGAATTGAGCTAATTCAAAAAAAGATTAAGATTTTCTATATTGCTATGCCAGAGAAAAAAGATGTCATCTATATAGCGGAGCCAATGGGAGACATATTGGAATTGAGTTGACGAATATAAAAAGGTAGTCTCAAAATCTACCATGAATAAGTTAGCCAAGCTCAGGGCCATAGTGGTCCCCATGGCAGTTCCATGAATCTGTTTGTAAAATTGTTAGTTGAAAACAAAATAATTTTCCCGTAAAGTTAAATCTGCTAAAGTAAGCAGAAAAGCAATAGGGACACAGTGTGGACGCGGTCTCGTTTCCAAATATTATTCCAAAATAATAAGTGATTGTTCTTGTGGGATATTGGTATAGAGTGCACGTATGTCTAAAGTAACCAATATCACATCAGAGGGAATCTGTATGGAGGCTAGAATGTTTAACATGGACCGTATCTTTCACATATGATGTCATCAAAGGGATGAATGGCTGAAGAAATTTGTCCACAAAAACTGAAAGTGGTTCTAATAAAGAGCCAATGGTGCTTACTATAGGTCTACAATTCACTACTCATGAATTTTTGGGAGAATATACAAAGTGGGCGTCCTGTAACACAGTATTGATAAGAAACATCTTCTCTTTAAGGATCAGGAAGCCAACAATAAAGGCATCTTCAACTACTTCTTCAATCCCAGATATGAGGGAAGGGCCAGGATCATGAGGCAAAGGCTGGTAATTGTTGAGGTCAGAGATATGAGAATTCACTTTGTCCATATAGTAAACTTTATCCATTAGCACCACTGAATCACACTTGTCGACCTGCTTAATCAACCGAAGACATATTCTTTAATTCATTTACAGCAAAATGTTGATCTTTTGTTAAATTGAATCGAGGAGAATCCTAGATTTGTTCAACGTGAGTTAGATCAAGCAGAACCAGATCCTTGCGGGTCTGGAGGTCTCGGGGGTATCCAAGAGGATTTTGGAAAAAACATGAAAGTGTCAATCGTGGGAGGAAAATGAGAAAAAAATAATTTAATTTGGAGTTTTCTGAAAAAACTAATCAAATCACGTCTGGTTTGAAAAGCATCATAAGGATAAAAAAGAACAAAAGGACGTATACGATCAGCCAAGTTCCATTCTGATTGTCAAACATCTCAAGTTATTTACATTATTGTATGTCCATGCAAAAACTTTTATGTTGGTCGAACGAAACGTCCGATCCACACTAGGTTAATTGAACATCGCAGCTGTCTTTTGACTGAGAAGGTTCAAGCTCCCATCGTAGCACATTTTGTGTTGGAGAAACATAAATTTGTGGATCTTAGATGGAGGGTGATAGATCGTATTTGTCTATCTGGGAGGGGGGGTGATCTACAAAAATTACTGAATTTAAAAGAGCAACAATGGATTTTAAATTTAAATTCTGTACATCCTCATGGTCTAAATGCAGCCATTGAATGGTATTCTCTGGTTTAAATGTCCATAGTTACCATTGACATCATTTCTGGCTATGTGGCCTTTTTTGATTGGTTGTCGGCCCTTTAAAGAATGGCGCAAGAGCGTTCTCCCTCGGCAGAAGAGACGCATTACCGGCAAGCCGACAAGCCACACTGAACATGTTGGTGTTCCACTATCGTGACCCTGTTTTGCAAGTATTTCTTAAAAATTCTTTCAAAGCTGTTTATATTTATGTTTTGCCCATTTTTTCAGCAAATTTCGGCCCCCGAAGAAGGCATAGCCGAAACACGGATCCTGTGTCGGGCACTCTCCACCTAAGCCTCACACGATGAGCATGGCGTTTCTACTTAGCCATGTAGGCTTGAATGTCTACCTCAGTGCATTTGGCAACCAAAAAAAGAGAGTAGTCCATATGCAGTGGCATTTATCTGTATAACTTGTGAGTTATTTGACTAAATGCTGTCTTTTGGATATTTCTGCCACTTATCCGGCTAAATTTTACCTAGATATCATAGGTCAAGACTTCCCAAATCTGTCTAGGGGACCCCATGGCCAGTTGGATTTTCAGGATAGCCACAATGAATATGCATGAGAGAAATTTGCATTTCATGGAAAGAAGGTCTATCTCCCAAATTCACAAAGTGGTCTCCATTTTATAGGTCATGCAGATGATAAATTAGACCTGAATGGAGACAGCAGGGGTAGTTTACCAAATCTCAACTGTTCAGGGAGAATTACCATCATCCTCCCCTCCATGAAATGTAGCTCTTAACTATCCCTCAGTTCTGGCAGCAATAAAGCAGTAAATACATTCAGATAATCCTGGGCAAAAATCGGCACCCTGGGCAAATATTGGTTCCCCACTGGCTCTTCAGTATAACGGGTGATGCTGGCAGTGGTCAGAATGGTTCTCAGTTCATGATGCCCAGGCAATTGCCCAATGTTCTATATCCAAAGACTGGTGCTGTAAGCAATCTATTTCAATAACCAACTTCCATAAGAATCCTTACATAATCAACAGATTTTATTATCCCTGAGCAATAAATGAATGTTGCAGTTTCATTAATCTTAGTTTAAAGTAAGCATTTTGTGCAATTACAATCACATCTGATTCCAAATATAAAGATGAGAACTGTCTAACAACCAATGTGTTCACTTCAGTACTGGTGTAATAGAGACCCCATCAAAAACAGGAATAACTTGCCAACTGCCAACATCTAAGACTCCGATGTGCAGATTTTCAGACTTATTTGAATCTAGTTCCATCCTACTATCAACAATCCATCTTATAGCTAAGATAATGAATTTCATCCTACAAGACCAAAATGTGAAAAAGGAAAATAGGTATAATTTTATGAAAGGTTATTTTAAACTGCTTGTATTCATCAAAGAGAAAACATGAGAATTTGACAGGATATTTCCACTTGATGCAGAGTTCATCAAGAGTCAAATTATCTTCACTGGAGACTTCAGAGGTCCATATTCAGCAATGCAGAGTAGGTAAGTTACGCAGAATAATTTACCAAGATTACTTTACTCATATATTTAGTGGACCAAAACTTGTTATATATTCTTTTGAATATTCCTAAATAAAGTCAAATTATTGGAAAAAGTTATCTGGATAACTTTAGGACTGCTCTGCAACACAGCCAAACTTAACTGGTTAATTTAATTGGATTATGCTAAATATCAGCAATATCCTGCTAAATTATCTGGGAAGATAGCCCCACCCTAGACTCCTTCAATTTATTCAGGTAGGTTTTATTTGGATAAAAATGTACCTAAATATATCACCCGGAGTCACTGTGGGAAATTCAAATCATGCAGTTTGTCTGGTTAAGTCTAAACTTAGCCTGACAAACCCACTTTGAATATGTATCTCTTTCATGTCTCAGGAGCTATAGAGAAAATAAGAACAAGAAACTGATTACTTCTTTGAAACATCATGTTAACTCTTATAAATGTAATTGAATTCCTTCCCTTTAGGAAGCAATTGATGTTAGGAATCTAAGTGCCCATGACATGTATTCTCTTATTGATTTGATGTTAATTGGGTCCTTGCTTAGAATTCAATTTTTAAACATCTCAGTTGGTTAAGACAGAGGATAATCAGATCATGCCCCAGCAGAGTATAAGTACAGCCTCTTAAGTATGAAAATGTAAAATGGTTTCGGGAACTAAATGACAATTTACTTCAAGTCCAAGAGAAGCTTAAGATAATCATCACATATTTTTTAAATTAATGATGGTGAGGTAGCCGAGGCAAAGTTATGGCATGTCTTCAAAACATTGGTAAAAAGCACATTGATCTGAGGCATCTCACTTTAAGGGAGATTGTCAAGCCAAAAATACCTAGGAAATCTGAGCATGAATTATTTATTGGATACATTTTCCACCTTATTAAATATGAGATTCACTTAAAGCGAGATACAAGGTGTTTCAATTGGCAGTCTCTAATTTATTGTTCTTTTAATGCAAGTCTATATTTTTTCCTTCTGGAATGCTCTATTTTTTCAGTAAAGAGTTTCCATAATTTGCCTTTAATTATTGAAAAAGATTTTAGAGGTATGTTTCTCTTTTCGTAGCTAAATTTTTAATGATGATGCGGGCGTGGACCCTTAGACAGAGGGGGAGTTGGCAATACCTGCAGAGAGGAACCCTGCATGTCCTCACTGTCAGCTGATGCAGCTGGCTGTGGCAGAGGCTGAACTGGAGCCTCAACTATACCAGCCCTCATTCACCTTAGGTTGAGCCTATGGGGGCCAGGGCTGGCAGGATTTAGGCACGGGCTTCTGAGTTTGAGATGGAAGACTGTGATGCCAGTCAGGTCAGTGGCCAGGGTCTTTGGCAGGCAGGGTTCAGTTGTGGTCAGAGACAGTCAATAGTCAAGGCAAGCAGTGTTCAGACATGGTCCAGAGTCAGGCAGAGGTCAAGGCAGGCTTAGTTCAGGCACGGTCGTAAAACAGGTAGTGGTCAGAGGCAGGTGGAGGCTTGGTTGTAGATCAAGCTGTGGTCAGTGGCAAGTGGAGTTCAGGCATAGTCATGTCAAGCAAACAGGAGTCAAAACCAGAGATCCATCCAAGGAGAGACAGGATGGACAGCAGGCAGGGAGGCATGGAGTAGCACAGATGGGCAGGAAACACAGAAGACACCGAGGAACTGAAGAATGCCCAAGATAAGAACCTGATGAAGAATTGAAGACAGACCACTGGACACATTGAAGACAAGGAGTTAAAGTTAATTTACTCCAGTGCATCCCCAGCGGAGGCTGTGATTGTAAAGAAAAACAATGAAAGAAGAAGATATAGCATTCAAGGCATTGTCTGAGACTGAAGTTGAGGCCCAGGCATTGGGACCTGGCCTCTGGACTGAGTCCTGGCATCAAGCTTGGACCAGGGTCTTGGCTTAGGCCGAGGCCTGGGTGTTAGGATTCAAACTCTGGTGTGGACCCCGGCATTGGGGATGGTTCCAGGATGAGGCCCCAGCATTGGAACCTGGCCTACAGACCAGGTCCTGGATTCAGTCCTGAGCCCGAGTCTTTGCTTAAGCTGAGGCGTGGGTGTCAGGGCCCAAACACTGGGCCAGGCCCCAGCTCCAACATTGGGCCTAGGTCCAGGCTGAGGCCCCAGCATTGGGATCAAGGTTCTGGACCAGGCCAAGGCCTTGAATGCTATGTTCTAGCTGAGGGCCAGATTTTGGGACCAGGCCTTGAAGCTTAAGCTTTGTGTAGGGTCTAGGCCGAGGTCATGGTGACCTACCATGCCTAGGCTCATTCAAGGCTGAGGCTTTGGCTTGGGTCTAGGCCTTTTCTTCAGATCCCTCCGGACTGGATAAGCTGGGGCAGGGAGGATCCTGCTTTGGCATTTTTCTGGGTAGGAGGGAAAGATAGTAGGAAAGCCTTAGGAGGCCTTGGGTTTTTTTTTTTTTTAATGCATTTTAAAGGTGTTTTTTTTTTTTTTTTATAATGTTTATTTCATTTTTCAAACTAAAGAAAAAGACAGACATTAAAAAAAATAAAGTTCATAAATCAATACACCAATAACTAAATTTAAAAAAAATGAAATACAATTTTTACCCCATGCATCCAGTCTACAGGTTCAAATTACAAACAGCAAAATCTGATGTGACTGCCAAGAAATTATAGGAAAATTAATGGAATATTAGAAAACCCTAGGCACTTTCAAAATACTTGTTAATGACATTAATTAAGAAAACTAATTTCCCTAAATTGGTTAAAAATAATATTGATGGGCAAGATGGCCGCCAGATAGGATGCCGAGGAGGTGAGCTCTCCGAGTTGGATTCCTATAGCCAAATTCTTATTTTCTTTTTGCCGTTTTCAACGACGAAAATGCCTCACAAAAAGAGGAAGGGGAAAGTTAGGGAAGCAACCACAAGCTTACCCGAAACAGACCCTTTCCAGACTCGGATAGAAGGCTTCTTCGATGCAGCAGTGAGAACGCCGACGGGGCTGGTCGCTGGGGGGATGGTAGAGGAGCGAACACCATCCCCTCTGACCCTGGATACCACTCTGAGCCCAGGCGAACCGGTGAGACTCGCGTCCCCTGCACAGGAGGAAAGCTCTTTGATTCCAGCAAGCACCTCAGATAGCCTTGAGCCTGAGGAGGTGAACGAGGAGGAAATCGTGGCCGGGAGAGAAGGGGTGGCAGCCGCGGCAGCTGTGAGTACTCCAAATTCTAGAGCGAATAAGCTTGTGCAGAGGAATGGCTCCTTGGCAGCGCGGAGCCCGATTCAGGTAAAAACTGAATCTATGAAGGGACCCGACTGGGGAATGAGTAGAGCTCGGCCAGACCCAGAGACTATGGTTATAAATTTGGGCCAGCCTGAAAAGATTTCATTGGAGAATGTTTGGTCAGCGTTGAAGGCAATAGAGTCAACATTAAAGTCTCTGGCTAACACAATTGTGGAAACTAAAAATCAAACAGTGCTAAATAATAATCTGATTGGGACTTACAACCTTAAATTTGAAGATCATGAAGAAAGAATTACTAAAGTGGAAAAGTTACAAGGAGAAATAATAAAAACTGATATTGCTATGGAGAAAAAGATGGAAAAAATGGAAAATACATTAAAAATCTTGAATCTACGTATAATAAATTTTCGGTTATTAGGAAAATCTCTCCATATGAGTTGTTTAAATCATATATGATTCAAATTCTGAAGATTCCTGAAGCACACCTACCAGTATGTACTAAGGTATATTACTTACCACAAAGAGGAACTGGAGTGGAAGAAGAAGAGAGAGATTCCCTGAACATATCTGAATTATTAGAATTATCCATAGACTCAGAAGTTAAAGAGAGGAAGGTTATGTTGGTCTTGTTTGCCTTTATCTAGGACCATAATCATATTTTGAAAATGTTTCTTAAGTTCAGACAAGCCCTGTTTTATGGTGCAAAAATATGGATATACCCTGATGTTGTTAAAATAACACAAAACCATAGGAAAGAATTTCTTAAGATGAGAGAGAGGGTACTAAGTTTAGGTGCCCGCTTTGTATTAAAATACCCTAGCAAGTGTTGTGTTAGATACTTAAATAATAATTTTGTGTTTTTTGAACCTGAACAGCTCAGGGATTTTCTGACCGGGCACGCACATAGTACCCCAGTTGTTGGATCGGTTTAATGTATGATACTGCTTTACACCTATTGATTACCTTTAGGAAATATTCTTTTCTTTTTTCTCGCTCCTAAATACCACTTGCCCCTGAATGCTTATATTTAGGTTAATATACTCAAGTATTATGTATATTTGTATAAATAAGTGATTTGTAAACTATATGGGGTATTATTACCGTGTTTCTTGGGAATAAATGCATGTAATAAATGTAAAATTTGAAAATAAAAAATTAAAAAATAAAAAATAAAAAAAAATAATATTGATGTGCTTAATGAATCAATGAAAAGATAGGAGGACATGTAAGATACCAAATTTCTTCAGGCTAATAAGTCACTTGGTATTCTGACATTGGACCCCTGAGCCAAGACGAGTGTAGTCCTACCTAAGAGAGGGCTCCCCAGGCTCTTGTCATGAGGAGACAGATCTCAGTACCAGTCCAGGGACGAGGTCAGCAGCAGACAGCAGAATCCAGATATCGGTCCAAAGTCGAGACAGGCAGCTAGTAGCGTAATCCAGCAAACAGTCCAAGGGTCAAGACGGGCAGCAGACAGGAGAATCAAGATACTGGTCCAAGATTGAGGCCAAGAGTCAATCAAGAGGGCAAGGAGCAGGGTGGGTATGGAAAGAGATAGGGACCAGGAATGAGGAGCAGAACCAACGCAGCCAGCAGCTTTAGGAGACCTGTTGCAGAGGCAAGGCTGGAGAGCAGGAACTAGGCTAAAATAGTCCCTGCTTGATGACATCAGCTGGGAACCACGGGAACTCTTTTCTGCCACAATCCCTTTAAGACCCGATCTGAGGCGCATGTGTGCACCTATTCTGCAGTCAGGTTCGGGGGCTGACGGCGTTCCCACTTGCTGGGAGGGATCATGGCAGCGGCGTCTTCTTGCCACCGCTGAAGAGGACAGCTCAGCACCGGGACACCAGCGGATAAGGGAGGTCGGCCGTGCACTTCCGCAGCTGGTGAGCATAACACTTGGTTTCAATGGGTTTATTGCAATGTTTACAAAACATTTGGAGATCATCACTACTTACCAAAATATAATGGCTTTGCTGAGAATTGCTTTCCTCTTCCCAACTAAATGTATGGTTCGGCTTCCAAACACTTTTAGTCGGGTTAAAAAGAATCCTTCTCATGGGATGATTAGGTGGAGGGAGTGAAACAGAACATACACACAGATATGCTTCTCTATGTTCAAACTATTTTAATTGTATCCTTGGGAAGATAATATACTATCCTTGGTAGAGTTTTCTAGAATTAACCACTACTAGAACATAAGAACATAAGAAATTGCCATGCTGGGTCAGACCAAGGGTCCATTAAGCCCAGCATCCTGTTTCAAACAGAGACCAAACCAGGCCACAAGAACCTGGCAAATACCCAAACACTAAGAAGATCCCATGCTATTGATGCAATTAATAGCAGTGCTATTCCCTAACGGGCGGATTTTAAAAGCCCTGCTCGCGTAAATCCGCCCGGATTTACGCGAGCAGGGCCTTGCGCGCCGGCACGCCTATTTTCCATAGGCCGCCGGTGCGTGCAGAGCCCCGGGACGCGCGTAGGTCCCGGGGTTTTTCAAAGGGGGCGTGTCGGGGGCGGGGCCGGATGATGCGGCATTTCGGGGGTGGGGCGTTTCGGGGCGGGGCTGGGGGCATGGCGCTGGCCCTGGGGCATGGTCCAGGCCTCCGAACCAGCCCCCGGGTCGGAAGACGGCGTGCCAGCAGCCTGCTGGCGCGCGTAGATTTACGTCTGCTTCTCGCAGGCGTAAATCTAGGGACAAAGGTAAGAGGGGGGTTTAGATAGGGCCGGGGGGGTGGGTTAGGTAGATGAAGGGAGGGGAAGGTGAGGGGAGGGCAAAAGAGAGTTCCCTCCGAGGCCGCTCCGATTTCGGAGCGGCCTCAGAGGGAACGGAGGCAGGCTGCGCGGCTCGGCGCGCGCAGGCTGCCCAAAATCGGCAGCCTTGCACGCGCCAATCCAGGATTTTAGAGGATACACGCGGCTATGCGCGTATCTTATACAATCCGGTGTACTTTTGTTTGCGCGTGCTGCGCAAACAAAAGTACGCGATCGCGCTTTCTTTTTAAATCTACCCCTAAGTAAACTTGATTAATAGCAGTTAATGGACTTCTCCTGCAAGAACATATCCAAACCTTTTTTGAAACCAGCTACACTTACTGCACTAACCACATCCTCTGGCAACAAATTCTAGAGCTTTATTGTGCGTTGAGTGAAAAAATATTTTTCTCCGATTAGTCTTAAATGTGCTACTTGCTAACTTCATGGAATGCCCCCTAGTCCTTCTATTATTCAAAAGTGTAAATAACCGATTCTCATCTACGCGTTCAAGACCTCTCATGATCTTAAAGACCTCTATCATATACCCCCTCAGCCATCTCTTCTCCAAGCTGAACAGCCCTAACCTCTTCAGCCTTTCCTCATAGGAGAGCTGTTCCATCCCCATTATTATTTTGGTTGCCCTTCTCTGTACATTGTAATGTAATGTAGCAATGGAATGATGTCAATAAAGCTGGCCTTTTGTGTAATAGGCCTTCATTCTAAAATTAAGTGAAAAAGGAAACAGAACTGTGTGATTATTTTTTATGCTTGTCTAGGCAAACACTTGTAAATGTTTCCATCTAACTTTAACACTGGTCTACATTTGAAAAAAGGTTTTCTGCTGACCTAATTATTTTTGCTACTTTTACCCAAATGAAAGGTGCTGATTCCAAATATGAAGTAAAAAAATATGTAATATGTCAAATGATTTCACAAATGAGAAATGTTTGATTAAAGATTATAAAGTCAAATATCAAGGGTAATAAGAAGTTCTGAATAAGCGGTAGCACGTAATATATTTGTTTCATGCAAACTTTTGGCAAGTCTTGTGGGGGTCAGGAGGCCCTCCCCCCCCAAGCTATACAAATGTCCCTGGGGGTCCAGCGGGGGTCCGGGAGCGATCTCTGCACTCAGGCCGTATTGCCAATATTCAAAATTGCGCCGGTGCTACCTTTGCCCTGTCACATGGTAAGGGCAAAGGGCCATTGGTGCCATTTTTATTAACGCAGCCGATGGCCTGAGAGCAGGAAATTCCTCCCCGCGCTCCCGCTGGACCACCAGGTAATTTTAAAACCTTTTTTGCGGGTTCGGGAGGGTTTTTTGATTATCAGATCAGGCGCAGCTGATAATCAGAACTCAAATCGGGCTGAGCGATAAAAATTTTAAGATTTGGATCGGAACCGGAACCGATCAGATTCCGGTTCCGATTCACATCTCTACTCTGTAATAGTATTTAACTACTTCCCAGCTGCAGATCAGGAGACAGTCCTTTTTGTTAGTATAAAGTACAGAGGTAGAGTGTGAGGTTAGTTTTTATTTTATAGGTCCAGCCAGAAGAGCCATACAAGCCCTGTTCAGTGGTCCTAGCCAGGGTTGGGAGAGTTTCTTCCCAGCCAGTATACAACCTGTCTGGTGGGAGTTTCCCTCTGAGTGCATTTTTTGAAATTTGACTTTTTAAGTAGTAGGAGCCTTACTGGAACCTGTTCAGCTCCTGGGCCCAGGGAATGGGGAACCCTGGGTCTGGGCCTATGCAGGTTAGGGAAGACCCCCCCTCCATACCCTCAATGAGAATGGGGGGTGTCAATGACCTGCTGTATGCGTACACTCTGGAGTTATCTTCAGTTTTGAATAAGATTAAGTTCACCATCTAGGGGGAAGTTTTGACTGCTCTTCCTGTCTGACTGGAGTCCAGAAAGTCCTGCTCCAGGGGATCCCTCCCATCAGGGATTTGAATAAAAGCACAATGGACTGCATAAGAACAAATAAGATTTGAATCACCTAACAGTGAGTAAAGGCAGAACCTAAGAATAAAAACTACACCATTCCTGTGATTCTTCAAAAAAGAAAGACGGAGAGAAAGTGTTTTCTCTCTCTATGCAGAGACAGTATCTTTATATCCTTGCCATTTGGAAGGAGTTTGTTCTGTATATATATAAAGGATGCCCTGCCCATCTGGGGACCATATTTTTCCATGCCCTGGAGGGTAAAATTTGCTCTGGTCCTGTGCTAGACATTCCTGCACAAATTGAGGAAGAAACTGTAACCAGACATTACATTATGCTGCTGTGGATAAAGAGTTGTGCCATTTTCATAACTGTCAACAGTAAAGATTTATTTTTGGGCACTAACATGGTGACTCCAGTCATTTCTTTGGCATCCCAGCACACACAGTAACATTCATTATTATATCAGCAAAGGAAGTCAGGAGAGAGAAATGGTCACCCCCACACTGGGAACTGAGAGGAGTCCTTTCATCTCCTAGTCTATCGACCCTACATCCTGGGAAGGAAGAGAAGAAATACAGCTAGCCTGGGTTCCTGCCCCAAAGAGTACACCAGGCTGGGGATACAAACATTTTCCGACATTTGTTTGCAAGTAATTTTTTACCATGTGCAGTAAAAATGTGTGCTATAATTGTCAGCAGACATTTGTACCATACTCTTAATACACTGGCCCCATAGTGTGTCTTAAAAAATATACTCTGTTTATTATAATTGATGTTTGTATATTCTATCAATGCTCCATCTTATAGGAGTCTCTTCTGCAATGCACGGTGAAAAAGAGGTATTTTGAAAAATGACAAATAAAGGGTCTGATTTACAGTACCGAAAAATGTTCCTTCATAGATACTGAATGAGAGAAATGTTTAAATAAATCAGGTTTAGATTTGTTAGTGTAATTAGGTAGCTCAAGATGTAAAAAAAAAAATAAAAAGGGAAAGGTTCATAACATTAAATTCTGAAAAACATTAACAATAAATACATTTTTAGATAATTAAGTTGGCAGTTAAAATATTTAAAAATCCTGGCACAGGCATCAGTGTGAGGTTGTACTGCTGGTTTAATATGAGTCTGATGATATTTAATTACATTTTCTTGGTTTTATTTGCTTATGTATTTTAATTAATGTAATATTGTTTTAATTATGTGTATTTTTTATACACCATGTCAAGAGGGCTGGTGTCAGGAAATATCCTCTCAGGATCAGGTCAGGACCACAGGACAGGAGCTGAATGTCTTCTGCCTAGCCAGTCCACTCCCCCACAGGTGGAGCTCTTAGGTTCTAGGGGCCAGTAGGACTTGGGTACACCGACTGAACATCATGGTTGAAAGCTGAGCTGGTGTTTTCTCTAGCCAGCCCCCTTCCCCGCAGGTTGAGCCCTTGGGTTCTGGGGGCCAGTAGGGCCTAAATGGACAGCTGGATAAGCTGGTCAAGGCAGGGCAGATATAGGCTGAAGGTTGTGGGCAGAGACAGATTGAAACAGGCAATGAGTGAGGATTGGACACTTAAACAGGCTAGGAGATATGGACTGTATACTGGACAAGCAAGTAGCTGTGGATAAGACATTGGAGACTGGACTGGGCAGGACATGACAAGATCAGACTTGGACAAGACTAAACAAAGCATACTAGGTCAAGATTTAGACAAGGCAGGCAAGGGTCAGAACAGACAAGGACAATACAAAAGAAATAACACGGAAGCCCGAAGGAAGCAAAGCTGAAGGCTCGAAGACCACTAGGCAATGTAAGGCCTGAGTATGCAACAGAGCAAGGCCTAGCGTAAGAGCAGGCGCAGAGACCACAAGACAAGGTAAGGCCTAAAAAAGCCACTAAGCAAGGAAAAAGGAGCAATAAAATACCCAAATGTCACAAAGCAAGGTAAGACCTAGATAGGCTGTAAGGCAAAGAGCAAGTAGGCCTGAAGGCCATAAGGCAAGGTAATGCCTAGATAGTCCACAAGGCAAAGGGCAAGACACGGGAAAACCCAGAAGCCACAAAGCATAAAGCAAGACAAGAAAGGCCAGGTCAGAGGGCCAAGCATGACTCCATGAAATGTCATCTAAGTTCTGGAAAGACAGTGTTAAATGGGGCTGGAGTTTGAATGTGGTGCAGGCAGAAAGGCAGAGCTTGGTGAGGCTGAAGATGAAGCTCGCAGAGGACCCCTGGTGGAGAGAAGGCGGCACCACAGACTGAGGCAGGTGACCAGTGAGTAAATGGCTTGGGTAGCTTGGAAAAGAGCTCTCTGGAGGCCTCTGCTGGTGGAAAGGTATCACAGCAGACTGGATTAGGGCACGGTGATGCTGCATGGCAGGCAAAGCCATGACATACTGCTTTGGACAACTTTGTTCAGAGTTGTGGAAAGCTGCTTTAGCCTCTCTCCCAATGCTTTATAACAAGCTTCCGTATCCTTCCTGGACCCTGGCAGAAATTTTCTTAGCTACCCTTCTTTTATACGCAGTCACAAAATGTTACTTTTTCCTCAGGGAAATATTCAAGCCGTAGAGTTTCTCTTTCAAGGGTCACACCCTATTGCAGCCCCACTTTCTCTTTTTTTTTTCTTCTGACAGGGTAGAAAGAAATAAAGCCCTGGCTTATCCAGTATTAACTGACTTTATAATTGTTTTTCCTTTCTGTACAAAGGCAGCACTACTCGCTGGCCTGTTACATTTTAAACTTATAACTTTGAACTGCCTTTGCAGCTAGGCCCAGAAAAAATCTTTTTCTTTCCTTCGTGCTTCTCTTGCACAAAGAAACATTCTTTTCTATTTTCTCTCTGTGTGTGCTTCCCCTGTACAACTCATCTGTGTCCTCTTTAGTTACCGAACAAAAAAAAGGGGGAGCTATTTTAAACTGTAAAGTTGTTGCTCACTTGAAAGAATATTTCTTATTTTTGTTTTTTATTTTTAATTTTTAATTTTTAAATTAAATATTAGTTGAAGACGACTAAAAAATCGTACTTTCATTAGCGATTCACATCTGAGGTAGAAAGAAACTGCATCAGCAAGCCTGATGGCGTCCCTTTAAAATATATAAAGAGCGCCCGGTCTTCTCAATCATCTACAGTTACTTTCAGATGTTGCATCACTCTGACTTTACTTCCATGAACTCTATTTTCCCGCCAGGTTATATGAGATTCAAACCCAAAAATTAATTTGTGTATGAAAATTTCCTGATACAAATACTATGTTAAATTTTGGCTCCTGATGAAGCTGCCCACAGCGAAACTTCGGCCGCAGTAGAGCCGCGCTTTAAGTATTTCTATCCGTCCGTTTTGAAGGAAGTTGCTGCATCCTTTAAAGTACAGCGAGCTGTGTCAACACACTTAAACTCTGACTTACCTGATATTCCCGCATTCCTCATTTGAAAGTTGGACAACCTGACGGTGTATGTTGAACTCCTTAAAAACCTTTAAGAAGTCTCCTTTTACATTCTTTACCAAAAGTTTGGATAACCCATACAAAAAAATTTTTTTGATTTTGAATCTCATATAACCTGGCGGGAAAATAGAGTTCATGGAAGTAAAGTCAGAGTGATGCAACATCTGAAAGTAACTGTAGATGATTGAGAAGACCGGGCGCTCTTTATATATTTTAAAGGGACACCGTCAGGCTTGCTGATGCAGTTCCTTTCTACCTCAGATGTGAATCGCTAATGAAAGTACGATTTTTTAGTCATCTTCAACTAATATTTAATTTAAAAATTAAAAATTAAAAATAAAAAACAAAAAATAAGAAATATTCTTTCAAGTGAGCAACAACTTTACAGTTTAAAATAGCTCCCCCTTTTTTTCGTTTGATTGCTTTTCTGGGTTTGCTTAGCTCTTTTGTTTTTTCCTCTTTATTTACACCAGTGTTAGAGAAAAAAAAAATCCTTTCCTTTCTCTTTCTCTGATCCTTGAGCTCTGCTCTATAAAATGGTTTAAGCAATCAGGCTTTCAAACAAAATGTCCTTTTCTTTTTTTTTCCTGGCAGTATGGGCTTCTGGCTATACCTTGTGCAGCAAAGAAAATCCCTAAATTTCAACCATATGTGGCACAATATGAGAAAAGTCAAGGCTTTTCTCATTTCTCTTTATTTACAGTGCTTCAATATTCAACATGCACAAGCATTCTTAGTCACAAAACATTTAAGCATTTTAATCTCAAGTCTGCTTCCCTTTTTTACTCATTGTTCTGGGAAGGAGCTAGCTTCTTCTCTGGTTAAGAACATAAGAACATGCCATACTGGGTCAGACCAAGGGTCCATCAAGGCCAGCATCCTGTTTCCAACAGTGGCCAATCCAGGCCATAAGAACCTGGCAAGTACCCAAAAATTAAGGGGCAGATTTTTAAAGGAGTGCACGCAGGGTACATTTGTGTGCACATTTGTGCTGCGCGCATGTTATAAAATCTGGTGTCGGCGCACACAAGGGGGTGCACACTTGTGCACCTTGCGTGCGCTGAGCCCTAGGGGAGGCCCGATGGCATTCCCCGAAATCGGAGCAGCCTCAGAGGGAACTTTCCTTTCACTTCCCCCCACCTTCCCCTCCATTCCCCTATCTAACCCACCCCCAGCCCTACATAAATCCCCCCCACCTTTTTTGTCTAAGTTACGCCTGCCCAAGGCAGGCGTAACTTGCGCGCTGGCCGGCTGCCGTCGCGCCATCCTCCGGCACAGCGGCTGTGCCGGAGGACTCGGGACTGCTCCTGGACTGCCCCCTGACTGCCACCCTGCCCCCAGCCCCGCCCCTTTTTCAAAGCCCCAGGACATACACGCGTCCTGGGGCTTGCACGCGCCGCCGAGCCTATGCAAAATAAGCTCGGCACGTGCAGGGGGGTTTTAAAGAGCAGGATCAGGGGGATTTATTTTCATTTAAAATAGTCATAGAGGAAATGTTAATACATAAAATAAAGATCCGGTCACTGTAAGGTACAAGTAGATGTGATCATGATCATTAAAACGCAGTAGAAAATAAAGATATATATATATTACAAAAATAAAGATCCAGATTTGAAGATACAGTAAAACCAGTAATGTTTGTAATAAAAATGTAAAAGCTTACAAACTAGTTTTCTTTTATATATTTGAAATAGCGTATATTTGCCAAAGGATTTAATTTGATGTAACTTTTATAGCGAAATCATGCAAGGAAAAACTTCTCCATAAACCGCTCTGGAACCTTTGCTAGATCTTTAAATTAAGTCCTCAGGGATAAAAATGTGTTTCTTCTCTTGCATGCACAGTTCTACTAAGTGTCCCTAGAGGAAAGACAACAGCATATGAACAGAATTAATTGATTGATTCCTGCCTGAGACACTTAATTGCTTAATTAAGCAATGACACTGGGAGGCAGGGTCCAGTATCTTGGCAAACACTTGTTTCTGTTTTAATCTGTCATCATACTCCCTTCACAAATACCAAGGCAAATCACAACAGCTATAATATGGGCATCCAGGACCACACTCGCTCCCTTCCACACCCTTTCACATGCCAAATAACAACCATCAACAACCGTTTGGGTAAAATAAGGCCGCAGCTTTATTAACATAGAGGCCCGAGCCTGGTCACTTTAACTGTTAACAACACACCCCCGTTTCAGCTTCCAACCCCTGACCATCCGCCACTCCCCTGGCAGGATAGCCGATGCCAGCCACCCGGCTCGATGTCCCCGCCTCTCACACCGGGTGTAAACTCTGGCCACCTGCCTGCAAGGAGCAAACCCGGGTGGACTCCCGCCGCCAACCTGCAAGGAGTTGGGCCCGGAGTCTCCCGCCACTTTCCGGCAAGGAGCCCCCATCACCGACAACAGCCCCAGTTGTCAACCGCCGTCCACTTCCAGCTGAAACCCCCTTTTACTAACAACCATCAACTATTATGGCTCGGGCCAACCGCCCCCCGCTGCGACAACACCCCCAACAAACAACAACCTGGCCGAAGGGTGGGTGGGAGGGAACCGCGAAACCGTCGCCCCCGTCGCTTTCGCACCCGGCCTGCTCTCACCCGCGCACCGCTACTGGCTTCCCCGCGCTCATGCCGCCTCGCCGACTCAGCCGGGGGGGGGAGGACCGTCGCCGAGCAACGCCTCACGGCAGCCAATCCCCGCTCGCAGCCCGGCGTCCCCGCTCGCCGCCCCTCTCCCCCCCCACTGCCCCCGCGCCGACCCCAGCGCGACCGGACCCTGAACCGCGGTGGGCCTGGGCCCACATTATCCTGCCCGCCCCGAAACAGGCTCGGGGCGGGCTTCCAGAAAATCATTTGTTTTAGGAATTGAATTTATCAATTATGAGAGATTTTAAAAAGATCAAATATCATATGAAAGTAACCAATATTCCTATTATTATAATGTTCTTTCAAAGATAAATAAGAAAAAACAATTTTCCATCAGAAAACTTGTGTTTAAATTACCAGTACAAATAAATAATTTAGCAGGTTATCAAATAAAAAAAAAAGAAAGAAAGAATAACCACTCCCTTTTAATCTATTTTTTTTTCCTGAGGAGAAATATGTTTGAATGTTTTTGAAATTTCTGTCACCATTATTTTTAATTTATTTTATTCATTATGAATATAAACTAAATTCTTCTATGCTGATCCTCATTACAATTCTGTGTGATATTACATTTATGGAGCCCATTTATATAATGGTATGCTTAGGACTGAAGTCTGCAATAAAAAGTTTATCGAGTTATATCAGGATCAGTCTGGGGACATTCCTGAGCAGAGAGTTCTTATCTGACTGAGACCTAGATTCATCATTTTGCTATAAATATAGCAAAAATAGCACCCTTGATAAAAAAAAAAAAGGGATGTAGTTAGGATCATTTTCCTGATTCCACATAGGAATTTTCCACAATGTATGATATATTTATTGCACCGCATGTTATTTTCATATTGCGTACTGATTAATCTACTGCAGCCGTGTTATCAGCCGAAAAGGTTTTTAGCATGAATGGTGGTTTGGGCTGCTGGTAAGAAAGAGAGAGAAAGTGAAAGAGAGAGAGAGATATTTACAAAAAAGTTAACTATTTATACCACTGTATGAGGGGGCATTAGTAACCTGGGGTGAGGTCTGGGGGGGGGGGGGAGGGGGTGAGGTAGGTTTTGGGAGACAGGGACTGTGCATGTAAAACTGCCTCCCAAAACCCACCTCACTCCACAAAACTCACCCTGAGTCCATAATGCCCCCTCTTACAGTGGTATAAAAAGTTCAATTATAAGTGAGCCTCCACAGACGCGCTCTCTCTCTCTCTCTCTCTAGATATATATATATATATATATATATATATATATCTTTCTTTTTTTTCTCCCCCTTCCCAAAATGGCATTTGTGATAAATACCATTTTGGCTGCAAATACAAGCATAGCACACAGAAAAATGGTGTAGTTATTTTCTGTGTTGCTTTTTTGAATGCCACATTGACCACCTCTCATTGCCATTTACTCCTTCCACTTGCATACTAATTTAACATTTGCATATGCATTTCACAATGTGGTATTTAATGCGTGCATTACAGGGTATTAGGGCCCTAATGTGCACAATAATGCCCTACTGTATTTTGATAAATAAACCTGTAAGTTAGCCATATTCCTTGATTTTCAGCTATTCAAATGTTAGATAAACTTAGCCAGGTATATTCGGCAGCAAACCCACATTACTGAACATCTTGGCTGAGTAAGCAAGATAAGTTTGGTCAAGTAACTTTCCTAACTGGCCAATGACCAGAGTGAGGATCACCTCAATTTTGTTTCCTTTTAAAGATCATTTATGTCTATGCTAAAAAGCAAAGGTGCCAGTACAGAACCCTCCATTACAAAAACTGATCTTTTAGTCCTACACTCTGTTTCCTGCCTTTTATCCAGTTATCAATCCACAATAAGACAATACGTCCAATCCAAGACCTTCCAATTTCATGAGGAATCTCTTATCAGGGACTTTGTCAAATGCCTTCTGAAAATTCAAATACACTATGGGGCAGATTTTAAAACTTGCGCGCGGGCGCAGATTTGTTCACGCAACCCAGTGCGAACAAATCGCCCGATTTTATAACATGCGCGCGCAACCGAGCGCATGTTATAAAATCCAGGGTCGGTGCGTGCAACGGGGTGCACAATTGTGCAACTTGCGCGTGCCAAGCCGCGCAGCCTGCCTCCATTCCCTCCGAAGCCACTCCAAAATCAGAGTGGCCTCGGAGGGAACTTTCCTTCCGCCCTCCCCCCGCACCTTCTCCTCCCTTCCCCTCCCTAACCCGCCCCCCAGCCCTACCTAGAAACCCCCCTTACCTTTGTTGAAGAAGTTACGCCTGCCTCCTGGCAGGCGTAACTTGTGCGCGCCGGCCAACGGCCGGCCCGTGATCCCAGGCACAGCGGCAAATGGCCGCTGTGCCTGGAGGCTCAGGCCATGCCCCTCCCCTGTCCCTGGATCGCCTACTACCTACCCTTTTTTGCAAGCCCCGGGACATATGCGCGTCCCGAGGCTTGCACGCACAACCAAGCCTATGCAAGATAGGCTCGGCGCGTGCAGGGGCAGCTTTTGAGTGGTTACACACGTATCTTACGCGCGTAACCCTTTGAAAATCTGCCCCTATGTCAATCGGCTCACCTTTAACAACATAAGAAGTTGCCATACTGGGTCAGACCGAGGATCCATTAAGCCCAGCATTGTGAACTGAAGGTATTCAAACATGAATTGAAGACCTGTTTCTGGTGCTTTGCAACCTACAATTTAAAACAGCCAAGGTTCCAGAAGACTGGAAGATGACAAATGTGATGAAGATTTTTTTAAAAAGCTACAGGGGTGATTTTGGAAACTATAGACCAGTGAGCCTGATGTCATTGCAGAGCAAAGTTGTAGAAGCTATTCTTAAAAACAAAATTACTGACCATATAGAAATGGTTTAATGAGATAGTATCAACATGTTTTCTGCAAAGATAAGTCTTGCCTTACCAATTTTCTAGATTTTTTAAAGTTATAAATGCACAAATAAGCTCTGGAATTTGTTGCCAGAGGATGTGGTTAGGGCAGTTAGTGTAGATGGATTTAAAAATGGTTTGCATATGTTCCATGAGGAGAAGTCCATAAACTGCTATTAGTCAAGTTGACTTAGGGAATAGCCACTGCAATTACTGGCATAAGCAGCATGGAATCTATTTAATGTTTGGGTAATTGCCAGGTACTTGTGACTTGGATTGGCTACTGTTGGAAACAGGTTATTGGACTTGATGGACCCTTGGTCTGACCCAGTACGGCATATCTTATGTTAAGTTCTTAGATAAATGAGCCTGTTAATAGATGGATTTACTAATAACATTCTTAATGATGAATGTAATTCCTGGCAGGATGTGTAATATTCTAAGAAATTCTTAAGATATTTAGGGCCATCATACTTTAATGTTTTAAACACCAAGACTAAGATTTTAAATATAACATACACTTAAACAGGTAACCAATAGGGATGTGAATCGTTTTTGAACGATTAAAATTATCGTCAGATAATTTTAAAATCATCCAAAATCGTTAGAGTGCACGATACAATACAAATGCCCCCAATTTATCGTCAGGGGCATTTGTATTGTATTGTTAAATAGGGAGCGGGAAAACCGGCACACCAAAAAAAACCCTAAAACCCACCCTGAACCTTTAAAACAAATCCCCCACCCTCCCAGGCCTCTGACTGGGCCTGTAAAACAACAAAAGATAAGCTCCTATCTGCCTCTGAACTCTTTGACAACCTAAAAGGACTGCCCCCTCAGCTCTAGCCAAAACACTGCTATATATGCACACTAAGGGGGATGGCCATTCTAGACCCTGCAGTGGGAGGTCTGCATTTGAATGGAATCTCCCCAAGAATCATCTTATACTATCTAGCTGACATTTAACATCCAAGACTCAGTGGTGGGATGAGCATAGGGTCCACAAAAGTAGTATTTATGGGCTATCCCTAATTCCTCCAAATAGCCTTTCAAGATTTTCAAGATTTTATGATCGATTGTGTCAAAACCTGCTGTTACATCGAGCAAAACCAACAAATAATATTGCCCTCCATCAAACCCTCTTCACACTGTATCAAACGGAGACAGCAACAGTGTTTCTGGTTCCAGTGGTATGAGGCAAAAGAAAAAGACATGGCTACCTCTTATTATCTTCTGTTGGGTATTCATTTATGTTAACTTTTCTTGGATACCCTGTTTGATGTCCTGATAGAAAAGTTCCATGTCTGTAATTGTTCTGGTAGTGACCCTAAGGCTCCTGCTGTCTGATGCTATTTATTTCCAAAGGTGCTGCTTTGCTGCCAGGGATCTGCTTGTGGAGACCTTTCATGATCAACTCCAGAATATAATCTTTCTTAAAGAGTGATGTGCAATATCAGTCAGCATGGTCATGCATCTCCCACTTTAGTATGGGTGCCAGCTTCTTGCTCCTGCTGCAACTTCTCCTCTGCACTGCCTTCCATCTCCCTGAAAGACATAGAGGCAGATGCTTTTGGGAGTCCCATTGTTTACTCCACCTGTTGTGCTGTCCTGTACTCTTCAGCTCGATAGTAACATTGTAGCACAGTAAATGATAGAAGAACAAGACCCAATGGTCCCATCCAATGTGCCCTGCAAGCTTTATATTTTTGCAGGAGCTAGTAACTGCTATAGTAACTACTATAGAAAAGACTATTGTAGTGGACCCTATACTCACACCACCACTTTGTTCTGGTTATCCCCCCCCCTCTCCCCGTACCTTTTGTTAAGAGTAGTAGCTGCAGCTCAGTGCAAGTTACCCTCTAATCCATTTATGACCTAGACTATGTGAAGGCCCTACCATAATCTTATCCCATATACTTGTGGGTCCAATTGGAGCTAGAGCAATCCCCAGTTACTTCTGCCATCCCGGTGCCATACTTTAAATTGTGACCAGCATTATTTTAGCATATGAGCAGGTACATGCTTTTATTGCAGGGTGCAGGGATTTTATTTATTTATAAGCAGTTGGTAATCTTCCTTTTCCTAAAGGTGTGCCCAAGTCAGATTGCATAAAGCAACTGGAAACTGAGTACATAAGTAGTAAATGCATAGATATATGGAAGAAATTTTTCAGCCACTGTGCAGCTTACTGAATATACCTGGCTATCTTAACGTTAGCCAGTAATGTCTACAGGCTAACTTTAGGACAGCCCTATGGGCTAACTTTGCTCCACCCAGATATCTCTCCCTCCTGCCCATGGAATGCCTCTGGATTATGCATCTAGACATTGGACACATACAGTGATGAATATCGCTGGTAAGGTATTTAGATGGATATATTTTAAGTTATCCATCTAAATGGCTTCTGAATATCAGCCATGTGATATATAGTTACAAAGTAGATTACAAGTAAAGAGATAAAAAGTAGAATATGTTAGGTGGAAATAAATAAATGGGTGCAATAGGTATGGATTGCATTATTTATATAGTTAAATAGTAAGCAGTTCAAGAGATATTAAGAACCAGTTAGATGTAACCTGGAAGTGAGTGAATCTTGTGGCATTCATGGTCAGGAAGACTTTTGGTGATCAGATGCTAGAGGATGAGTCTGTGTTGTTGAGTCCAGGGCAAAGCCTGGATAAACAGCTAAGCTTTGACTATTTTCCAGAAAGAGAAGTAACAGGCTTCAAAATGAAGCATTAGAGATAACCTTTTTCCATATTTTAGGGCTGAAGCAGTTGAATGTGTGAATTCTTATGCTAGTCTGGCTGAAGCCAATTAAACAGAGGAAAAAAGGGCCTTCTGAGAGGATCAAAGTTCCTTTATGGGATATAGAAAAGCAAAGGTTAGGAAAGATATTCAAGGCCAAGTGGATTCAGACATTGAAGAAAAAGCAAAATGTGTTTTAAATTTTAACCTGCTCTCAATCTTGAACCATTGTAGAGGGTGCAAAATGGATGCATGATCAGTGCTTTCATTATATGTTTGGGTTTTTTAGTTTGTGTTCCTAATAGTATGCACTGATATATTTTAATGTATGTTATTGATAAATAAAGCACACTAAAAAAACGAAATGAAGTGAATAACCCAGGAAAAATTTAAATAGCAATCACTCACCAGGACAAAATATAAACAAAAAATAATAATAATTTCTGCACAACCTTAATGCACAGTCACCCTGCTCCATTATCTTGCCATGTCCATTGTATTGCCAACATATCCTCTCCCACCACTCTTTAAAGACCCTTACTGAAACAAAAGACTGAGACAGATCTGTAATAATGGACAATAAAAGGAAAGTAATACATAAAGGACCATAAAACACAAAACAAGCCATGTAGAACTAAGATTCAGTTGATCTCCTGCTCCTTCCCTCTGTATTGACATTCAGCTTCATGTGCTGGACTTTCTTTTTTTAAAGTTTTCAAGTAAGAAGGTGAAGCCATGGAGTTAAGAAGACTGAAAAGCTTAGTTTAGCTTATCTGCACTATTCAGAGTAGTATCAACATGTTATTTAGTGACCAGGTAGACACAGGGCATCTGTAGTACACTTTTGGGGAAGCAAGAATGCTTACTAGGGATGTGAATCGTGTCCTCGATCGTCTTAACGATCGATTTCGGCTGGGAGGGGGAGGGAATCGTATTGTTGCCATTTGGGGGGGGTAAAATATCGTGAAAAATCGTGAAAAATCGTTAAAAAAATCGAAAAATCGAAAAATCGAAAAACCGGCACATTAAAACCCCCTAAAACCCACCCCCGACCCTTTAAATTAAATCCCCCACCCCCAAATAACTTAAATAACCTGCGGGTCCAGCGGCGGTCCGGAACGGCAGCGGTCCGGAACGGGCTCCTGCTCCTGCATCTTGTCGTCTTCGGCCGGCGCCATTTTCCAAAATGGCGCCGAAAAATGGCGGCGGCCATAGACGAAAAAGATTGGACGGCAGGAGGTCCTTCCGGACCCCCGCTGGACTTTTGGCAAGTCTCGTGGGGGTCAGGAGGCCCCCCACAAGCTGGCCAAAAGTTCCTGGAGGTCCAGCGGGGGTCAGGGAGCGATTTCCCGCCGCGAATCGTTTCCGTACGGAAAATGGCGCTGGCAGGAGATCGACTGCAGGAGGTCGTTCAGCGAGGCGCCGGAACCCTCGCTGAACGACCTCCTGCAGTCGATCTCCTGCCGGCGCCATTTTCCGTACGGAAAATGGCGCCGGCCATACGCGTATGGCCGGCGCCATTTTCCGTACGAAAACGATTCGCGGCGGGAAATCGCTCCCTGACCCCCGCTGGACCTCCAGGAACTTTTGGCCAGCTTGTGGGGGGCCTCCTGACCCCCACGAGACTTGCCAAAAGTCCAGCGGGGGTCCGGAAGGACCTCCTGCCGTCCAATCTTTTTCGTCTATGGCCGCCGCCATTTTTCGGCGCCATTTTGGAAAATGGCGCCGGCCGAAGACGACAAGATGCAGGAGCAGGAGTCCGTTCCGGACCGCTGCCGTTCCGGACCGCCGCTGGACCCGCAGGTTATTTAAGTTATTTGGGGGGGGTTCGGGAGGGTGGGGGATTTAATTTAAAGGGTCGGGGGTGGGTTTTAGGGGGTTTTAGTGTGCCGGCTCACGATTCTAACGATTTATAACGATAAATCGTTAGAATCTGTATTGTATTGTGTTCCATAACGGTTTAAGACGATATTAAAATTATCGGACGATAATTTTAATCGTCCTAAAACGATTCACATCCCTAATGCTTACTGTGCATGCACTAGAGACTGTATTTGAACAGATGCACTAAAAAATAGTGCATTGTCTTTAAGAGCCATTTTGAAGTATATGCTAAAATGTTTATGCTAAAATGTTTTTAGTGTGAATTTGTGTGCATAGACCTCAACTTCATGTGCTGGAACACATTTGAAAACTGTTCAGGTAGGTGAAAAGTTTTCAGGTACTTTTCTTCAAGGACTTTGCACCAGTTCTCAATGGGAAAGCCGAGTGGTTAGAGCAGTGGTTAGAGTAGTGGACTCTGAACCAGACCAGGGTTCAAGTCCTGCTGTTGCTCCTTGTGACCTTGGGCAAGTCACTTTACCCTCCATTGCCTCAGGTACAAAACTTAGATTGTAAGCCCTCTGGAGATAGGGAAATACCTACAGTACCTGAATGTAAACCGGTGTGAGATCAAATGTCAGTATATAAAAATACTAAATAAATAAAAATATACTAATGCTTTCCCTTTGGATTTGCACCAGCTTTGTTCTTTGGATTCTTTTTCTGACCAAAATAATACATATAGAGCCGGATTTTAAAAGGGTTACAAGCATAAGTTATGCACGTAACCCTTAACCCCCCCCCCCCCCACCACCCTGCGCACACCGAGCCTGTGTTGGGGCCTGCCGCACCAGCAGACAGCCAGCGTGTTGCGACTGCCTGGAGGCAGGCGTAACTTCGCGGATAAAGGTTAGTAGGGGGATTTAGGTAGGGCTGGGGGGTGGGTTAGATAGGGGAAGGGAGGGGAAGGTGGGGGGAGGCAGAGGGAACGGGCAGCGCGCAGAGGGAACGGGCAGCGCGCACAGGGCTCGGCGCGCGAAAGTTGCACAAATGTGCACCCCCTTGCGTGCGCCAACCCCGGATTTTATAAGATACGCGTAGTGTATTTTTGTTTGCGCCTGGTGTGTGAACAAAAGTACGCGCGTGCGCTGTTTTTTGAAATGTACCCCTATGTGCACAAGTGTGCGTGGGTGCCGACTCGCACACAAGGAGGTGGAATTTTCTAAGAAGCGCACACTGATGTGATGGGGCTTTTCCCCAGTTCTCACCCATTCCACTCTAATAAAAGAATGGACTGGGAGGGAACTTCCTAAACCCCCTACATTCCCTGCCTGCCTTTTCCCTGTCCTCTCTGACCCCTAAAATCCTCCTAAGTACCCTTTTTTTTTTCAACTTACCTGCTCTCTGGAGCAGCAGTAATTTGCATGGGCCAGTTGGCTGCCAGCGTGTGCTTCAGCGGGACAGCGCCATGCCCCACTCCCAGCCCTCGCCAGGGTCGCTCCTTATTTCAAAGCTGGCTCTTCCACATGTTCTGGGATATATGCACGTGGTTGTGGTCTTTGAAAATGGACACGGTGTGTGTGCAGCCTGCCACGCACGTATCTCACGGTATTGGCATGCGCCAGCTTTTTAAAATTAGGCTGTATATGCGTTGTACCTCCCCCGACCTAAACCCATCTCTGATTCCATTTATTTTTCCCATAGGTTTTGAAAATTGCTCTCTAAAGGGGAAATTTTCAAAAGCATTATTGTACATTAATGGGCTTTTTGAAAACTACCTCGAGTTGATATGTAATTGTATGACTAAATTTATATTATTTTTACTTTATGCTTTTACCTTTTAGTTAAAATACACCAATAAGCATGACATGATCAGTGGCATGATAACTTTTAGATTCTGTATTAAAACTGCAATTAACAAACTCCAAATGGACAGCACTATACTAAAATTTGCATTACCAGCTCAGTTCTCTTCCAAAGCATTGATGAGGAACCTCCACAGTTACTTGCAAGTCAGTGCAAGCTTTAGAATGCATTCCAGAATTATGAGTAATGCCCCATTTTTAAAAACTCTTTAACAGTTTTAAACAAACATATAACAAGCATAGTCAATAATGCATAGGAATCCATAAGTAACAGTACATGCAGGGCATTTAACAGAGTCAATCATGTACAGCAGTGACAATATAAAACTGACTTTACACAAAGTTAGCAGTGCAATGCTCCAGGAAGGAACTCCATACCACTAAATGTTTATATTGTGAGTTCTGCAAGTCATGTCTCAGTAATTTGATATCGGCAGTGTCCCTCACTTGCTGTCTCCAGTGGTTCCACAGAGGGCTGGTTTTCCAAAATGTAGCTATGTTAAATCTAGTGGCTAATAAAAAAAATGCCCCACTAATTTTCAGTTTTTCAAGAGAATACCTTATCCTGACTATTTACCTAGTAGCACCAATGCAGACCCAACAAAGATAGCATATCCCAGAATATTAACAACTTCTTGTGTGACCTCACCCCAGAAATAGAGCATTCATTGGCAGTGCCATCACATATGTAAGTATGACCCCATTTTGCCACATCCCCTCCAACAATCACAACATACCCCTGGAAAGATTTTGGCATAGAACACAGGGGTTCTGTATGTTCTATGTTGAAGTCAGACCATTAAGGCAACCCGTTTAACACAATTGGAGCTCTGATGTGTATCCCGCCAAATAAATTTCCAGTTTCTATCCATCAGTCAAAGATTAAGATCACTATTCCAAGCATCAATGAGGAACTGCAAAGTTTGACTCCCATATTTACTAACAAGCAAGCCCTTGTAGGCTAAAGCCACCCCCTGCTTGTGTACGCCAGGAGTACTAATGAATTTTTCCAGTCCATTCAGTATTCATCGTGGACCAGATCGGCACAACTGCTCAGACAGAGCTTTCTGCACCTGCAAGTAAATGGAAAGTACATCCAGACTGAGATCAAAGTCTTCCACAAGCATCTGATAGGTCTCCATACCATCATCTCCCCACAACTGTGCTATAGTAATCATACTCTGTTCCTACCAACTTCTAATTACAGGGAAAAGGTACAACTTGATAGCCTCGAATATATAGGAGATGTAGGGAGGAAGTTTTCATGAGTTTTATTAAGTAACCTAAGTATATGCCACCAGATTCGCAATGTCGGCCGGATTTTAAAAGGGTTACGCACATAAGTTATGCACGTAACCCTTTTAAAAAACCCCTGCGCGCACCGAGCCTATTTTGCATAGGCTCGGTGGCACGCACAAGCCCCAGAACGTGCGTAAGGCCAGGGGCTTCACAAGGGGGGCGTGTTGGGGGTGTGCCGGGTGGGCGGCGCAATTTCCGGGGTGTTCCAGGGGCGTGTCGTGGGCGTATCGCCAGCCCGGGGGCCGGCATAACTTTGCCAACAAAGGTAGGGGGAAGGGTTAGATAGGGCTGGGGGGGTCGGGTTAGGTAGGGGAAGGGAGGGGAAGGGAAGGGAAGGTGCGGGGGTAGAAGGGAACGGGCAGCGCGTGCAGGGCTCGGCGCACACAAGTTGCACAAATGTGCACCCCCTTGCACGCGCCGACTCCGGATTTTATAAGATACGCGTGGCTACGCACGTATCTTATAAAATCCGGCATACTTTTGTTTGCGCCTGGTGCGCGAACAAAAGTACACACGCGTAGATTTAGAAAATCTACCCCTGTGTGTGCTAGGATAGGACTAGTTCTACAAATCCTATGAGTTTGGCGTGAAGACAGAGGCAAAAAAGGGAGCATTGCTAAATCTGTCACTTTAGCCTGTTCTTTTTCTAAGGCTGACTATGAACTAGGAGTATCACAAAACCAGTGCTGCAAGCAGACCAACCCGGAAGCCCAATAATAAACCTGAAGATTAGGTAGGACCATGACACCTTGAGGTTTATCAAGCAACAACTGACTTAGCTTAATATGACTAGGCATAGAACACCAAATAAATTTTCCAATTGAGCTATGCAAATCTATGAAAACCTGTACCAGGACTGCACAGAGAACATTCTGAAACAAGTATAACAGTTAGGCAAGATATTCATTTTTTAGGAAATTAATGCGACCCACTCAAGTAATAGGGAGATCATCCTATGTGTAAAGACATCATTTAATTTTCCACAAAATGTCCAAGTATTTTGAAGAAAAAAGATTGTGAAAGTCTCTCGGGAAATATATACCTAGATAAGTAAGGACCGCAAGTACCTTGCAAAAATAACAAAAGCAATCTGGGATAGGCATTTTGGGATCAATAGGAACAATTTCTGATGTAATAATATTGACCTTATAAACCGATAACCTCCCATACCTATTTATCAAGGATAACAGAGGGGGACCCGAAATAGAAGGGGCCATTAAGTATATAAGGACATCATCAGCATAAAAAGAAATCTGCTCTCTCTCTCTTCCTAAGTGAAGTCCTTGAATATGAGCATTTCGCCGAACTGCAGCCATAAAGGGCTCAATAGCTAAAACAAATAGCAACATGGATAGGGGCCATCCCTGATGGGTGCACCATGCTATATAAAACCACGGAGACAGAGAACTATTAATCAGCAGATGGGCCCAGGGATGTTCATACATCACCGTGATCCAATGTAAGAACCTATCTGGCAATAACACATAATGCAAAATTCAAAAGAGAAAGCTCCAGTAGAGCTGATCAAAGGCCTTTTCAGCATCTAAAGATAAAATAAAGGCCAGTTTGCCTGCTTTTTTTTCCATATGCGGAAGACTGAATAATCTCTGTGTATTGGCAGTAGAAACATGCCCCTTAACAAATCATGTTTGATCATAGTGGATGAGATCCAGTAAGAGGGACTCCAGCCTCAAGTACAAAATCTTAGCCAATATTTTGAGATTGAGGTTAAGCAAAGAAATGATTCTGTAAGACACACACTCACTAACATCCTTACCCTCTTTGTAAATAAGAATAATAGTAGCGTCTGTCAGGTTACTCAGACCAGTATCCCCATCATCACCCTCTGGAACAAAGAAAATAAAGAGGACTAAAATCTGCAAAATATTTTTTATAGATCTCTACAGGAAAACAATGCAGACCAGGAAATGTTCCACCCGGGAGCTATTGAATGGTAGTCTGAATTTGCAGCAAAGAGATGGGTATACCCCAGCACCTCCACTTGGGCTGGCTGAAATTTTGGGAGTCCCAACCTGACTAAAAAATCATCAGTCAGATAATCCTCCACAACTTGGGGGAAACAAAAATCTCAGAGAAAAAATGGACAAAAAGGTTTTTAATCTGTGTGGGAACCAACATTGTCCCACCCATGGGAGTCTTAAACTCTAAGATATGGGATTTACCCATCCAAAGTATAACCATCCTAGTCAAGAAAGTGGTAGGTTTGTCACCATGCTCATAAAATCATAAACGAGAGTACTTAAGTGCCCAAGTAACCCTTCCAATCTTGAAAGCGTTACTCCTGACAAGCAGCATCTAACAATTTAAAAACGATAAGAAAACTACTAGCATAGATGAAATAGTCAGTTGCTCAAGTTATGAAAAGTCAACTTCCGTAGTGGAAAAAACAAAAAGAGTAAAACACTACTCATTTTTTCCCGTCATTTAGGACCAGGTTGCTGGTCATGCTGCTACAATCTCCATTTTTACAGCCATGTCTCAACTTCTTTAGCCATATTAAAAATCGAAGATTTTCCCCAATCTCTTACCCTCAACTGAGCTGGGTACTGTAGGGGATATTTGATCTCATGCTGCCACAGCTCCTGTTTTACAGCCATGAGCTTACCACTTTCACTGTAAATTGGCTGAGAAGTCAGGAAAAAACATAAGGCGGGTGCCCTGACAGTGAATGTCCATCATGTCTTGAGCAGCAGACAAAATCTTCTCCTTATCCTGAAAATAGTGCAGCTTGTTAAGCACAGCTCTCAGTCAGCCCCCTGGAGGGGGAGCTGGCCCATACTTTGGGGAACCCAATCAATCTTCATGCATCCCTTCTTACAGGGAATATGCAGTAACTCTGTAAGCCATGATGAAAAGAAAGCCCAAGAGTCTCTATCCTCTGCATGTTTAGGTACTCCAATAATATGGATATTACAATGCCTGAACAGGTTCTCCAGGTCATCCAGCTTTTCCTATATCAGAGAAACATTGCGCTCCAGTTTCTCTCGCTTCACCCCAGCAGAGATTGTTGAGAGCTCAAGCTTGGAAATGCACATCTCGGCCTCTTCAATCCAACTGACAGTTTCCTGTGCAGTTTTAACCAATTTGGCAACCTTATCAACAAGAATAACCAGGTGCTTATCCAGTTTCTGCGAAATACGATCGACACATTTCTCCAAAAGAGAGTATAGGTAGCCTTCGCATTGGTCTCCAGTTCCGTCTCCGGTTCCCCATTCAAGGCTGACTTGTCCAAGCAGGCCTCTTGTTTCACCCGGGATCAAGCAGAGGTTTTAGTGCACATAGAAGCCTTTTCAGCCCACATCATGGGCAGATCCAGTTACTGGAACCATTAGAGAACAACATTATAAACTAAGACCAGCAAAAAATCACTAAGGATAGTGTTAAAAAGTAGATCTGAGTTGGAGCACAGATGAGCAGCGACACCCTGTTCACCATATGACTGGGAGTCCGAGTAATGCATCATTTTAATAACACAATAAAATAAGGTTGAAAGGAAAGCAAATACTGTGTGTGTGTGATATCAAAACAGGCAAACAGAAATAATAGATAATGTGAAAAACTGCTTATGCATATTTCAGCTTAAATTCTATTCATTTTCTGTACTTTCTTCTTTTTCTCTGATAGAAACATTTGAGTGCTAATAAAATTTTATTGTAGGTGCTTCAAATGTTGAAGCTTCTGCTTTTTATTTTAAATTGTAATCCTATATTTATTTTATAAATGACTTACAGCAGTGTACAACAGGTTTATTTAAAGTGTTTTGATATGTAACTGTGCTCAAATTTCAGTGTCCAGTTATGCACTGTAGCTTATTTTGTGCTAGTGATGGGATTTAGAATCATGCTGGAGAGATGTAATCTGCTATATATTACCCTCACAGCAGCCAGCCAATCTTATACACATTGTAATGAAGACAGCTGTTGAGTTTGAGGGTTGAATGTTATGGAGCTATAAATGTTACAGGCCTCTGTTAAAGAGTTCATAGGAGTCTAGAGCAGGCAACTTCTTAAAGTTACAGCAGCCTGACAGAACCAGTCAGAAATATACACATTTTTAAGATTAGATACCCTCTTCTCCTTATATTTTACTTTCTTAAGGATAAAAACTTCAATAATCTTGCTCAGGCAATATTTCAAAATTGCACTATAGAAATATAGAAATGTGATGGTAGAAATAGACCATATGACCTATCTAGTCTGCCCATCAACACCAACTAATTCAACTTTAGAATCCCTATCATTCACTCAGAGACCCCTGTGTTTATTTTATGATTTCTTGAATTCAGATACTGCTCTAGTCTCCACTTTCATGGGGAGGCTATTCATGTATCCATTACCCACTTTTAAAGAAAGATTTTGTTAGATGAGTCCTGAGTCTACCCCCTTTCACACTCATCCCATGACCCCTCATTCTAAAGTCTTCTTTTTTTTTTTTTTTTCGAAAGAGGCCCACCTACTGTGTATGGAAACCTTGGAGTTATTTAAATGACTCTTTCATATCTCTTCTATCTTGCCTTTCCTCTAGGGTATACAAGTTTGGATCATTAAGTCTGTTCCCATTAGGGATGTGAATCGTTTTAGGACGATTAAAATTATCGTCCGATAATTTTAATATCGTCTTAAACCGTTATGGAACACAATACAATACAGATTCTAACGATTTATCGTTATAAATCGTTAGAATCGTGAGCCGGCACACTAAAACCCCCTAAAACCCACCCCCGACCCTTTAAATTAAATCCCCCACCCTCCCGATAACTTAAATAACCTGCGGGTCCAGCGGCGGTCCGGAACGGCAGCGGTCCGGAACGGGCTCCTGCTCCTGAATCTTGTCGTCTTCAGCCGGCGCCATTTTCCAAAATGGCGCCGAAAAATGGCGGCGGCCATAGACGAAAAAGATTGGACGGCAGGAGGTCCTTCCGGACCCCCGCTGGACTTTTGGCAAGTCTCGTGGGGGTCAGGAGGCCCCCCACAAGCTGGCCAAAAGTTCCTGGAGGTCCAGCGGGGGTCAGGGAGCGATTTCCCGCCGCGAATCGTTTTCGTACGGAAAATGGCGCCGGCAGGAGATCGACTGCAGGAGGTCGTTCAGCGAGGGTTCCGGCGCCTCGCTGAACGACCTCCTGCAGTCGATCTCCTGCCGGTGCCATTTTCCGTACGGAAACGATTTGCGGCGGGAAATCGCTCCCTGACCCCCGCTGGACCTCCAGGAACTTTTGGCCAGCTTGTGGGGGGCCTCCTGACCCCCACGAGACTTGCCAAAAGTCCAGCGGGGGTCCGGAAGGACCTCCTGCCGTCCAATCTTTTTCGTCTATGGCCGCCGCCATTTTTCGGCGCCATTTTGGAAAATGGCGCCGGCTGAAGACGACAAGATTCAGGAGCAGGAGCCCGTTCCGGACCGCTGCCATTCCGGACCGCCGCTGGACCCGCAGGTTATTTAAGTTATTTGGGGGGGGGGTTCGGGAGGGGGGGGATTTAATTTAAAGGGTCGGGGGGGGTTTAGGGGGTTTTAATGTGCCGGTTTTTCGATTTTTCGATTTTTCGATTTTTAATGATTTTTAACGATTTTTCACGATATTTTACCCCCCCAAACGGCAACAATACGATTCCCTCCCCCTCCCAGCCGAAATCGATCGTTAAGACGATCGAGGACACGATTCACATCCTAGTTCCCATATGCTTTAGAATGAAAACCACTGATCAATTGTGTAGCCACCCTCTGGACTGACTCCATAGGGTTCATATCCTATTGAAGGTGTGGTCTCCATAATTGTATACATTATTCCAAAAGAGGTCTCACCAATGTAATATCACTTCTCTTTTCCTGCTCACCATTCCTCTCCCTATGTACTCAATCATCTTTCTGTCTTTTGCCATCACTTTACCTACCTGTTTGGTTACCTTAAAATCATTAGATACTATCACTCCCAGATCACACTTCTAACCATCTTTCATGGTTAGAAGAATTTTACCCTCTACACTTTAACTCTCCCTTGTGTTTTTGCATTCAAAAAGCATACATCAATATATTTTAATAATAAATCTTAGTTGCCAGGCCCTAGACAATTCCATGAGTTTTGCTAAATCTCCCCTCATGTTTTCCACACATCCTGGCTATCCAGTTGCAGACTTTGGCATCATTGGCATCATTGGCAAAATCACAAATTACACAATCTTGTTAGTTCTCATAAACAACCAACATAGGACTATAGAGTATAATGTACACTGATGTCTGGTATCACTTGTATGAGCTGAAACCATACATTGGTTATAGCTTCAATATTTATGTATACCATTTTTAATTTTTATAGATTTTCAATTGCAAGTGTTCCCAACTCAGTGGTATTTATCTAATATAAATTCCTCAGAGTATAAATGGCATGCTGTAAATGAACAAGACCTCATAAATACTTGACTTAATACAGCTCTTCTAGTCCCTGAAGAAGATGGTTTTCATCAAAACACTGGCAGTGTCGGGCAGACGGCTCCATTTTCGCAGAAGTTTTATTGGTTCAAAATGAGATATGGCATCCAAAATAGAGACTCGATAAGTGTAAAAAACCTTTTTGACAGTGATACGCGATCTGGGGTGATGTGTGGGAGAGTGCGATTTTTGGATAATTCATACATCACAAAAAAGACGCTTACAAATCATTTTAATGATAAAAAAATTTATATTACATAAATACCACCAAGTTGGGAACACTTGCAATTGAAAATCTATAAAAATTAAAAATGGCATACATAAATATTGAAGCTATAACCAATGTATGGTTTCAGTTCATACAAGTGATACCAGACATCAGTGTACATTATAGTCCTCTGTTGGTCGATCATTGGCAAAAAGACAAACCATTCCTGACAATCCTTGAACAATGTCACTAAAAAAAAGTTGAGAAGACCCAGTTCAAGGATCAATGTCCGTGGCACACCACTAGTAATGATCCCTCCTTGGTGTGAAATCCATTTACCACTACCCTTTGTTGCTTCCCATTCAGTCAGTTTTTAACCAGATCAGTCAATTAGGCTATGCCAAGGGTACTCAATTTATTTATGTCACTTATGTGGAACTGTGTCAAAGGCCTTATGAAATCCAAGGATACTAATGCTCTCCCCTGATTCACTTTTCTGATCATCCAGTGAAAGAAACTGATCAGATTCCTCTAACAGAATATAGACAAACTATGTTTTACATCAATATACAATATATTTTTACTAAATAGAATGATCTGGTAATATTGAAAAAATTATCTATTTCAATGTATTTGGGCTTAATACACCACCTGAAAAAGAAAAGAATCCAAGCAGTTTACAATAAGAAACATACATAATAAATCAAGAAGTCAAATCTGCATTCTATCGCATATAATGCAAGATTGAATTTGACTTTTGCAACACTTAATTATAAATGAGTACATCTATATCTTTGCCCAACCCAGTGAAAGGTCTGCTTCAGGATTAGACTAATATGTTTCTCTCTTCTTGTGTTACATTTTACAATCTAGTATAAAGCTAATGCAACTTTTAAGATAGAACACAATTATATTAACTTGGGAGCACCTTAAAGATAACACACTGCCATCATCCTGACTAAAGAGAATGTACTTATTGGATTGTTGTGGCACCCCAGAATTAATTAGGCAGGTCTGAGGAGATAATAAATGATCTGAGATGACATTATGATAGAGAGATGATGGGAGATTAGATGTAAAATATGGCTGATATTCTGAGGTGGTAATAGGATTTCCAATAGTACAAAGTAGTATTGAGGAAGCATGGAGATAAACGAGTTACATATAATTGAGATAAGAGCTATAGATCTGAACTTCCTTTTCCAACAACATCACAGGCAATTAATTTCTCTGAAAGCTAGAGCTTTACAACAAAAAAGAAAAACTCACGGAAATCAATTCATATCAAAAAGGTATTGTGGTGCTTCCAAGCAATAAATACCTAAGCATAAAGCTTGATAAAGTATAGGATTTCAGAACTTGATTATAATTCACACCAAATATTTTTATAAAATTGCAGCAATACATTTCAACAATAATTGTCCCTTAGGAAAAAAAAGTCTTAAAACATCATATCCTGACACAAATCAATAATATTACAATGTTTTCAAACCAATATAATTTCATGTTTTTTTCAATCCTAAGTATCATGAAATGGTTTGCTGTAAATCTGTCACTGGCTGGCTGGAATGTAACGCTATACATCGAAAGCACTGCTACTTCAGGTGAAGTTTGGACAGACAATCTGAATAATAAAAGGAAGCCACTTTGCCCCTTAGGCTGGAGGCTGCCTGAGGGGCTGTTATAACTGCCTCTTAGACAGTGTCCCCCTGGAGGCGGGGGAAGGGAATAAGGTAAACTGGACATTATTGGTATTCAGATGGTCTTTCCAAACCTTTCCCATATGTGCATGACAGCATACATTTTAAAATTTGAGCATTAAAGACAGAAAAATGCCCTGCTTCCTGCCACAACCTAGCAAGTTTGTATCTCAAGGCTTTGTCTGGCAAACTTTTGGAGTTAGCCTGACAAAACCTTTCATTTGAATATTTCTCATCTCTCAACATTTATCTGCATAAGTCATTACTCACAAAATGTAGCCACACTAAGGGGTAGATTTTCAAACCCCAGCATGTGTAAATCCGTTTATCACATGCTTGATGTCTTCATCTGCTTTGCCATGCCTGATGTCTTCATCTGCCTTATCACTTCTTGTTTCATGTTTCCGTCTGGCTTTGTCCTCTGTCCGAAAGGGCTTGGAATGGTCGGAGGACCATTCAGAGACCACCATTGCGTTGATGGTCTCAAGGAAGCTTGCAGGTCCGGTAGAGGACACACATCTCATCCCGCGCTGGGGAGCGCCCCCTGGCGCTCCCTTCCATCTGCAGTGCTACAAATTTTAAATTGACTTTTTAAAAGAGCAATAAATCCAAAATGTTCCTTGTGGGGAACCAAGATTTGATGACAACCTCAGATTCTTGTATAATAAAGACATCAACAGTAGTCAAACATTTGAGTATAATGCTAAATAAGGATGTTAATTTGGTAGTTCATATTTCCCTAGCAGTGAAACATGCTTTCTGTAAATTAAGAATGATAAAAAGATTTTGCCCTTTTTGGATTTCTAGTCATTTTGGACAATTGTTCTTGTACAGATTGGGTTGATATTCAGCTGTGGAGCAGCTAGTTAAATTAGTCAGAAACAGAATTTTTTTTTTTTTTTTTTTTTTTTAAAGGATAAAGCCTGGATTTTTCATTGGTAATTGATTAGTAAATGTATTGCTTTGAAAAAAAAAAATCAATCCAAGTGAAAGCATTTTGGAATGGTTCATTGGAGAGGAATGCTTATGTGGTCTAAATATGGTTTTATAAATATGGCATAATTTTTGCTGGAAGACTCCGGGGTGCTGGGCTCTTATTTTATGGTCATTGTCCTTTATGTTTTTATGGTATATTTTACAGTTTTGCAAGGGATGCATTATTTTTACCATGCTAGGTAATCTCTTTGTGACCAAGATAGAGTAGAAAAACAAATTAAATAAATAAATATAATATTGGTATTCATGGCAAAAACACCTTGAGGTACACATTCAAAAGATATTGGAAGTTAGCTGGACAAAGTTTTGAGTTTTAAATTCCTGCCCTGCACAATTCCCTACTGGGCAGGTAAATTCTGTGTGGGTAAACCACTATCCACACAAAAATTATATGCATTAAAACAGGGATGGTTGGAGGCATTTCTAGGGCATAGTAGAAGATTAACTGGTATGGCTGGTATTCACCATACACCAAAGAAAGGCCTGGATTTATCAAAATGCACTAAATATCGCATGTGATAGGAAAAGGGGCATGTTTTATCATACCAGGCAGTTAACTGCAATTTGTGCTAATACCTATGCGAACCACTATCTTAGTGCAAATTGCAATAACTTTTTCACACTTTGTGATAAGTGCCAGAATTGTTGTATTTCCTACATACAACCACTGGGGGGACCATGTTTAGTAGGTCTAAGCTGCCGGAGAGCCAGTCAGCCTAGCTGGCAGGGCCCTTCTACAACCAAGGGGGGGGGGGGGGGGGGAGGGAGAGAGAGAAAGAAAGAGAGAGAGAGAGAGACTAGCCATAATGCCCTCATCCTAGGTAGGTATTTATATCTCTATAGGAGGCCCACCTAGTATTCGAGGTGAGGTTTAGGTATTAGTGTAGGGGTTAGGGGTCACTTTGACATTCAAAATGAGACATACAAACAGAACAGTGCTCTCTTGTGAAGATTTGATGACCTTCAGAGTGAGAAAACTCAACCAAAGATGAGATTTGTGCAATGTTCTCTCAACCTAGCTTGATGGACTCTCAACCTGGGTATCATGAAGCTGAGAGAACATTGCACAAATCTCATTTTTGGGTTAGTTTCCTCACTCCGAAGGTCATCAAATCTTCACAAGGGAGCACTGTTCTGTTCTAACGTCTCATTTTGAATGTCAAAGTGGCCCTTAACCCCTACACAAATTACTAGGTGGGCCTCCTATAGAGATATAAATACCTACCTAGAATGAGGGCATTATGGCTAGTCTCTCTCTCTTTGTCTCTCTCTCTCTCTCTCACACACATATAGAAGGGCCCTGATAGCTAGTCTGGCTTGAGGAGCTAAAAAGTGCAATAAAGCCCTATCACACAGCTTAACACTAATGAAAAAGGTATAGTTAAAATACACATTAAAGCCATGTGATATGGCTTTGCAAAATTGTTAACCCAGCCCACTCAATCTCAAATCATACCCCAAACTCCTCTTTTACTTGCATCGCAACATGTGTTATGCTACTTTCACAGGCATTAAAGGGGCTTAACACATGCGAAAACACCTTATAGCAATTTGATAAATAACCCTGTTAGGTATTCAATTAAATCTGGTGAGAAAACTACCTATGCTAATTTTTTCTGGGAAAAGCTATATTCAATGGTAAACATATCTGGATAAGTCCTGCTGGCTATTCAGTAGAATTGTGCATTTATTTGCACTAAATGGGTAAAAGGCAATGTGTATTTTCATTTTATTCTTGGAGCCCTGAACCAAATAGAGGGTACCCTTAAATTTAACTAAAAATATGTATCTCATTTATCTTCCCATTCAAGTCTATGGCTGTGCTGAGCAAACAACTGGTAACTATAACAATCAACTGTGTGACATCGTAACAACCTGAGACCCAAGGCAGGACAAGTTGGCAAGGTGTCCAGATGGAGGACAAATCATCTTTTTAACTAGCTTAGAGTTGCCATCAGAAAGGTCTAAGCATAACAAGAAACTCTCTATTTGCATTCTGGTAGCTGGCAGAGAAGTATCTTTTTACAGAAGCTCTCTTAAAGTTGGAAAATAAAGCTCTTCTGCATTTGTCTCTCACTCATATGTCAGAAATAGAGAGGCAGTGGCACTGCTTTCTGTGTTCACTGGAGATAGGGTAGGTGTAAAGTAGAGATTGAAGCAATGCCACAGATTTTTTTTTGTTTCTGTCTGACATAGCATAGTACAGTGCAGTGAGGTTAGCAGCAGACAAACTAAAATGAAGAAGAGCTTTGCCAGTGTGCCAACCTTCTTTGTTCTGTTTTTAACAGTTGTGCTATGTGAAAAAGAAGTCAGTCAGCATACTTTATATAGATATGTGTGTGTGTTGTCTGTGTTTATGTGGTAGACATTTTTGCTCACATTAGAGAGATATTATGGTATCAATAAATTTCTTTGTGACATCAAAACCCCTTGTAAACACCCCAAATTCCATTGTGCCACTGTAAAGAAAGGACAGAGGATTTGCTGCAGAGCCAGCTTAGCCTAGTACTAGCCTAGTACTAGCAAAACTTTTATCCTACCTTTTGTGCCTGCCTCTGGGCAGGCACAAGTTATGCACACTGCGGTAATGGCTGCTGTGTTGGAAGCCTCTGGTCCCGCCCTGCCCTGCCCCTTTTTGAGAGCCCCGGGGCTTTACACGCATCACCTGGCCTTTTTAAAATAGGCCCGGCACATGTAACACCCCCCCATGCACATAAATCCTCTGGATTTACATACATAAGGCTTTGAAAATCTGCCCCGTTATGTTCTGACATGTTGATGGTGCATATGATTTTTCATTTCAGCTAATATTATGGATGCTGTGACATATCTCCTAATAATCAAGAAAGTAATCACAAACAGTTTAGTTTTCACATCACAAACCTCATTCTAAGATTAGAAAGAATCATTTTATTGTATCATGAAATGCCATATATCTTTCACAATAGCCATCAGCTCATAAGGATTATTTGTATAGCAGCTGTGTAAGAAAGTACTATATTATCTAATACTGTGTTTTTAGGTGTTTGTATTTTCATGAGAAGTTTTGGTTCAAAAACATCAGAATTGATTTACTTCCTGCCTGTGAGAAATAATGGTCTATTGAGTGAATTTTCAAAGGGATTTCACATGTAAAGATAGAATATGCATGCATAAGTAGCATGTATGTGAGTATATACCATTTTATAAACATTGTGAGTATGTATGCATTGCTTTTTCATGCATATATTTTACTGGGATAACACAGGTGAGGACTAGGGGCATTATAGGGTGGCGTTTAGAGGCAGGTATGGTAGCTGCAGTTTTGTAAGAGATATACATGTAAACATTACTCAGCTTATTCATGTACTTTTACACCTGCTAATTGACATGTTCAAGTGATTTCAGACTTGTCATCATTTTTTTGTGGGAGATATAGGAGAACTGATGCAGATTCTCGATGAAGTTCTAGAGGGTCTAGGTGAACTGGAGAAGGACAAGTGAACAAATGGAGATATTGGCAAACTTATAATTCCAAAAAATTGCACATACTTTATAAAATACATGCCTCTGTGTTTAATTCTAGGTGTGAATTTGGTCCCTGTCAAAATTATTTTATGCTTAAAATATGCATGTGTGTGTTTATAAAATGGGTAGAGAATATATGCATCTTTGCTTTGGAAATTTACATGCATACTGAAACATATGAACATATTTTCAAAGCAGAAATGACCAGTATTTTATGAACTGTGCAGCTCTCGCCACACAGTATGTAAAATATTAGCATTAATCTCTCATCATTTACTTACTATGCAATTATTATGATGCAGATACTATAAATTTGACATTTGGGCTCAATATATACAATTGTAATTATTATCTGGCATGTACAAAGGCAGAAGAACAAGTCTAACAAAATAAAGAGAGTATTATATACATTGTCTATTCTTTGCAGAACATCAGATGAAGCCAACAAAACAGTTTGCATTCTGTGTTATTTCTCAAACCCAGCCTGAAAATCTAATGTCCCAGCATTTTCTACAAACAATTTCAGCTGGTCATTTACAACCTTAACTATTTCTTTTACTATAAAGGAGATATTTGCAACTGCCCTATAATGCCCACAATCAACCTTATCTAAGGAAAGGCTCTTCAAAATAGGGGTTACTTTATCTCATTTTAATCTCCCTGGTAACATCTCATCACACAGGGAGCAATTTAACTGACAAAATGTCTTATTACATCTGAGAAGTAGTTCAGCAAAACTGCAATACAAGGGTCCAACAAACTAATAATATTTTGGATCCTATTCAGTGTTTGTCTAAGCAACTCTACTGAAATGGGGTCAAAATTCTCCAAAACATCAACATTCTTTCCTACACATCCCTCAAACGGAAAAAGTCCTATAAGAATATAGTTCCCTTTTAGCTTATAATCGCCAGATAAGGTTACATTTATTTGGGAATATGTTTCTAGATAAATTTAAACTTAACTGGCTATATTCAAAGAGCGTAGTTGATTAAGTGGCCACCAAAGAAAAAAGCTGTAGAACGGGCCTAGCAGCCCAGACTCCCATCCACCATCTGAATGAGCCAAAGATTGTACCTGGCAGCCTGATCCCCAGTCCCCTCAAGCCCCCCAAAGAATGAGTAAAAGAATAAGGACTCTCTGATCACTGCCTTTTCTCCTGCCTCTCTTCCACTTTTCCCAAAATGACTCGGATCTAGGCCCCTGCTACTCAAACTCTAACCCTCCCATCTCACCTGGAACCCTCCAAATCCCTCTGGTCAGCATTGCAGCCAAAGCAAAGTGTTAAGCCCGCAGGATCATGGGACAAGTGTACTGTGATCCCAGCTGAGCAAAAGGTATTGGAAGATGTCCTATAGGGCAGGGAGTTTTGGGCTATGATGATGGGAGCAGTGAGGGAAGGAGCCAGAGGTGAGTTATTTTTGACAAACTAAGGGCCTCATTTTCCAAGCCGCTCGCATGCGATAAGGGACCTTTCGCACGTGAAAAGTCCCTTATTGCGTGCGATACCAGGATTGGGGTGGAGTCGGGGGCGGAGTCGGTCCCGGAAGAGGAGGAGTCGGGGCGTCACCGGGGCCGACTCTGCGCCGATGCTGTGGACAGCGAAAAGGTAGGTGCCTTTTCGCTGCCGATTTTGCTCCCAATAGCTACACCTCCTATGGTGGCGCTATTGGGTGCGAAACCGGCAGCGATCGCACCGCGATGGTGCGATCGCTGCCGGCTAGTGCAGGCCCGCCCCCCGTTTTGGCCCCCCACCCCTCATCTTTTAAAATATCGCAGGCCTGCGATACTTTAGAAAATGAGGCCCTAAGGGATATGGTGAAGGGCCTGAGAGGCCTTGAACTTTTAATCATTGCTTTGGGAGAGACTGGGGTGGGGATGTCAGGCCACAACCTTTGGCTTACTGGGGTGGGGTGCGGGTGGGAGGACACTAGGCCTGCTTAGCTTTTTTTTTTTTTTATGGTGTATTCTTAACTGGCTTATTATTTGAAAGCAGTCAGTTAATTTTAGAGTTATCAATGAACACATTCCTGGATAACTTTAACCCCATTTTTGTCCACATCTACAGTTAGCTATTTGGTTTGCTCCCAAAACCCTTCCCACTTATCTGTATCAATAAGCTGGCTAAAATGTATCTGGATAAGTGACAGCACTATTCAAAATTAAGCATTTATCCATATAATTTTTAACTTATCTGGATAAATATCAACCTTTCTATGTATTATACTAAACAGAGAATCCCATGTCATAACTTAAGGGGTCTATGCACTGAAAAAAATAGCCTTTTTCTGCCTAGGTGTTCAAAAATGTAATGTGCACGCAAAAAAATGCCCCTTTATGGGTGATACACTACATTTTTGCACCACCCTGCCAAAAATTGTCCTATATTGCACCGAGCAGAATACTTTATGGCTACTATTCTGGTTGCACATTAAATAGCTTTAGTATGCGACTGACTTTTAATGCAGAGAACTTTATGTTTGTATTCTCAGATCCAGAAAGACTACCTAAAAGAAGGTCTGAAATGTGTCTTGTAGAAGGACAGCATGCATTACCTGTTTTTCCCAGAATACAAAAAATCTACAAATTTACTTACTGAGCCCCTCCTCCCCTATCCCAGTGACACACTATTGCAGTAAGACAAGACATCTGTTAAAGCAGTTCACTTGCTTCACTTTGCCTGTGCAGTGAATGATTCTATCAGCTGTCAACTGATGGCCTCTGAGAAGCTTATTAAATCCTTCCTTCCTTCCTCCTTTCTTTATACCATTCTCTCCTTCATTTTATTTAAAAATACCCATCCTTGAAACTGCAGCAGGTTACACACCATTCAGCTGTGTTATACTTATGCCGTCATTATCTTTTGTTTACAAATGTCTGAAATTCTAAGCCTTGAAACTACATCACTTTGCAATTTGCACAGCTGTGTTATCTTTTGTTTCTAGAGCATTTGTTAACTTTTGTTTATATATCAGCGTCATTTATATTATTTATAAAACTGTTGTCTTCTGTTGTGCTTGCAGAACAGCATCACCACATCTTCTGTGAGCCACAAAATAACTTTTGTTTATATATCAGCATCGTTTAGCTTATTTATAAAACTTTCTCTTTCTCTCTCTGTCTCTTTGTGATTTTCCATTTTCATCTGTTAGTCTGCATCCTGCAGAAAAAGGGGAGGTGGGAAATCACCACAGCTCACACACAATCTCTTTTCAATTTAAACTAGAAAATATTCCTACTAAATGTCCCTCACTGGTAAGGGGGTAAGCCTGGCTGTGAAAAACAATTTATCTCTCAGTTCTTACCTTTACATAAAGGAGGAAATTTCTAAAACCAAGGGTTTTTTTCTTTTTTGCCTGTTGTTCTTTACAATTTTTTCCACCCATTTTTATTACATTTTTCATTTTGTCTCTTCTTAGTATACACTAATTTTCTTTTAGAGCACACTATTTTGATTTAATGTGCATTCTTTCAAGTTAGTGTGCACTAAAAAAGTAGTGCATGCTAATCAAAATAAAACAAAGCAGAAAAACACATCTGCATCCCCAGGCTACCTGTAAAGCAAGTCCAGGGACCAATTCCACTCTATCTATGAAGCAAGAATAATCTAGAAAATTGCTGTTAGGATAGTTTGAAGTCCAAAAAGGGAATAGAAGCTCTGAAGGATATAGAGGCCTGGTATGTTGAAGGAAAAGAAGCTATCTGTGTTTTTTCTTTAGGGGCTGATGTTTGACATTATAATGTTAACAGTTAATATTCATTACTGTGGTTTCATTTTCTCATCATGTTACAAAGATATCACATGAAATTCTGCAATTGAAGAGGTCAATATTCTAAGCCATTTAGCTGGATAACTCACAAGTTATCCATTTATATTGTACATTTTTGAATACTGAGATACTTATTCAGCTAGATTTTGCCTAGATAAGAACTTAGGGGCAGATTTTAAAAACTTGCGCGAGCGCGTACTTTTGTTCGTGCAGCAGGCGCGAACAAAAGTGCGCTGGATTTTATAAGATACGCGCATAGCCGCGTGTATCTTATAAAATCCGGGGTCGGCGCGCGCAAGGGGGTGCACATTTGTGCAACCTGCGTGCGCCGAGCCCAGCGCGCGCTGCCTGTTCTTTCCGAGGCCGCTCCGATTTCGGAGCGGCCTCGGAGGGAACTTTCTTTCGCCCTCCCCCCACCTTCCCCTCCCTTCCCCTACCTAACCCACCCCCCCAGCCCTATCTAAAACCCCCCCTTACCTTTAGCAGGCGTAAATTTGCGCGCATCGGCCGGCTGCCCCGCTCCATGGTCCGGTCCCGGGGGCTGTTCCAGAGGCCGCGGCCACGTCCCCGAAACGCCCCCGGGCTGAAACCACGCCCACGTCGCCGACCCCGAAACGCCGCGCCCCGCCCCCTAAATGCCGCCCGACACGCCCCCGACACACCCCCCGACAGGAAGCCCCGGGACTTACGCGCGTCCCGGGGCTTTATGCGCACAGGCGGCCTATGCAAAACAGGCGCGCCGGTGCGCGAGGGTCCTGCGCCCGTAAATCCAGAAGGATTTACGCGTGCAGGCCTTTGAAAATCCGCCCCTTATTGTATGGCTAAAATCTAGCCAGATAAAAAAATAAGAGGTATTCCAGATTCACTTTTGGAAGGAGTTTAATTATCTGGCTAACATTTGAATTTCAGTGCTATCTGGCTACTTTAATTGCATAACTTTAGAGCTGCTTCAGAGCCGGATAACTAGCTGCATAACCACCCAGGTACCTTCAAAATGTCTCCAAACAAAGTAGCATTGAAAAAATAAATAAATAAATAAATAAATAATGGTGGCCTGTGGTCCAATTTTTTCACTTCGCTCACCAAATTAAATATATGGCCCTGTCATGCTGTGCACCCCCCAAACCCCTCCTACATTTATCAAAGAATTGTGGTCCACAGGTGGGGGACCTCCTCACCCATTCCACATTTTCATTTACATTTTAAAATCCATGACCCTCTGCCCTGGATCCTGCCAGCCACCTGCTGTCTCACTGCCCCAGGCCACACCCATAAAGCCCCCAGGGACCCCTCATCGGCCTTTGTGCTTCCAGCAGTGCTTCTGACAGGAGCGGCACTGGAGCGCTGGGAGCAGCTTTATGCCTCACTCTCAAATGGATTTTTTTTTTTTTTTGCCAGGAGAGGACAGGGTTGGGGGCACCACTAGGGTCAATGGACAGCGAGTGGGTGGGAGGGTCCGGAGGAAATCTAAATCAAAATGGGAGGGGGGTGAGGATGGGCCAGACCTGCAAACTGCAACACTTTTAATGAAATTTAGGAAGGGTTAGGGAGGCAAGGCTGCATGGCATAGCAGGGCCATCTATTATATTTAGTAGAGGAGGGAATCATGCTATAGGCCCCTTTATTTTTCTCACTTTTATTTTTTGACAGAGCGACTTCACCAGATATCATTGAAAGATAACCAGTTAAGTAGTTAGTTATCCAGCCACACAAGTCTGGATGACTAAAAAAGCTAATCGGTTCTTTTCAAACATAGGACCTGATTCACTAAGTCTTATGTTAACTTTTAAACAACTGTGTGAGCGTACATGTACGCACGTATGGAGGCTTGTGCAAATGGACATGGCCATTTTATAACATACATGCGTATATACTTATATGATATAAAATCAGCTGAATGTATGTACGTGTCTGTGCAATTTTGTATGGATGCACACTTGTGGGCACAAATGCCACCATTGCAGCTTAAGTGGGGAGATTTTATTGCATACACGTGTCAACACAATTACCAGTTTCCCAGTCTTGTCCCAGTTCGCCCAGATAAACTCCCCCTAATTAACATTCCTCCCTTTTTACCTTATTAGCCCCGACCCATCAAACCTTGCTGACTAGCTCTGATTTTTTTTTTTATTTTAAAACTGACACGACATCCTTAGCAGAAGTAAAGTTAAGCAGAGGGCACCCTGGTGCGTACTTGTGAATGTAAATACTTGCGCACAAATTTCAAGTGACCTTCCCAGAACACCCATGCTCTACCCAGACCATGCCCATGCCCTGCCCATTCTTTTAACTTTTTCATTTGTACGTGTAACAGGAGATATATGTGTACTCGGCCACTTCTTAAAATCCACGCAGTGCGCGCTGGTCCAGACACATGCATATCTCGTGGCTTTGGTGTGGGTAGGGCTTTTCAAATTCACTTTTAAGGGTTTTTCCCATAGACACAAAATGGGAGAAAATCTTTTATGAATTTGGCCCATAGTTGGTTAGGGTTTTCAGTTATCTGGGTATGTTTATCCTGCTGAATTTCTGGAATAAGTTATCTGCTAATTTTAACCGGATAAATTGTCCACTTATTGGACCTCCTTGTTCTTCCCTCATCTGAACTGACATAGCTAACATCGTATGTTTAAGGTTTTAATGCTAGTTTTTAAAGTTTTCAGGAAGATGGGCAGGAATATCTGAGAAACTATTGTCTTTCTCTGTGCCTGCTCAGTTATCTGTTATTCCTTCAATGAATGCATGTTGGCTGCAAGTAACCCATTTCCAGGCATTTGTTTTATTTTTAGGCTCTTTGCTATTGAACAGCTTCCCACCTTCTCTTAGACAAGAATGTCATATGATGGCTTTCAGAGAAAAATTACAGGCTCACTTATTTGTTGAAACATGCCTTTTATTTAGTTATTTATTTGCTTATTTTATTTAGGCATTTTATATATCATCATTCCAAAAGAAAATCACAACTAGAAACATAGAAGAAAAATTGTTAGAAAAAAACTAAAAGGAGCAGCTACAAAAGTAAAAAATGTCCAAGAGGCGTGGTCATTGTCAAAAAATACCATTCTAGAAGCACAGTCCAGATGTATTCCACACATTAAGAAAGGTAAAAGAAGATAAAACGATTACTGGCATGGTTAAAAGGGGAGGTGAAAGAAGCTATTTTAGCCAAAAGATCTTCATTCAAAAATTGGAAGAAGGATCCAACAGAAGAAAATAGGATAAAGCATAAACGTTGGCAAGTTAAATGTAAGACACTGATAAGACAGGCTAAGAGAGAATTTGAAAAGAAGTTGACTGTAGAGGCAAAAACTCACAGTAAAAACTTTTTAAAATATATCCAAAGCAGAAAGCCCGTGAGGAAGTCAGTTGGACTGTTAGATGATTGAGGGGTTAAAGGGGCACTTAGAGAATATAAGGCCATCGCAGAAAGATTAAATGATTTCTTTGCTTCGGTGTTTACTGAAGAGGATGCTGGGGAGGTACCCGTAATGGAGAAGGTTTTCATGGGTAATAATTCAGATGGACTGAATCAAATCACGGTGAACCTAGAAGATGTGGTAGGCCTGATAGACAAACTGAAGAGTAGTAAATCACCTGGACCAGATGGTATACACCACAGAGTTCTGAAAGAACTAAAAAATGAAATTTCATACCTCCTAGTAAAAGTTTGTAACCTATCATTAAAACCATCCATTGTACCTGAAGACTGGAGGATAGCAAATATAACCCCAATATTTAAAAAGGGTTCCAGGGGTGATCCGGGAAACTACAGACTGGTTAGCCTGACTTCAGTGCCAGGAAAAATAGTGGAAAGTGTTCTAAACATCAAAAATCACAGAACATATAGAAAGACATGGTTTAATGGAACAAAGTCAGCATGGCTTTACCCAGGGCAAGTCTTGCCTCACAAATCTGCTTTACTTTTTTGAAGGAGTTAATAAACATGTGGATAAAGGTGAACCAGTAGATGTAGTATACTTGGATTTTCAGAAGGTGTTTGACAAAGTTCCTCATGAGAGGCTTCTAGGAAAAGTAAAAAGTCATGGGATAGGTGGCAATGTCCTTTCGTGGATTGCAAACTGGCTAAAAGACAGGAAACAGAGAGTAGGATTAAATGGACAATTTTCTCAGTGGAAGGGAGTGGACAGTGGAGTGCCTCAGGGATATGTATTGGGACCCTTACTTTTCAATATATTTATAAATGATCTGGAAAGGAATACGACGAGTGAGATAATCAAATTTGCAGATGACACAAAATTGTTCAGAGTAGTTAAATCACAAGCAGATAGTGATAAATTGCAGGAAGACCTTGTGAGACTGGAAAATTGGGCATCCAAATGGCAGATGAAATTTAATGTGGATAAGTGCAAGGTGATGCATATAGGGAAAAATAACCCATGCTATAATTACACAATTACCCAGCTGCACACCCATCCCTTGGTCAGACCACTTCCGAATAGACACACGATGCACAATCAAAGACACCCCCCCCCTTCGCAACCCAAAAAAACAATAACATTTCGCAAACAAGGCAAGACTGACGACATCTTTGAAGCCCTTTCAAAAGAACTCCCTTAACATAGACCTCACTGACGCGAACACAGCCATATCTTCATGGTTTCAAATCACCTCAAACATAGCAGATAGACTCTGCCCATCCCACACCAAAGAAATCAAAACAAACAAAAATAATAAGAAACCATGGTATACAAATGAACTTAAAACCATGAAACTCGACCTCCGCAAAATTGAAAAATCCTGGCGGAGGAATCAAATCCCCACCACCCTAGCACAGTTTTGCACCCTTCTACACACCTACCGAAAAGCCACCGAAAAAGCAAAGAAAGACTTCTATGCCACAAGAATCCATCAGTTCCAGTTCAACCCACAAGCCCTCTTCCAATACATAGCCAGCCTTATCACATCACCGGACAGACATAACCCTGACAACGACGATGAAACAAAATGTGAAAAATTAGCATCATACTTCCACACTAAGGTACAGACCATTATGGCACGTTTCTCACCTCACCCCAATCTTCCGAACATAACAACACCCAACAATACTCCTACTGACCACTCCGATCCTGTCACACAATTGCATCCATCCACACAAACCTCAAACACCACCCTCTCAAATTTCGAAAACACATCTGCACTAGAAATTGAAACCACTATCAAAAAAATCAGACCCGCCTATCATCCCTCAGATAATCTGCCCACCAAAACACTACTTACAAACCCCTCTTCAATTGCCAAACACATCGCAAACGTCCTGAATAAATCTATCACACTCGGCCAGGTCCCAACTGAACTTAAACAAGCCATTATAAAACCTATACTCAAAAAACCAGACTTAGACACCACTGATCCAGCTAACTATCGCCCAGTGTCAAACCTCCCGTTCCTCTCCAAAATAGTTGAAAAAATAATTAATAGACAACTTACAGACTATATAGAAGACCACAATATTCTCTCATCATCCAAGTTTGGTTTCCGTAAACACCATAGCACAGAAACCCTACTTATCTTCCTCTCAGAAACCATACTCAAAGCCCTGGACAAAGGACAATCCAACATACTTGCACTACTAGATATATCGGTGGCATTCGACACAGTTAATCACAACATACTCATTAAACGCCCCATGGAAATTGGCATCTCGGACACTGCCCTTCTCTGGTTCCAGTCTTACCTACACGACAGGAGCTATAGGGTAAAAATCGGTCGCATTGAATCCAAACCAGTCAGGCTATCACAAGGAGTACCACAAGGCTCATCCCTCTCCTCAACCCTTTTTAATATCTACCTCTTACCCCTCTGCCTACTGCTCTCCAAACTGGGCTTCCAGCACTTCATATATGCAGATGACGTGCAGATACTCATACCTATAACCGACTCTATCTCTAACGCAATGAAGATTTGGAACTCTGCTTTGTCTGAAATAAACAAACTACTCACTGACAACTTTCTGGCACTCAACACCAACAAAACCGAACTACTCATCCTCTCTCCCCCCAACATTCCCACACTCAGCCTTTCTTCCCCCTCGCCACCATGCTGCCCTCCCACCCAATTTGTCCGCAGCCTAGGCATATGGATAGACAACCACTTTAACCTCAAAAAATTCATATCTACCACTATAAAAAGCGGATTCTTCAAACTACACACCTTGAAGAGAATCAAACCACTATTACACACTTCTGACTTCCGAACAGTACTGCAGGCCATGATCCTATCCAAACTGGACTACTGCAACGCTATCCTCATAGGCCTTCCAAAAAATACCCTTCAACTGTTACAGCTCCTACAAAATGCTGCCGCCCGCATTCTCACAAATACTCACCGTCATGACCACATCACCCCAGTTCTTCAATCACTACACTGGCTCCCAGTAACCTCCAGGATAATCTATAAATCCCTCACCCTCATACACAAAGCCATTCACAACCAAAACATGCACTGGTTCCCTGAACATCTCCATCTCCACAACCCAACCAGACCAACTAGAAAGCAGCACCAAGCCAAACTCCTGACACCCTCCCCCAAAGTCATCAAACACGCCACGATCAGAGAAAGATCATTCATCATAGCAGGCACCTCCCACTGGAACAAAATGCCACCCCACCTACACCAGGAACCTTGCCATAAAAAATTCAAACAGAATCTAAAAACCTGGCTCTTCAAACTAGCATACCCCGACTAACCGATTACTCCCAAAGGTACTTACCCGACCCTCACACCCCTCCCGACTGACACGCCTATCTATCGAACTTAACCCCAGACCCCCCCCCTCAGCCCTGCCTCCTCCTACATCCCTGTTCCCCTTCCTCCCACCCTCCCCCTTCCCCCCCTCACCCCCTCCATCGTCCCTCTACCTTGGACTCACCGCTTACATCCCATCACCTTGTTAATAGTTAAAAAACCTCTTTCCTCTACTCTCCTTAAGAGTTAATTTATGTAACTACCTGTCTCAAGTTGACTTAGTTTTCTTACTCTTTGCCTTACATTAAATTATTGTAAAGCTTGTTGCTATGTTATGTTACATTGTGAACCGGGGTGATGTTTTTAACGTGCCCCGGTATATAAAAATCTTTAAATAAATAAATAAATAAATAAATAAATAAATGTTGGGTTCCATATTAGGTGCTACAACCCAAGAAAGAGATCTAGGCGTCATAGTGGATAACACATTGAAATCATCAGTTCAGTGTGCTGCGGCAGTCAAAAAAGCAAACAGAATGTTGGGAATTATTAGAAAGGGAATGGTGAATAAAACGGAAAATGTCATAATGCCTCTGTATCGCTCCATGGTGAGACCGCACCTTGAATACTGTATACAATTCTGGTCGCCACATCTCAAAAAAGATATAATTGCGATGGAGAAGGTACAGAGAAGGGCTACCAAAATGATAAGGGGAATGGAACAGCTCCCCTATGAGGAAAGACTAAAGAGGTTAGGACTTTTCAGCTTAGAGAATAGACAGCTGAGGGGGGATATGATAGAGATGCTTAAAATCATGAGAGGTCTAGAACAGGTAGATGTGAATCGGTTATTTACTCTTTCGGATAGTAGAAAGACTAGGGGCACTCTATGAAGTTAGCATGGGGCACATTTAAAACTAAATCGGAGAAAGCTCTTTTTTACTCAACGCACAATTAAACTCTGGAATTTGTTGCCAGAGGATGTGGTTAGTGCAGTTAGTGTAGCTGTGTTTAAAAAAGGATTGGATAAGTTCTTGGAGGAGAAGTCCATTACCTGCTATTAAGTTCACTTAGAGAATAGCCACTGCCATTAGCAATGGTAACATGGAATAGACTTAGTTTTTGGGTACTTGCCAGGTTCTAATGGCCTGGATTGGCCACTGTTGGAAACAGGATGCTGGGCTTGATGGACCCTTGGTCTGACCCAGTATGGCATTTTCTTATGTTCTTATGTTCTTAAGAGATGGCAGAAAAGGACCTTATGGCCCATCCAGTCTGCCCAGCAAGCTCTCATGTTTAGCAGTTACTCAGGGCTCTTGTTGTTTACTATCTGATTCCAATTTCTTTCTCTCCCCCCCCCCTGCTGTTGAAGCAATGTTGAAGTTGCATCAGAAGTGTAGTATCAGACATTTTGGTTAAGGGTAGTAACCGCCGCAACAAGCAAGTAACCCCCATGCTCTTGTTGGTTACTGTTTGAGTTCAATTTCCTTACCCCCCACTGACAATGGTCAGCAGGAGACAGTTTTTCACTATCTGATAGTTTAATCTGTTTTTATTAGGGATGTGAATTTGGTTTTGACGAATTAGGAAATTTGTACGATATTTCCTAATTCATCATGTATCGGTAAATCGAAAAACAGATTGCATTTTCCCCAAATTTTCGGAAAAAATCAATTTTCGATTTAGCATGCACTAACGGGAGATAGCGCGCACTAACTCCCGTTAGTGCATGCTAATGATTAGCTGATAGCGTGCACTAATGTGAGCTAGCATGCACTAAAAGGAGTTAGTGTGCGCTAACACCCGTTAGCGCACACTAAACCAAAAATGATTTGCCAAGAAAAAAAAAAATACTGAACCACGGGAGATATGAAATTTCCTGTGGTTTTACGAAACTGAAAGCAGAAATGATCACCGGTACAATGCACATCTCTAGTTTTTATCAGGTCTTATAACGTTTCCAAACTGTAAACCACTTAAAATGTCTATGGTTGCAAAACTGGGGTGTACATTTTTTAAATAAATAAATAAATAAATACATATCATTGGATGCTTTCTCTTATTAAGTTTGTGTTGTGTGTTATCTTGATGTTCTATGTTTGTTACTGTGATCCTCTCTTTTACGGCTTTGATGAGAAAGGCAGACAAGAAATGTGTAAATAGAATAAATAAATAAATATGGTCACTAACCGCTGTAAGCTAAATTTTATATAAAAAGTTTAATCTTCTTTTGCAGTAAGTACTTCTTTCCTTTCCTCCCCAAAGAATGGTGTCTTCATGATCAAAAAGGAGGCAGTGGAAAGCAGCAAGGGACAGGTAATGTGCAAGAGCAGAATAATCAAACATTCTGCTATACATTTTAATTGGAGGTGGTTTCTGCTTAGTCTATAAAGCATGCAATAATGTACATATACATGAAGTAATATGTCTTTCAGTATGAAAGTGTTCACACATTTTGATAGAGATATGATCGTAAATACAGTTTTGCTGAGCTTGCTTGCGATGTATGTTATAGCACACACCATATTTGAATCTACAGTACATTGGCTTGAAAAATCATTTCACTGAATAATTGCCCAAAAAAGATTTTTGGGATGAATAATTTGTTTTCTAAAACATACCACATTTTATATTTGCAGCCTTGACAAGTGTAGGAGTACCAGGCAAGCAAAGAGAGACATGGCAGCAACCCTCTGCCCCTGGAACGTAAAGGAGGAATTGGTAGGGATGTGCAGAGGGACCGCATTAGTTGCATTCAGTATTCGTATTCATCGGGAGGCAGATACGCTGCATTCGGCAAGGGGGGCCCCCGATACGTTCATTCTTATTCGTTTCCCGGCTAAAATGTAATTAACTACAAACCCCCACCCTCCTGACCCCCCAAGACTTACCAAAACTCCCGGGTGGTCCAGATGGGGGTCCGGGAGCCATCTCCTGCACTCATGCCGTCGGCTGCAGGTATTCAAAATGGTGCCAATAGCCTTTGACCTTACTATGTCACAGGGGCTACCAGTGCCATTGGTCAGCCCCTGTCACATTGTAGGAGCAATGGACGACCGGCACCATCTCCTGCACTCACGCCGTCGGCGGCCGGTATTCAAAATGGCGCCGATAGCTTTTGACCTTACTATGTCACAGGGGGTACCGGTGCCATTGGTCGGCCCCTGTCACATGGTAGGAGCACAAGATGGCGCTGGCCGTCCATTGCTCCTACCACGTGATAGGGGCCGACCAATGGCACCATTAGCCCCTGAACATAGAAAGGTCAAAGGCTATCTGCGCCATTTTGAATACCGGCATCCGACGGCATGAGTGCCAGAGATGGCTCCCAGACCCCCGCTGGACCACCAGGGAGTTTTGGTAAGTCTTGGGGGGATCAGGAGGGTAGGGGGGTTTGTTTAAATTTGCTCCTTTAGACAGCCAAATAATTTGGTGAAGATTTGTTGTATTCGTGGGGAATCGCGATACATTTCGCTTCCCTACGAATACAACAAATATGGCCCTATACGTTGCGGATTACCAATACATTACAAAAGAATGCACACCCCTAGGAATTGGTGGCCATATCCCACTGACTCTGCGTCTGGTAGGCGAAGATAAGGCAGTGTGCATGTAGTTCATGTGAAGGAAAAATCTGCTGCTTCCTGCATAGGCTGCGAAGAAGTCGGCAACATCCTGCTCAGACCTGTTGGGGGAAATGGGAAGCTATCCCATCAGGGTCTGTGTGAAAGAGGTTTATTTACTTATTACATTTCTTATATACCACCTATAATAGATGTCATGTCCAGGATAATAAGGAGTTAGTTCTGTCCTGCCTAGCCCAAGTGGGGGAAAAGGTGGCAGCGTCCCCCAGCACATGGACTGACAGGTGGAATAGATGGTGGTGTCTGCTTAACCAGGTGGAAGAGAGACTGTGTCCCGATAGAGCAGGAGTCAGAGATTGCTTGACAAATTTTTTCTACCATACTGGCCTGAATATAAGGAGTGATAAACCTATGAAATATCAAAACCACCTAACAGCAATATATAATTATACTTCAATCACAAAAGAGAACACAACTTGTTTGATTGCTGCACCGAAGACATTTTTTTCAAACCTCTACTGTAAGATATTTTACTGTCAATATAGACATTTTTTTAAAAACTAATTTGTAAAGCCTACACGACTGTGGTGCAAAATTTATTGTGATAAATGTGTGATCATTAATTATTTTTTTAAAATGTTTATAGGAATTGGTTGAAGGTTTCATATAATCATGTAGGCGTCCCTGCACCACAAATGCATGTTATATTCATTAACCTCAAACCTCCTCCTTATGTGAACTTTTCTCTTAAATAATATTTTTTACTTATTTTTTTCAAATAAATGTATGTGACATCCAATAAAGTTGTTCTTATGGACTTCAAACTCTCAGTGTGCTCTCCGATGACGCTGTGTCATGATTACTTTAGTAGTGTGGTAAGTACCCCAAACCCATCTGCTATAAATCAATCTGTTCTTCAAAGTCTCTGAATATAAGGAGGTCAGCTTATGTTTGCATTAGGAGTGTGCACTGATAAAATGTTTGGTTTGGTTCATTTCATGTTGTTTTTCTCCCGTTTTTCATTTTTTAATGGTTTTGTTAGGAAGTTGTTGTTTTGTTTTGTTTTTTTTGGGGGGGGGGTTAAAATTTTTCATTTAGTGCACATTGTTTTGATTTGGTGAGCACTATTTTTTTTATTTTGTGTGAACTATTTGAGTTTGTGTACACTATTTGAGTTGCAGTAATGTACACTAACTCAAATAATATGTATTAAATTGAGAGTGCAACGAACAAAAAGTTTAAAAAACTCAAACTTTTGTGAATTTTTTTATCATTTCAGTTTAGAAACAATATGAAACAAAATAGGCAAGGTAGTTGACATTGTCTATGTTGTTAAAAATTATAGCAAAACCCCAGTTTGCATCATCTTATAGTCACACCAATATAATGTATTCTATAGCAGTACCATAAATATAGGAGTTAGTTTTCAAAGGAGTAAAGTGTGTAAAAGTAGCATATATGTATGAAAAGGTGCATATGTTTTCATGTGCTATTGTAGAAACAGAAAAAAATATATGCATTTGTTTTGTTTCATTCACACATTTAACTGGACAAAAAAGGGGCATTGTAGGGATAGGCTATGGTGGAGTCAAAAGGAATGCACATAAGTTACTATTTTATAAGAGATTTATGCAAATACATTAGGCAACGTACGAATTTTAAAAGTACTACATGCGCCAAAGCCTGGAGATATGTGCATATATCAGCCCAGAGTGTGCCATGTGGATTTTAAGAGGCACCCGGATATGTGCATATCTCCCGGTACGTGAGTAAAAATTTTTTTTCATAAAAGGGGCAGTGCAAGGTTGTGGTATGGATGGTGAATAGGTAGGGCATGGGCATTCCAGGAAATTGGAATGAAACCAACGCGTAAGTATTTACACACACCAGCGTGTCCCAGGGTCCCTATCCGCTTAACTTTACATCTGCTATGGATGGCATGTAAGTCATGAAATTAAAAAAAAACAAAACTAGGCTAGTGAGCAGGGTTTTAAGTATTGGGGCTAATAGGGTGGCATGTTAGCTATGGGGTTAGGAAGTCCTTTCCTTTACTGGAGTGAACTGGAAAAACAGGTTGCTGCATCGGTGAGAGAGCACCTAGTCATAATGCCCTCATCCTAGGTAGGTATTTATATGTCTATAGAAGGCCCACCTAGTAACTCGAGGTGAGGTTTAAGTATTAGTGTAGGGGTTAGGGGCCACTTTGACATTCAAAGTGAGACGTACGAACAGAACAGAACAGTGCTCTCTTGTGAAGATTTGATGACCTTCGGAGTGAGGAAACTCACCCAAAGATGAGATTTGTGCAATGTTCTCTCAACCTAGCTTGATGTTACCATATAGCACTTTGATAAATGACCCCCTATGTTTGTACCTGAGGCAATGGAGGGTAAAATGACTTGCCCAAGGTGTGACAGCAGGACTTGAACCCTGGTTTGTAGTCCACTGCTCTAACCACTAGGCTACTCCTCCACTCTTGCATGCATGATTGTAAAACTGCACACATATACGTCTATATAGATGATTTTATAATATGTGCATATGTAAGCACGTATGTTATAAAATTGCCAAGTCCATGTGTGTGAGCCGGTAAATGTGTGTACATATGATCTAGTGCACAGGTCTTAAAATTCACCTTTATTTACTCAGTTTTACACCTTTTAATCACCTAGTGCAATTGATATCAGGCTCATCTATTTTCTGCCATTGTTGGTTGGGAGGTCTGGATAACCTGGGTGGAGTTTAGGGTAAAGTATTAGGATCAGCTTGCTGAACTGGAGATGGACTGGATGAACTGAAGGAGGTGTTGTCAAACTGATGATTTCACTTATATTAGCATGTTTTGAAATACTATAAGCTGACTTATGCATATAAATCACAGTTTTAAGTGAGCAGTTATATATTTCAGCATAAAATATGCATGCATATGTTTATAAAATATAAAATATGTATAGAATGTATATGCTTTCAATGCATTGCAGGTATTTATGGAGAATAGAAATAAACATATTTTATAATCTGCCCATACCTGATACACACAGGTTATAAAATACTGTAGTAGATCTCCTTGCAGCCATCAGAGAATCATACAAAGGATCTCTCCATGTACCTCCTAACAAAACTTCACGCCTCACCGCAACCAAAGAAAGAGCATTCTCGATAGCAGGTCCCTCTATTTGGAACAATTTACCTCCGTACCTCAGACAGGAACCCTGCCTACAAACATTTCGAAAAAAACTTAAAACCTGGCTATTTAGCCAAGCTTTCCCTTAATCTATTCACTTTCGGAACTCCACATCTCAAGCCTACAGGACAACTTACATAGTGATACCCTTTTTATCACAATGGTTATCCCTCTGTCTTTCTCTTTCTTCTATTCCCAAGTTCGATCTCCTTGTTATATGTAACTTTTTTTTACCTCCTCTGATTATTTTACTGTTAAATGATTGATAACAATGTTTTTTTTCCCCTTGTTCCATGTAAACCGATTTGATATGACACCTGTCATGAAGGTCGGTATATAAAAGAATTAAATAAATAAAATAAATATACACATATTTATGGGGTTGCACGGAGTTGTTTGAAAGTTATTCTCATAGATAGTGGTGCTTATATTAGCTGAAATGTTTCTTAGATTCTTCTGTATATAATGAATTAGAATATAAGTTAATGCTTTGATATTATACTGTAAGTTACTATACATGTGGGCAATGAGAGTGAGTGAAATATGATTAAATAAGGATGAGAGAGATGGAGTAAAAAGAATAGTAACAAAATAACCCACCTAATTGGAGTACCTCATTCAAAAGAGAAACATTTCATACAATAAATATTTTATCAAATGTCGATAAGAGACCTTCACAATAAAGAGCAACTCTTACTGAAGAGCAGTATAGATCTCACCCATGCAGGCTGATTATTTACTCCACTAAAAAGATTTGCAGCTCTGCATTTTAATCATAGGCCTTGTCATTTTTTCCTTGAGGAAGTGCAATTCTTTTTAATGGAGTAAATCATCAGCGTGTATGGGTGAGATCCATACTGCTCCTCAGTAAGCTTTGATCCTTATTATGAAGGTCTCTTTCATACATTGTATGATCTTTTTATTATGTGTTAAAGATAGTTATTCAGCTGAACTCCAGGGAATTTTACAACAAGCAGCTTTATTTTCAGGTGAAGATACAATACTAAGCAGTGCGATGTGGTTATATTATATCAATCTGAGTAAACGTCTTATTAGATATGAATTACATTCATTAATATTAAAACAGCATATGATTCTTTCAGGTATAAAAATAAACACAAGACCATTATTGTTTAAAAAGAAGACAAATCATGTTCAATAATGACTGGCTGTACTTAATAAGTGTTCTACTGATCTTATTTCAATTAGAATGTAAGATATCCTACATTTACTTACCTTAGTCTATGTGCCTATTTGTAAACCGTTGCGATGGTATATAACTTAGCGACGGTATAGAAAAGTTTTTAAATAAATAAAATAAATAAATAAAAAAAATAGTGGATTAACCAAACAAATGGCACAGAATGTTACAACACAAATAGGGGAGTTAACTAATCAAATAAAAACAGAGATGTTTCTAGATTCTTATGAAGCAGCACTTAATAGCCATAAAATAAAAGAGGATGTGGTTAGTACAGTTAGTGTAGCTGGGTTCAAAAAAGGTTTGGATAAGTTCTTGGAGGAGAAGTCCATTAATGGCTATTAATCAATTATTCTTAGGGAATAGCCACTGCTATTAATTGCATCAGTAGCATGGGTTCTTCTTAGTGTTTGGGTAATTGCCAGGTTCTTGTGGCCTGGTTTTGGCCTCTGTTGGAAACAGGATGCTGGGCTTGATGGATCCTTAGTCTGACCCAGCATGGCAATTTCTTATGTTCTTATTGGGTGGGTGAATGGAAGGATCAAGGGATGGGCGGTGGGATAAGGACTTACTTTTCTTTTATACTATGAGGCTTATGCACTCATTTAAGCACTGTTTAAAGTGCTTGATGCATTTTAATTGCATAGTTTTCATAAAACTGTTACAGTATGCACATCATTAGTTTACTATGTTGAAAATAAACCTAATGATTAATGCCCACAGTAAAAATTATGAAACAATTTTTAGTTTATTTGCATGCTTTTATCATGTCCGCTCTTTTAAAAACAACTTTTGAAATATATAAATCCTTCCTTTCCTTTATTATTCACTGATTATTCTCTCTTCATGTAAACAGCTGCTTGTCCTTCTGTCTGTTATCTATAATTTAAATTAACCACTCAGATGTATTTCCTAACCACTACTTGTAATCTCTGTCATAAAAATATATATTTTGACAGAATAACAGGTAATGTAACCACACCCAGTTTCTGCAAGAATTCACGTCAATATTTGTTTTTTGAGTCAAACTAAAAACATCAAGGACTAGTTGCTTGAAAAAATGTTCCTGTCAAATTCAATCCCAAGGTCATGAAAAAGGAAATACCAGTACCCAGAAGTTCATTCTGCAGTACAGTGTCAGCACAAGTGGCAGATTTTTTTATTCAGATTGACGAGTTTGTAAACTAGGTGAGACTTGACAGGGAATGAACACTATACTTCTTTGTTGTGATGTAAATTAAATTTGACATATGTAAATAATAGCCTCTTTGCAACTAAGGAATCACAGATAAATGCAATGAATGGGAATTTATAATGGAGAATTGAAATGGTAATGAATGCTGTTCTTAACACATTACAGTTACATTTCCTGATCACCCTTGGCTATCTAAATTTAAACCAATTTATATTCAAATTTTGAAGATAGGGATTAATGTTTGCAAAAACAATTTTAAATGCCATTTTGGTCAGGGGAGGATTTTGAACTAATAATAATGGAAATCAAACACATTCTTAATTATTTCCTTTAAAGTTAAAATGTAAGTTTTTGCCATTTAATATACTCCTTTTCTCAGAAAGGAGAAACAATTTAGTCCTTCAGAACTTATCCAGAGGCAGGCTAAAATAGCATCCACATATTAGGGTACCATGACTATTATGATCACCTTAATAAGGTGCAGAAATGCTTTTTTTGATTGGCTGGCCATATCACTAATATTTGTGTATTTATTTGCCTGACAGGAAGAGGTAAAGTATAATCTATACTTCAAATGAAGCACTGCCAGTTTTCAAAAGACCCGCAAGCCTTCTGGGCACACCCATCCGGTGTTTCCACTACCCTGGGGAGAGAAAATGTAGCTCTCTGTGCAGAGACAATAACATTGTATTTTTGCCAGTTTGGAAGGGGTGTCCTGATCATCTAAGGGATACCCTGCCCCCTTAGGGACTCTACTTTCCCATTTCTTGGAGGGTAGAAGTTTCCCATGTTCTGGTGCCAGAGATTTCTGCACAGATTGAGGAAGATATTGTAAAAGTAAGACTCTGTGGTGCTGTGGATTAATTTATTTGTACCATAATCCATCAGTGATTTCAACAGTAAAGATTTTATTTTTAGACTCTAATTCAGAGGCTCCGGAGGTTTTATTTGGCACATTCAGCACACTTTATGACATACAGATACCCCTCTCCCAGGGATGAGAACCAAGATATAAAGGGTCACTCTTAGCACTTGGGTTCTTAGAAGTAAATCCCCCCCCCCCCTCCCTACACTCAACACAGAATCAAGGTCCTAGAAGTAAGAGACTGTGTTCAAGCTAGATTGGTAAGATTCCAGCCCTGAAGAGCAAAACAAATACTTCCATGACCCTATCGGGTAGTAATCCACACCCAGGGATGGGGTTACACGTGGTCGAGCATGAGAGTAAATCAATGCTGTAGGACAGTGCTTTTGAAGAAGGTCCTTGGTGCAAACCTTACCAATCAGGTTTTTAGGACATCCACAATGAATATGCATGAGATAGATTTGCTTACAATAGCAGCAATGCATGTAAATCTCTCAGGCATTTTAATTCTGATATTCTGAAAAACTGACTGGCTAGGTGTGCCCCCAGGACAGGATTGAGAATCACTGCTGTAAGGTATCCAGAATTATGCTAGTGAAGAGGATACTGTAGTGGGAAGAAAAGTGTCTAATCAATATCACGTAGCTAAACATAAAAATAATTGGGGAGAAAAAGCAAGGGCATGGTGTAATACGCCTAACCTATCTTTGGCCAATAGAAACAGAAGAAATTGAATAACTCAGACAGCCTGGTCTATGGCACAATCACAGAGCAGTAAGATTAGATACAAGGCAAACCATTATCACATAAGGACATTTTTGAGATGGTCCTTATAAATGTAATGGCCCTTCTAGGATCATTACCAGTAGGGCCTTGTGAGATTGGAAAATTGGGCATCCAAATGGCAGATGAAATTTAATGTGGATAAATGCAAGGTGATGCATATAGGGAAAAATAACCTATGCTGTAGTTACATGATGTTAGGTTCCATATTAGGAGCCACTGCCAAGGAAAGAGATCTAGGTGTCATAGTGGATAATACTTTGTAATCATTAGTTCAGTGTGCTGTGGCAGTCAAAAAAGCAAATATAATGTTAGGAATTATTAGGAAGGGAATGGTGAATAAAATGGAGGATGTCATAATGCAACTGTATCACTCCATGGTGATACCGCGCCTTGAATACTGTGTACAGTTCTGGTCGCCACATCTCAAGAAGGATATAGTTGCGATGGAGAAGGTGCAGAGATGGGCGACCAAAATGATAAAGGGGATGTAACTGCTTCCCTATGAGGAAAGACTAAAGAGGTTAGGGTGGTTCAGCTTGGAGAAGAGACAGCTGAGTGGGGATATGATAGAGGTGTTTAAAATCATGAGAGATCTAGAATGGGTAAATGTGAATCAGTTATTTACTCTTTTGGATAACAGAAGGACTAGGGGACACTCTATGAAGTTAGCATGTAGCACCTTTAAAACTATTTGGAGAAAATTATTTTTTACTCAACACACAAACTCTGGAATTTGTTGCCAGGGGTTGTAGCTGGGTTTAAAAAAGGTTTGGATAAGTTCTTGGAGAAGTCCATTACCTGCTATTAATCAAGTTGACTTAGAAAATAGCCACTGCTATTACTAGCATCAGTAGCATGCGATATACTTAGTTTTTGGGTACTTGTCAGGTACTTGTAGCCTGGATTGGTCACTGTTGGAAACAGGATTCTAGATTTGATGGACCCTTTGTCTGACCCAAAATGGCAATTTCGTATGTTCTTTATGGCCTGGGTTAACTCATTTAGCAGGGGACAGTGTAGATTAGAATGGTAGGGGAGGTGCCATTTGGTATAGTCCCTCTCTTTGAGGGAGCTGGAATGGCTATCACCTTTTGTGGGTTTTTGTAAGCAGCTCTCTCATGGGCACTCTGGGGCAGTGTAGTTGGTTTTTTTGAAGTTATAGGGGGTGTGGGGAGCTTTTCTGAGTTAGATTTTTGGGGCCTACTCCTAGGACACATGCAAACCCTTCCTGGAGTTTGTGAGTTAGGTTGGGGATTTTTGCGGCCTGCTCCTAGGACACAGGCAAACCCTTCCTGGAGTTTGTGAGCTAGGTTGCGGTTTTGACAGAGACCTTTATTTGTAAGAAGCCTAGTGAAACCCCAGATGCTGACTGGAGGGAGGGCATGGGGAACCCTCTCCCTGGGAAGATCTGCCCCTCTGCCACCTCCGTGAGGACAGGGTGGTGATCCGAAGTGAGAGCCTTCTGGTGTTTTTTCTTCAGTTTTTGGGAAGCAGGATTTTGTTCAAGATCTGGGAGGAAGGTTTTTTGCTCCTCTTCCTGTCCATTCTGTTACGAGCGCTCTCGGGCGCGGTCGTCGTAAGCGGGTGGTGAGCCCTTGGGCCATGGCAGGACTCAAGGAGGAGCCCCAAGCCACACCGTGGAGGTGAGCTGAGCAGGCATGGTGAGCCAGGCAGGCAGGAACAGAAGCAGGGAGTCCGACCCTCAGCCGGACCTGCATGCCCATGGTAGCCAACACGGGGAAGTTGACTAATGAACGGTCCTCCGACTGTTCCCGGCCCTTTAGGACCTGCCGCTGGGAACGGCAATGGGCAGCAGGCCGGACAGAGGCGAGGGCAGACAGAGTCCTTTACAGAAGACATCAGACGGGGGCTGAAGCAGACATCCAAGACAGGCTAAAGCAAGACGTTGGAGACATCAGGGCAAGGGCTGAAGCGAGACATAGGAAAGATCCAGGTGGGCAGGAACTCCGATGCTGGGATACTAACATCCGAAGCCCCTTCGGCTGGCAGAAGCTCAAGAGCCCATGGGACGAATCCCTCCTGTTGGCCACTCCAGGGCCCAACAGGACAGAAGGCTCAGGAACCGGACGAGGACGTAGGTCAAGGCAGAGACAAGAAGACATCAGGGCACGGTCAGAAACAGACATCGAGACAAGGTACCATCTAGAGACGGCAGACCACGGAGGACCTGGATCAGGGGAGGCCACAGACAACTGTGTAACCCAATCCAAAGGCCAACAGGAACTAACAAGCAAGTCCTTATATACTGGAGGTTGTAGGCAACTCCATGGGAGGAGTTAGACAGGACCGCCCCTTGCTGGCCCTATAACTGGGGAAGAGAGCTGCGGGCCAGCCCCTAGAGAAACGGGCGTGGCTGGAAGCAGGAAGTCCAAACACAGGCACGACGCCACAGGAACAGCTAGGCCTCTCAGGCCCTGGAGCAAGTCCCGGATGGAACACAGGCGAGGCCCTGGCTTCAAGGCGGCCTCTGGAGGAAGGTAAGATACCTCCTGTAGCGCAGCAACAGGGGGGATCGCAACACATTGCAAGGAGCATCCAGAGCTGCATGTTCCAGAAGAGGTCCCTTCCATCAGGGATTCAAGACCAAGGAAAGAGAAAGATCAAGGGACATTTGAGAAACTGAGTTATATCAAATAGGGACCTTTGAGGACACCCGCTTGGAGTCTTTACCCCCTGGGGAGAGAAAGGATTGGACTCTCTGAGCATAGACTGCATTCATCCTTTTTACCAGAATTATAAGGGTTCTTCCTGTCCCAACAAAGGATACCATGCCCACCTGGAAAACTGAGACCCATGCACAGAAAGAGAGAAAAGACTGTATAAGAACTAAAGATCATTTGTGGTGCTGGGAACTGTATTTTATTGTGCCAAATAGCATCTGATTACCCATCAGTAAAGAATTTATTTTTGGACACTAATCCATAAGAACATAAGAAATTGCCATGCTGGGTCAGACCAAGGGTCCATCAAGCCCAGCATCCTGTTTCCAACAGAGGCCAAACCAGGCCACAAGAACCTGGTAATTACCCAAACACCTAGAAGATCCCATGCTACTGATGCAATTAATAGCAGTGGCTATTCCCTAAGTCAACTTGATTAATAGCAATTAATGGACTTCTCCTCCAAGAACTTATCCAAACCTTTTTTGAACCCAGCTACACTAATTGCACTAACCACATCCTCTGGCAACAAATTCCAGAGCTTTATTGTGCATTGAGTCTCCAAAGTCTCCAAAGTGTTTATTGGCACCCACAGCACACACAGTGAGGACAAGTACACCTCTCCCAGAGTAAAGAACGTTTAAAGAGTCACCCTTAGCACTCTGGGCCCTGAAAGAACAATCTACACCCCCCCCCCCCCCCCACCAACAAAGGATCCAGGCCTTGGAGGTAAGGGGCTATGTAGTTCCAGCTCTGAAGAAACAGTACATACCTTTATGGCACTATTGGAGTGCAGCCAGCTCCTGAGGATGGGGTTACTTATATTATGTTGTGCACTAGTATAGATCAAATTAAACATCAGCTGAGAAAACAGAAGTAGACAATAGCTAGTGCACTATGTTGAAACTGCAAATTTTACTTTTAGGGATAAGTCATGTGGCAGGCTGGTGAATTGTTCTGACATTGACTATATTGTGATGATAAAGTAAATCTAGCAGACCTTGCAGCAGTTTAAAATAAATTGGACAATGAAGACAGGAAAATATAATTGCACTTCTGTAATGAGAATAAGAATGATTAACGTGAGCAAGCACCACAGTGTGTTGGCACAGAATAGTCATGTATGTGACTATATTAAATAGGAGATAGGGCTTTGTTATACTACATATTAAGTTTCTGAATGGAAGATGTGGCTAAAAGAGAAAAGGTGGGGGGAGGGAGGTGGCATTATGTGACTGCAAGGAAGAGCTTAACTCATGGGAAAAAGGCATAGAGTATGGTGATAGATACTCTATCTTCCTTGCTGCCAATAGAACAAAAGCAAATATCATTAATTCAGGTAGTTATGGCCTGGTTAAGTGCCAAATATTAGAGATGTAAGGTAACAATGGTAATGATACATATATAATGTGCCAGGATAGACCTACCAACAAATGCATAGCCTTGGAACCATGTTCATAGAGGCAAATAAATCATTTCTCCTTTTCATGATAAATAACTAATAGATCTGCTGGTAATGCCACCAAGTAAGGGAAATTGGAAGAGATTGTCTGTTTGGAAATTATGGAGTGTAAAACAATGAAACATCAGAGGAAATGTGGTACAATATTATTGCCTTGTTAGAAATCCCAAAGAGACAAAAATGCCATGGGGCAAGAAGTGAGAGATGGTAATGGCTCTGCAATATTAACTGCCGGTTGCCAAAACAGAAGACAAGTGACAGGATGTGCCAAATTTATCTGTCCGGGAAAGCCGAGTATTGTCCATAAAATGTCTGAAAAGTAAGGCTGTCACTGTACTCCATTGCCAAAATACATGCTTGATTAAGCACATCATAAGCACTGAGGCACAAGGGGTTGAGTGGACAATCTATACCAAATCATATTAACAGTTGGAGAGTTACTATATCTGTCCAATGCACACCAGACTGCAAATACATGTGGCACAGATGTTAAAGGAATGGCTGCTCAGAAGCAATAAATGACTTGCTGTGCAAGACAAACTATAACTGATATTTTATATACAGCTAGATACAGAAAACCTTGATATGCATGAGATGTCTTAAAAACCAAGGTGACAGGTATATCAGTGTCATAGGATGGCCACAATAGAGAATAGATATCTAGATGCGCTAAGTGACTTGGTAAAGAAAGGAGCAGATTAAAGATATTGCCATGTGTCTATATGTTGAGATGCAACAAGCTGTTCCAATGCAAAATGATGCATGCCTCATTGCCAGGGGCAAGCCATAGCAGATTAAGCTAGCAACAAAGGCAAGCCACAGAAGAGCAAGACATTCATTGAGGCTAATCTGTGGGAATAATCTGGACAGCAACCCCTTCTGGGAAGCAATACTTCCTGACTTTCATAGATGCTCAGAACAACTTATTCCAATTATTCCAGATCAAGAACAAACTGCACAAACAAGAAAGGAGTATATATAGTATAGCCACTGAAGTGTATCTCACAAGAGTTGAGTGTGAAGCCACACAAGCATATCTTGTACTATCATTGGACCAGCCATGCTGCAATTTATCTGCAGAATGGCAGACAAAACCATGCCTAACAGTCCATAGAAAGTGTGGTGGGGATGTAGAATTAAGCACATGCTGCACACTGTTGGTGATGGAACAGAGCATTTGCTGAACGCAGCATCTTCAGAAATTAAATGAAGGGTCACTAATGACAGTGAAAACTATCCAAACTTTGGCAGGTAAAGCTTCAAATTGTTCACTGTTGGGAAGCAATCCAGTGAGAGGAGAGGAGAGGATCACCTTGCTGGTGGCTGAAAGGAATCAGTAAGTTTTTTGCTTGGAAATGTTGTGTTTGTTTGTTTTAAAGTATTGGGGAGAAGTAAACTATTGAGGTATATTATTTAGTGTGTTTGTGCTTTTAATAATCAGTAAGGCAGCTAATAAGCAGAAGTTAGTGTGTGTTTGTACTTTCCAAGCCTCCCACCCCTTTCCCACAAACCCCTACCTCACCCTTTAATTTATAGGCAGGTGCTATTTTCACACTAAAAAGAAATCAGCCTTTTGACTTCATTTCATGAATTCCCCATACTTTATTGAGAGTTTGATCATTCCCCTCTAGGCCACTGCCAGACATAGGGGTAGATTTTCAAAAAACGCGAATAGGCGTACTTTTGCTGGCGCATCAGGCGCCAGCAAAAGTATGCTGGATTTTAGTAGCTACACGCGGAGCCGCGCGTATCCACTAAAATCCCGGATCAGCGTGCGCAAGGCTATGAATTCTGTATAGCCGGCGCACGCCGAGCCGCGCAGCCTACCCCCGTTCCCTCCAAGGCCGCTCTGAAATCAGAGCGGCCTTGGAGGGAATCCTCTAATGCCCTCCCCTCACCTTCCCCTCCCTTCCTCTACCTAACCCACCCGCTCGGCCCTGTCTTCACCCCCCCCTTATCTTTCTCCGGGGATTTACGCCTCCCGGAGGGAGAAGTAAATCCCTGTGCACCAGCAGGCCTGTTGCGAGCCGGGACGCGACCTGGGGGCGGGTACGGAGGGCACGGCCACGCCCCGGACCGCCCCGGGCCGTAGCCACGCCCCCGTACCCGCCCCCAAAACGCTGCCAACACGCCCCCTAAACGCCGCGACGACCGGGCCCGTCCCACGACACGCCCCCAACACGCCCCCCTCGGAGAACCCCGGGACTTACGCGAGTCCCGGGGCTCTGCGCGCGCCGGTAGGCCTATGTAAAATAGGCTCACTGGCGCGCAGGGCCCTGCTCGCCTAAATCCGCCCGGTTTTGGGCGGATTTAGGCGAGCAGGGCTCTGAAAATCCGCCCCATAGTGAATAAACTAATACATTTAAAGATCACTCATTAGACACATTCCTACTCCCATAGCAACCTAAAACTTAACTAGGAACTGAACAAATTTGAGATGAAGGCAGCAGTCCAGCAGCAAGAGTGGGGCCTCCTAGTTTTTTGCATCGAGTGTCAAATGTATGATTTTTTACCCGCCGGTGAGTAGTTGTACATGTATATCCGATGCAAAGAGCTCCTGTCTCTTAGAGAACAAGTCTGATCTCTGGAGGCTAGAGTGGCAGGCCTGGAGGAGCTCAGAGAGACAGAGAGGTATATAGATAGACCTTCAGGGTCATAGTAGCCAAGTCCCAACTTCAGACTGGCAGCCTTGGTGTTGCCTCGAAATAAGAAGGTCTCATGATTGGAGAGCATCAACCTGGTGCAGCAGGAAAGGATCCTATAGCAAGGACCTGATTTCCAGGTGGTGCATTGTCCTTTCTTACCGAGGATGTGTCTCCAAGGGGTTCTACCCAGGAAGGAAGGGTTACGTTGGCCTTCATAGTTGGTGATTTGATTATTAGGAATGTAGACAGCCAGGTCGCTGGTTGGCGTGAGGATCGCCTGGTAACATGCCTAGCTGATGCGAAGGTGGCGGACCTCATGCATCACCTAGATAGGATTTTAGACAGTGCTGGGGAGGAGCCGGCTGGCATGGTACATGTGGGCACCAACGCCATAGGAAAATATGGGAGGGAGATTCTAGAAGCTAAATTTAGCCTCTTAGGTAGAAAGCTTAAATCCAGAACCTCCAGGGTAGCATTCTCTGAAATGTTCCCTGTTATATGCGCATGTACCTAGAGGTAGGCAGAGCTCCGGAATCTCAATGCGTGGATGAGACGATGGTGCAAGGAAGAGGGATTCAGTTTTGTAAGGAACTGGAAACCTTTTGGGGAAGGGGAAGTCTCTTCTGAAGGGATGGGCTCAACCTTAACCAGGGTGGAACCAGACTGCTGGCGCTAACCTTTAAAAAGGAGATAGAGCAGCTTTTAAACTAGGACAAAGGGGAAAGCTGACAGTCACTCAGCAGTACATGGTTCAGAGGGAGGTATCTTTAAAGGATACTAATGACACATTATAATTAGGGCATCCCAACAGTGAGGTTCCAATAATAAGAAAAGTAGTCCAAGTGCTTATAACTAAATACTCACCTGAGGAAAAAAAATCTAATTTATCCCTATCAATTAAAAAACAGAATGAAAATACAAACAAAATCAAACATTGAAATGTTTGTATGCTAATGCCAGAAGAATAAGAAATACGATGGGAGAATTAGAATGTACAGCAGTGAAAGATGACATAGACTTAATTGGTATCTCAGAGACATGGTGGAAGGAGGATAACCAATGGGACAGTGCTATACCGGGGTACAAATTATATCGCAATGACAGAGAGGAGCAGCTGGGAGGAGGTGTGGCACTTTATGTCCAGGATGGCATACAGTCCAACAGGATAAATATCCTGCATGAGATTAAGGGCTGGATTTTCAAAAGGTTACATGCGCCGAGCCTACTTTCAACAGGCCTGGCGACGCACATAAGCCTCGAGACGTGTGTAAGTCCTGGGGCTTGCAAAAAGGGGCAGAGAGGGGCTGGGGTAGGGCGGTCTGGGGGCGGAGTCAGAAGCTCCCAGAACAGCGGCCATTTGCCGCTCTGCCGGAGATTGCGCCCCGGCAGTTGGTCGGCGTGCACAACAAAAGTAAAAACAAGAAAAAGGTAGGAAGGAAATGCGGGGGAAGTAGGGAATGTGGGAGACAGTGTGGCTCGGCACATGCAAGGTGCACAATTGTGCACCCCCTTGCGTGCACTAACCTCCGATTTTATAACATGCGCATGCATGTTATAAAATGGGACGTACATGTGTGCATGTCGAGTAGTGCACGCACATGTACGCCCACACACAGGTCTTAAAATCTACCCCTAATGCAAAATCAAATCTTTATGGTTAGAAATCCCTTGTGTGTTGGGGACAAGTATAGCGATAGGAGTATACTACCGTCCACCTGGTCAAGATGGTGAGACTGACAGTGAAATGCTAAGAGAAATCAGGGAATCTAACCAAATTGGTAGTGCAGTAATTATGTGAGATTTCAATTACCCCAATATTAAGTGGGTAAATATATCATCGGGACATGCTAGAGAGGTAAAGTTCCTGGATGGAAGAAATGACAGTTTTATGGAACAATTTTAGATCTAATTCTCAGTGGAGCACAGGATTTGGTGAGAGAAGTAACGTTGCCAATAGTGATCATAATATGATCAAATTTGAATTGACTGGAAGGGGGACAGTAAGAAAATCCACAGCTCTATTGCTAAACTTTCAAAAAGAAAACATTGATAAAATGAGAAACATTGATAAAATGAGAAAAATAGTTAGAAAAAAACTGAAAGGAGCAGGTCCATGCAAGAGGCACAGAAGCAGAAGCACAGTCCAGATGTATTCCACACATTAGGGAAGGTGGAAGGAAAGCAAAATGATTACCGGCACGGTTAAAAGGTAAGGTGAAAGAGGCTATTTTAGCCAAAAGATCTTCATTCACAAATTGGAAGAAGGATCCAACAGAAGAAAATAGGATAAAGCATAAGTGTTGACAAGTTAAATGTAAATCATTGATAAGACAGACAAGGAGAGAATTTGAAAATAAGTTGGCCGTAGAGGCAAAAACTCACAGTAAAAACTTTTAAAAAAATATATGAAGCAGAAAGCCTGAGAGAGAGTCAGTTGGACAATTAGATGATTGAGTGATTAAAGGAGCACTTAGAGAAGATAAGGCCATCATGGAAAGATGAAATGATTTCTTTGCTTCTGTGTTTACTGAAGAGGATGATGGGGAGATACCAGTTTCGGAGTAGGTTTTCATGGGTAATGATTTAGATGGACTGAATCAAATCACAGTGAAACTAGAAGATGTGGTAGGCCTGATTGGCAAACTAAAGAGTAGTAAATCACCTGGACCGGATAGCATATACCCCAGGGTTCTGAAGGAACTAAAATATAAAATTTCAGATCTATTAGTAAAAATTTGTAACATATCATTAAAATCATCCATTCTACCTAAAGACTGCAGGGTGGCTAATGTAATCCCAATATTTAAAAAGGGCTCCAGGGGCAATCTGGGAAACTACAGACCAGTTAGCCTGATTTCAATGCCAGGAAAAATAGTGGAAATTGTTCTAAATATCAAAATCACAGAACATATAGAAAGACATGGTTTAATGGAACAAATTCAGCATGGCTTTACCCAAGGCAAATCTTGCCTCACAAATCTGGTTCAGTTTTTTGAAGGAGATAATAAACATGTAGATAAAGGTGAATCAGTAGATGTAGTATACTTGGATTTTCAGAAGGTGTTTGACAAAGTTCCTCATGAGAGGCTTCTAGGAAAAGTAAAACGTCATGGTATAGGTGGTGATGTCCCTTCATGGATTACAAACTGGCTAAACATCAGGAAACAGAGAATGAATAAATGGCCAATTTTCTCAGTGGAGAGGAGTGGACAGTGGAGTGCCTCAGGGATCTGTTCTTGGACCTGTGCTTTTCAATATATTTATAATTGATCAGCAAAGGATTACAATGAGTGAAGTAATCAAATTTGCAGATGATACAAAATTATTCTGAGTATTTAAATCACAAGTGGTTTGTGATAAATTGCAGGAAGACCTCGTGAGACTGGAAAATTGGGCATCCAAATGGCAGATGAAATTTAATGTGGATAAGTACAAGGTGATGCATATAGGAAAAAATAACCCAAGCTATAGTTACACGATGTTAGGTTCCATATTAGGAGCTACCACCAAAGAAAAAGATCTAGGCATCATAGTGGATAACACATTGAAATTGTCAGTTCAGTGTGCTGCGGCAGTCCAAAAGCAAACAGAATGTTGGGAATGATGAATAAAATGGAAAATGTCATAATGCCTCTATATCGTTCCATGGTGAGCTTGTACCTTGAATACTGTATACAATTCTGGTCGCCACATCTCAAAAAAGATATAGTTGCAATGGAGAAGGTACAGAGAAGGGCAACCAAAATGATAAAGGGGATGGAACAGCTCCCCTGTCAGGAAAGACTAAAGAGGTTAGAACTGTTAAGCTCAGAGAAGAGATGGCTGAGGGTAGATATGATAGAGGTGTTTAAAACTATGATGTGATAATAGAAGGACTAGGGGGCACTCCATGAAGTTAGCAAGTTAGCAAGTGGCACATTTAAAACTAATAGTAAAAAGTTATTTTTCACTCAACGCTCAAACTCTGGAATTTGTTGCCAGGGGATGTGGTTAGTGCAGTTAGACATAGACATAGACTTGGATACTCGGGAGACTAAGACAAAGACTTGGATACTTGGAGGACTAAAACAAGGACTCAGGATACTCGGAGGACTCAGACAAGGATTCTGGTTGCTCGGAAATTTCAGGCAAGGATTAAGGTTGCTTGGAAGTTTCAGGCAAGGATTCAGGAGTCAGGCGAAAGTACTGGGTTAGAACTGCATCGCAGCTACCCTACACAGCCGCCTATGGCTGGTCACGGACCACACAACATGAAGCAGACTCCAGGCGAAGAAGTGGAACTGGAGACTGGAACATGATGAAGATTCAGTAAAGGCCTGCACCAGGGCACGTGCTACACAGCCGCCTGTGGCTGATCATGGAACACGCTGGAGTGGAGCAGGTTCTGGCAGAGTTTTAGGTATGGACAGAAGTAGGCACAAGGAACTCCGAAGACCGGGACAGGATTCAAGACTCAGGATACTTAGAAGCAAGGCATTAAAAACAGGAGTCTTCCGGAGGCTTGCACTGCAGACAAGAAGAAGGCCTTGTACCACGAGGCACCCTACACAGCCCCCCATGGGCTGGTCACGGACCACAAGGGTGACATGCCAGGAGAGGTGGACAGACGAGGGACTTGGGTACTGGACGAAGAGTTGAAGATGAGACGGACGAAGTCAAGACAGAAACACCAGACATCAGAAACATGGAACAGGGTACCTCGGACACAGGACATCAGGACATCTGGACATGGAACATCTGGACATGGAACATCTGGACATCAGGAAAATTGGACATCAGGAACATCAGAAACACAAGACAGGTGACAAGGGAGCTCTGATGAGGGATGAGACCAGGACCATCAAAGAGATGAAGTTCAGGAACACAAAGAACAAGGAACGAAGATCCATCTAGGCACAGGAAGACCACGGAGGACCTGGATCCGAAGAAGACCACAGACACTGTGAAGACCGGATCCGAAGGCCCTGAGGGAAAGAAGCAGAGTCCTTTTATAGGGCAGATCCAGGGAAAGGCTGATGATGTCATCGCTGAGGGCTGCGGGGCTTTTCCCACCGCTGGCCCTTTAAATGTGCTGAAGAGGCACACACCCATGCCTATGGAAAAGCAGGAAGGCTGAAGACAACAGCAGCGTCCCAGCCATGTGGAAGGCCCAACAGGGAGCGGTAGCAGCAGCAGCAGCCCTGCCGCAAAGAGAGAGAGCAGGCAGCAGCAGTGGCTCCATGCTGCAATGAAAGACTCCTGGCAGTGGCACTAGGACCATGGGGGAAACAAGAACACTGTGGCCCAGCCTGCTGTGAGGGACGGCAGTGGCGGCGGCCTAGTTCAGAGAAGGTAGGGGACTGCCCGTGGGGCTGCTGAAGGGAGGATCCTAACAATAGCCAATACCAATTGGAACATATTGCTAAACATGTATGTTCATGCTATTGTCCCCAGTACCTGTTCCCCCCAAAATCATCCATGCTCTAGTATACATGCCCCCTACCTCTAATCTTGGCCTCTCCTCCAGTCATCATAACCACCATTTGGAGGGGGATCAGGGCTCACCTTTCTTTGTGAACTACACTCATCGAGCAAATCACTCTCATCTGTGCTTTTCTCTTCCACCACCATATCCTGAATTTGTGCTTTCCACCATGCTTCGAGATTTGCCTGAGTTAGGACGTCAAACTCCCTTTCTGGCTTAATTAAAATCTAATTTAAAAATTCACATTTTTGAAGTGTTTGCAAACATAACTTGTTCTTTGGAGTAAATAAACTTCACTATAGACTTTCTTGTCATGCATGTTTCTTTGGTCCAGTTTGTAAGCTCCATTGAGCTGGGTCCACCTTATGTGTATCTGTACAATGCTGTTAATGTCTAGTAGAACTTTAGAAATGACAAATAGCGCTAGCAATAGTAGTAATGAGATAAATGTGAAATAAGTATAATCTGGTAAAGCCACGTTTAAATTGACAAATGCTGCAGTGAAAGTAATTTTCTTTAATAGCAGCGCAAAATGACACCAAAACTAATTTTAAATCTCTTTCCCTTCCATTTATATGGAATCAAAGAGTAAAATGAAAAATTGTTGCCTGGTGCAACTTCCACAATTTTTCATGGGGAGGAAAGAACAATTATAATTTTTCCTTCCAGAAAATATAATGGGAGAGACATGGACACAATGGAGTGTACCTGAACTAATTCCCATTTTATGCAGTAATAAGTATATCAGGGTAGAGGCCTCAGGGAGGTCAATAAACATGTCTAGCTAGGTAGGTAGATAACCCTTTAGGGCAGACCCTAAGGAAAAGTACATCAAACTAAGGAAGAGTATAGAGTGACTCTGCCTCTTAGGTACTCTCTGTATAATTTGGATTAATTTCAATAACTTTTGTATTCTTCCAAAATATGTTGAATACCTCTTTGTATGCAAGTATATATTAGACCAGTGTTTCCCAACTCTCTCCTGGAAGCTCATCTAATCAGTTAGATTTTCAGGATTGCCATAATGCATATGCATGAGATAGATTTGTATAACCTGGATCTCATGCATATGCATTATGGATATCCAAAAAACCTGAATGGTTAGGTGTCCTTCCAGGAAAGGGTTGAGAAACAACCGTATTAAGACTGTTGTTCTCCTAGAAGAGGCCAAACACTCTGAGGGTGAGTCAACCTATTAGTACCTAACCTACTGTTTTTTTTTTTCTCATACTTTTTGTCTATGAAATGTTTTCTATGTAATCTTTAAATCTTTTCTAGATCTCAATTCTTGCTTCGGCTCAATGATAGAGGTTTTTCACTAATCAGACAGGAATGCAGAGATTGCATTTAATGAATCAATACTTTTACTGACTTAAATAAGAGATAAATAATTTAAAACAGAAGGTTACTTGGGAATTGTAATTTGTTTCTCAAAGGTAATGTGTTGGAGATTTACCTATATTTTATTTTTAATCAAATAAGACAGATACCCCTTGTACTTCCTATTCTGCATTAAAAAACAATATTATATCAGTTATGACATAAAAATAAAACATATTATATTAATTTTTGAAATGAAAATAAACTTTTTATAAAAGAAAGTATTTTTTTAATGTATATGGTTCCATGATTATGTTAAGTAGGTCTAACAGAGGTAATTTAAAGGATGTGCTTTGAATTAATGTCATGAAATATAAGCTTTATATATATATATCAGTGGGCAAGGGATATTACTGTTTATGTTATTTCACTATGAACTTCCAAAGAGAATGGAAGTTTTCTTTAGATGTTTGAAAGGTTCAACGGAATGATGAAGAACAAACAAATCTTGTTATCTTGTAAAAACAAAATGTCACTATCACCTTGCTGTAGAAATAGGTAATGACTTCTCTCAGTCAATAGTTTCCAAATTTACTTGGACAAGTGGTTCTTCTCCATTTACTTTCACTAATCCATTTTCCCCAAATACTGTCAAATAAAAGTAATCTGAAACAAAGAGAGATGCATGTCTTTCTGGTCATATTTTTTTCTGATTTCATTCTGGCCAAGGATGAGTATTTAACAGATAATGGTGGAGATTCCTTGGTATTCAAATCATATTAGTCTCTGGATACTAACCTGCATCCTAATGCTCCCTCCAAAGAATGACTAGGTGTGTGCCAATATTTTTTGTGTGAGCAACAATTTTTTTAAACCAACAATTTTGAGCGCCAGTATTAGGAATGCATTTTTCTATATAGCACAAAGAAAAATTTATGTGAATAACAATATAAAAACCTGTGAGCGATGTTCACGCATTCAGTTGAAAGGGAAGTTTGATCCCATAAGAGATACAGAGGTGGAGGCTGTATGCATTTTATTATTTTACAAAACCTGAATTAGAGAGCATTTATAGACTCAATCTAACATAAAAAGCTCAGACGTAAAATTATTGCTACAGCGGTACCCAAAACACCACTATCTTGTGCAGTTATAACATCAAAACTACCAGAAATTTCATACTTATATGAAAATACACAAAGTTGTGAGTTATTTATTTTCCATGTAAAGATTTTGTAAACTACCAGTGTACCTTTCCATCTCTCTATCAGGTCATTCATCAAAATGCATTATAGCACTAATGTCATAATTCATGCAATATTTATCATAACATGAATGCTAATGTATTCAACGGGGCAGGATCAATGAAAATGAGGGGCATTATCACACACTGGAAATAACTGCACCTTTTTTCCTGGCATTAAACTGTGCAATATGCCCAAAACACAATTTGTGATAAATATTACAAATTCCATTTTGGAGAGAGAGAAAGAGAGAGACTCTTGGGTGGGATGTATAGTAGTCAACTATTTATACTGCTATAAGAGGGCCAGCTAGTAACCCGAGGTGAGGTTTTGGTGGTGGTCTAGGGCTCTGGGGCCAGATTTTCATGCAGAGTGAGATGTATGAACAGCACAGTAGACCTCGGTGATGATTTGACATGATTTGGAGTGAGGAAAGTCACACAAGATGAGATTTCTACAATGTTCTCTCATTCTAGCTTGATGGACTCTCTCATAGTACTATCAAGCTAGGGCGAGAGGACACTGAAGTAATCTCATCTTAGTTTTACTTTCCTCACTCCAAATCACATCAAATCTTAACTGAGATCCACTGGGCTGTTTGTATATCTCACTCTGCATGTAAAACTGGCCCCAAAACCGTAGACCACCACCAAAACCTCACATCGATGCACTAGCTGGCCCTCCTATAGTGATATAAATAGTTGACCAATATGAAAGCTTTATAAAGAGGTCCTCTTTCTTTTTCTCCCTCTCCCCCCTAGTAAGGAAATGCCTATCTAGGTACTTCACAAGTATCAAAATACAAGTATCACAGGCAATAAACTACCCATGCAAAGCACTATGGGGGGTCATTTATCAAAGTGCTATACAGTGTTTTTGCATGCAAAAACACCTTTAATGCATGTGAAAGCACCATAATACTTGATGTGATAGAAATGAGAAGGTATTGGTGTGTGACTCATGATTTTATATCAGAGAGAGAGAGAGAGAGAGAGAGAGAGAGAGAGAGAGAGAGAGAGAGAGAGAGAGAGAACCTACCTGTAATGCTCTCATACTAGATAGGTATTTATATCTCTATGGAAGGCCCACCTAGTAACTCAAGGGGAGGTTTAGGTATTAGTGTAGGGGTTAGAGGCCACTTTGACATTCAAAGTGAGACGTACGAACAGAACAGTGCTCTCTTGTGAAGATTTGATGACCTTCGGAGTGAGGAAACTCACCCAAAGATGAGATCTGACTAATGTTCTCTCAACCTAGCTTGATGTTACCCAGGTAGAGAGTCCATCAAGCTAGGTTGAGAGAACATTGCACAAATCTCATCTTTGGGTGATTTTCCTCACTCCGAAGGTCATCAAATCTTCACAAGAGAGCACTGTTCTGTTCATACATCTCACTTTGAATGCAAAGTGGCCCCTAACCCCTACTCTAATATCTAAACCTCACCTCAAGTTACTAGGTGGGCCTCCCATAGAGATATAAATACCTATCTAGTGTGAGGCTATTATGGCTAGGTGCACTCTCACTCTCATGTTTCAGGAGGGCCCTGATAGCTAAACTGGATCTCCAGGAGCTTAAATTTACTAAACATGGTCCCCCCAATGGTTGTATGTGGGAAATATAATCATTCTGGCACTTATCACAAAGTGCAAAAAAGTTATCACAATTTGCACTAAGATAGCACTTTGTATAGGTATTAGCACAAATTTCAATAAACTGCCTATTACCATAAAACACACCCCTTTTCCTATCACATGCAATATTTAGTGCATTTTGATAAATCTATGCCTAAGATAGCATGCAGTGCAGGAATTCTAAAATTATCCTAGCCATGCCCCTTTTCCTTATCATGGGCATTATCCATGCAAAAATTCTCACATTTTGATGAATCTAGGGGTATGCGTTTTACAATGGAATGCTTTGCCTGAAGTGCTTCAGAAGAAGCTTTGTTTTTATACCTTCAAAAACACCTGAAAACTTTCCTGGTTAAAGAGGCCTTTGATGTATACTAGACATATTGCTTTCTGACTTCTTTTTAGCCACGAGTATTCTGGTATTTGTTTCTTTTTGTTTGGCAAGGTACTTTGTTATTAAATGTAGTCATTTTATCCTTATGTTAGCTGCATAAAAATTCCCGCAGATTTGTCAAATTATTGTAATTGATTATGTTGGGGTTTTTTTTGTGAGCTGTTTAGAACACTGGATTGTATGGCCTATAAATCCTTTTAAATTCAATTACATTTTTTGGAATTTTGAGGTTTAGATGCCTCTTCTTACTGCCTTAATCATACCCTCGTGCTTTCCCTTGTGGCATTGACCTTATCCCACTCTCAATTTCTGGAGTTGTTGATGTCACTGTTTATGCTTGTTATCTAACACATGTGCCTGTTTCCTATATGTTTAAAAATTAAAATTGCTAGATGGATTGTAATGCTAAAAACCCATAGATTGCTGCCATACCCCATACTCTAGGTCTTGGCATATTGATGGAGGAGGTGGTGAAGATGAAAACAGTCAAAGAATTAAAAGGGGCCTGGAATAAACACTGTGGATCTCTAAAGGCTAAAGGATGAAAATGAGAAAAGGATGCAGAGGGGTGACTTGCTGGTACGGCAGTTACTATTTATTTATTTAAGTTCTTTTAATATACCGATGCTCAAGACAAGGTCTTATCGTACCGGTTTACAATAAACAAGGGGGGAAACCAGTTAACACAGGAAGCGAAAGTTACATTAAAACAGGGAGGTCGAACATGGCTGTTTGAAGAAAAAGGATAGATTAACAATTTCTATTCTAAATGTATAGAAGAGCCGAGCAGCAAGGAGCGGTTGGTTCTCTGTTAAACTTAAATACATATTTACATAGTGGAGATTCAATTGTAATGTTAATATACATGAGCGGTTCTAGAATAGCAGATACTTAATGCAGCTGGAAGAGGACATCAACAGGGGGGTGGAGGTCCTTGCAGGTACCATGGGTTTCTTCAGTGATAAGCTTGGGCGAAGAGCCAAGTTTTCAGTTTTTTTCTGAATGTGAGATGACAATGTTCCTGGCGTAGGTCTGGTGCGAGAGAGTTCCAGTGATGTGGTCCCGCGGTGGAAAGCGCTCTTTTTTGATGGAGTTATGTTTAGTGGAACTGCTGGGAGGAACTTGTAGGGAGCCTCTGTATGCAGATCTGGTAGGCCTTGATGAGGAGTGTAATTTGAGGGGTATGGTGAGTTGCAGAGAGGATTGATGATATATGGATTTGTGAATGATGGTCAGAGTCTTGAAGAGTATTCTGAAGTGTATGGGTAGCCAATGAAGTATTTTTAGTAACAGTGTGATGTGGCCCATCCTGCGCGTGTTAGTAAGGATCCCGGCTGTTGGGTTTTGCAGCATCTGAAGAGGTTTAGTGGAGGAGGTCGGGAGACCAAGCAGGAGAGTGTTGCAGTAATCAATTTTTGAGAATAGTATGGCTTGAAGGACAGATCTGTAGTCATGGAAGTGGAGGAGAGGTCTTAATTGTTTTAGGACCTGAAGTTTATAAAAGCCCTCTTTTGTGGTGTTGTTAATGATTTTTTTTAAGGTTCATTCTGGAGTCTAGGGTGGCTCCAAGGTCTCTCACTTGACTTACTGATGGTATGTTTGTGGTGCTGGCTGGTGGGTTGTTATCTTTTGGGGAGATGACCAGAAGCTCGGTTTTGGATGTACTGAGAATCAGGTTGAGGCTTGTGAGAAGGATATTAATAGCGTGGAGGCAGCTGTTCCAATAGATTAAAGTGTCGGAGATGGGATCCTTGATGGGGATAATGATCTGCACGTCGTCTGCATAAATAAAGTAGGTGAGATTGAGGTTTTTGAGTAGATAGCATAAAGGGAGAAGATAGATGTTGAATAGGGTCGGGGAAAGCGAGGATCCCTGGGGTACTCCTTGTTTGGACGCTATGGGGGAAGATTCTTTGTTGATTATTTTTACTTTGAAATACCTGTCCGGAGTCAGGAGGCCCCCCCAAGCTGGCCAAAAGTTCTTTTTGGGCCGAACGAGCCGTCCGGCGCGAACGAGCCGGGAATCACGTGACGCCGGCGTCACTCGACGTGCCGCCGACGTCACATGCTTCTCGCCAAGGATTGCAGAAATGGCGTCCTCACTCCTCGCTCCATCACCAGGGAGTTGTGGTAAGTCGGGGGGGGGGGATTAAGGAGGGTGAGGGGGTTTATATTTTTATTTTGGCTCAACAATCGCGATTTCCCACATATCGAACATATCTATGTTCGATATGTGGGAAATCCGATCGTTTATGTCGAATCAATTTTTTAAGTAAAAAAAAAATATGAGTTGCGTTTTACTAATGCGGTCAATCCGAATGCACACCCCTACTGGAAGCCCCCATCGCCTTTAAAGAAGGCATAGATTACTTCCCTTAACGAATATGCCTTGATGCTTTTAACACAAATGCAAAATTGTTCCTCTCTTTGATGACAGGGGAAAAGGGTAATTGAATATAGACAACAACCAAGAGGGTCTGACTTCTTCGGTCTAGGGCACTGATATGCAGACATAAGGGAAAAAGCACAGGACTGCTTCTACAGCCATGTCCATATGCAAAGCGCATCAAGCAACTCTGTCTGAGTTTTCAAGAAAACTCATCACCCAGTAAAATATGTTGCCAGCTGAAATGTTTATGGGTATCATAAGGCTTGGGGATAACTACACAGAGTGGCAGTTACTATTCTTAAGAGAAACATGGGAGTAAACTGCACAGAGTGGCAGTTACTGCCACATTGACTGGATGGACCATTTGGTCCTTTTCTGCCATCATTTCTATCTTTCTGTGTTGCCACTTTGCTCTTTTTTTGCTGCTTTGGGCTATTTATGTCTTTGTTTGGCCTGATTTTCTTTTCTTTTGATACACTTGGCTATCCAGTCAAATGTTGGTTGTCTCTTTTTTCCCTGTTTAGAGCTTTAGGTTGTTTATGCCACTGTTGGTGCTCCACTACCCCTGTTTTGGTTCCTTGGGCTGTTCATTTCAGTGCCTTTTGTCCCTCTTCATGTTGTGGGGTGTTCTTAACACTGTGATACTGCTTTATCCCTCTCATGGTGCCTCAGGGTGTTCCTACCACTCTTTGGGCTGCCTTTACCCCTCAAAGTGCTTTATGATGTTCATGACATGTTTGAGTTGCCTTCCTCCTCTTGTAGGACCTTGGGGTCTTCATGCCACATTTGGTACTGCTTTTCAATGTTATGGTGTATTGGAGTGTCTTGCCATGGTTTCTGATGTTTTCCTCCTCTCATACTGCTTTGAGCTATTCTTGTCACCCTTAGTATTTTGCCCCACTCTTGGTGTCTTAGAGTTCTGTTCCTTTGCTGCTGTTGATTACCTGCAACTTTGATAACCCCAAAGTTAGAGCCAAAATAAGATGCAGCACTTTCTCCATTGGCTTTAATGGAGAATAAATGACATGGATAAGCAAGAACAATTTTTGTGTCCAAACAGAGCAAAAAAAATAGTGAAGTCAAACGAAGCAAAATAAAAATTAAAAAAAAAAGAAATGAACCAACGTTTGTTCAGTGCACATCCCTAGAGCACAATAAACTAGTTGTGGCCTCACCAATGACCTTAAGAGGAATTTTTGACAAAGATTTTGCAGATACTGATTCTAGTGCATTCTGTAAGCTTGGGGGCGGATTTTAAATGCCCTGCACGCGTAAATCCGGCCGGATTTACGTGTGCAGGGCCCTCGCGTGCCGGCGCGCCTATTTTGCATAGGCCGCTGACGCGCGCAGAGCCCCGGGATGCGCGTAAGCCCCGGGGCTTCGTAAAAGGGGCGTGTTGGGGTGTGTCGGGGGCGTTGCGGAATGACGCGGCATTTCGGGGGCGTGATGCTGCGTTGCGGGGGCGTGATGCGGCGTTGCAGGGGTGGGCCCGGGGGCGTGGTTGAGGCCTCCGGACCAGCCCCTAGGTCGGGTGATGGCGCGCCAGCAGCCCGCTGGCACGCGCAGATTTACATCTGCTTTTCGCAGGCATAAATCATGCAACAGAGGTAAGGGGGGGGGGGGGTTTAGATAGGGCCGGGGGGGTGGGTTAGGGAGGGGAATGTGGGGGGAGGGCGAAGGAAAGTTCCCTCCGAGGCCGCTCCGAAATCAGAGTGGCCTCGGAGGGAACAGGCAGCACGCGCTGGGCTCGGCGCGTGCAGGTTGCACAAATGTGCACCCCGTTGCACGCGCCGACCCCAGATTTTATAAGATACATGCGGCTACGCTCGTATCTTATAACATCCAGCGTACCTCTGTTCGCGCCTGGTGCGCGAACAAAAGTATGCGCTCGCGCAATTTTATAAAATTCGGCCTTTGTTGTTCTGCCAGACTCTTTTTTTTTTCATCCTAGACAAAGGGGTAAAAGTTTATGCAATTAGCAGATTTAACTCTGCATCAAGTGTCTATGATAGCAGATCCCAGGAAATGAACTTTTTAACATATTTTAGTATGTAGTTGTTGATACTGATAAAAGGGGGTTTGTTGGCATTTTGGCCAATCACATTTATCTTCTTAAAACTAAGGGTGAATCAGAGGTCCCGGAATGCATGAGAAGAATGATCCATGAAACATTGGAAATGTTCTTCACTTTGAGCTGTGCAAGTAACATCCTTTGCAAATAACAATTCTTTAATAAGAACTTCATGCACTTTGGTTTTGATCTGAGGTGTGAGGGATATAATAGTTTTCTGTCAGATATTGTATTTAAGTATATTCCCTCAGGTGTTGAGCCAAAGGCATACTTTAACAGGAATGCAAAGAAGACCCCAGAAAGAGTAATTGTAAGGAAATATCTCTGTTTGACCAAACTGTGTATATCAATGGCACTGAAAGTTGCATCGTATGTTGCATGGTGCCTTTCATGTTATCATGAAAAAATGTAATCAGCTGAGAAGCTTGGTAGGAGAGTCATTTTTTTCTAGCAAATGGAATAGGCTCCTCTTCTTAGATGAATGAAGATGTCAATATTACAAAAAAAAAAAAAAAACTTACAATGGCTAATTTATCCAGATAAAGTTAGCCAGATAAGTAACATTGATTATTCAGCAAGATAAACATCCTACTGAATATCCCCAAATAATGTTATCTGGCTAAATGTAGCCAGATAACTTTAAACCTAGACAGTGATATTCAAAGACAGCCAGCTAGGTTTAAAGTTATCTGGCTATCTGCCAAATAATCTGCTAAATTATTTTAAACATAGTCATTTAAGCCTAAGTTAAGTGGTGATAGTGTTAAAATAAAATCCTGGCATCCTGATTCCCAGACTGCCATCCAATATATAAAATTATGCCCTACCAGAACCAGCACCCCTTTTCCCAAACTCCACAAAGTAAAATTTTAAAATGAAAGAGTCATAGGTCCTATCACCAAATTTCCCCCACGCCCACGTCACCTCCTCAGCTAAATAAAAACAGAATACAAAGCCCTCTTTTCTATCTTCCTGCCCCCCTTAGCCCTCCATTTCAACCCTAATCATCCCGCTGACCCTTTACCTTTCAAATTCCCTTTCTGGTATCAGGATTGCTTCCAACATGTGACTGAATTCAGTTTTTTGACATATACAAAAGCTGTTTCAATTTCTTCTTATCTGTCTGAATTTGTCTCAGAGTTCACCTCCATCGTTGGCCACTTAACCTCAATTGTATGTTCCATGAACTCTCAGATTTTTGTTTGGTTCTCTCTTGTTAGGTTCAGCTGTGACATAATGGCCCAAGGTAGTTCTCACCAAACTGATGAAAGTCTTTCAAACCCTCAGGTTTTTTTTTTTGTGCTTATGTTTCTGACATGGGTGGTAATAGTAGGAGTTACCCCTTGCCTAAAAAGGTGTCAGAATTCTCTCTTAGGACCAGATGTACTAAAGGATTTTTCCCATTTTGTATCTATAGGAAAAATAAAATGCTTAGTATCTGGCCCTTAGCCAGCTGTGTTTCCAATATTTTTCTCTCATCTTCTTGTTCACAGAAAGGAGTTAGCTTCCATAGTCTAAACTAAGAAAACCCTCAACTTTAATCTGAAGCAGACTCAAATTACTAAAACAATTAAATCTAGACAGATCAGTGGGATTTTAAAGATCAAGGCTAACAGGGAGGAAGGAGGATATTAAACTAGGGGGTTTGGAAGTCCTATCCCTTAACTGAGTGAAAGAGGAAAGAATGTGAAAAACTGGTAATGGCGTTGGCACATGTGCCTTTTAAAATCCTCCCAATTACACTGTAGAAGTGGCATATGTGTGCACAGGTGCATATCCACTTAAAATATAGCGCACATGTGTGCAGGCAGGCTGGTTTATAATATGCATGCATATACGCATTTCCTCATTAACTCCCAGATCAAGCACACAAGGCCAATAATAATGCAATAAAGCAAAACATTGAATCAGATGAATATTCTTACCGTCCCTTCTTCAACACCGATGTACTCAAAGACCGACTTTTTGAAGAATTAATACACATTAACTATGCAAATAGCCATGACGCAACAACCGACTGGTTAAATAGAATCACTACCTTGGCGAATGAATTAAACCCTATGCAAATGGCCCTCATTAAAGAATCAAAGCAAAATAATCCATGGTATAGTGTACAAATCAAGGAAATAAAACGATGCCTTAGAAAAAAAGAAAAAGAATGGAAAAATAACAAAACCGCTGATAATTTAACAAAGTACAAGAAACAACTTGCATACTACAAAAAAACAATTTTAGACACTAAAAAAAATACTACAGCTCATAAATAGAAAAATGTTCAAATAACGCCAGAACCCTATTTAACATAGTAAAGAATCTAACTAGTGACAATACAAACAACTGCCAAACACTATAAGAGAACCAATGCAATGAGGTAGCTCAATTCTTTAAAGAGAAAATTGAGAACCTGAGAAAAAAAATCCCTAATACTACCAAACAAGAGATTAAAATGCCCACTAAAGACGTTAGTAACTGGTCAGAATTTGAAGAAGTATCACAAGACGAAGTCGAGAAAATGATAAATCAAATGAACCCTGCCACCCATGTAATTGACACCATTCCCATTACTGAAGTAACAAAACTCACCAACACAATATCCCCAACCCTAACTAAAATTATCAACCTCTCACTTGATGAAGGAGTAATGCCGGATACCTTGAAAGGAGCCATTATTAAACCAATAATGAAAAAAAAGAACCTTGACCCACTAGTTCTCAATAACTATAGACCAGTCTCTAACTTATCCCTACTAGCCAAACTAATTGAAAAAACAGTACAACAACAATTGTCAAACCATATTGAATGTAATAACATGTAATAACATGTAATAACATGGGTTTCGCAAACACTACAGCAATGAAACTCTACTATTAGCTTTGTCAGATAATATATTAAGAGGATTTGATACTGGAACACACTACGTTCTAGTTCTAGTAGATCTCTCTGCAGCATTCGACACAGTAAATCACAAAATACTACTCAATAGACTGAAAGAAATAGGTCTCGCTAATAAAACAATAAAATGGTTTGAGTCATACCTTAAAAATGGATGTTTCCAAGTTCAAATTAAAAATACACTTTTGGACAAAGTCACACTGCTAACCGGTGCCCCACAGGGATTGGCCCTGTCGCAACACTCTTTACCATTTATCTCCTCCCGGTATGTCACCTACTAGCATGACTTGGAATCATACACTACTTATACGTAGATGATATACAGCTACTGCTACCAATTGTAAATACCATTGAAGAAACATTGAAACTTGCCAATATGTATCTTGAGATAATTAAACAACTCTTAAATCAGATGGAACTGGTAATAAACATCGACAAAACGGAAATCTTACATCTTGAACATAAAAACATACACCACATCCAACCAACACTCACAATTAAAAATAACCAAACCGTTGAGCTAGCAACTAAAGTACGAAATCTAGGAGTAATAATTGACCCTGAGCTAAACATGAAACAACACATCTCATTGAAAATAAAGGAAGGATATGCAAAACTAATGATCTTGAGATGACTTAAACCTCTACTAACACTAAACAATTTCCACACAGTTTTGCAGGCAATGATATTCGCAAGTACAGACTACTGCAACTCCCTACTTTTAGGACTACCAAAATCCACAATTCGGCCACTACAAATATTACAAAATTCAGCTGCGATAATTTTGACTGGCAAAAAAAAGAATGATCACATTAGAGGAATGCTCGCCGATTTACACTGGCTCCCAATTAAACAGCTAACTTGTCCCACAGAGAAACCTAAGATCTGCTAATAAGGCTCTACTAACTGTCCCCTCTTTCAAAACAGCATGCCTCACGCAAGTTAGGGAGAGAGCACTATCACTGCCTGGCCCTGTGCTATGGAACACCAACAGCATGCCACTTGAAATAAGGCTGCAGAGAAACTTCAAAATATTCAAATCCAATCTGAAAACCTGGCTATTTAAACAAGCTTTTTATAAAGATAAAGAGAAGGAAAAAAACAGTTGATTGATTAGGACACACCAAACTAGAAATTGTTAATTGTAACCTACAAATGCACATTAATGTTAAATTCAATCCGCCTAATATGCTCCCAACAGACAAGCTTAATGTACACACATAGGGGGTAATTTTCAAAAGGAGTTACATGTGTAAATGTAGCTACTATTGTAGCAATTTTCAAAAGCCATTTACTCAAGTAAAGTGCACTTCTGTGAGTAAATCCTATAGATAAGTCAATGGCATATATTGTAGCAATTTTCAAAAACCCACTTACTCAAGTAAAGTGAATTTACTCCAGTAAACCTGGTTTTTACTCGAGTAAATGCTTTTTAAAATCAGGCCCTTAGTTTATTGAAATGAATTGTTACCGCACTATGATGGCACATGATTAATTGTAATCTATACCACTCACTTTTTTCATTATCGTGCCTTGCTGTAAACCGTTGTGATGGTTATCTAACTTAACGACGGTATAGAAGAGCTATTAAATAAATAAATACATAAATAAATAAATAAATTAGCCACATCCCTGGGTGTGGGCCAAAAAAAGTGCACACGTGCACCCATGCACTGTTTTAAAAGTTACATCCTTGTGTGTTAACATGACTTCACATGCACTAAATTGCATTAGTGTTCACTAACACATACTGAGAACATTCAGTGCCATTTGTCCAGCTAAGTTCAGACTTAGCTGCAGAAATGGCAGAATTTGAAAATTCCTCTAGACTGACCACTTTAAAGTTATCTGGCTAAGTGATGGCCAGATAATAATATATGTGGCTAACACTTATCTGGACAGTGGGGTAACATAATTAAACTCCCAGGTTTGTCTTGCTATGTCCCCAGCAGGGTCATTTTTCAAAACGCGATGGGCTTTTAATGCATACATGCATTAGGGCCTTAATCGTGTGTGATAATGCCTTAACGCACATGATAATGGCTGCATCGCAATGATAAAATTTAAATGAGGGAAAGGGGCGGGGTTTAAAACATTTTGGGTCCGGTTGTGCTGTGAGCAATAATGTTTAACACATTATCTCTGCAGTAGTGCTGGAAATAACTACACCTTTTACAGGGGCACTATGGGGGTGTGATAGAGTGCGCTGTGGCTGTAACTGCGGAGGTCGAAAACGCACCGCCGTGATGAGGCCGGGTGCACACTATCGAACCCCCGCCCCTTTTCTAGCAGCGGCTCTTCATTTCGCTATATTTATAGCGGAATTAAAAGTTAGGCCTTAGCTGGATAAACCCTTTTGAATATTGGACTTTGTATTTTTATCCAGTTTTCACCTCATCTAAGAAAATGTAGTGTAAATCCTGACCATAGCAAAGAAAACAGTTTTCTTAGATACTGGGTATTGAAGTTGAATAAATGGGAGCTGTTCAATATCATGCTTATTATTTTCTATCCAAATTATTTGCAGGTTATACTGCAAATTTTTCTCTAGCAGCAATCTTTTGCAAACTTTGCCTTTCAATCTTTCACTGGAAATATGTACTTTGAACAATTACTTGGTTCATGAAAACTGTTATTTCTGATGTGAATATTTCTGCAAAACATGAAAAACAGATTTTTACAAAACATAGATTGTCATTTATCTTGCAAGCAATTTAACATGTAGAGTCAACTTTCACTTCCAGAACTGCAGGAAATGTTTGGAATGGATCTAGGATAAATGAAAGAGGAGGGCCTCTCACAATCTTTGCTGCTTTTTTTTTCAGTAAATACAGACAGATAGACGTTGACAGATAAATAAATAGAAAGAGAAGAGAGATAGATACATTTCTCTGATCTAATGCTTCCTTTCACATATCATATTCACATATTTCACATAGCCTTTCCTTCCTTCCAGCAGTCTATGCCTCCAAGTTTAATTTCCCTGTTAAATGTAACTTTGCTTTTTCACGTTCAACCTTTTGTTTTGGTTACTGTTCTTGGTTCAGTTCCCCTATTCGATGTGAACCGACCTGATATATTCTCTACCATGAAGGTCGGTATAGAAAAGTGTTAAATAAATAAATAAATAAATTTCAAACTGTTGTTGAAAAGGTTTGATTATTCACCAAAATTTGCAAAAAATGAATAAAAAGTTTACTGGCAAGCATTTCAAAACCTTACAGATTTATCTTTGCATGCTCTGAGGAATTATAGGAAAAGAATTAGTATAAATCATGAAAGACATCACAATTAATTGAGAAATTAATCTGTAGGTATTTGAATAGTCCTATTAGCCTGCATATTATAGCATTTCAACCTTTTCAAAAGTGTTTGAAGCTGAAAATGAGGCATGTAACTGATTCCCTCTGGTATCCTATTTTTAAACTCAAAACTGATCTACAAATGACACACAGAGTTTGATTTGTCTAGGCTCTATCCAGATTATCCTGGGCTTTAGCCATTTTGTGCTTTTGGGGAACCCTTGACAAATCAAGACTACAATATTAGAAATATTCTGGTTCTAGGCTGGTCTGTTCTCTGTTTTTAGGACTGATTTACTATAGCACTATTTTTATAGTATATTATATTATTTTATTCTGTTTTATTTTCTCTATTAATTTTTCAATGTAAACCATTTTGATCAATTATATATTGTTAAAGACAATATAGAAATACCTTAAATAAATAAATAAATAAGCAATCAAATTTGTATATTCAGAAATTAGTTTATGAGATATGAGAATATCTTTGCCACATCAAATTTATATGAATTTTTTATATGTTCTCTTCTCTACCTTCAGAGTTTCACTGGATTGCAGTGATGTTGGTGATTAATAATTGTGCATTTTTGATGCGGAGAGTACTTTTCTCTTGCCATGTCTAGGTAAGTATCTTTACATGGTGACCAAATCTCAGCAAGGTAATAGCTAGCAGTGAAGTATGAAAGGAAAAAAAAACCTAAGAAAAATTCATATTGGTGACACCTTACTAACAGGGTCATTTATCAACTCGTGTTATAGTGTTTTCAAATGAGTAAAATGCCTTGATGCATATGATAAGCACCATAACATATGGTGTGATGCCCCTTTTTTAAAGGGGAGGGATTGGGAGCAGGATTTCCGCAAACGTGCGCTGGCTTTGTGAAGCCATATTGCACAATATTGGCAGTTTTAATGCCAAAAAAAAAAAAAATACACCTTTTTCAATTGTGTGACCTCATGCATTATGCCCATAACACAATTTGTGATTTTTTTTACAAAATCCATTTTGGGCATTTTTAGGCTGGGGAAGTGCCTGAGTTGTGTATGTGTGTGTGTGTGGGGGGGGGGGGGGGGGGGAATGGAGAGAGAGAGAACAACTCTGGGGGGGGGGGGGGCACCATAGTAAGCAGCTATTTATGCTACTATAGGAGGCCCACCTAGTAACTCTAGGTGAGGTTTAGGTAGTAGTGTAGAGGTTAGGGGCCACCTTTACATGCAGAGTGAGACATAAGAACAGAACAGTACACTTTTGTGAAGATTTGATGTCCTACAGAGTGAAGAAACTCACACAAAGATGAGATTTGTATAATGTTCTCTCAACCTAGCTTGATGTTACCCATGGTAGAGAGTCCATCAAGCTAGGATGAGAGAACATTGTACAAATTTCATCGTTGTATGACTTTCCTCACTCTGAAGGACATCAAATATTCACAAGAGTGTACTGTTCTGTTCGTACATCTCAGTCTGCATGTAAAAGTGGTCCCTAATCCCTACACTACTACCTAAACCTCACTTCGAGTTACTAGGTGGGATTCCTATAGAGATATAAATAGCTAACTACTAGGGATGTGAATCGTTTTTTGACGATTTAAAATATCGTCCGATATATTTTAAATTGTCAAAAATCGTTAGGGCCACGATACAATACCAATTCCCCCGATTTATCGTCAAAAAAATCGTAAATCGGAGGAAGGGGGAGGGCAGGAAAACAGGCACACTAAAACCCCCTAAAACCCACCCCGACCCTTTAAATTAAATCCCCCACCCTCCCGAACCCCCCCCCCCCAAATGCCTTAAATTACCTGGGGGTCCAGCGGCGGTCCGGAACGGCCTCCTGCAATTGAATCGTGTTGTCTTCAGCCGGCGCCATTCTGCGCCGCCATTTTGCAAAATGGCGGCGCAAAATGGCGGCGGCCATAGACCAACACGATTCGACTGCAGGAGGTCATTCAGCCGGGGTCCGGAACCCCCGCTGAACGACCTCCTGCAGTCGATCTCCTGCCGGCGCCATTTTCCGTACGGAAAACAATTCGCAGCAGGAGATCGCTCCCGGACCCCCGCTGGACCCCCAGGGACTTTTGGCCAGCTTGTGGGGGCCTCCTGACCCCCACAAGACTTGACAAAAGTCCAGCGGGGGTCCAGAACGACCTCCTGCAGTCGAATCGTGTTGGTCTATGGCCGCCGCCATTTTGCAAAATGGTGGTGCAGAATGGCGCCGGCTGAAGACAACACGATTCAATTGCAGGAGGCCGTTCCGGACCGCCGCTGGACCCCCAGGTAATTTAAGGCATTTGGGGGGGGGGGGTTCGGGAGGGTGGGGGATTTAATTTAAAGGGTCGGGGGTGGGTTTTAGGGGGTTTTAGTGTGCCGGTTTTCCTGCCCTCCCCCTTCCCCCGATTTAGCTATGGACCGCCGCTGGACCCCCAGGTAATTTAAGGCATTTGGGGGGGGTTCGGGAGGGTGGGGGATTTAATTTAAAGGGTCGGGGGTGGGTTTTAGGGGGTTTTAGTGTGCCGGTTCACGATTTTAACGATTTTCACGATACTCTAAACACCCAAATGGCGACGATACAATTCCCTCCCCCTCCCAGCCGAAATCGAACGTTAAGACGATCGAGGACACGATTCACATCTCTACTAACTACTAGAAGGGCTTGGTAGGTAATCAATCTGTCTCTCTCAATCTCTCACCACAAAGTGCAAAAAGTTAATGCAGTAATACTTGTGCATATCCATAATATATCAGGCTTGGTAGTGTGTCCGTCAGTGCTCGCCCATGTTCCCCAGTCTGCCGATAGGTGGCTCCCTGGCCGCCTTGGAGGCTCAAACATGCTGTACAGCAGCCAGGTCACAACACCAGCTACAAGAGGTACTCATGTGGGAATTCAGTGCTACTGTGGGACACAGATTTTGCGCAGATTTCCTCCCTCACCTTGCCGATTTCCTCCCTCACCGGAAGACTATTCAAAACCGGAAGGAAAGCGGCCATCGCGGGACAGGCAGAAAATAGCAGAGGAGACCCTGCCATGCTGTGAACAGAGCGCGTCCCGATGCACACCCGGGCCTTCATCTTCATCGTGAAGATGAAGGCCCGGTATGCCATTTGCGGCAAAAAGGGAAGGCCCCCGTGTGCTGCGATTGGCACGCCTGGGCCTTCATCTTCGCCGCCACGTTATGCACTCCGTTCACGGCATGCCAGGTTCTCCGCTGCTATTTTGTGTTCAAGGCAAAAATGGAAGGCCCCCGTGTGCCGTGAACAGTGCGCCAGGCCTTCATCTTTGCCGCAAACGGCGTGGGTCCCATGGCATGCCGGTGAGAGAGAATGTGTGTAGGGGAGGGAAGGGTGAGAGAGAGCAGGAGGGTGGAAGAGAGAGCATGGGGGGGATGCCAGTGAGAGAGAATGTGTGTGTGAGAGAGGGGGGTTGACAGAGAGTATGGTTGATAAGAGGGGGGTGGGGAGGGTGTGAGAGAGAACATGGGAGGTAAGAGAGGGTGGGTGGGGGGATGCTTGAGTGTGGGTTTCAGAAAGAGGGAGCCTATATGAGGGGAGGGGGATGCCGGTGAGAGAGAATGTGTGTGTGAGAGAGGAGAGGGGGTGTGGGGGAGTGTGAGAGACAGCTTGGTAAATAAACTTTGCCAGCCCTGGCTTTAGCAAATGTGCCTCCATGTTCCTTGCCTTGGGTGAAAACAATTTAGTTTTTCCTTTTCAGCTAACGCTTCCATACAAGAACATATGTGCCAATAAAAAGGCTCGCCGCCTGGGTGTAGAATGGGTACAATTGCTAATTGTAATTATTAGGCTTGTACAGCTCTCAACTGTACAGTCTCACTGTACAGCTTTATACTGTTTTGTTTTACAGAAACTTCCAAGTTCCCTCTTTCAAAGCAGTCAACGTTCCATCCAATCAGTCCTCAAACAAAGATCTTTAAGTTTGAAATCTTTATTGTAAAGCTAATTAATAACTACTTAGAAAAGTTGGTTTCAAACGTCTGTGCCACAGGCAGAGATCCTTGTAGCTGGATAAGGCAAGGGAAGGAAGGTGCAGATTCTTGGGGTGCAGGGAAAGAGATTGTGGGATTGAAGCTGATTTGTCTTATAATTAAGCAGTAGATGGAACGTAAAAAGCTGTTCTGTAACACGGTTACAGGCACGTAAATCAGCTGCTGGCTTGGCTGGGACTAACCCACCGTCACGGCAATGAATACCGGAGAAATCTCCTCAGCTGAGGTAAGGGCGAGAGCCAATAGGAGAGAGCCCTGGACCCAGTGACTCAGGAGGGAACCTGAAGGGAGGGGGCTTTTGTTGAAGGCATACTCCCTTTTACAGGCAGGGCTTTCAGACTTCTCTGCTGGGTTACCAAAGGTGTCACATTTACTATGAAGGAGGGGCTGTGGTAAACACAGGTTGTCTGTCCCAAACACAAACACAAACATGTACCCATTAATGGGGACAGAACAAGGCTATTACCATAAAAGAGGCCCTTTTTCCTATTGCATGTGATATTTACTGCAGATTGATAAATCTAGGCCTAAGAATAAAAAGGTGCCCACATTTAACTGTGATAGTGCATATCTTTCAGATGAAGACAAAACTCCTGGTACAAGTATTGGCCATGGTGACCCTGTTCATAGTTCCACAATAGCAGAAGATAAACTACAAAAGTTAATGAAAAAACTAAGAGGAAGAAATACAATTATGTAAATCCCTGATGCTATTTTTATGTCACAAATCATATATTTAAATCAAGAGGATTTATACAGAAAGCACGCTAAAAAATGGGAGAGGAAATCTATGAAAGGAAAAGTTTAAAAAAGCAACTGAAGCATATTTAAGATCTCTAATTGTTAAAATCAAAGCAAAGAAGGATGCAAGTGATTACATTTTCAAATACTTAAGGACTAATGCAGAAAGAGAAACTGAGAGAAAAAGAGTTTTGGACAAAAGCACCAGAAAAGAGGTGCTAGAACAGCCAAAAATATTCAGAAGAAAGGCACAAGGAGAGCCAAGGAACTCCAGAAGAGAGGTGTTCAAACAGCCAGAACAATAAGAGGAGACAATGGGTGAGAAACAAGTGAATGAGAATGGTGCAACACATGAGGATGAAAGTAATGGAAAACAGGACAGAAGAAGAGAGAAGAGGAAAGACGGGAAAGAGACGAGGAGGTGGCTGAGCTCCTGACCTAGGTGGACAAGCTACCTTGGGAAAACTTGCCATCTGAAGTAAAAAGCATGAGAAGTAAGATCAATAAGACCACACTCTACAGAAAGAAACCATAGGAATAAATTGAAAATAATATTGTGCAGTTACTAAGAGAATTCTTTCAACAAAGACAAGATCAGAAGAAAAGAAAATGAGAGCACCACCACCTTGGGAAGAAAAAAAAAAGCATAGAAATGATTGCAGAAAAAATAAAATAATTGAGTGCAGAGATGATTAACTCAAAGGACTGAGGATGCCAAAAATAAATTGGAAATTCAGAACCTCAAGCTGAAACATACTACACTAATAGGGGAAGATCTTAAATTTATATACTCCAATAACAAATTGAAAATACAGCAGAAACCTAAAAACTACAGTTATAAAGAAAACCGAAATCAGGGACATTGTTTATAATATTTACACGGAACTCAAAGCATTTCTACAGGGAACTGGTAAAGAACATTAATGCAGCTAAAACAGAGAAGTTCTTGAGAAATTTATATGAGAATCCCATACAAGAAAATAAAAAATAAGCAGAATTGCTATCCAGCATACAAATGAACATGGAAAAGGCAAATATTAGGGATGTGAGAGGGACGCCATATGTTGCATTCGGGATTCAGATTCGTCATGGGGCAGATACGTTGCATTCGGACATATGGTGCCCCGATATGTTAATACGTCGATTTATATTCGTTCCCCCGCTAAAATTAAATTAACTACAACCCCCCATCCTCCTGACCCCCCCAAGACTTACCAAAACTTCCTGGTGGTCAAGCAGGGGGTCCGGGAGCCATCCCCTGCACTCACACCCTCGGTGACCCGTTTCAAAATGGCACCGATAGCCTTTGACCTACTATGTCACAGGGGCTACCAGTGCCATTGGTCATCCCCTGTCACATGGCCATCGGCGCCATCTTGTGCTCCTACCATGTGACAGGGGCTGACCAATGGCACTGGTAGCCCCTGTGACATAGTATGGGCAAAGGCTATCGGCGCCATTTTGATTACTGGCAGTCAACGGTCCGAGTGTAGGAGGTCACTCCCGGACCCCTGCTGAACCACCAGGGACTTTTGGCAAGTCTTGGGGGACCCTCCTGACCCCCACAAGACTTGTCAAAAGTCCAGCGGGGGTCCAGGAGCGACCTCCTGCACCCCGGCCGTCGGATGCCAGTATTCAAAATGGGGCCGATCGCCTTTGCCCATACTATGTCACAGGGGGTACCGGTGCCATTGGTCAGCCCATGTCACATGGTAGGAGCACAAGATGAAGCCGATGGCCATGTGACAGGGGCTGACCAATGGTAACTGTAGCCCCTGTGACATAGTAGGTCAAAGGTTATCGGCACCATTTTGATACCAGCAGCCGAGGGTGTGAGTGCAGAGGATGGCTCCTGGACCCCCCCCCCCGCTGGACCACCAGGGAGTTTTGGTAAGTTTTTGGGGGGGTTCAGGAGGGTGGGATTTTTTTTTTTAATTGGTTTCTTTAGGCGGCCGAATAATTTGGCGAAGATTTGTGTATTTGTGGGGAATTGCGATACATTTCACTTCCCCACGAATACAACAAATATGGCCACATCCATATTGCCAATATGTAGGGACTGAATGCACACCCCTAGCAAATATCAGAACTACAGAATGGCTTGAAGTAACAACAAAAGGGTTGGAAATCAGGTTAAAAAGAGCCCCGAATTGGAAGAATTCCAGCCCTAATCAAGCGTAAACTTTTGGCTCAAACAGTTAATATCTCTCCACCAAGACAAGGCAAACTGTAAACATCAATTGATCAGACTGCCAGCACAAATACCACAATGGCAAATAACAGGAAGGCTATGTCTCCTTCCAGCGGCATTGCTTAGGTATTTAAAAGATCCGGGGCTCTGGCCCATAAGTTGCTCTATTGCCTGCCCCACCCACCCTCTATGATTTTGATATATAGATATATATATATATGTTTATATATATATTGAAAAATCACAATTATAAAACCCAGGGAAGTTTGCTTTTGCTTTCGGAAATTGTAATTTGCTGAGGGAACTGCTGAGGAGGGGGTGATGTGGACACCACCACGAGAGTCGTGCAGGATGGCAAGGCAGGAGCTAGATGTGGATGGTCCAGTGAAGCTGGAGCAAGGGATGATGGGCAGGCAGAGCTGAAGCTCAGGAATTGAATGCAGGTGGGCTGGTGCTCAGGAATGCAGTGCAGACTGGACAGAAGTATAGGAATGGAGTGCAAGCTGGAGTGAAGCTCCGGAACAGAGTGCAGGCTGGAATGAAACTCAGGAATCCAGGCAAATGGTCCCCTGACATGGATCGTGTTTCAAAAAGACTGCATCGGGAGGGACCTGGAAGCACAACTTAAATGCAGTACAGAATCTGTCAAGCAGCGTACTTGGATTATTTCAAGTTGCAAATGGATGCATTTGAAACTAATAAAGCATATCTCATTTGAGAAAATCTTTCTTTAAAGACGAACAAGCTTACTTGTTTCCATTCCTCCTTTGTTGGACACTATAAGCTAATACAAAACTCAGCAAAAAAAAAAAAAGACACTGGGAACTTTTATAACAACCAAAAACCCAGTCACCCAGTCAATCTTTTACCCGTTATTTAAGTGCAGTAATTTACAAATTTTAAAGTTTTCTTTCTCAATTTTTAAATTTTGTAGGACCTCAAAGACAACAGTGGATATGAGTCACACACTGTCTCAACCTTTAAGTCCAACTTTATTTTATTTTGTTGTATCACTCTTTAAAAAAACTCTCCCCCAACTTCAGGGATTTTAACTTTCACAATTCATTATTCAGATTTCTGTATTCACGGAGGTCCCTAATAGAGAAGTCTCAATCACAGCACAGTCTTAGTTATGAGAGCTTGTTTTTCCACTTATCTTTACTGTTAACATTAAATAACGGGTAAAAGACTGACTGGGTGACTGACTGTCGGGTTTTTTGGTTGTTATATATTAGTCCCCAGATTACGTGGAGTTCTGGGTGAGGATTAAGTGATTTTGGATCGAAGTTTTATAACAAACCATCCAGGGCTAATCTGTTAGACTAAATCAGTTCTATCCATCAAGTCTTAAACAGAAACAACCCTATATATGAAAAGCCAATATTGCAAATATTACATCAGTTCCTACAACACCAATGCATCTCCTACTGCAAGAACAAAATAGCCAGACTATGATAGATCTTTATACCTTTCTGGCCTGACCAAGCAGAAGAACAGCATTGGAAGCCTGGTGCTTCTAGCCAAAGCTTCCCACCCCGACTCTTCTCTTTCCTGAGCACTGCATGGGTTCAAGAGCTGATTGAAACAAGATGGAGAGAGACAGGTCTTAGTGGGAGGAGCAATGGGTTAGAAGCCCAAGTGTGCTAGTTATAATCTTAAAACAGCTGGGGCACATAATTGAAAATTATATATTTATAATAACAGATTTTACAGGAAAAAGGACAACATTTAGTCTTCCAGCATAAAATATTACAAAATATATATATTATATTTATATTCATTCCTATAGTAGCAACCAGATAACCCTGCAAAAAACAAAAAAAAACCAACAACAACATTCTGAACCCCTATTGTAAAGTGTGTTGAGTGTGGGTTTGATCCTCAGAAAGCCATGAGTAAACTTACTTTCAATTACAATATAGTAAACCTTTCATACCAAAATGGCATTAACTGCCAGCATTCAAACAGTAACAACTCTACCTATGAAAAGGCAGCTCTGTAAATAATTCAACAGGCCCTAAAAAAACAATAAACATTCTGTTAGAAAAACAGAACAAGCCAGGTTGCTATAGATCCCTACACAGAAAATACATGCTAGCAGAATACCTTACCTCAGTCACAGATGTGGAACACAGATAGACCCTCGCCAAATAGAAAATAAAGAGACCATTACATTTAACTAGAAACATGCAGACAAACTTTGAATTGGAAAAAATAAGAAGCCAGAAATGGTATGCAGTGAAACAATAGAAAAACAGAAACAGTGCTATTCCTCATAAAATATCAATCAAGAAATATAAAACATCAATTATAATAGTAAAACCATACTAATAAAAGGAATATTTCAAAATAACTGACAAATAAGAGTATCCAATAATCAAAAACTCATACAAATGATAAAAAATTTCCCAAACACCAATAAAATATTTCAAATCAGCAGACACATCAAATAACCCACAATAATTAAAACTAATAAAGATAAAAACATCTTCCACTCTCCATATCTGGAACTTTTGATTTTTAGGCACCTTGTGTTTTTCGTGGATTAGTAGGGTAGGAGTGGCATAGAAACAGTCTCCTTTTTCTCTTCTCATGCCTTCACACACATACCCCCTCACACAAATACACGCTTCCCTCTTATGTACACACACATGCATGCATTTCCCTCTTTCACACAAGCATTCACACAATTCCCTCTCCCTCAATCATGCATGCAAGTCCTTCCCTCTCATACACATACAATAACACACACACAGACACCCTTTCTCTCACTCACAATGCAGTAGCCTCTCACTTATGGTGACCTCTCTCTCTCTCTCTCACTCTTCCTCTCTCTCATTGCCTGTGGGTTGGATGGGTTTCTTTCCCCTATCCAGACAAGTCCATTCATTCTCTTACTTCCCCATCCCAGATATAACACCTGTCCTCTCCCTCTTGAGGCTTGAAATTCCTTCCCCTCTCAGCTCATCTCCTTGACCCCCTTGAGGAGAGCATCAAACCTAAGTGAGATGGAAGAGAGAGACAATTAGTTCCCCCATCCCCACTGAAGCATGGCACCCTCTCTCTCTGTCCTGACCTGCACATGAAAAAAATAAGGCAACAACTGCCTTCTGTCTAATGGCTCCATGCAGGCTGACTCAGAAGTCTTTCATATTGCTGCTGCTGCCTCTTTCTCCTCTTCCAGCTTCGATACTACCATGTCCCTACTCCTTCTGCTTTCCTCTTCTTCTGGCCCCTTCTGGTCCATGATGTCCCTGCCTATGTCATGCCCTACCACTCTCAGCCTTCCTATTGGCTATGTGGGTACAGTATTAAGAAGTAAAATCATGCTACACACTGATCCGCATCCATGCTTGCTGCCTCAGTGCCTCTTCCTCTCCATGTGAGTGCATTGCCATCGCTGCCGCCCCCTTAGTTGTCCTACTGAGAGTCAGGTCACTGTCAGCTGGACTCAGGGCATGGACCCCACTTGCCCAGGCCTAACGACACCTTTGCTTCCTTCCCAAGGGAGAGCCAAGTAACATACACAAAAATTATTTATCAATAATGTAAGTACATAAAATCTACAAGCTGTTCACTGCAATCAATGCAGATGGAATATATGACAACCTAGCTGTTAACAACATGATGACAGAATGGAGAGGCAACAATGGAGGAGCACATGGAGCCAAACAGCAGCGATGCAAAAAGTTGAAACTTCATTATAGAATGGATTGACTATTTAAAAAAAAAAAATGCTTTTCATAGCATTCCACAGTCCACACTCAGATAAGAAACTGCCTTCAAATGTACACAGCAAATGCTGGATCAATCAAGTTGTACATCAAGTTTACCATGGCAATGTGGCAGACCATACTCCATCTGAATTATGAGGAAGGAAAAGATGTCATTCCAAACATCAAGATATAGCGAGGGATATTTCAGTGAGATTCCCTGTCTCCACTTCTGTTTTGTCTGGCACCAAATCCATTCACCACTCATGTTAACTCCTTGGGCAATGCATTTGGCCTTATCCTAAAGACACTAACCATCCACTAATAACATCATGAATACCTGAAGATGTACAGATCCTGTGAACATCACTTAACAGAACAACTCTGAGTGAAGAGTTTCTTAGATGACATTAGGACAAATGTGGTCTAGACGAATGCACTAAGGTAACTTTCTTTAATGTAAAATTAAGCAAAAGAGAAAGTGTCTCACTGACTGAAAACTGTAACATAAAAGAATTTGAGTGGGAAGATATATATACATATATAGCTTTGGGCTGCAAAAATGGGGGGTGGGAGCTGCGAAAGCCCACAGCGTTTGCACTGCGGCGTGCGATTTTGGCGGCCATGGTGTGCTAGCTGCCGGCTTTCACACCGATTAGCGCCACCCTGAAAGATGGTGAACGATGTGGGGCAAATTACTTTACCCTTCATTGCCTCATGTATAAACCTAGATTGTGAGCTCTCTGGGGACAGGGAAATACCTACACATCTTAATGTAATCTGCTTTGAAGTGGCTGAAAAGTAGAATATAAATACTCTACATGTTTGCTTTTTACAGAGTTCCTCCCATTACGCTGTGAGATACCTCTGATTCATTATAAAGCGGTCTCTGATTATTTATAATAGGGATGTGAATCGTGTCCTCGATCGTCTTAACGATCGATTTCGGCTGGGAGGGGGAGGGAATCGTATTGTTGCCGTTTGGGGGGGTAAAATATCGTGAAAAATCGTGAAAAATCTAAAAATCTAAAAATCGCAAAACCGGCACATTAAAACCCCCTAAAACCCACCCCCGACCCTTTAAATTAAATCCCCCACCCTCCCGAACCCCCCCCCCCAAATGAGTTAAATAACCTGCGGGTCCAGCGGCGGTCTGGAACGGCAGCGGTCCGGAACGGGCTCCTGCTCCTGAATCTTGTTGTCTTCAGCCGGCGCCATTTTCCAAAATGGCACCGAAAAATGGCGGCGGCCATAGACGAACACGATTGGACGGCAGGAGGTCCTTCCGGACCCCCGCTGGACTTTTTTTCAAGTCTCGTGGGGGTCAGGAGGCCCCCCACAAGCTGGCCAAAAGTTCCTGGAGGTCCAGCGGGGGTCAGGGAGCGATTTCCCGCCGCGAATCGTTTTCGTACGGAAAATGGCGCCGGCAGGAGATTGACTGCAGGAGGTCGTTCAGCGAGGGCGCCTCGCTGAACGACCTCCTGCAGTCGATCTCCGGCCGGCGCCATTTTCCGTACGAAAACGATTTGCGGCGGGAAATCGCTCCCTGACCCCCGCTGGACCTCCAGGAACTTTTGGCCAGCTTGTGGGGGGCCTCCTGACCCCCACGAGACTTGCCAAAAGTCCAGCGGGGGTCCGGAAGGACCTCCTGCCGTCCAATCGTGTTCGTCTATGGCCGCCGCCATTTTTCGGCGCCATTTTGGAAAATGGCGCCGGCTGAAGACAACAAGATTCAGGAGCAGGAGCCCGTTCCGGACCGCTGCCGTTCCGGACCGCCGCTGGACCTGCAGGTTATTTAACTCATTTGGGGGGGGGGGTTCGGGAGGGTGGGGGATTTAATTTAAAGGGTCGGGGGTGGGTTTTAGGGGGTTTTAGTGTGCCGGCTCACGATTCTAACGATTTATAACGATAAATCGTTAGAATCTCTATTGTATTGTGTTCCATAACGGTTTAAGACGATATTAAAATTATCGGACGATAATTTTAATCGTCCTAAAACGATTCACATCCCTAATTTATAATACTCTTGATCAGGCTCAAAATGACAAGAGGAGAATATATTCAGCCCACACCCATTCATGGGGCCACAAAACTGATGCAGTTTTTTTTTCTCTCTCTCTGATTCAGTAGAACAAGGAAAAAATAACTCAGCTTTTGACTTACATGTTCAGTGTCTGCCAGTTTTCCCCACTCACTTTTCTGTTGCCTTGTCTTTCTGCTCTGTGATGACACACTTGTGACTTTTTCATGTGTATGCCTGGAGTCTCCATCCACTCTTCACTTCATAGTCCACACTCTCAGAGCCCATATCTTCACCTAACTTCCTATCTCTCCAAGGTTGCTGGGACTTGAATCCTTAACTTTCTGAGGGTTTTCTGTTCCTTAATCATGCTCCCTGCTTTCATTCCCAGCTTGTAGGCACTGATACATTCCTGATAAAAATAAAACCTAAAACATAAGTCCCTAGACTTCCTCCATCTGTATTTAAGCTGATTTCTAACTTGTTAGGTTAGAGGCTCCTGCAATACCAAACTGTGCTGAGAATAGTGTTCATTTGCAGGTAGGGTATTACTGGAATTTCCTGACTTTCATATAAATGCAGGCATAGCAGAACAGGTAATGTAGATCAATGTATCAAACACTCACAGTTCAAGTAAAGTTTAAATCCAGTCCATATATTTAGTTTGAGTCAATATACATGGTAATCCTTCTTCCTTGGAGAAACAACACATGCTTGAGACAAACTTTTCAATTACAAGGTTAAACAGGACTTCAGCATTTTCACATCAAATAACATCTGAAAACAGTAGTTTAAGAGCTCACAATCTCTCATCAGGATCCCACATCATTTCTTAGCCTTTCAAATGCCAGGAATAACATTTGAATCCCATGAGGACCAAGCCAGATCCTCAAGGGTGGAGCCATACACCAGCTGCCTTGTTTTGCATTTTATCTAATTCCATTTTGTAGCTCAGTGCACACAGCTCATCTGTGCCAAATCAAGTAGAATGACCAAGGCATTGTTTGCTCTAGTATAGCTCTTTTAACATCTGTAATTCCTCTGTGTTTCAGCAAGCACTTTTTCTGCCACTTATATGGGTGTTTTGAAGGGAATTATATCATCAAGGATCTTGTTAATTTCAGGAAGTCACTAAACATCCTATTCACTCTTCACAAAGGGTCAAAGACCCATCTTAACAGAGAACTATTCTCCATTCAACCAATAAACTGAGGAACCGCTCTTGGTAAATCATCCCCTAAACAAGAAAGATGAAGAGTTAGAACTTTTTCTCTCACCATGAATAATAGAATAGCAAGTGAAAAATATTTTTGATCTGTATAAAATATAAAAATTATGTCTACTCTATATTTGTATGCAATAAATAAAAGAGGTAAAAAAGTTAAAACTACTTATTTTCTAAGAGCTGAATTCTGCAGCCGCTTTCATAGCCTCCACTGCCTAACTGCCAGTTTTACTGGGGCAGATCAACCCATCACCAGTTGTGAGACCCTGATGATTATCTTTGTAGGTCATTCTGCAGGCTTTAATAAGTATCCGTTGTATGTGTGCAGTTTTGTATCCCATTATCATGATGTGTGTAAAGGTTAAAGTTTTCACATATTATTGACGTGCTGTGAGAAAAATAATAATTTTCAGTTTAGAAAAAAAGAACATACATTATGCCATACTAGGTCAGACCAAGGGTCCATCAAGACCCCAAACATTAAATAGATCTCAAGCTACTATTGCTTATTAATTAATAACAATTTATGGATTTTTCCTCTAGGAACTTTTTAAAACCCAGTTACACTAACTGCCATAACCACATCCTCTGGCAATAAATTCCAGAGCTTAACTATGCGCTGAGAGAAAAATAATTTTCTTTGATTTGTTTTAAATGAGTTACTTGCTAACTTCCTAGAGTGCCCCCTAGTCCTTCTATTATCTGAGATAGTAAATAACCACTTTGCATTAACATTACATTAATAGTTTGACATGAGTTTTTCAGCCTAATCTGGTCTTGGTCAATATTTTAGTGCTAATCTAGGGGTTACAGTTGGGCACTCTCTTTCTTGATTTAATTAAGATGGAATTTGTGGACTCCCAGGTATCACAACTGCTCATAGAGGGCCTAGAAGGTTATGAAAGGTCATGAGGTCAGCTCTGGTATGTCCTCTATAGCCAGCCTATATGTGTTTTGCTTAGCACGTATCTTGTTGATCATCATGGTGACTTCTCTAATTGATGAGAGTTTGCTTTAACAAGAGGTTTCTGTTTGTCTGTTATGGTAGAGTGGCAGATGCTGTGTAGTGTTTTTTTTTTATTATTATTTGATTGTGCAAGAAGACCAGCAGAAAGAAAAAGCAGACATCCCAGAGTAAAGGAACCAGTTCCAGCCAAGCCCCAAGAGATGCAGAGAACTTGAAGCTCCCATATAGATTTTACACATTCACAATGGGCAACCAAAAAATAGAAATTAAATATTTCAGTATTTGTGATGAATGGCATGGAAGTGAGCCCTTGGTGCTGTGATGTAGCAGACCACGGGCGAACAAACCTTGAAGCAGGACAAGCTGGAGCTTCACCTATACCAGCTGCCTCCCTCGCAGGTTGAGCCTTTGGGTTCTGGTGACCAGTAAGATTTAGGTGAGTCCCTAGGGTGATGGAGACAGTACAAGAATCCAAGGACACACCAGAGTCATAACAGTAAGCAGACTAGAGATACTGGGAAAAAGCCAGGAATTGTCGTGAGTGGCAAGCAAGCCTATTCAGGTACAAAGCAAGGTTCAGGTCCAGGTGACAGGCAAATGTGGTCAGGTCCAAAGCTATAATCAGCTACAGGTGGCAAGCAAACATGATCAGGTACAAGGCTAAGGGCAGTACCAGGATAACAGGCCAAGGGAGGTCAAGGACCGACAGACAGACACTAGATGAGAATAGCAGAATAAGGCAGGGTGAGACAGGTTGGGCAAGGCAAGACTGGATGAGATAGTCTGGAGAAGGCAAGGCTTGAAGAGACAGGCGGGGCAAGGAAAGGCTGGGTGAAAGAACACAGGAATGCAGGAACTCAGTAACACAAGAGTAACATGCTGTGCACAAGGCAGGAGACCAGTTGCTGAAGTGGCGTTAGGCAGTCCGGACCACACTTAAATAGGGAGGGCCTGCAGATGTCATCACTAAGTGCCATGGGGTTTTTCCCCACAACTGATCCTTTAAGTACAGATGCACAGCATGCGTGAGTGCTTATGGAGATCCCAGAGAGAAGTAGGATGATGGCAGAGTACAGGCAGCGTCAGAGCCAAGTCAGTCGCTGGGGCTTGCTGGATCATGGAGGCGCTTCTGCCACATTGGGAGGATACAGAAGGCATTGGGGTGATTCAGAGACAGTGCCTGTTTGCTGGCCTACCCCATGGCTGGCCAAACGTAACAGTAATGCAGTTTTTTGTATCTATATTGTATGGGGTATCACTGCAGGTAAGTATGCATGTCTAGCATGTGTGTACCTCATCTATGAAAGAGAAAATATGTGAAGATGAAGCAAGACTTGAAAGGGAAAGACATATATGAGTGAGAATGTTTAGCTGGTTGTGTATGAGTAGCATATGGAAAAACACTTTTAAAAGGGTGAGTGTCAAAATCTGCTGCACTGAAAGTGATACTGCTTATTATAAAGTGTCTGTTGCCATTAGAAAATACAAGCAGTAGGTTTTAGACAATAGCAGCTTTTGTCATCTCTCCCTCTCATGATGTGTGATTGAGTAAAATGTCACAGCTTGTTTCAGCAAGATTTTCTAATTTAGCCATATGAAGAAAAGAAAAGTGACACAAATCACTCTTATTAACTATAATGGGAGCTGCTTGGCTGCTGTAAGGGCCCTCCTGGACATTTTCCAGCCCTAGGAAGGAATATACATATGTATCTTTTAGGCCTAAGGCAGTGATTAGAATTATTTTATGTGTGAATAACCCTTTATGGGTTGCTTTGTGGAATATTTATGGCAAAACCTCCCCTCAGCACCCCAAACTTCTTTTCTTAAGTTATGCAAAATAACTTTGACCACCACACATAACTCCCAAATAGATTCGTTCACAGCAGCTGCTAATTCTTCAAAACACATTTTCTAAGCTATTCAACCTTTGAAGCCCAAAAGCAACAGGGGGAGGGGTGGGATTAATTCCACTGTTTGCTGATGTTAATATTCTTTCTATTTATTTATTTAGTTAGTTAGTTCGTTAGTTTAATGATTTTATATACCGATAGCCATTTGCTCATCGTACCGGTTTACAAGAAACAGGCGGAAGGCCAAAGGAGAATGGCACAACCGTTACATGGAACTCATAAGAGTAACATTTGAACGCCTTTAAGGAACGTCGGAAAGATATTTGATAAAATATGAAAACATAACAAATGAAAGTATTTAACTTAGACCTGTATAACAATGGTAAAGGATATATATTTTAAATAAAAGGATAAATGATGGCATGGCGGGGGGCAAGGGGGTAAAGGGGGTGGAGGAAGGTTGTTTAATTAAGGTATTATTTACAGGGAGGGGAGGGAAAAGGGGGGGGGGTAAAGGGGAAGTTAAATTATGTACAAGCAGGGGGAGTTAGGCTTAGTTAGGCTCAGTTCAGTAATGCTAGTTTTTTAGAGGTCCTTATTCAGACAGAGCCCAGATAGCAAAGTTAGCCAGATAAACTTATCCAACTAACTTTGGAGGTACATATATTCAATAGAGATGTGCTTTGTTTTAAGCTTTCGGGTCTGACTTTGGATCGAGCGCTTTGTGGAAAAATTTGTTTTCCTAAGGGTCTTTTTTTTTTTCGGCAGATTTTTCGAACCAAAAAAAACAACCCACCCCAACCCTTCAAATGTACTTAATTACACCCCCCACACCATCCCAATCCCACATTCCCCCCCCCCCCCCCAAGACTTACTAAAAGCCCTGATGGTCCAGCGGGGTCCCGGGAGAAATCTCTCCCTCTCAGGCCATTGGCTGCTAATAATCAAAATGGCGCCGGTGGCGCTTTGCCCTTACCATGTGACAGGGGCTACTGGTGCCAATGGTTGACCCCTGTCATATGGAAGGAGCAATGGATGGCCTGCATAATTTTCAAAGATGTGCCAGCCATCCATTGCTCCTACCATGAGACAGGGGCTGACCAATGGCACCAGTAGCTCCTGTCACATGGTAAGGGCAAAGGGGCACCGGTGCCATTTTGATTCCTGGCAGGCCTGATGGCTTGAGAATGGAAGATGACTCCAGGGACCCAGCTGGACCACCAGGGCTTTCAGTAAGTCTTGGGGGGGGGGGATCGGGATGGTGGCGGGGGGTTTGAAATTAAATAAATTTGAAGGGTTGGGTTGGGTTTGTTTTTTTGTAATAAATGTGCCCCTCCCCCCTGCGCTAACCCGAAAAACAAATTTTTCCCAAATTTTTGGAAAAATCCATTTCGGGATTTGGATCTCCCGAACCACGATGAATTAGGCAATTTTGTTGAAATTGCCTAATTCGTTCTAAACCAAAAAGATATAGTTGCGATGGAGAAGGGTAACCAAAATGATAAAGGGGATGGAACAGCTCCCCTATGAGGAAAGGCTAAAGAGGTTAGGGCTCTTCAGCATGGTGAAGAGATGACTGAGGGGGGATATGATAGAGGTCTTTAAAATCATGAGAGGTCTTGAACGAGTAGATGTGAATCCGTTATTTATACTTTAGAATAATAGAAGCATTAGGGGGCATTCCATTAAGTTAGCAAGTAGCACAATTAAAACTAAATGGAAAAAATTATTTTTCACTCAGTGTACATTTGAGCTCTGGAATTTGTTGCCAGAGGATGTGGTTAGTGCAGTTAGTGTAACTGGGTTTAAAAAAGGTTTGGATAAGTTCTTGGATAAGAAGTCTATTAACTGCTATTAATCAAGTTGATTTAGTGAAGAGCCACTGCATTTACAGACATCAGTAGCATGGGATCTACTTAGTGTTTAGGTACTTGCCAGGTGCTTGTAGCCTGGATTGGTCACTTTTGGAAACAGGATGATGGGCTTGATGGACCCTTGGTCTGACCCAGTATAGCAATTTCTTATATTTCTTATGTTCAGATTTAAAATAGAAATGTATGCTTGTAAATGTTGGCCCCAACTTGGAACACCTCTGACCCATTCCAATTTCAGCCCTTTTTATTATGCATTCTGTTGCACATGCACACACATACATGTTCATGATTTCCCAATTTTAAAATAAGATTTGCTCACACTCAGCCCATATATTCATGTATATGGGCCTTTTTACCTGAGCAACTCTTTAAAACTTCACCCCTTAAAGTGAGTAAATTACTTGTGAAAAATGTTACAATAGTATGTTTCATTTCCATGTATAAATCCTTTGAAAATTCACTGTTTATGGGGAATCCAATGTAGTGACCAGAAAAGAGGTATTATATGTGTATAATAAAACTGGTAAAAGATAAGTCACATACAAACAGAATTTTGAATAGTTTGTATTAGTGAGAAATATTTCACTGACAAGCAGATTGCAAATCTAAACAGCAGGTGATAAGAGAGTGGCTAAAGGTTTTGGTAATGTGTTCAGAAAGTAAGGGACATTACTGGGCAGCCCGGACAACCATAATTCTATCCTGCCCCCACCCACCCTAGCTAGATTCCACTAATTACACACAAAGAAATTAACGTAACAGATAATTTGGATGAAATGGTTGCAGCCACTTATTAGGGTCCCTAACAGGGGAGTCTAATCTAGAACCATGACCGGCCAATAATGTCTACATAAGAACATAAGAACAGGGAGATCCAAGATGGCGCTTGAATAGAAGGATGTGTGAGAGGAGCACTCCTGGGTTTGAAAGAATTGCCTCAAAATAATGCCACATACTAAGAGGAAGGGAAGAATCAGAGTGGAGACCCCGACTACACTGACTCCCACCTCTTCTCAACCTTTAATCAGGGGTTTCTTCCAACCATGTAGTGCTGGAACCCCAGGAGAAGTGTCCAATGTGAGCGTCGGGGTAGAGCAAACGCTGATGCTGCTGGACCTACATACCTCGTTAAGCCCTGGGGCTCCTGTGATGCCTCTGCCACCTCATCTCACACAGACCCCGGATTTGGGCATGACCGGCTGACCAGAGCAGTTGGAGGTACCTGACCCAAATGGGGGGAACCCGAGGGAAGAAGGAGCGAGGCCCAAGGTCAGAGGAGACGGTGGTAGGAATGGTGGAGATCCTCTGACCTCTACACCAGAGGAGCAGTATGACCAGGCGGCGGCCCCAATTTAGAGGCAAGAATGCCATTTGCCAGGAACAGTGAGAGCAATTGCTATTTCGAGCTAATCTCAGACACCAACAATTACATTGGAGAATGTATGGTCTGTATTGATGGATTTAAAAGCATCCATTGTGAGGGCTACCAAAATGATAAGGGGAATGGAACAACTCCCCTATGAGGAAAGACTAAAGAGGTTAGGACTTTTCAGCTTGGAGAAGAGACGACTGAGGGGGGATATGATAGAGGTGTATAAAATCATGAGAGGTCTAGAACGGGTAGATGTGAATCGGTTATTTACTCTTTCGGATAGTAGAAAGACTAGGGGGCACTCCATGAAGTTAGCATGGGGCACATTTAAAACTAATCGGAGAAAGTTCTTTTTTACTCAACGCACAATTAAACTCTGGAATTTGTTGCCAGAGAATGTGGTTCGTGCAGTTAGTATAGCTGTGTTTAAAAAAGGATTGGATAAGTTCTTGGAGGAGAAGTCCATTACCTGCTATTAAGTTCACTTAGAGAATAGCCACTGCCATTAGCAATGGTTACATGGAATAAACTTAGTTTTTGGGTACTTGCCAGGTTCTTATGGCCTGGATTGGCCACTGTTGGAAACAGGATGCTGTTTGTGCACACTAAAAGAGAGATTTTGTAACATTGCACCTAAATTAAATGGCAAAAACAATATGAGTTATACCAATTTTCAAAATGGACTAACACTCATAAGTTCAGTTTGAAAATTAGCCCACCAGATTTACCTGCACACACTTATAGCTGCTATTTGATATGTGCAGATTCTTAGGGAACGATTACGCACCTCTATTTGAATTTTCAAAAGTATGCACAAAAGTCCAACACTTCCCCAGTACTGCTCCAGGAGTGTCTTAATTCAGTCTGGGTAAACATATGCATATAAGTTTACCTGCTTATCAGGTGGGCAATTTTATAAAAATAGCCATTTCTTTGTATGAAATATTGTTTTACCTGCAGAAGTCCCTTTGAAAATGACCTTTCCTAAAGCCTTCATGCATATGGTAAGTATTAATGAATAGGCCCCTAGATGTTTACATATAATTCATCAGTTTTAAACAGTCCTACACCATGTTTACAGTTTATAAGTATTAATTTATATAATATAAAAATTCTTTAAAATAACATAAAATAATGCAATTTGTTTTTCCATGAACACCTAATTAAATTGCAAGTTCTGTTGTGGAAAATGGTTGAAATGTTCTTCAAGCAGATGTTTGCTATTGTACTCCTATTTCCAATCATATCATTTTTGGCTGAGGGGGGAAATATATCTTGAGGAACCAAACCATATTACAACAGTAATAAAATATGAGTGCAACAATCAGTGCTTAACTAGATATTATTTACTAGGTGCTTCTCTCAGTGCAATGACATTGACTTTTCATATCAGTGAATCAAGTTCAAATCATAATTTTGTTTGACAGGTCTATGCTGTCATGGGTAAAATGAAACTCATCATTCTTGGCCACAATAGCAAGCCTTGACATCTTTGAGAAATAACAGAAGTATGTGTAAGAAGATTATATAGATCTTAACAAAACTAGGAAGGATAAAGAAGGTAATCAGCTTAGTGTTCCAGTATAATGATGTCAGTTTGAGAAGTGCATGCTGCAGTTGTGCTAGTTAGAACTGTTTTAAACTTCACTTCATTGTCATAGGACAATTGATCACTGATAAGTTTCCATATTTAAGGCATTCATTTTTTTAAAGTTTAGTCAAGAATCACACATGTAAACTAAGGAGTTCTATATATAACATGGCTGTATTTATTTATTTTAATTATTAATTTTAAATATTTGTATTCCACCTATAATGACTATGTTATGCTAGACAGATTACAAAGCAAACATAAAACAATAAGTAACACAAAACACAAATATAAAATAATAAATAACATAACACATAAAATGCATTACAAGAATACTTTTCTAAATAAATCAGCTTTTTCTGTCTTGCAAAAAAGTTTAAAATCTGTATGCACTTAAATGGATTCTGAGCCACTGAAAATATGCAAGTAAGTTCATAATACACAAATTTGACAGCAAAGAGTCCTTATTTGGGCATGTCAGATTTTTGCACATAACTTGAATTTTGAAAAATTACAACAGAAACGGAATGCCTTTTAGCATATTACTTTTTGACTCATTTTATGATAGGTAAAATTATGCTCACATGTTTATCTGCATAATAATCCAATACTCATATCCTGTCTTTTAAAAGTTGGGTTATTTTGTGTGTGCTTGAAATTATGGTTATAATTTTGTAGTTAGATGTACTACTTAAAACTTATCCCAAATGCAGATTTTCCACATTTGATTGACTTCTTTCTTTCAGGGTCATTTATCAAATTGCATTATGGCATTTTTGCATGCGTTAAGCACCATAGTGCATGGCGCAATATACATTTTTTAATGGGGAGAGCTTGGGGAGGAGTCAGGGGCAGGAATTCGATGATGTTGCTATGATGATGTCAGTTGAGTGCTGTCACTCCAATAACATCATTGGGCCATGCTGGACACATGCTATACTGCCCATGCTGCTTATTGATGCCCCTCTGATGTCAGATGCCTCTTGGCACATCGGTGATTTTCTTTGACCCTCCTCCCCACTCTGCACACATAGATCCAGGTCATTTGAAGCATCCATACACCTGGTTTAGCAATGCAACCTTACTAAGTAGCATATTTAAAACAAATTGGAGAAAATATTTTTTTTCAGTCAAGGCACAATTAAGCTCTGGAATTCATTGCCAGAGGATGTGGTAAAGACAGTAGGCATAGCTGGGTATAAAAGAGGTTTGGAAAAGTTCCTGAAGGAAATGTCCCATAAACAGTTACATGCAGACTTGGGGAAAGTTATGGTTTACCTCTGGGCATAAGTGGCATAGAATTTATCTACTATTTGGAACTTGCCAGGTACTTGTGGTTTGGATTGGCCACTTTGGGAAACTGGGTTTGATGGACTCTTAGTTTAGCCCAATATCACAATTTGCTCTATTCCTATAGACTGTTGCTGCCAAAGTTACAGGTTCTCCTCTTTTTAACTCATTTGGGTTTCCACTGTCAATTGGTCTCCTGAACTTGTAGAAGCCAGAAATAATACTGTTACTTTCAACTGGTCTCCATTTCTTGCTTTATTCAGATCTCCATTGATCATTGGTCTACCCTTCCTGACCAACATGCACTTCCACTAGTTATTCTATTGTAGCCCAGCTTCCAGTTCATGATATTAAAAAAGGGGTCGCATTCAGGTCTGGAGTTAAGTCCTTACAAAATCTCAACAGCCCAAGGATGGATTATCTAGTGGGGGGAAGATAGACCTATAGGACTCAAGGAACATGAGGAAAAGCTTTTTAGTGAGTTAACTCTCAAACTCTTAAGTGGTTCACTGTCTTGCTGCAAAATAACTAAGCAGGACATTCAGGTATGGTGTTCCAAAATTTAACTTGTGTGTTTTCCTTAGCACTTGTAAATTATAAAATTGTATAACATGTGAGTGTGAAAGAAATAGACCACAGTAGTAGGTAGTATAGCACTGGTTATGTTCATGGAACCTTGTTTTACAGCACTCAATCGAAGAAACTTAACAAAGAATTAATTTTAACATATTCATTGTTTATTCACAGTTGCTTGAAGAGAACAGATTTTTGGTCCCTTGACACGGATCGTGTTTCACCACATGGGCTGCATCAGGAGGGACAGGAGCTGAAAGATTAGTGGTAAGGCCAATTCTGTAGGAGTGATGAATATGTAGAGGAGCCCTGCAGAGGAATCAGATGAGCTTATAACAGTTAATAGGGAGTGCAGCAGCATCTCCTGAAGATAATTGTTTTCCAGATTAAATGCAAAGCACTGGGGATGCTAACGAGTGGTTCAAAATGAAGGCAAATTCATGACGGCTCTGCATGAAAATCACATGCAAAGCAGCTCATTGTATAGGGAGGGAACCTGGGAAGGGCCATTAAAATTATCATGTATATCAAGTGATATCACCATGATAATGCTCTATCATGTGATATATGCTGTTTAACATGCATTAGAGCACTAGCTTGGATTGATGCATCACCCAGTGAGTTTCGTTAGTATTCTGGGATGTATCTTATTTGATCGCATGGCCTTGACCCATGACCTTATACTAACAGTTGATCACTAATGAGTAAATTTTCAAAGGAGTTGCATGAAAACAAATTGCATACGTGGACATAAGAAACATACAATTGCAGACATGCTATTTTTATAAATATTGAAATTATGCACATATATTAGGGGGAAAAGGGGCATTCTAGGGGCGTTCTAGGGAGGAGTCAAGATGTACATGCAGAAATTGCTATTTTATATGAAATTTATGAGTATAAATAATCAAACTTATTCATACAATTTTACACTTGTTAAATGAATAGTGCAAATGTCTGTTGTCTGCAATGTTGGGTTAGGAAGCCTGTGTGAACTGGTAGGGGTTGAGGATGAAGTGCTAAAGAGTCTAGGTAAACTCAAAATGGACTGAGTTAATGGCAGGAAGTTCCTCCGAGGAGCGGATAGCCGGAACACAACAAAGCCCCTGAGGAGCGGGTACCTGTAGCGTCCAAGTCCCAGAGTTCAGGAACAGTTCAGAGCAGCGAATAGCGAAGCATCTCCAAATGGAGTGGAATTCAGCAGGAAGGAAGTCCTTGCTACCTCGTAGGAAGCATAGGCTGAATAGATAAATACACTGGTGGGTGACGTCATGCGGAGGGGACGCCCCCAAGGTTCCTGCCATGACATGTATAAGAGTGCCTAGCGCACGCGCACGCATGCCCTAGGTAATCCCTGATTCAAGATGGCAGACAGGATCACCCATGCTGACCTGGGGATGCTGGGGAAGGCGGCGTTTGCAAGCAGAGGCCGCCATTCTTCCAATAATCGCTGGTGCAGGGAAAAGGGAGGTAAGCCACAGAGGTCGCAGCCATCTGCGACTGACAGGTGCAACACATAGTTGGTGATTCAATTATTAGGAATGTAGACAGCTGGGTGTCTGGTGGGCTTGAGGATCACCTGGTATCATGCCTATCTGGTGTGAAGGTGGTGGATCTCATTTGTCACCTAGATAGGATTTTAGACAGTGCTGGGGAGAAGCCGGTTGTCATGGTAATGTGGGCACCAATGGAATATGAAAATGTGGGAGGGAGGTTCTGGAAGCCAAATTTAGGCTCTTAGGTAGAAATATGAAATCCAGAACCTCCAGGATAGTATTCTCTGAAATGATTCCTGTCCCCTGCATAGGTTCTTCTTGCATAGGCAAGAAGAGCACTGGTGTCTCAATGCGTGTGTGAGATGATGTTGCAAGGAAGAAGGATTCAGTTTTCTAAGGAACTCGGGAAACTTTTGGGGAAGGGAAGTCTTTTCTGAATGGATGGGCTCCGCCTTACCCAAGGTGGAACCAGACTGCTACTGCTAACCTTTAAAAAGGCGATAGAACAGCTTTTTTTTTTTTTTTTTTGGTAATATATGTTTTATTGGGCAAACAGGAAACCAAGAGTTGCTCAGCAGCTCATGTTTTGGAGGGAGGTAGTGTCTAATGATCTGAAGTCGGGGAAACAATGTGACAAGGCGATAGCTAAAGCCAGAAGAATGCTGGGCTGCATAGAGAGAGGATTATCGAGTAAGAAAAGGGAAGCGATTATCCCCTTGTACAGATCCTTGGTGAGGCCTCACCTGGAGTACTGTGTTCAGTTCTGGAGACCGTATCTCCGAAGAGACAGAGACATGATGGAGGCGGTCCAGAGAAGGGCGACCAAAAAGGTGGAGGGTCTTCATCGAATGACTTATGAGGAAAGATTGAAGAATCTAAATATGTACACCCTGGAGGAAAGGAGGAGCAGAGGTGATATGATACAGACTTTCAGATACTTGAAAGGTTTTAATGATCCAAAGACAACCACAAACCTTTTCCGTCGGAAAAAAATCAACAGAACCAGAGGTCATGATTTGAAGCTCCAGGGAGGAAGACTCAGAACGAATGTCAGGAAGTATTTCTTCACGGAGAGGGTGGTGGATGCCTGGAATGCCCTGCTGGAGGAAGTGGTGAAGACCAGAACTATGAAGGACTTCAAAGGGGCGTGGGATAAACACTGTGGATCCATAAAGTCTAGAGGAAATGAATGAAGAGTGGGTGGCTTGTGGGTATGACGGCTACTACCTGGAGATAATAACCTTATTCAATAAACATACACATGGTTAATGCGACTCCAACATTGCTCTAAGCTTCAACGGCAAGAGGAAATGTGGGAAAAAGGATTTGCTTTCACAAAAAAGCGGGGAGTAGCTTGCTTGTTACGGCGGTTACTACCCCAAACCAAATAAGTCTGATACTATATCCAGCATAGCTCTCTGCTTCAATGGCAGGGGAGAAAGACCGATACTTCACTTTCAATGCATATCCAGCATAGCTCTCTGCTTCAACGGCAGGGGAGAAAGACCGATACTTCACTTTCAATGCATATCCAGCATAGCTCTCTGCTTCAACGGCAGGGGAGGAAGACCGGTATTTCACTTTCAATGCATATCCAGCATAGCTCTCTGCTTCAATGGCAGGGGAGAAAGACCGGTACTTCACTTTCAATTCATATCCAGCATAGCTCTCTGCTTCAACGGCAGGGGAGGAAGACCGGTACTTCACTTTCAATGCATATCCAGCATAGCTCTCTGCTTCAACGGCAGGGGAGGAAGACCGATACTTCACTTTCAATGCATATCCAGCATAGCTCTCTGCTTCAACGGCAGGGGAGGAAGACTGATACTTCACGCATATACAGCTTAGCTCTGTGCTTCAATGGCAGGGGAGGAAGACTGATACTTCACGCATATCCAGCATAACTCTCTGATTCAATGGCAGGGGGAATGAAGAAAAGTGGATCTATATACAGAGAACAACCAACAAGGACTGAATTACATAGTCTGGGTAGACAGATAAGCATGGGTGTAGCTTGCTTATTGCGGCGGTTACTACCCCTAACTAATTAAGCTAGATATTTCACTTAGATGCAGTTCCAATACTGCTCTCTACATTAGTGGTGTGGTTGGAAGGGAAATAGAACCAAAAGGTTACTAAGAGCCAAGAGAAACAGATAAGTATGAGAAGAAAAAAAGTGTGAAGCTTGCTGGGCAGACTGGATGGGCCGTTTGGTCTTCTTCTGCTGTCATTTCTATGTTTCTATGTTTCTATGTATGTGCATAGGATATACTAATGAAGCATTAGAGTTAAGGCATCCCAACAGAGAAATTCCAATAATAAGAAAAGTAGTAGAAGTGCCTAGAATTAAAGATCCACCTGAGCTAAAAGATTCCAAGTTATCCCTGTCAACTGAATAACAGAGTGTTAATACAAACAAAAAACACACTTTGAAATATATGCATGCTCATGCCAGAAGTCTAAGAAGCAAGATGGGAGAGTTAAGAATGTAAAGTAGTGAATGATGACATAGACTTAATTGTCATTCCAGAGACATGCTGGAAATAGGATAACCAAAGGGATAGTGTTAAACCAGAGTATAAATTATATCACAATGATAGAAAGCAGCAACTTGGTGGTGGGGTGGCACTTTAAGGCCAGGATGGCATAGAGATCAACAGGATAAAGTTCCTGGAAAAGGCTAAATGCATTATCAAATCTTTATGGATAGAAATACCTTATGTGTTGGGGAAGAGTATAACAATAGGAGTATACTACTGTCCACCTGGTCAAAATGATGAGATGGACAGTGAAATGATAAGATAAATTAGGGAAGCTAATCAAATTGGTAGTAAAGTAATAATGGGAGATTTCAATTACCCTAATACTGACTGGGTAAGTGAAACATCAGGGCATAGTAGAGAGATAAAATACCTGGATGGAATAAATGACAGTTTTATGGAGCAATTGGTTCAGGAAGTGACAAGAGAGGGAGCAATTTTAGATCTAATTCTCAGTGGAGCACAGGATTTGTTGAGAGAGGCAACTGTGGTGGGGCCGCTTGGCACTAGTGATCATAATATGATCAAATTTGAATTAATGACTGGAAAGTGGACAGTAAGTAAATCCATAGCTCTAGCACTAAACTTTCAAAAGGGAAACTGAGAAAATGAGAAAAATAGTTACAAAAAACCTGAAAAGTGCAGCTACAAAGGTTAAGAATGTGTAATAGGCATGGACAATGTTAAAAAATATCATCTTAGAAGTGCAGTCCAGATGTATTCCATGCATTAAGAAAGAATATCAAACAATTTTAGGCATGGCTAAAAAGTGAGATGAAAAAGGCTATTTTACTCAAAAGGTCTTCATTCAAAAATTGGAAGAAGGATCCATCAGAAGAAAAGGGATAAATCATAAGTACTGGCAAGTTAAATGTAAGATATTGATAAGACAGGCTAAGAGAGATTCTGAAAAGAAGATGTCCATAGAAGCAAACGCTAATAATACAAACTTTTAAAAATATATCCAAAGCAGAAAGTCTTCAAGAGAGTTGGTTGGACTCCTAGATGATCGAGGGGTTAAAGGGGAGCTTAGGGAATATAAGGCATTGTGGAAATAGTAAACAAATTCTTTGCTTTGAAGTTTACTGAATAGGATGTTGGGGAGATACTTGTTCTGGAGATGGTTTTCAAGGGTGGCAATTCAGATGAACTAAACCAATTGACGGTGAACCTGGAAGATGGTGTAGGCCACATTGACAAACTGAAGAGTAGCAAATCACCTGGACCAGATGGTATATACCCCACGGAAGTGAAAGAACCAAAAAATGAAATTTCAGACCTATTTTAATTCATTTGTAAGATATCATTAAAATCATCCATTGTACCTGAAGATTGGAAGGTGGCGAATGCAACCCCAATATTTAAAAAGGGCTGCAGGGGTGATCTGGGAAACTATAGACTGGTGAGCCTGACTTCAGTGGCAGGAAATATCATGGAAACTGTTATAAAGTATAAAATCACAAAACATTTAGATAGAACATGATTTAATTAGACACAGCCAGCATGAATTTACCTAAGGGAAGTCTTGCATTACAAATCTCATACATTTTTTTGAAGGGGTAAATAAACATGTGGATAAAGGTGAACCAGAACCAGTAGAAGTGGTGTATTTGGATTTTCCAAAGGTGTTCGAAAAAGTCCTTCATGAGAGGCTTCTAAAAAAATTGGGATAGTAGATGATGTCCAATGTGCATTGCAAACTGATTAAAAGACAAGAAACAGAGAGTAGGATTAAATGGTCTGTCTTAACAGTGGAAAAAGGTAAATAGTGGAGTGTCTCAGGTATCTGTCCTTGGACCACTGCTTTTTAATATATTTAAAATGATCTGGAAAGGGGTACAATGAGTGAGGTGATCAAATTTGTGGATGACACAAAATTAATCAGAGTAGTTAAATGTCAAGTGGATTGTGATAAATTGCAGGAGGATCTTATGAAACTGGAAGTTGGGCTTCCAAATGGCAGATGAAATTTAAAGTGGATAAATGCAAGGTGAAGCATATAGGAAAAATAACCCTTGCTGTAGTTACACAATGTTAGGTTCTTTCTTTATAGTTACTAGGGGTGTGCATTTGTTTCTAACCTATTTCTCATCCGCAACATATAGGGCCCTCTTCGTTGTATTCGTGGGGAAGCGAAACATATCGCGATTCCCCACGAATACACCAAATCCGCCGAATTATTCGGCCGTCTAAAGGACCCAATTTAAACAAACCCCCCACCCTCCTGACCTCCCCAAGACTTACCAAAACTCCCTCGTGGTCCAGCGGGGGGTCCAGGAGCCATCCCCTACACTCACACCCTCACTACTGATTTCAAAATGGCGCCGATAGCCTTTGACCTACTATGTCAGAGGGGCTACCGGCGCCATTGGTCAGCCCCTGTCACATGGCCATCGGTGCCATCTTGTGCTGCTATCATGTGACAGGGGCAGACCAATGGCACCGGTAGCCTCTGTGACATAGTAAAGGCAAAGGCTATCAGCGCCATTTTGATTACTGGCAGCTGACGGCCCGAGTGCAGGAGATCGCTCCTGGACCCCGCTGGACCACCAGGGACTTTTGGCAAGTCTTGGTGGACCCTCCTGACCCCCACAAGACTTGCCAAAAGTCCAGCGGGGGTCCGGGACCAACCTCCTGCACTCTGGTTGTCGGATGCCAGTATTCAAAATGGCGCTGAACGCCTTTGCCCTCACTATGTCACAGGGGCCGACCGTCAGCCCCTGTGACATAGTAGGTCAAAGGCTATCGGTGCCATTTTGAAACCGGCAGCGAGGGTGTGATGCAGGGGATGGCTCCTGGACCCCCCGCTGGACCACCAGGGAGTTTTGGTAAGTCTTAGGGGGGTCAGGAGGGTGGGGGGTTGTAGTTAATTTAATTTTAGCAGGGAAATGAATAGGAATTAATGGATAAATGTATTGGGGGGCCCCCTTGCCGAATGCAACGTATCTGCCCCCCGACAAATCCGACTCCCGAATGCAAAGTATGGTGTGCCTGTGCACATCCCTAAGAGTTACAACCCAGGAAAGAAATCTAGGAGTCATAGTGGATAATATATTGAAATTGTTAGTTCAGTGTGCTGTAGTGTTCAAAAAAGCAAACAAAATGTTAGGAATTATTAAGAAGGAAATGGTAAATAAAACAGTGGATGTCATAATGCCTCTATATTGCTCTGTGGTGAGACTGCACCTTGAATACTCTGTGCAATTCTGGTTGCCACATCTCAAAAAAATATGGTTGCACTGGAGAAAGTGCAGAGAAGGGTGACCAAAAATGATAAGGGGCATTGAACAGCTCCCCTATGAGTTAAGGCTAAAGAAGTTAGGGCTGTTCAGTTTGGAAAAAAGATGATGGGGGGGGGGGGGGGGAGGCGATATGATAGAGGTCTATAAAATCATGAAAGAACTTGAACAGGTTAATGTAAATCAGTTATTTACTCTCTCAGATAATAAAAGTACTAGTGGGCACTCCATGAAGTAGCAAGAAGCTCATCTAAAACAAATTGAAGAACATATTTTTTCACTCAGTGCATAGTTTAGCTCTGGAATTCATTGGCAGAGGATGTGGTTATGGCAGTTAGTGTAACTGGGTTTAAACAAGGTCTGGATAAGTTCCTAGAGGAAAATTCCATAAATTGTTATTAATAAGCAATAGTAGCTTGAGATCTATTTAATGTTTGGGTACTTACCAGGTACTTGTGACTTGGATTGGCCACCATTGGAAACAGGATGCTAGGCTTAATGGACCCTTGGTCTTACCCAGCATAGCATATCTTATGTTCTTATGTTCTTAAAGTTATCCTCATTTATGTTTTCACTGAGTCAGGCTTAAAGAGATATACTGCTCGACATAGTCTGCATATAGATAGTTCTGGAGACCACATCTCAAAATGATAAAAGACATTATCGAAGTGGACCAGAAAAAGATAGATTACATAAAACTTAAGAACAGTGACCTCATAAAAAAGTAAAATATAGAGATATGGAGCAGGTAAAACATATTTGTATGGAGCAGATTGTAAGTAAGGTACATTTGGTGTAAATGATAGATAAAATGTTACTTATTTTGTTTAAATGGTTACCACTGAAATTTATAAAACATGCTGTGACATTTATTTTGTGTTTTATTACATAGATCAAGTAAGTAAAAAATATATTTCACTTCTTTTGAAATTATCAGTGGTTTTAAAATTATTTCTCTGCATATTCTTTTTTTAAATAATCTTTTTATTATTCTATATAGTCAAATGACAATGCACAGATTAGGGATAGCAATGATCACAGTTTAATAATTATCATGTGAAATCACTGAACATAAAACCCTCAAAATATTTTACTCTCTCTGCATAATCTTAGAGGTGACTCAATATCCTAATTGCTGTTCTTCTAGATTTATAACATTTTATATAGCTTGCAATATAAAAGGGAGACTAAAATTTCAATTTTTGATATCCAGTAAATTAATTCAAAGAAACAGATGTCATAATATCATAACCTAGGACTACAGCCTCTCTCTGTATCCACTCATTTTACAAAAAGCTACAAAACACAGTAATACATGAAGTCAAACTACTTGGGAATCAACAGGCTACAGCTTTATTCAAAAATATAAGCCCGAGCCAAAGAACAAGACAGTACAAAAAGCCCTAGTGGACATCCACCACAACCCAGCAAGATGTATATATCTCCAGGACACCCAGTCTGAAAGCTACAGGCAGCCCAATGCTGCCTTGAAGCCCCAACCCTGCCACAGCCCAACAAGGAGCAAACTGTGGAGTGTCAGCCTCCAATCACTCCTGACAAATACAGTGTACTCAGTGGTTATCATCCAACAAAACCCAATTAATCTGTCAGTAACATTCAAAGATTAATCAGGCTCGGGCAACTTGCTATAGACACATGAAGGTTGACTTATACCATGACTTCCAAAAATGCATCCTAGGATTCCAAAAGGAAAATGGCCTCCTGAAAGGTGTTAGTCAACAAATCTTACCCAATGAATGACAAATGCACACCATCAAGCCTAAAGAGACCACTGGAGGTGTTTCATGACTAGGCATGTTTAATATGCCTATCCCATATAAAAACACACAGGAGCTAATTTGTTAATTAACTTTGGAACCTGTTGTACCCCTAAATAGTCAGTTCTTAAGCAGAAGGCCTTGTAATGATATCTGACCAACAAATAAATGACTGGGTCATTTTTGTGTTAGGATGTTATTGCGGGCGTTAGGGCCCTAATGCCCATGGTTACACCATAAAGCATGCGTTGTTTTTTGTATCGTGTGATGCAAATACAAATTTTGAAAATTTATTAAAAGGGGAGGGGTTTATGAAAATGAGGGGTGAGGTTTTGAGGGTGGTCTAGGATTTGGGGACCAGTTTTACATGCACAGCCAGATGTATGAACAGCACTTAAATAGAGTGCATCAAGCTAGGGTAAGAATACAATGTACACATCTCAACTTTGTGTACCTTTCCTCATTCCAATTCACATCAAGTATATACTGATGTGTACTATGCTGTTCATTTTTCTGGCTGTGCATGTAAAACTGGCCCCAAACCCTAGACCAAAACCTCACCTCAAATTACTAGTTGCCCTCCTACAGTGGTATTAATAGTTGCCTAATATGAGAGCATTATAAAGACTCTCTCTCTCTTTCTCTCTCTCTCCCTCTCTCTCTCTCAATGGACCTGGAAAGGTCCAGAATCTATTATTACCCTTTTCTATTGAGGCAGTATAAAGTCCAGCCTGGAACTCATAGTGTCTCAGGTAGCTATGGACGTAGCCCATTCTCACACCATGTTCTAGCAGGCAAATTATCAGTATGTATATTTTACAGCAGTTTGTAAAATGGAAACAGCATTATATTATATTGGAATCTTATATATATTTAGAAGATGAGTTGTTAGTTGTAATTTTACATAGTAAGTTTCTGTTGCTATTATTTTCCCTGATTTTAAATAGTTTGCAAAATATCATATTGCCCTAAGAGTCATCTAACAGTATAACTTGATTCCAAGTAATCAAGAAATTATCCTAGTCCAATGAATAATTATTATTCTATCCACTAAGAAACCACAAAGATGCAATATTCACTGTAGCTTCTTCCCTACTCACATGTGCTTTAAAACTGTGATCATTTTTAAAGATTCATATGCCTGTAGCTAAAATAATTTAGCTCTGCGTATTCCAGTTGTTATTATTTATCTGTTCATACTTTAACATTACACATGAAACATTTCTGCAAAGGCAGTCATCCTAGATTCTTTCCTGAAGGGTTAGGTCTTTTCATCTGGTTTTATTAAAACAGAGTAGTTTTCAAATTGTAATCCCATAAAATTGATGTACATTTTAAGAGGTCTCAAGGCATATCTACATTTTCATAAATGTTCTGTGGAACACCATCTTCCATGGGGCAGACAATGCAGACATGGAGTGGACTCATATGGTCAAAAAAAGAGCCTCAAAAGCCTTACAAGTGTTGTAGATGGACCCTTGGGCCGAGGTGGGGTTGACACAACCCGTAGGTAAGGACCTACGGGTCCCCACCATTGGCAGGTGGAGTGGGCTGATAGACAGAGGCCACTGGAACTTCACCTATACCATCCCTCATTCCCTGTGAGTTGAGCCTTTGGCTGTCGGGGTTGGCAGGACTTAGGTGGGCCTCTGTATGTAGTTGCTGTAGGAGTTGGTTCATCCCAGAGACAGCAGGTGAGAGATGGTTCAATCTTACTTCAGACTGGGTAATGTCCTGGAAACTCGGACACCAAATGGAACGAAGGCAGACAGGGGGCGCTCGAGCAAAAGCAGACTGAAGCCTGAAGAAACCACGTCCAGGGAGTAAGCTGAAGAGGCGTCCAATGGTAGGCTTGAGTCAGGGCTTTTGGAAATCCGAAGGCAGTGGCAAGCAAGGCAAAGGTCTGATCACGGAGATGGTCAAAAGAGTTGTCAGGCAAAGCGGAGTTCTGGGTCTGGAGATAGGCAATGCATAGTCGGACAAAGCAGAGGTCTGGGTCTGGAGATAGGCAATGCGTAGTCGGACGAAGCAGAGGTCTGAGTCTAGAGATAGGCAGTAGCATAGTCAGGCGAAGCAGAGGTCTGGGTCTGGAGATAGGCAATGCGTAGTCGGACGAAGCAGAGGTCTGAGTCTGGAGATAGGCAGTAGCATAGTCAGGCGAAGCAGAGGTCTGGATCTTGCGATGAACAATGGCAAAGTCAGGCAAAGCAAAGTCAAAGTCTGTGTAGTCAATCCGAAGCATGAAGCAGGGTAGGAATGAAGAGACAGGAACTAGGAACAACAAGGAACAGGAATGCAGGGATGAGACAAATCTCTAGGAAGCAATGAGTACTCGACCAGCAAGGAGACCTGTTGCAAAGGCAACGCTAGGGAGCAGAGCCTGAGCTTAAATACTGTAACTAGGTTGACGTCATCATCCGGGGCCGCGGCTAGGTTCCCGCCACGGTCCCTACTTAAAATCAATGATGCACGTGTACGAGCCTAGGGAGGGATGCGGCGCGAGTATCAGCATCTCTCCGCAGGCCACGCGGAGAGGCCCGACCAGAAGTGGAAGCAGGACTGGGAATGCAAGGGACTGTGGCAGAGCCAGAGGCACCGGGGAGGCCCGAGGTCGGAGCTGATGGCCCACCACAACCAGCAAGGAGGAACCAGAGGCTGGAGTCACTATAGAAAGATGAGGGGGCTGTGCACGGGTCTGCCACAGATGGCACACATAACAACAAATCTCTCTTACAAATTTAAAAATTAAAGGAGAGCGGGGGCATAGACACACATGAACTTGCCTTTGTGGGCCAGTTCCCTCTATATACAAGGGCAGAAGAATTAAGTTGGTACGAAATGGGCAGCTGGCTTGGTTAGATAATTTGGCTGACATTTGTGGCTGCCAGAGCTCTCCCACTGCTTTTGCTCCAAACATTTACAATGAGTCACACATCCAGTGCTCAGCACATGCTCTTCCTTTCCTACTCAGTCTCAGGATAAAACAAAGGCTGGAAGAACTCAAAAGAAGAAACTTAGGAGGGAAAAGACAAAGAGGTTCTGTGAAAAAGTATGGCCCACAGAAAACCGGACCCGGCTTTGCATGTCCTGCATGCTGCCCATTAATTACCACACTCCAGGGCTCATGCTATAGCTAGGAAGAAGACATACATGATTGTAAATGTACTCTGAAAAGAGCTCCTACATGTTTAAGAGCTACTGCTGGTGACTTGCTGTTGTGAGGTGCTGAGAGCAGAGCCCAGGTGCTGGTCTGGATCTGAGAATCGGGCAATGGGGATATTTGCATATCACAACTGATCAGGTATGAAGGCATACTGGTTGGGAAACACTGATATAATTGACAGTGCTATTTATTAATTTAAAACATTTGTTACCTCCTCTGTGCTAAAAGTAAGGTGCATGAAAATTTACTGTACAGCATAAAACTGCAGCCCCATAAAACAGATGATTTGCATACATATTACACAAAAAGCCAGTGGAAAACAACAATGTGTTATGTTTCAAGAGTTGTCATCCAAGATTGTTCCAAATGGAATATCCTGTAAGTCAATGTTTGCTTTGTGAAGTGAATACAGTTGTCTTAGTGGCTTACCAATACATGGAAACACCTATCTAGCCTTAGTTTGCCACTTCAGAAGCCTTCGCCCATCCTCTCTCCCTTCAAGGCCTCACTTTACAACTGCTACTGATTGCTCCCTCTCAGATCCTGATCCATCACCATCTATTTCCTCCCTCCTGGGTTCCAAATTACCACTACAGTCTCCACCATATGCTCCCTCTCTCCTGTGCCCAGATATGCTGCTGCCCAAACCACTTCTCTCCCCTCTCTGACTCCCAGTTTGCTGATTCTGCCACCGCTTCCTCCCTGGCTCTGATTTGCATCAACAGTTAATAATTTTGCATTGCCAGTAGATGCTGGCAATATCACATTTTTTCTTGATTTGTTATGCTTGCGGTAAAATGAGGCCAGAATATTTGTCAGCCCAATTTTCATGGTCTCCATTGACTCTAGCGTTATAGTCCAGCCGAGGTAAAAGTTTGGCCATTTTGTCAGTTAAAGCCCTTGTCATGTTAAGACACTAGCAAAGGCTTTCTCTGGATTGGCACCAAAGCTGTGGAATGTGCTGCCTCTCCAACTGAAGCAAACTGAAGCTGAAAACTGCCTTGAAAATGAAAGTTGAAATTATTTTGTTCCCTGCCTGTTAATTGTAATAGGGAATATTTTCCCTTTCTGACAGAACAATAAGTTCATTAAGTTGGGCTAGTTATTTTAGGGAAATAAGTCTTTGGGGGAGTGGGGGAAGATTTATGAAAGTCCTGAATGAATTAGATTCCTGTTAATACTGTAGTTTTATGTCTTTTATTAAGTTGTTATGGTATTGTTTTGCCACATGGGTTTATACAAACCAGTACAGTGAATACATTTTATAAATGCTTCTGCAGTATTAAGTAGTTTTACTCTGTAATATGTTCTACCTTGAATAGGCTGAAGCCTGTAAAGGTGAAATACAAATGTTGAATGTTGATGCTGTTCAAGTACAGATTAACAGTGACTGAAATGGTAAAGAAGGTTCTGGAATGATGGATCATGTGATGAGAGTGACTATGGGATAGATCGGGGAGGAGGAGTAGATTTATGGAACAGCCTCCCAGTGGAAGTGGTAGAGACAAGGGCAGAATTTGGATTCATGAAAGCATGGGACAAGCAAGGGAATCTCTGAGGGAATGGTAGATTGTAGGGCTGAGCAGTTGGTGCGGATGGGCAGAATAGATAGGCCATATGTTCTTCTGCCATCATGTTTCTATATGTCTATATTATTGTTTATTTTGATTTCTATTTATATACAACCAGAAAATATTCACTTATATTTCAATGTACTTATTTGTTCCCCTGCTTTCTGAATGATCAACATGAAAATAAATCTTGTCATGTTTGATATGACACAGAAAATACACTGCAAGGACACAAAAACATAAAATATTTAAGCTGAATGACAATGAAAACAGGTCTTTGAAAAATAGTACCTTCTCCTGGGACACAATCATGGTTTCAGTGTGCTGAATAGGTTTCTGCCTCATGTGAAAAGCCTGCTTAACAATGTCTTACTTTGGAAACTGCCTTACTCGTAAAAATTCCAGTCAGAAAAGACTTTTACCTGGTATCTGAGGGAGATGCATTACCTGAGGGATAAACAGTACTCATAAAAACATTTTTTATTTGTTTTAGGCTTTTCACTCCCATAAAATTGATCAACAATGCATTGATTTCCTATGTATGTCAACTTAATTCTTATGTATTCAGAAATTGGCAAATGTCCCACAAGAGTTCTATAAAAATAAAGAGCAAAGAAAATAGTTTATTTAGTAGGGTTAAATAGTAGTTTGTTGCTAGATGGGTGAAAGGTTTTGATTTTGTCTGGAACAATCATAGAATTATCTCTACCAACCCTTCAGCTGTTTATCATATCTATCAAATAAAATGTTTCAAAGAATTCTACAGGGACAAGCATAAGGTTACTTAAAGAGTGGAAACTAGAGTTCAACTCTGTTCCTTCATTACTGCATTACTTATTAGGGATGTGAATCGTTTTAGGACGATTAAAATTATCGTCCGATAATTTTAATATCGTCTTAAACCGTTATGGAACACAATACAATACAGATTCTAACGATTTATCATTATAAATCGTTAGAATCGTGAGCCGGCACACTAAAACCCCCTAAACCCACCCCCGACCCTTTAAATTAAATCCCCCACCCTCCCGAACCCCCCCCCCCCCCCAAATAACTTAAATAACCTGCGGGTCCAGCGGCGGTCCGGAACGGCAGCGGTCCGGAACGGGCTCCTGCTCTGAATCTTGTCGTCTTCAGCCGGCGCCATTTTCCAAAATGGCGCCGAAAATGGCGGCGGCCATAGACGAAAAAGATTGGACGGCAGGAGGTCCTTTCGGACCCCCGCTGGACTTTTGGCAGTCTCGTGGGGGTCAGGAGGCCCCCCACAAGCTGGCCAAAAGTTCCTGGAGGTCCAGCGGGGGTCAGGGAGCGATTTCCCGCCGCGAATCGTTTTCGTACGGAAAATGGCGCCGGCAGGAGATCGACTGCAGGAGGTCGTTCAGCGAGGGTTCCGGCGCCTCGCTGAACGACCTCCTGCAGTCGATCTCCTGCCGGCGCCATTTTCCGTACGAAAACGATTCGCGGCGGGAAATCGCTCCCTGACCCCCGCTGGACCTCCAGGAACTTTTGGCCAGCTTGTGGGGGGCCTCCTGACCCCCACGAGACTTGCCAAAAGTCCAGCGGGGGTCCGGAAGGACCTCCTGCCGTCCAATCTTTTTCGTCTATGGCCGCCGCCATTTTCGGCGCCATTTTGGAAAATGGCGCCGGCTGAAGACGACAAGATTCAGAGCAGGAGCCCGTTCCGGACCGCTGCCGTTCCGGACCGCCGCTGGACCCGCAGGTTATTTAAGTTATTTGGTGGGGGATTTAATTTAAAGGGTCGGGGGTGGGTTTTAGGGGGTTTTAATGTGCCGGTTTTTCGATTTTTCGATTTTTAACGATTTTTCACGATATTTTACCCCCCCAAATGGCAACAATACGATTCCCTCCCCCTCCCAGCCGAAATCGATCGTTAAGACGATCGAGGACACGATTCACATCCCTATTACTTATTTCTGTGAAAGTAAAAAAAAAAGCATAGCATTGAATTAAATTTAGTGCCTCTAGCATCGTTTTCTATTTTTCAAACAATTACTGTGGCGTTTTCAGTTGGCTGCTCAGACTTTTCTGAACTTAGCAACTTCTCATTTGCACAATGTCAATGGTCTTCCTTTATGTGTCTGTAAATGATCAACTGCAATCGAATATGGCTGTGCAAATTTGAGCAGAACTTAGTTACAGTGAATTTCCTAATGTAGCAAGCTATGGCCAGGATTCATCTTTCCATGCGGAAGGATGAAGCCTGCACTAAAGGGGGCGGGTGGGCGAAAGCCCGCAGCCGATCACACCATGGCGGTGCGATTTCGCCTGCCGCGGTGAGGCCGGCTGCAGGCTATCGCGGGAATAGCGGCACCATAAAAGGTGGTGCTATTCCCTGCGCTACTGCCGGCGATCATGTTCGAAACATGATTGCCGGCAGCGGTGCAGCCGCTGACTCCTCCCTAACTCCATCCCGACTCCTCCCCTACACCTAATTTTAATGTCACCGCCCTAACGCATGTGATAAGTCTTTAGAAAATAACCCCCTATATCTGAAACCAGTTCATCATTTGAGGGTATTAAAAAAATTGAAAATAAAAAAAAAAACCCCAATAATGGTGCTTAAAATAATAATCAACAATAAAAAAGAAAAAATTTTGAATTGGCATGATAATTAGCATCTGAGTTTTAGTCATAGGGAGAGTAATTTTCAAAGCCATTTCTATATATAAAACAGTGCTTTATCTATGGAAATGCCCTTTTACAAAATTGCAAGTAAAATTCTGTTGGTATGTGCTGTATACACATACGTTTACCACCAGCCAGCAGAGGTTCTCCTGGGGTGCGGTTGCACTTGCTTATGGGTAGTTTTGGAGGGGTAGTTTTCAAGGCAAAACTATGTGATTACTTTCCTTTTAAAAATTGATGCAAAGTAGGCTGATTAGCTAATCAAGATCTTCTTTCCACGAGTCTTTGTATTAATTAAATGCACCTATTACTTCAAGGCTCTAAGGTACAATTCTAGTAGTTAAAGACATTGCCATCCTCAACCTTAATACATTAACATTTCTAGATGTTACAGGCAAAAGCCTGGATGAATAACAGTTTTCAAAGACTTTTTTAAAAAGCTTCAAATATGTTATTAAACAAATTTGTTTAGGGATAAAAATCAAGTAACGAGGCCAGGAATCAAAAAAGCACACTCTCTAGTCTCACCAAGGTGAGCACATCATAGCAAGAGCACCTTGAGGAGACTGTATTGAGCCAATTGGAATGCATAGGAAGGATGGTACACATGTAAGACAGCATTAAGTGGTATGGAAGAAATGCTATTTAAAAGCTTATGCATTAACATGGCCATTGTAAACCTGATTCTCCACTGTACTAAATGGAAGTCCAGTAAACACAGTCCCGTTAAAATAAGAGCTTCCAGAACTCTAAGAAAAATAGAGGGCATTCTTAATAGTTTTAGCCAATGCAGCATCCACAGTTTATAGAAATCACTAAAGATTTTAACATGTGCCTGCAATGATAAGCTAGTAACCAAAATTACACCTAAATTCTGTATTTGTGATAAGATTACATTATCATAGCCTTCAAAAGAAAATGTCAAGCCAAATCAGAAATGCAAAATCTGCTCAGGATTATGATTTGGGGGTTTTTCAACATTCAAAGCAAGTCTATTATGTAATAACTAATGTTTTACAGCTCCTAAACAAATAGAGATTAAAAAAAAAGTAGTGGACCAAGAAATTAGTACAAAATTTGTAGGTTGTCTGCATACACTTTATAATTTACTCTGAGACCAAGAAGTAATCTACACAGAGATGCAAGATGTATGTTAAATAAAGTAATTGATAATGCAGATCCTAAGAACATCCTTGCGATCAGTGCTGGTGGAAGGGTGTCCAGCCGCCCTCGCAGTGACATTATCACCGTATCATGTGATCTCTCTCTCTCTTTCGGAACACCACCACCAATGCACCTGCACAACTCCAGCTCCGCACACCATCTCATCCACTGTGCTACACCTGCCTTCTGCCATTTCAAAAGTGCCACCCATATGTTGCACTACAGCATCCCGCCCACTTCTGGCACCTAATCTGCCTAATACTCCTACTGGCCCTGTTTGTGATGATTGCCATGAAGAAGTAGAAGGGCTAACCCTTATCTGGTACTGCCTATCTGACAAAAAGATGTTACCCATTGCAAACTATATCCAATAGGCCAATGTTACTCAAATGTGTCAGCAATATTGAGTCATGAGATTATCAAAAGTGGCAGAAATATCAAGTAGTATCAGAACTTCACCTATTCCACAGTCAAAACCATGTCTAATGGTGTCCAGACTCAATAACAAGAGTTCTTCATTGCTCAAGTTTTTGCAAAAACTGTGTTAATGTTGATCATGGTATACATGCTAAATCATAAACTCATAAATCCACTTCTGGCTAAATCTCACTTCTGCTAAATCATAAAATCATAAACCCACTTCTGGCTCGAGGAAATGCCACGCTTCCATTCTTCCATCCACCCCACCAGAACCTCACTTGCGGGCACCCTCCTCACCCCGTCCCTCAAAACTGCACACCATGCCCTTACCAATGAAAGAGCCTTCTCTATTGCTGGCCCCTCCCTCTGCAACTCCCTACCCACCGATCTCCGCCTAGAGCCATCCCTACGCAATTTCAAAAAAGGAATCAAGACATGGCTTTTCAAGCAGGCCTATCCTGACTGAAATCAAACCTAGCCAGATATCCAAGTTTTGCGCCTTTCACACCTGCCCTCTAGTCCCTACCCCATTCCCTTTATACCCAATGCTTCCCCTTCAGAATTCTGCATTGTAACTTGTAAGATTGTAAATGGTTACTAGTGTTATTATAAGTACATATCCGGTGATGTTAATATAGTCACATAATAATGTTTTTCTCCATCTTTTCATATTATTGTTCCTATTTTTTCTCTCTTTTTCTCTACTTTCCCCCTGATTTCTCCCCCTCCTCTTTCCAGCCTGCTCCTCCTTCCCCCCGCCATTCTTTGTATTTTCCATTCTTTATAGTTAATTGTAAACCGGCGTGATGTTTCCTACGAACGCAGGTATAACAAAGTTTATAAATAAATAAATAATGATTTTTACTGATTCATAAAAATTATTTCAAGGACATTGATAAAAATGGAAGAGAGGAAAGAGGATGATAATTGGATGGAACTAAAGAGTCCAATGACTATTTTTTTTAAATCAGATGAACAGAAGCTTATTTCAAATTACCAGGATGGATACCTTCTTGGAGGAAAGACTAACAATGTCAGATATAAAATTAGCAATGTTGTCTCACAATGCCTTTAACAAAACAGATGATCACTGGTCCAATGAACAGGAATTACAATTCATACTAATAGTACAAAATATCTCATCCTTTGTATATAATTCAAATACAGCCCATTTTGATCCTTTGCAACAGAGCCAGATAAAGAAACAGGATGATCCATAGGGAATTGTTTGTGTATTTGAACTATTTTGTATGATATCAGCAAATTACTCACATTAAATAAAATCAAAAGCTTCTCTCAATTGCGAGTAGGATATTTAATGGTTAAAAAGAGCTCTTATGAATTGATACCTGCAAGGTAAATCTTATGGGCATGTGAGGAAGTGTACAGAACACCTCCTCAGAACACCTTGAAGAACCAGCCAGAGCAGTCTGCCCTGGTCCTCCTTAAGAACCAGCATGACAAAGGATTATGGGTGAGAGGAGTCTCCCCTTACCACAGTATAAGGAGACAGAGCCCAGAAGGATTAGGCAGGCCCCAGGGAGAAGGCAGGAAGCTGTTGTACATTGAGGAATTTGAATAGCTATGATCTGCAAAGGTAAGCAGCCTTTTGTTCTGTATTTTTCTGTCATTGCAAATAAAGTTTATGAGTAGAAACAGCCAAAGTCTGTTCCTTCTGTCCTCCTTGCAGTTTCCAAGCCATAGCCACTTCCAATTACCACAGAGCATAATAAGCTTCCTTTAATTCAAAAGTTATTGCATGGTAAGTTGTTGATGATTTATATTCAGCAAGATTGACAGCATCTTGATTTTACCTCCAGCAATGCTCTAAGCTCTGCAAGGCACACTTAGTACTTTTTAATTCAGAAGTAAATCAAAGGGCAGTTTTTTTAATACGTAGCGATCAAAATTTTTTTTAAAGAGCATTAAGCAATAAGCAGCGTTTAGAAGAACTTGATACCAGCCAACAACAGTATGGTAATATCAGTATCGTTTATTACAATAAGACAAGAAAGCAAAGAGTCTCTCAAAGAATCAAAGTCCATATGTCCATGCTAAAAATTGACATTATGAACATTGCTATTAACAGTAGTTTCTAGATGAGTAGATAATGAAAGTGAAATTAAGCAATGTGACTCTGTAATTACTTTTGGTCCCATCTGTCCTATGAACAATGAGTATCATGGATATATAAATGGCTGTGCAATTACTCCAAATCTTATATTCTATAAGGGTATGCATTGGCTGAGAGAATTTACTAGCCAAGCATATATAGTGCTAACCTTTTAGAAATTTGGGGAATTATGTCAAGTTGAATAATTCTTAATCTAGAAAAATTGGTAGAATATGTGATAAAGATATCAACAAACAAGTAAAAAATCATATATATCTAATGTAATTTATGGAATCAGGTACACCCTCATATATGAGCTTTTGTACACATTTGCTGCCACTAGGGATGTGAATCGTGTGCCCGATCGTCTTAACGATCAAAATCGTCTGCCAGGAGAAGAAAATCAGGTTTGGCACGATTTTTTAGTAAAAAAAATTGGTTTTTCCGATTAGTGCGCACTAACGGGAGTTAGTGCGCGCCAACAGGAAGTTAGCGCGCACTAACCATTGTTAGTGCGCACTAACAGAAAATGATACAATTTGACACTTTTCAGGTCAGTTAAGGTCAGTTTAGGAATGAATATGTATTCCTATTGGCTGCCCTCTTATTTATTCATGTTACCAAGGTTCCCACTGACAATATATGGGGGATGGGAAATGGAAACGGTTGGTAGCTTGACATAAAAAGTAATGTGATCAGTCAATGTGACTAGAACTTGTGCCGTATCCCTGATACCGGGAGTGTTGTGATCTTCCTGCATGCAGTGCCGTATCCCTGATACCGGGAGTGTTGTGATCTTCTTGCACGCAGGGCCCTATCCCTGATACCAGGGGTGTTGTGATCTTCCTGCATGCAGTGCCCTATCCCTGATACCGGGGGTGTTGTGATCTTCCTGTACTCAGTGCCCTATCCCGGATACCGAGAGTGTTGTGATCTTCCTGCATGCAGTGCCCTATCCCTGATACCGGGGGTGTTGTGATCTTCCTGCATGCAATGCCCTATCCCTGATACCGGGGGTGTTGTGATCTTCCTGTACTCAGTGCCCTATCCCCGATACTGGGAGTGTTGTGATCTTCCTGCACGCAGGGCCCTATCCTTGATACCAGGGGTGTTGTGATCTTCCTGCATGCAGAGCCCTACCCCTGATACCGGGGGTGTTGTGATCTTCCTCTACTCAGTGCCCTATCCCCGATACTGGGAGTGTTGTGATCTTCCTGCACGCAGTGCCCTATCCCTGATACCTGGGGTGTTGTGATCTTCCTGCACTCAGTGCCCTATCCCTGATACCGGGATTGTTGTGATCTTCCTGCATGCAGTGCCGTATCCCTGATACCGGGAGTGTTGTGATCTTCCTGCATGCAGTGCCCTATCCCTGATACCGGGGGTGTTCTGATCTTCCTGCACTCATATAGAAACATAGAGACATAGAAATGACGGCAGAAGAAGACCAAAACGGCCCATCCAGTCTGCCCAGCAAGCTTCACACATTTTTTTTTCTCATACTTATCTGTTTCTCTTAGCTCTTTGGTTCTATTTCCCTTCCACCCCCACCATTAATGTAGAGAGCAGTGATTGAGCTGCATCCAAATGAAATATCAAGCTTGATTAGTTAGGGGTAGTAGGGGTAGTAACCACCCCAATAAGCAAGCTACACCCATGCCTATTTGTTTTACCCAGACTATGTTATTCAGCCCTTATTGGTTGTTTTTCTTCTCCCCTGCCGTTGAAGCAGAGAGCTATGCTGGCTATGCGTGAAGTATCAGTTTTTCTTCTCTCCTGCCGTTGAAGCAGAGAGCTATGCTGGCTATGCGTGAAGTATCAGTTTTTCTTCTCCCCTGCCGTTGAAGCAGAGAGCTATGCTGGCTATGCGTGAAGTATCAGTTTTTCTTCTCCCCTGCCGTTGAAGCAGAGAGCTATGCTGGTTATGCGTGAAGTATCAGTTTTTCCTCTCCCCTGCCGTTGAAGCAGAGAGCTATGCTGGATATGCATGAAGTACCAGTTTTTCTTCTCCCCTGCCGTTGAAGCAGAAAGCTATGCCGGATATGCGTGAAGTATTAGTTTTTCTTCTCCCCTGCCATTGAAGCAGAGAGCTATGCTGGATATGTGTGAAGTATTAGTTTTTCTTCTCCCCTGCCGTTGAAGCAGAGAGCTATGCTGGATATGCGTGAAGTAGGGATGTGAATCGTGTCCTCGATCATCTTAACGATCGATTTTGGCTGGGAGGGGGAGGGAATCGTATTGTTGCCGTTTGGGGGGGTAAAATATCGTGAAAAATCGTGAAAAAATCGTGAAAAAATCGAAAAAAACGTAAAATCGCAAAACCGGCACATTAAAACCCCCTAAAACCCACCCCCGACCCTTTACATTAAATCCCCCACCCCCCCGAACCCCCCCCCAAATGACTTAAATAACCTGCGGGTCCAGCGGCGGTCCGGAACGGCAGCGGTCCGGAACGGGCTCCTGCTACTGAATCTTGTTGTCTTCAGCCGGCGCCATTTTCCAAAATGGCGCAGAAAAATGGCGGCGGCCATAGACGAACACGATTGGACGGCAGGAGGTCCTTCCGGACCCCCGCTGGACCTTTGGCAAGTCTTGTGGGGGTCAGGAGGCCCCCCTCAAGCTGGCCAAAAGTTCCTGGAGGTCCAGCGGGGGTCAGGGAGCGATTTCCCGCCGCGAATCATTTTCGTACGGAAAATGGCGCCGGCAGGAGATCGACTGCAGGAGGTCGTTCAGCGAGGCGCCGGAACCCTCGCTGAATGACCTCCTGCAGTCGATCTCCTGCCGGTGCCATTTTCCGTACGAAAACGATTTGCGGCGGGAAATCGCTCCCTGACCCCCGCTGGACCTCCAGGAACTTTTGGCCAGCTTGGAGGGGGCCTCCTGACCCCCACAAGACTTGCCAAAAGTCCAGCGGGGGTCCGGAAGGACCTCCTGCCGTCCAATCGTGTTCGTCTATGGCCGCCGCCATTTTTCGGCGCCATTTTGGAAAATGGCGCCGGCTGAAGACAACAAGATTCAGTAGCAGGAGCCCGTTCCGGACCGCTGCCGTTCCAGACCGCCGCTGGACCCGCAGGTTATTTAAGTCATTGGGGGGGGGGGGGTCGGGAGGGGGGGGGATTTAATTTAAAGGGTCGGGGGTGTGTTTTAGGGGGTTTTAGTGTGCCGGCTCACGATTCTAACGATTTATAACGATAAATCGTTAGAATCTCTATTGTATTGTGTTCCATAACGGTTTATGACGATATTAAAATTATCGGACGATAATTTTAATCGTCCTAAAACAATTCACATCCCTAGCATGAAGTATCAGTTTTTCTTCTCCCCTGCCGTTGAAGCAGAGAGCTATGTTGGATATGCGTGAAGTATCAGTTTTTCTTCTCCCCTGCCCTTCTCACTCAGTGCCCTATCCCTGATACCGGGGGTGTTGTGATCTTCCTGCACACAGTGCCCTATCCGTGATACCGGGAGTGTTGTGATCTTCCTGCATGCAGTGCCCTATCCCTGATACCGGGAGTGTTGTGATCTTCCTGCACTCAGTACCATATCCCTGATACCGGGAGTGTTGTGATCTTCCTGCACGCAGTACCCTAACCCTGATACTGGGATTGTTGAGATCTTCCTGCATGCAGTGCCCTATCCCTGATACCGGGGGTGTTGTGATCTTCCTGCATGCAGTGCCCTATCCCTGATACCAGGGGTGTTGTGATCTTCCTGCACACAGTGCCCTAACCCTGATACCGGGAGTGTTGTGATCTTCCTGCATGCAGTGCCCTATCCCTGATACCAGGGGTGTTGTGATCTTCCTGCACTCAGTGCCCTATCCCTGATACCGGGGGGTGTTGTGATCTTCCTGCACGCAGTGCAGATTGTTGTGGCATTGCACCTTTGAGGTATATGTTTGGCAAATAGGAAGGTGATATTTTGGTGTGATAATTTTGGTGTAGTCTATATCATCAATCGCCAAAATGTGCTCCTGTATCCAAATTACTTAGGGACATGGTGCTTACTGTTAAATGTAGTGGTGCGGACGCGGCACATTCCCGGCCTGCGCAACTAGATTGTTGATTGTCTTGCTCATTGTAAGTGGGAAGAGTTCTGGAGGCTGGTGCCAGAGGCTAAGTCAGGATCACCTATGCCAAAGAAACATTGGACCATTGCAGTGAGCTAACACTTGAGTTGCTATGGGAATCCATTGCTCCATTGACATGGCAGTCTTATGTGAGAGGCTTCAAAGCTGTCATGCAGTTCCTCGGTGACAAGTCCCTATGTCATCCTTCTAGATAGTGAACTATGTACTTCAGGCTCAGAGAGACAGAGCTTCCAAGGTTACAGGTGAATCTGGAAGGATACTCTTTATTCATGAGGGCTCAGAATTGGCCCAACTTGGGCAAAGATTTTGCTGTGAATAAGGTGCTGGCAGGTTGGTCCAGGTCTAAACCTTCACACTCCTGATGAGTGAAAACCAATTCTGCATAATCTCTTGCTTTAATTTTGGTATACATTGCCAGCGGTAGAGCAAGTGATTATGAACTAATCATCTTCTGCTCAGCCTTTACCATGACCTTCTTCGGTGCACTAAGAATAAGTGAGTTAGTGGTGACAGCCAGTTGCAGGCACAACAGTTTTGGCCCATATGCTTCTGAGGTTTCTCTGGCCGACAGAAGATTAAAAATCTGTATCAGAAGGTCAGAAACACACCAAACAGTTAAAGGTGCAGTGGTCACACTTGCCGCTGTGGAGTGCCTGCCAACTTCCTGGTGATTGCCACACACTGTGCCACCATTAGGACAAAAGGGACATTACATTTCTTAGTGCATGAGGACTGTCTTATTTAAGCAAGTACCAATTCAGCACCATTCTTAAGCGATCCCTGGAGATGACTAGTCTGCAAGCAGAACAATTTGATACTCACTTGTTCAGGATAAGTGCAGCGTCCAGTGTTGCCTCATCCAGTTTTCCGGGTAAGGAAAATTCATCCTATAGGCAGGTGGTGGGTGATCTCTAGGTTGCTTGTCCTATATTAGTCAGTCAAATGGGACACCTCAGTAGACACCTAAAGCTATTCAACCCCATCCGTCACTCTCCTGCAGGATTTTGAGAGATTGTCCTTACTTGTTAACTAACAATATCATTGTCATATTGTTTCAGGTCTTCCCCAGTGTCAGAGGATGGTGCAGATCACAGGGAATTCATTTGTGTTTTGAGCAGAGCACCATGCAAGAGGAAGTTCCTTTAGACCTAATTTAGGTTATGTTTGATGCCAATGGACATGGTGATGCGATGGGATCAGCTCATCTCACTTCTGCAGCAACTGCTGGTCAGATCATCCCCTCCGGAGATACTCTTGATTCACCTTGGAGGCAACAATCTGGGGGATATTCCCAGCTGGCAGCTAATAAATATCAGGAATGACAATTCCTTTCTGTCTGCATCAATGTCCTGCATGAGGGTTGTGTAGTTGGTGGTCATCCCTCGTCACCAGTTCCAGCACAAACCACTTTGGGGGCTTTGGATGGGTAAATTAAATAAGCAAATGGGTAAATTTGTGGAGCTTAAACAGGGTTATCATATCAGACTCGAGTAGGTTTTTGCGGAATGTGAAGACCTGTCTGATATGGCTCAGGGTCTATTTTTAAGCACATTGAAACTGGACATTTGTCATACATTATTCATAAAATGAATAGTGGCCTCAGCTTTAATGGGAGGGTCCCATGGAAGATTTTGGATACTCGGGCCCTTTGGTGGGGTATCCAAGCTGGGAAAAGGAGTAGGGATGTGCATTCATTTTGAACGACTGCACAATCCGCAACGTATATGTCCTTATTTGTTGCATTTGTGGGGTTCCAAAACGTATGGTGAACCCTCACGAATGCAATGTATCACTAACAAATAAACCCCCCACCCTCCTGACCCCCCCAAGACTTGCCAAAAGTCCCTGGTGGTCCAGCGGGGGTCCTGGAGCAATCTCCTGCACTCGGGCCGTCGGCTGCCAGTATTCAAAATGGTGCCGATAGCCTTTGTCCTTACTATGTCACAGGGGCTACCGGTGCCATTGGTTGGCCCCTGTCACATGGTAGGAGCACAAGATGGCACTGGCCGTCCATTGCTCCTACCAATGGTAGCGGTAGCCCCTGTGACATAGTAGGGGCAAAGGCTATCGGCACCATTTTGAATACCGGCAGCCAATGGCCCGAGTGCAGGAGAATGCTCCAGGACCCCCGCTGGATCACCAGAGACTTTTGGCAAGTCTTGGGGGGGTCATGAGTATGGGAGGTTGTAGTTAATTAAATTTAAAGGGTTGGGATAGGGGGGGTTAACTTTAATGGGAAACAAATACTATACATAACTAATTGACAAATCGGGGTCCCCTGAAAACAGAAGTAACAGATTTGGGTCCCAACAAATATGAATACCGAATCGAACGTATCCATCCCTGCTGCACATCCCTAAAAAGGAGGGTTTACTGTTTAAGGGGGGCAGTGCACAGTATCATTGATAATCTGTACCTAGGTCCGAGGGACTGTCTGCCGTCAGGGTCACATGCTCCGGTTTGACAGTAGACTGGATGTCCCATTTATGTGGGTTGTTGCCTTGCTTGAGTGTGGTGGCCTAACTGGAGCACCCACTAGGAGTGAGCACCTCTCATGAGGATTGGCTTGGCTTGGCAGCGGCAAGCACCGGAGTCAAGAATTGATGCACTGCCTGCCCAGTGTTAGTACACATGCTGGCTATTTAGACATTGTTATAGCTCAGGTACACAGGTCATTACTGTAACTAGTATATGTGTGAATAAAGCTGTAGCCTATTTTTTTCCAAACATCTGTTGTCTCAGTATATGTGGTATTTATTGTATGTGCAGCTTTATCCTCCCACAACACCTGGCGACAAATTGGTTGCGGCTACCTAGGTTATTGGAACAGCCACAAAGAGTGGTAGAATATAGGTTGTCATACTGCTTTACATAAAAATGTGAATTTGAACAGATTATCAAAATAGATCATTCACTCCTTGGCAAGTTGTGGTTATGATTTCTAATTGGATACTGCCTTGATGTTTCTATATATGAAATCTCATTTACATGTACATAAATACAACCTGGTAAAACATAGATGTCACAAATAAATTCCTCTAATTATGTAAGTTAAAAATGTTCTTAATTATTTTTTTTATCTTTATTAAAATCTGTTAATCGTTTAACCACATATACTGTGCACATTGCTCATTGCATAACAGACATAACTGAACACATTTCAAACAGACATTAAATTCAGATTATAGATAAACCTGTTTTAAAAGCAAAATTTTTAGTAAGTCTTTGAATGTCACCAGAGGGTCAGATAAGCGCATTTCTTCAGTAAAGGAGTTCCACAATGTAGAAGCTGCCACAGAAAATACATGTTCTTTTGTTTCTGTGAGGTGCTTAAGTCTTACTGTAAGAGTATCCAGCAAGCCTCTTTGAGAGGATTTTAAAGAGTGTGTAGGCTGATAGTTCATCAACAGGGCATTGGCCCAGGGGCAAGTGTCAGAAATAATTAATTTAAACACCATCATACCAACTTTATATTTGCTGCATTGTGGAATTGATAACCAATGTAAATCTATAAGAGTCAGAGTAATGTGCTCCCTGTGGTTCTTCATGATATTAACATCGCTGCTGAATTCAGTAGTAACTAATGCTCTCAACATAGAGACAAGGAAGGTCATGATAGAGAGCATTACAATAATCAATAGGCAGTAAGATTGATGCTTGTATTACTGTAAGAAAGTCAGACTTTTCTAATAAATGTTTCAATCTAAACAAGATGTACAATTTATAAAAAAAAAACCAGCTCATATTATATTTTTTATGTGAGGACAGAAGGTGAGACCTGAGTCTATTCAAACTTCAAGGTTTTTAATACTAGTTCAAATAAGAAACGTAGACCCATCAATAGTGATTGTCATAGGCTGCAATTTTGAATATGTTCTTTGAATCAGTAGGAAATCTTTTTTGTCATATTTAATGCCAGTTTATTGTAATATAGCCATTTCTTGACTGTGGATATACACATTTATAAAAGCTCAACTCTGGCAGGCCAGCTTGGTTAAATGTATATAAAAAATTGGATGTTATCAGCATAAAGTTTACATCCTTTGCATAAATTAGCCAGGATTTTGTACACAGGAGCTATTAATAATGCACTGGTATACTTACTTAAAAGGGCAATGACTTTGAAAGTCAACAGTTAATTCTTTTAAGTGCATATGCTAGAATTCTATAAAAAAATTCTAATTAAATCATTTATTCAAAAGTTCTGTTAAAAATAACATTTTCACAAAGGTCTATAGTTATCAACAACAGTCTAATTGTCATTTATGAATTATGTAAGTCTAAATAAGTCTTCAAATTACAAAAATAATTATATTATTTTCTTTCAAAAGCTTATTAGATCTTATTATATACCTTTATCACATATTAAAATAGTTACAATTATAGTTAATTGTTTTGCTTCTAATTAAATTTTTAATAGTTTTAATGTTTAGCTTTTCAGCACAATAGTGGAATAATTATTGAACTAATTTCTCCTGTTCCTAACATCACCCTGCAGGATATAAAACCAGGTTCATGAGCCTATACATTACTGAATGGGGAATGAAAACAACAGTTCTCTAAACATAGTTTCAGAATGATTTTGGCAAACAGGGTGAAAAAATAGCTAATAATATCAGACATATTTAACATGTGAAGAACAGTTTTAATTTTGGCCACAGCTACTGTTGAGATATTGTATGAGATGGTTCTGACAGGATTCTTCTAAATTTGCTTTATCTAGATTACAGTATGCTTTATCCAAATTACAGTAACTACTAATGCAAGTTTCAAAAGTACTTCTGCCGTTAAAATAGTATTTTATCAGCATAAATGCCTGCTTAGAAAATTGTGTGACCAATACATGCATAAAGTTATGCACACATGTACTGTATGCGTGTACTCTTGTGTACAGGGGAGAGGCATTCCAGGAAGAAGAGTCTGGGTTAAGTTGAGGCTTTTGCACATACTTTTTGATTTAAAAAAAACAAAAAAACATGTGTGTAAATTATCTCCATAAAACTACAAGAACCATATGTGTGAATATGTGTGAATAGGTTTTTTACAGGATAATTTTCAATGCAGACTTCTGCATGCAAATCCACTATAAAAATTGGTGTAATGTATGTACATATTTGCTGCATAAATTATTTATTTTATTTTGGCATTTATGAAACACTTTCCAGATCTATCAGATCACCCAAAGTGATGTACCATAGAATTCCCAACATATAATGCAATATAACAAGACCATATAACAAAATAACACTTAAAAGGCTCCTCAGCCATATATTATAAATAGCACTTTATAACTCACAATAACTTTACAAGTCAGTTTTAAAATAAGCACACGTGCGCCTATACATGTACACATCAGCGGATAGGCTAGAATTTTTAATTGTGCATGCATGTATGCATGTATGTTTTAAAATTCAGCAACTGCCCATAAGTATGCTCCTAAGTTTAAGAAGTTACTCAAGCACAGCTAGTACGCATGTGTCTTCAATAGGACCATGTCAGCTTTTACATGTGTATGTTAGCAAATTTTAAAACATGCTCGAGAAAGGCACAGTCCACCAGTGTGTCTAGTTAATAATGAAACCTTTCAGACCCATCCAATTCTTTATCCTGCATGCTGCCCAGTTGACTGGACCCCTCATCCTTTCATTATAAGTCCTAAAACTTGAGATCTACAAACTTGCTCCTCATCAGGAGCACCAGTAAAGTTACACAGATATCTAGGGTAAACACACTTTGGGTTTTGTTTTTAGATTTCTGAGTTATGCACATAAGATTTGTCCTAACCCTGGAACAGCCATGCACCACCCATGCTCAACCCTTTTTCTGCCCCCTTATTTCTCACATGTGCATGGATACATGTGTGCATATTTTGTGGCTTTTTAAATCTGCATTCTTCATGCATGGCCCACATATGCATGTATGTGGGCATTTTTGTACAAGCAACACTTTTAAAATCAACCTGTCACTGAGCCACTGACTTAATTACACCCCCTACTTAAATTCTAGTTGACATCAGCCAGCCTTTAATTTTTTCCACATCTTAGGAACCACTGTCAAAAAAGCATGATTCCGTTAATCACACAGATTACATCTCCTACAACATCATCTCAGTCAGTTTTTAAGATGTGGCAGATACTTACCTCTTAAGACCCAGAAGGATAAAACCAAGGTTTTAAATCTACATCAGCATGGAGGAGTAACTTAGTGCAGCGGTTCTCAACCGGTGTGTCGCGACACACCAGTGTGTCGCCAAGAACACGCAGGTATGTCACCACACTTCCCAGTCCTCCGCTGACCTAGCTGCTCCTCCTACCCAAGCGAAATAAGTCCTCCGCCCGGGCTTAAAATGCTGATAGCCCAGGTGGAACGCAGCAGAACAGCTGGAGTCAGTGGCACTGACATGCTCTCTTCTTCCTGCCCCCCCCCCCCCCCTGCGGCTCGGAAGAGGAAGTGGTGAGAAGCAGGTGCGTGCGCGGGAAGAAGAGACCATGCTAGTGCGCTCAGCATCAGCCCAAAGGAAAGAAGAGAAGCACGGCCTGAAGAATGTGCAGTGCAGCTTGGAGTAAAAGGAGAAACAATATCAACCCTCACGGCCGATGGGACTCCTTTCTCCGCGAGGGCTGAAAATGAACAAACATGTGTATTTGAGATCCTGTGTGTGTGTGTGTTTGTGTGTGTGTGTGAGTGAGATAGCATGTATGTGAATGATTGATAGTCTGTATATGTGAGAGTATGTGTGTGATTGACAGCCTGTGTGTGAGAGCATGAATGTAAGTTTGTGACTGAAAACCTGTTTGTGTGAAAAAGTATATGTGTGTGATTGAGATCCTTTGTGTGTGAGAGAGATCACGTGTATGTATGATTAAGAGCCTGGGTGTATAAATAAGAGAGAGAGCATGTGTGTCTGAGTGTGATTGAGAGCTGATTTAGGTGAGGGAGCATGTGAGTATGTGATTGAGAGCCTGTGTGTAAATGAGAGAAAGAGAGAGAGCATGTTTGTAAGCATGTGAATGAGAGTATGTGTGTGAGAGAAAAAGACAGCATGTATGTGTGCAATTGAAAGCCTATGTGTTTGTGAAAAGATAGACAGCATGTGTGTAAATGTGTAATTAAGAGCCTATATAAGAGAGAGAGAATAGGCATGTGTATATGTGAGCGATTGAGAGCCAGTGTGAGAGAGACAGGAGAATGTTGCAAGCAAACCATCCTTCCTCCTTCTAATTCAAAACAATCTCAGGGCACCTGGATATCAAACATTCCCAGGTATGCAAAGCAAACATTTTTTTGTATCCTTATTATTTTTCATTACTGGGGCTTTGTGTCTGCTATTATGAAATATTTTATTGGTATCTAGAAATTTTTTATATGAGTTTTGAATTATTGGATATTCATCAGCTGTTTTGAAATAATCTGTTCTTTCTGTTAGTATGGTTTGGATTTTACTGCTATTGCTTTTATATGTCTTGATTTGTTTTATAAGGACTGATGATGTTTCTTTTTTTCCTTTATTACACTGCATACAGAGACTCTGGCTTGTTGCGGTTTCCAATTCAGTTTTGTCTGCATGCTTCTTGTTATGCGTTTTGGTCTCTTTATTCTATGTTAGGTGAGGGTCAGCACATGCGATTCAGGTGAGGTTTTCTGCTGGCGTGTAGTTTCTGTGTAGGGTTCTTTAACAGCCTGACTTGGTCCGTTTTCCTAATAGGAGATGTATTGGTGCCTTAAGGCCTGGTGTAATATTTTCAGTGTTGCCTTTTCTTAGGTAAGGTGGTTACTGTTTAAGTGCTGGAAATTATTATTTTTTTTTAATTTAAAGGCTTTTATATACCGGAGTTCATGCACTAGTGCATACCACTTCGGTTTACACAGAACAAGGAACAGAATTGGTGCTGTTTTGGTGTGGGCTGTTTACTATTTATGCAATTTCTGTTCAGACAGAATACGTATCTTTCCCTTGTGCCATTCTTAACAATAAAAATAATACCAGGCCTTTATTTTTTATTTCCGCCGTGAATTGTAATGAGCAGTGTGTCACACGTGTGAGCGAGGTCTGTCAGGTGTGTCACGATGGGAAAAAGGTTGAGAACCACTGGCATAGTGGATAGAACAGTAGACTGCAAACCAGGGCTGCTACAGTTCAAATCCTGCTGCTCATTGTGACCTTGGGCAAGTTACTACCCTCTCCCTTGCCTCAGGTACAAAATTACAGTGTGAGCCCTCTGGAGACAGGGAAATATCTACATTACCTGAATGTAATCCACTTTGAAGTGTCTGAAAAAGCAAAATAAAATAAATAAATCTCGCATTGCTATAGGAAACCACTGGAAAGAAAACTGTAGAACTAGTGGTCATGATATGAAATTCCAAGTGGGTTGATTCAGGAACATCTACAGGAAATATGTCTTCACAAAAAGATTGATGGCTGTGAGGATTGCTTTCCTGGAAGAGTTAGTGAAGAAAAGAAAAGCAATGGAATTCAAAAGTGCATGGGATAAACACAGAGCATCCCTAGTGGCTAAAGGATGAACATGAAGAAAAGGGTAACATGGTTTAATTAGAGTAACTTGCTTTGAAGTGGAAGTTATTACCCTCAAACAGATGGCATTGGTGTAACCTCCATGGAGTTGCAGCAGTTAACAGAAGGCATTGGGATAGCCTGCATGAAGCAGCAGTTACTACCCTTAAGAGAAGGCAAGGGGGTAACCTGCACAGAGCAGCAGTTACTAAAATATAAACATATTTTCTGGGCAGATTGGATGGGCCAGTTGGGAATTTTCCTGCTGACATTTACTATGTCATTGTGTATGTTATTAGGTAACTTCAAAAACAGTAGTGATGCCAAGATCTACCTTACTTATTATAATCATTGCTGTAGTATTCTACATAATCTGCCGTTTCTGAATTATGTTTTTAGATAACCTCAAATAAACTCTTTGCAATAATCAATTTGCACCCTTACCAGAATATAAAACAATGGTTTTAAAGGCCTTTGCTCAAAAAACAGCTTCAGCTCCCTTATCGTCTTCAAGTTTAGGTACATATTACATGCTACTTGGGTAAACTGCATCTCCATATTTAAATAGAAGTCTGATTTTAACTCCTAAAAATTTAATTTCTGCATTTGGGAAATAGTCATTCCATTTATAAACCCTTTCAACCGATCTGTAAAATTTCAGTTTTACGAGAGTTCAGAGCCAGTTTATTCTCATTTGATCACTTTACAACTGCCTTTAAACATTCATTCAAGCAAGGAATAACTCCACTAGCATTTTATCCCAAAGGTACTACCACCTGTATATTATCTACATAAATATGGCTATTAAATCCATAGGAATAAATTAATTTACTAGAAAATTCAGATAAATATTGAACAGCAGGGGAGAATAGAAGAGCCTTGGGGAACCCCCACATAAAATGTCCTCTGGCAAAAAACTTGCTCCATTAAAAACCAATGATTGTAGCTGTCACTCTAAAATGAGGTAATCTAATTAAAAACTACTGCATTCAAACCCACATTAAAATAATAAAATGTGATGATCTACTGAATCAAAGATACTGGATACATTCAACAACAGCATCTACAGTATGAATAAAATTACTAAATTATCCTCTTAATTTCTAACAATTTTTTGGACACTAGTGGAATGATTTAGTAAAGCTTTTTCTTCATTCTGTGTCTATGGGAAAACAATAAATCAGGTCCTGATTGCTTTAACTGTACATTTGATAATCCAGATAAAACTGTTAAGTCTTCATATATAGCAGAATGAGACAATGTTGTCTAAGAAAACATGTTATTCAATGTATCTGCAAAACTGAACTGAAAGGGTTAATATATAACACAGGGAAATCCTGATGCACTTTTTTGGTAAGAAACGTTTGACAGGTAATATCTATGTGACAGGTGTTCCTGTTCAGGAAATCCTCCAGCCCATAAAAATATTGCTTCCAGTATTTGTGTTATGGTTTTGACACTTGCTTGTTTTTGATTGTAAATATTACTACTCTTAACATACTGCACAGAGCAGTAGTTACTACCCTAAATATAAGGCTATGGGATGACCCGTGTGGTGTAGCCATTGCTACCCTAACAGAATGGGGGTAACCTGCATGGATCAGCAGTTGCTGCCCTTGACAGAGGGCAAAGGGAGGTCTGAATGGAGCATAGTTACTACCAACATACGGCTTGGGGAAACCTGCATGGAGCAGAAGTTGCCTCCATGTGAGCTTGCTTGCCAGATGGAATGGACCATTTGCTCTTCTTCTGCCAACTGTAACTATGTGATCAGATGTTCATATCAGCCATCACCAGAGCAGGCCATGCAAAACTATATGGATGTATGGGATCCTTTCTTAACGGTGAACAATGGTTAAACCATCTGACAGATGCTACATATCTGCAGCAGAAACCTTTAACTGGCTACAGATGCAGTCAGGGGCATAAGATTCAGAAATAATGCCAGAGATGAATGGTGCATTGTTGTTGTTATGACTTCAGCTACTCTGCAGCCTCACTGTACCCTGACTATGATGCCTCCCTACCAGCAGAGGCCTCCATTGAACCCTGTTCAGAACTGTCTTCACCATTTCTTCCCTGGTCTCATGAATCACCCTATCTTGCAGCCTCCCCACCATCAGGGGACCTCAACGAACGTACTCTCCAGGCTGGCCAAGCTTCTCCTCTCTGTTCTCGCCACACCCTGGTCTCTGCCCTGTGCAATCCAGCCCTACCATAGCCACCTTGTTGGTTCATGGAGTTATCTTTGGCTTCTTGTCCTAGCCTCTGTCTTTCTCACTACTTTTTCTCTAGTCTTGACTTATGGCCTTTTGGCCTTCTGTTCCTAGCCTTGCCTTTCCTTGTGGCCATCCAACATTCTGCTCCTAGCCATGCCTTTTCTAGTGGCCATTCTGAATTCTGCTTCCTGCCTTGCCTTGTGACCATTCAGCCTCCTTGCTCCTTTCCTTGCCTTATGGCCATCCAGCCTTCTCACTCCGTGCCTTGCCTTGCCTCCATCCGGCCTTCTCACTCCTTGCTGTGCCTTACCTTGTGGCCATCATGCCTTCCTGCTCCTTGCTTTGTCTTGCCTTGCGGCCTTCTTGCTCCTTGTCTTGCCTTATAGTCTTCGTGCCTTCTGCCCCTTGTCTTGACTGTTTTGTGGCCTATCTGGCCTCATTCTGTTACCCAATGACATATGGGCTATATACCTAGCTGTATTTGGCCATATTCAATCTGTGTTCTTGCTGCTTTGCTCAGCCTCTGCTCTATCTTGTTCCAGTCCTGTCCTGTCTCTGTCCTATTCTGTCCTAGTCTGATACTGTTGTATCCTATCTCTATCCTTATCTTGTGTTTGTTCACAGACTCAGACTTGCCTGATGAAGCCTGTCTGCAGTCTTGCCTGCTCTTGCCTGTTTACAGCACGCTATAGCCACTTTATCCACATTCTTGCCTGTCCCAGCCTATCTACAGCTTTGCCATATCTAGCCTGTCTACATCCTTGCCTGGTCCAGCCTTTCTACAAATTTGCCTAACCCACACTTTTCATTGCCTTGCCTGATCCAGCCTGTTTTCAGACTTCCCATGTACTGCCGCCACACTGGACCCCTACTGACCTCTAGCATCCAAAGGCCCAACTTGCGGGGAAGGGGGCAAGCTAGGGAGAGAACACCTTTTGTCCCATCCTGCCATCCTGTGCTATCCCTCAAGTGATGTTTCCTGAACAGGGACAATATAACAATTGTGACTTTGCTCAAGTCATAAGTGGAAGCAGGAAACACCATGTCATGTTCAATGAGTTGTTCTCAATTGTTGGTGTTTTGGCCATTTAGAATCCATGGCTATGGGATAAGAAGATGACTTTTTGGAGCAACAACATGGTGGTAGTTGAATCACTTCCTCTTAGAGAATTAATTCTGTGATGTATGCAGTTAATTAAGACAATGTGGACAAAATACAGACCAAGAGTATAGAATTGGAAATCAATGTCTTTTCACTGAAATGTCACTGGGAGTGAATGTAGTTGGAACAATGTTCTAAGATAAACTAATGTACTAGGAAACCTGTATGGTTCGCGACCAGAGCCAAGTACCTGGATTCAAGGTCCAGCAGTCTCTGGGACTCCTATGGGAGCGGGCTGCTCCCATTGACATTCTCTGCGTGGCCGTTGCTGAGCCTGGCCACGTGGTCCGACGATGCCGGGCTGACTCCTCCCCCTCTCTTACTAGAGTCGCATGCACTGATGAAGATTTTATTTAAAGGGACCACGACAGGAAGTTGTCGTGGCTCCTTCCTGAAGTGGACCCATTGGCTCAGGTATTTAAGGCAAGTTCTGACCCTCAGACCTTGCCTTGGGATTGAGGCTTGTGAGGTAGTCGCTTGTGCTCCGTGCCCTGGTTCCGTTCCTCATCTTGCTCTGGATTCTTCTTGGACTGCTTCCTTGGCTTGGATCTTCAGACTGGTTGTGGTGTTTCCCTGGTTTTGACCCTGGACTGGCTTTGGACCTTTCTCCTGATTTACTCCTGGACTGGCTTTGGACCATTCTCCTGTTTTGCTTCTGGACCGGCTTTCGCCCCTTCTTTGGACTTCGACCCTGGAACCGGCTCTTGACTGTTCTTTGACTCATGGGCCTGGACTGTCTATGACCTGCTGGAGGCGCCAGCCATCCAGAATCCACGACCTGTAGGAGGCACCTGCATCCGGACCTACCTTCAGTCTTCGGTGAGTCTCCTAAGTCCCAGCGGCTGGGTTCCTACAGGTTCCTCCTGGGGGAACCACGAGTTTCCAGGGTGAAGTCTTCAGTCTACTACCATATCTCAAGCCTTGCCCTCTGACGGTAGGGACCAGAGAGGGTTCATTTTCTCTTTGGTAGCATTAACCTTACCTCGGACTAAGGGTCCACCTCCTGGTTCATAACAAAACCAAGCATTCTGCTAATTGTTGCACTAAACCATAGCACTCATGACCTGGATAACATCTAGATATGACTATGAACAGATGGAGCTCTTCTTCAACATCAAAAATCACCCTTAGACCCAGTAGCTGAGAACATAGGAACATAAAATGGGTCAGACCAAAGGTCCATCAAACCCAGCATCTTATTTCCAACAGTGGCCAATCTAGGTCACAAGTGTCTAGAAGGATTCCTAAATTTAATAGATTCCATGCTGCTAATCCCAGGGAAAAGCAGTGAATTTCCTCGAGTCCACCTTAATAATGGTTTATGGACTTTTCTTCCAGGAACTTATCCAAAACTTTTTAAACCCAATATACCGACAGCTTTTATCACATTCTCCAGCAACAAATTCCAGAGGTTATGTATTGAGAAAAAAAGTATTTTCTCCTATTTGTCTAAAATGTATTATATAGTAATTTCATTGCATATTCCCTAGTCTTTGCTTTTTGAAAGCTAAACAACTAAATCATGTTTACCAGTTCCAATCTACTCATTATTTTATAGACCTGTGTTATATTTCCCCTTAGCCATCTCTTTTCCAAGCTGAAGATCCCTAACCTCTTTAGCCTTTCCTCATAAAGGAATCATTCCATTCCCTTTATCATTCTGGTAGCCCTTCTCTGTACCTTTTTTAATGTTGCTATATCTTTTCTGAGATGCGGTGAGCAGAACTGCACACAGCATTCATGGTGCAATCGCACCACGGAGCAATACCAAGGCATTATTATATTCTCTGTTTTATTCTCCATTCCTTTCCTAATAATCCCTGGCATTCTATTTTTTCTTGACTGCCATCACACACTAGGCAAAGGACTTCAATATATTATCCACGATGGTGCCCAGATCTTTCCTGGGTAGTGATTGCTAATGTGGAACCTTGCATCAGGTAACTATAGTTTGGGTTCCTCTTCTCTATGTGCATCACTTTGTGTTTATTTATTTGTTTATTTATTTATTTATTTATTAAATGTTTAGTCCACAGATCTGTAAAATGCAGTGGGTTACAATAAAACAATCATAAAAGTCAAAATATATAACAAAAAACAAACACATAGGAAAATATTCAAAACAATTAACAGACAATAACAGACAAGTTTGAGACTGCAAGCACTATGATACCTGCCAAGACAATCCGTGATCATATACAGCCCCTAAAATCAGTTCCTGTTCTTGATTAGTAAATTGAATGCTTTGGAAAATATATAAGCCTTCAAAGATTTTCTAAAATATTAGTATCATATTTTCCAGTATATGTCACACTGTTGTATAAGTTGCACCCCTCTATAAACAAAAAGAAATTGGAGTAAATGCTGCACTTCAAATATACATTAATGAGAAAAAGGGGGAAGCGCAGCAAATTTTAATGAGTCCCAAAACAACTTCAACGTTGTGAAATTTTCAAAACTTTATTGGCGGCAACTCCATTGCTTAAAGAGACATAATGTTAAAACAGGGCCCCCGACACGGACCCGTGTTTCACCGAACGCGGCTGCATCAGGAGGGACGTATTTAAAGCGGAATTCATATGCTTGAGCACTTTGCACTTTAAGGATATTTTTCAGCAAGGAGAGCCCTCTATAAACAGCCATTTTTACAAAAAAGTTAGTACCTAAGTCACACTTTTATATAAGACACACCTGTGTTTCTCCTTGCAGGGTTCCAATGAGAGAAATAGAGAGGGAGAGAAAGGGAAGCAATAAAAAAAAAAAAAAAAACTAGCACATAAGTTGCACCATTGCATAAGACACATTGATGGAAAAAAAACCCATGACTTATACACAAGAAAATATGGTAGTCATTTTCTACTGTTATTAGATCTGGGAGCTCATTCCAGAGGTTAGGTCCTGCATCCTGGACCATCCTATCTTGGGTTTCCTTTAAATGTAACATATTATGAGGTGGGACAACAAGGAGATGTATAGAAGAACACAGAAAATGTAAAGAACAATAACTTGACAAATCAGGAAAGCAATGTGGTAATAGACATTGAACTGAACTAAAGACAACTGTGAGAACCTTAAATTTAATGCACCAGCAGATGGGGATCCAGCATATATGAATTAAAACTGCAGTGATATGAATATTTTTGGGATAAACAGAGATAAATCATGTGGCTGAATTTTGAATAAGTTGCAATGCATTTAGGCCTGGATTTATCAAAATGCACTAAATATTGCATGCGATAGGAAAAGGCATGTGTTTTATGCTAATAGGCTGTTTATTGCAAAGTGTGCTATCTTAGTGCTTCACATTAGGGATGTGAATCGTTTTAGGACGATTAAAATTATCGTCCGATAATTTTAATATCGTCTTAAACCGTTATGGAACACAATACAATAGAGATTCTAACGATTTATCGTTATAAATCGTTAGAATCGTGAGCCGGCACACTAAAACCCCGTAAAACCCACCCCCGACCCTTTAAATTAAATCCCCCACCCCAAATGACTTAAATAACCTGCGGGTCCAGCGGCGGTCCGGAATGGCAGCGGTCCGGAACGGGCTCCTGCTACTGAATCTTGTTGTCTTCAGCCGGCGCCATTTTCCAAAATGGCGCCGAAAAATGGCGGCGGCCATAGACGAACACGATTGGACGGCAGGAGGTCCTTCCGGACCCCCGCTGGACTTTTGGCAAGTCTTGTGGGGGTCAGGAGGCCCCCCCAAGCTGGCCAAAAGTTCCTGGAGGTCCAGCGGGGGTCAGGGAGCGATTTCCCGCCGCGAACCGTTTTCGTACGGAAAATGGCGCCGGCAGGAGATCGACTGCAGGAGGTCGTTCAGCGAGGCGCCGGAACCCTCGCTGAACGACCTCCTGCAGTCGATCTCCTGCCGGCGCCATTTTCCGTACGAAAACGATTCGCGGCGGGAAATCGCTCCCTGACCCCCGCTGGACCTCCAGGAACTTTTGGCCAGCTTGGGGGGGGCCTCCTGACCCCCACAAGACTTGCCAAAAGTCCAGCGGGGGTCCGGAAGGACCTCCTGCCGTCCAATCGTGTTCGTCTATGGCCGCCGCGATTTTTCGGCGCCATTTTGGAAAATGGCGCCGGCTGAAGACAACAAGATTCAGTAGCAGGAGCCCGTTCCGGACCGCTGCCGTTCCGGACCGCCACTGGACCCGCAGGTTATTTAAGTCATTTGGGGGGGGGGGTTCGGGAGGGTGGGGGATTTAATTTAAAGGGTTGGGGGTGGGTTTTAGGGGGTTTTAATGTGCCAGTTTTGCGATTTTACGTTTTTTTTATTTTTCACGATTTTTCACGATATTTTACCCCCCCAAACGGCAACAATACGATTCCCTCCCCCTCCCAGCCGAAATCGATCGTTAAGACGATCGAGGACACGATTCACATCTCTACTTCACATAGGTATTAGCACAAACTGTGATAACCTTTTGCACTTTGTGATAAGTGCCAGAATTGTATTTCCTATCTACAACCATGGGAGGTGGGGGGGGGAGAGAGAGAGAAAGAGAGAGAGAGCCTAGCTATAAGGCCTTCTTAGTAGTTAGGTATTTATACCTCTATATGAGGCCCACCTAGTTACTCAAGGTGAGGTTTAGGTAGTAGTGTAGAGGTTAGGGGCCACTTTGACATTCAGAGTGAGAAGTACGAACAGAACAGTACACTCTTGTGAAGATTTGATGTCCTTCAGAGTGAGGAAACACAACCAAAGATGAGATTTGTACAATGTTCTCTCAACCAACCTGGGTAACATCAAGCTTGGTTGAGAGAACATTGCACAAATCTCAACTTTGGTTAAGTTTCCTCACTCCGAAGGTCATTTTTGCGAATTTCTCACAGTTCTCTTCTGATTTAACAACTTGGAATAATTTTGTATCAGTAAATTTGGTCTTCTCACTTGTTAGTCCCATCTTTAGGTCATTTATAAATATGTTAAACAGTAGTGGTCCCAGAACAGATCCCTGAGCACTCCACTAATCACCTTTCTCCAATTAGAAAATTGACCATTTAGCCTATTCTCTGTTTTCTATCTTTTAATCAGTTCTCTATCCGCAAAGGAACATTGGCTTCTATCCCATTACTTTTTAAATTAGATTAAGAGTCTCTCATGAGGTAATTTGTCAATTTTTTTCTGAAAGTCCAGATACACTGTATCAACTGGCTCACTTTCATCCATGTTTATTCACTTCTTCAAAGAAATGTAGGAGATTAGTGAGGCAACACTTCCCTTGGTTAAACCCATGTTGTCTTGCCCCACTAAATTATGACTATCTATATGTTCAGCAATTTTGATCTTTATAATAATTTTGATCCTTTTTTCTGGCTCTGACATCAGACTAACTACTCTGTAATTTTCTGGATCTCGCTGGAAACCTTTTAAAAAACTGCCGTTACATTGGCCATCCTCCAATCTTCAGATACCATAGTTGATTTTAATGATAGATTACAGACTAATAATAATAGGTCTGTAAATTCATATTTCAGTTCTTTCAGTACTCTGGGATGTATCCCGTTCTGTCCAGCTGATTTGCCTCTCTTTAGTATGTCAATTTGCCGTGTTATATCTTCCAGATTCACTGAGATTTGTTTCCTTTGCTCTGAATCATCACCTTTAAACATCATTTCTGCCTACACTTCAATAACAGTCCAAATGGGAGAGACACAAAATCTATATACTAAATAAGTCAATCCCTCTTAACACTATTAATGTATTTTTATTTTGAGGGCTTTTTTTGTGTGTTATGAAGGATATAAAATCTATTTTAAATGAACCACATGATCCTCATATTTGTTAACAAGATGCAGACACAGTTTTATAAAATAAAAAGAGTGCTGCCATTTTTCCATTTTAAAGTTCACGTGAAAAAAATGGTGATGGTGTGTAAGTGTTGAGATATCAGAAGCCACAAGAAGAAAACATTATAGTAGATCAGCTCTTAGAGAAGAAATGTAGATGTCCTCCTGATGCAGAAGTTTTGATTCTTTGAAACACAGCCTGTGCAGGGGAGACTTTTTAAAGATTAGTTGTGAAGGACATTAAGAGACATCATTTTGGAACACTGGTTTAAAGATTAAAAGTTTGCGGGGAAGCAAGATGGCTGCCTTCTGAGTAGCTGGATTGGAGCTCTCTCTGTTCTTCGGTATTTCTTTTTCCTTATGCCTCATACTAAGAGGAAAGCCAAGATGAGGGAGCTTGTTCAGGCTTCTCCCTTGATCAGCTTCTCCAGTCTCGGATCAAGGGTTTCTTTCCCTGAAAATCGATCTTGTCACCAGTGGTGGCCCGTCAGATGCTGACGGGGAGTGGACGCCAATGCCATAGGCTGAAGACGCCAATGCCAAAGGCTGAGCCCCGGCATGCCTAATATGCCATTTCCTCCTTTCTCTAAGATGCCCATTGAAGGGTGCAGATTCTGGTAAGCCCCATTTTAGATCGGGCTGTTCCAGGACCTGGGGGCACCACCGCAGTGACTGATGCTGATCCTAGTTTAGTGGAGGGGTTTGATAGAGGTGCTTTTTCTACCCCCATTCCGGGAATTGCACCTAATATTAGGCTTCGTTTTCAGGTCCCCATAGGAAACTTCATTTTTCCTGCAGTTCGGGTTTTTTTTTTCATGGGCCCCCGATTTTTGGGTTAGCGTGCACTAACGAGAAATTTTGGAAAAATTCTTTGCGGTTTTCATTGTCCCCAAACCATGCCAAATTAGACAAGTTTGTTGAAATTGTCTAATTTGGGAAAACCGAATGCACATCTCTACCTAATATTCTCCCGATGCAGAATTTACCAATGTTATGTGGAGGAGTTTGAGTTACTAATAATTCTCCCTTAAGGAAAGGAGGCTTGGATACCAACAATTATTTGGCTCCAAAGGTTTCTTTAACTAAGCCTCCAGTTATTACACTGGAAGATGTTTGGAATGCCCTGGTTTCTATAGAAGCCTCTATTTTCTCTTAGACAAAGATTTCTTTGGATACCAACCAGCGTGTGTCAGTTAGGGATAAATTGATTGCTTTACATGGGGGTAAGATGGAAGCTTTGGAGTCACATTTGTCTGCATGCCTTGGTTCAGTTTGATCTACTTCAATCTAAAAATCTTGAGAATATGTAAAATGCTATGAGAAGTTTGAACTTGAGAGTTCTTAATTTTCCAGTTTTCAAATTGATTCCACCTATGGAACTTTTCAATAACTATATTTCACAAGTTTTCAAGATCCCTAAAGAAGCAATGCCTGTTATCAATAAAGCTTACTTTTTGCCACAACTGTTTGCTAGCACTCATGAAGAACAAGAACAAGATCCTTCCTTAAATTTAATGGTCTTTCTTGAGACTTCACAAGATGTTTTTATATCTAAAAGAGGAACTTCATTAGTCTCATTCACTTTTCTGAATGATAGAAATGCCATTCTTAGATTTTTCTTTCATAACAGATCGCTATCATTTTATGATCAGAAGGACTAGATATTTCCTGATTTAACTAGAATAACCCAGGATCACAGGAATACATTTCTCTCCATGCGATCTGAGGTTTTGTCGTTAGGTGCACACTTTACCTAGAGATATCCATGCAAATGTTTAGTGAAACATCTTAATGTTAATTATCTTTATTTTGAAACTTCTCAACTGTGACTGTTCTTGGATTCACATTCACAAGAAGCTCATTAAGATGGTATGGCAATTTGGAAATGATGATGTCTGACATGCTTCTCTATTTCCTTTTTTCTATTTCAATGTTTATCACTTTGTTTCTTTCTTGTTTCCCCTTTTTTCCTTATAAATAATTTGAGAAATATGTGGAGATGATTACCTATTTTTCTTCTTTCTCATGTTAATATGATGTCTACAGGTTGTTATCTAACATTTATTATATGGCACATCTCTCAATTTATTTCTGACACAAGAATTCTTGTGTTAATTTTTGTAAAATTCATAAATAAAAAAAAGATTTAAAGTCTGTTTATGCAACTAATCATCAACAATTGATAAGTGAAATGAGCACATTTTGTTTGGGGATATACAGTGTATAGAAAATGAGCCCTCATGCATGACCAATGATTATGAAGAAAACAGCAGCACTATATATTTTTATGAGAACATGCGGTCCATTTAAAATAGATTTTATATCCTAAGTAACACAAAAAAAATAAAAAAAATCTCTCTGCTATGTATGGTTCTGTCCTCCATTGTGGTCTACTATATCCTCCAGTCTGGGGAGACAAATTTGTTGAGGGGAAACTGTGGCATACCACTATGGTTTGGGGCTAGGAAAAGTAAAAACAATTGTGCCTAGATGGGCAAAGGATGAGTTGGGCCAGTGTGTAACTGGAGGTGTCCATCACCTACAATGTACTAGCAGAAGTATAGCCTACCTCTCTGGTGATGTGTGAGATGCCTTTTGAGACTCATCTGTTCAGCTAATTATCTTTATTTACCTTCTTTGGGGGCTCAATAGAGTAGTAAGCTAGTGGCTACCTCAAAGAATGGTGGGGAGAACAATGAACAGCTAGCCAAAAATCTGAAACTGGGGTAGAAAATGCTATTTTTGTGAATAATGGAGGACTGGGTGTTTGAAATGTTCTGCATTTAATACTTATGCGTGTTTGTGACAGGGTAGGAAAGTTCCCAGGGCAGACCCTAGCTCAGTCTCTTAACTCTTTTATTAAACTGTATAGGCTTAACAGCATGGCGAGTGATGGTGTGGATCATAAGACACTTCATCTTCTGGGCAGGCAAGCAAGCAAAAGAAAGGCTCTAAAGAAGTCAGGTTGGATGGGATAAAGGCATCCAAGTACATGGGATGAGGAAGTAAAGAATTCACTGGAATCATATGAGCCCTTTGATAATACATTTACAGGGTAATTATCTCAGAGGCCTTTCTTGTCTGTGGTTGATAAAAATGATGATAGAGACCTCACAGTTAAAGTTACCTGGCTCAGTACTCTTTGGGAGGACATCCTCCCTTACCACCAGTGGAAGCTTCAAAAGCTATGATACAGAGATTTGAGGATGGTAAACACACAGATCTGACAGGCAGATGAATATGCAATGCATGCATTGCAATGGATTGCACTGGATTATTTTAGGATGATGATTTCTACCTTTATGACTTTGGAGAGAATCTGTTTAATAATACTTTCCAAAAGGTATTGGAGATAAGGTATGCATTATAGTACATTAGCAAGGCTGCATCTTCAAAATAGTGTGTGTGTGTGGGGGGGGGGGGGGGGGGGGGGGGGAGAGAGAAATTGTTCAAGCATGGTGATTTCCTCATTCCTATGGTGATATTCCCAAGTCAAGGGCGATACAGTATAATGGGGGGATGCAAATGATGAGTGAGAGCTTCTCCTTGACATTGTTTCTGTTCAGGATAAGAGAGGACCCTCTCTCAGATCGTAGCATGCAGTAAATTGAACAGAAGTTGGAGTGATCATCATCATCAGTCACCCAACTAGCTGACTGCCAAGTTACCTCAGAATGCTGCTTGACATGAGGGCAGACAAGCTTAGTAAGTCTGTTGATTAGTCAATGGAAGAGAAAGACACAACCTAGCTGGATCTAAGTGGGTAATGCCTGAAAGAATCAAGTAGTCACTAAGAAGCACTAAGAGATAAAAGTTTTAGTAGAATGCCAATGGTATATTGTGAAAGAAAATTAGCTTATGTTAACCTAGCTAGCTAGCCATATTTAAGCTGGACACGCTACTGAAATTTTGCTTTGATCTTGAACCTCCAGTGTTACAACAAAGTTCTCTCCTTCCCTACAGCCACAATCTCCTCCCATTCCCCAAACCTGAACCCATGATATTTTATCAGATTCCCCCACAGAACAATGAGCCCTCTCCTTTCATCTCATAAACCCCAGATGTTCTCTAGAGCTACAGCTTCTTTCTTTCCATCCTCTTCCAAACCCCTGATAGTCCAAAAAAACTCTCCTGGAGCCACAATCTCTTTTTCCCTCCACCCAAACCCCAATTTTCCAACAAAGCACCATCTTCAGATTAGCAAATTTTCTTATTTCTCCCTTCAGCCCCCAAACCCCAATGTTTCAACAACGCTCTCCACAACCCCTTCCCAGAAAAATTATAAACCCTTCTTCCACTCCATGTTCCATCAAAATCCCCAGACATAGGTGGCAGGAGAAGTCACACTTTCCCCATCCCTGCTCTAGTGCTGAGTTCCAAATGCCATCAGTGGGATGGTGGGAGGGTTGGATGGGTCCTGAGGGCTTTGTTGGAACATTGTAAACTTGTGGAGGGAGGGGATATTCAGTTTGTGGAAAGGGGAGGATTTTGTTGAGTAACATGGGTTCAGAAGGTGGAGGAAAAGATTTTGCAGATCCAGAGGGAAATTAATGTGGGGGACTGTGAAGGATCATGTTCTGATTGAGGGGACTATGCTAACACATCAGGGGTTAGGTGGGGGGGGGGGAGGGAGGGCAATAACAGTTCAAGGGTTTGACATGGTTGTAGATTTAAGTCAGCTATTCTTATGTTCAAGGATAGTTACCTAATCTAGGTTGACTAATGCTGAAATTCCTTCTACTTAACCCTGTTACTTGAAAATCTACAATGTAAGCAGTAAAAACTATAGTGAAACTAGGTTATATACAGCAGCAGTAAATTTGTGAATCTTTTGACCAAACTACCTAGCTCTGTGGCTAGACAGCAGGATGGCTTTCAGTATTTACCCGAGCTCTTCAAATATTGAAAATTAGTATGGATGAGCAGAGAGAACATTTCTTTTCTTTTTATTTTTTCAGTTTCATTTCATTCATTACTTTAAAATAGCATAAACTAAAATGAAATAGCACAAGCAAAACCTCTCAGTTTAGCACACTATTTCAAAATGTAGTTTAAGCTATCTTTGCATAGTTTGAGCTAAAACTGAATGAAACTCACCTTAAAAATGGCAAATGACAGTTTATGAGGGTATAGTTTAGATTTTGACAACCTTGGTTATTGTTTGTCTTATGATCCCACAGAATTCAGCTCTACAGCTAAGAATATGAAGCACTCACTTTGGAGAATCAGTAATCTTCTATAATTGCATGTGAGAACTAGCGTATGCAATAATAATGTTTTATTCCTAGCTGGATCCCATTTCTATCTAACCACCTGAAATTCAATCAGATTACATCTTGTTTTATGGATTTTAATTGAATCTTTTTTCTACTTACTATTTTAGAAATTGTATATGTAAATTATATCATAGAATTGATGAAGCACCTTGTTTTGCTTCCAGTTGCAAATGATGCTTTCCTTCACAAATATATTTAGACTGCAGCTTTCTTCACAGCAAGATTTTTCACATTACATTTTACAAAATATTTTAGCTCCTGCAGTGAAATAGGCCTTTTTAGAAACATGCAACATAATTTATTAGTCTGATTTATGAAGCAATTTATGCAGTTGAGTAAAGCTGAGTTGTAAGGAAGATTATATATGTTTTAAGACTGCATAGTTTGCAAAGAAAAGGGGAAGTATTTCACAACTGGGAAACCCCATATTATGATTTAGAATGAGAAAAAACACTATATATCGGTTTTAATTATCCCTCATGTTTTATAAAAGCATTTTGAGCAGCTATTTCAGAGAAATGCTTTTGTTTTCTCCATTATTAAACAGAACTATAACTGAAGCTTTTAATCTGAAGTTTAATATGGCAGTAACTGAGGCATCATGGACACTCAGGGCTCCTTCTCCTCCCTTGCCTCCCCCACTCATGTGTAAAACCATAACAGTAACAGGAAACAATTATAACCCAGCACTTATATTGGATGCAGATGTCTGCATCTGTTTATTAGATTCCTAACAAGGAAATCTAATTTGGGGTGCCGAGACCCCCATGCCTAACTGTACTTGTTTCTCGGGTTGGTGCCACTAAATGTATTCTTGAGCATCCACCCAAGATTATTGTCCTTAGGTCTCACCCCCACAAGTCCCAACAGGTATGGGAGTTGGTCCTCCTGGGAGGAGTGCCAAATAAGTCACCGTGCAAGCCCATCCAGCCCATCCTGCCTTCTGGCCAGTGGAACTATCAAAGCCCAATGCTCGGGCCTGACATCCAACCCCATTTGCTGTCCACTGCAAGGTGTGACCCTAACTGCTAACTTCATTAAGGGCACCTTCCCACTTCTCATTTTCTCTCTTTCTCGACTCAGCCACCCCCACCATAGGGATCTCTTCATGAATGTGCTAGGATGCCACATACTGGCCATCACATGAGGAGTTCCCCCAAACAGGCTGTGCCACAAGCATTCATATTACCAAATATTCTCTATATAGCTTACAAAAACAGGTCATTGCCCATGTCTGACAAGTGTACCCTGTCCTGCACATACAGATATGCATAATGAACACTGACTCATTAATGTTGCAGGTGGAATCCATCCATCCTCTGTACTGCCTTTGTGACTTGATGGTTCAATTTGGCGCAATATTGCCCCTACCATCCACTACCCAATATTCGCTGTCAAAGAATAATCCAAGACTAACAGATCTTGGTGTTCAGCCACATCATAGCTATCCAGCTCAGGTCATCCCTAATGGTGTTCAGCAGGGTCAGACCTGTCCCATTCCCCAAGTCATTGCATCCCAGGTGGATAATGAGAAGGTCTGGTGGGGGTGATATAGCTTGCTTGGGTTGAAGGAAAGACTGTAGCTGATGCCAGTGCATGCCCCTTTGTCCCAGCCACCTGACCACCCAACCTTATTCTGATAGCCTAAGATCCAGGCAGAACTTCCCTTGAGCAGTGCTTCTACGGGCATGGACAATGAACGAGTGGCCGATAATCGGCGTGGAGCAACAATAAATAGTGGCTGGATGTAAGCAAGAAGAAAGTTTAGGCTTCTTCAGGAACCGCAATTTCCGCAAGCGCAGGGGGAACCATCATTGAGACAAATGTACAACATGTATACCCTAGATCGCTAGATGGCTGATATTGGAAGACCAGCTGTGGCTGCGCATGATGTTGCTCTGATATGGAATGAGTGAGTATCGAATCCCTTACTCTGAAACCCTGCTGCTGTCAAGGCCTTTTTGAACACAGCTGCAAACTGGTACCAATTTAAGGAGGATCTATCTCCGTGTATTAATTGTAGGCCATCCCTTTTCAGGGGTATGGCCATGGATGTCATCACAGCATAAACTGGACATGTTACTAAACTCGGGACTGCCATCAGCTTGATAACTTGACTCCTTGCTGCTTGATATGTCTTTGACGGTCTCAGACGCAATACCGTCTTGCCTCCTTCTAAGGTGACATTCAACTAATGTAGCCTTCTAACTTTCATGGTCCTGCATTATGGTGCAATGAACTCTCCGATGTACAATGCTCCAAAGAATGGCAAGGAGAAAGCAGCGTGGAAGAGCATGGACTCAAACCCATTGAAGGCCACACTGGGCAAGATGCTCCAAAGTCACAGCAGCAGTTTATGTGACAGAAGCCGCCATGTGTCGTGGTGGGGCACAGTCTCTGTGGCTCATCCCTGTATAATTCTTTTGACAGCAAAATATTGTACTTCTGGGCAACCATTTTTAAGCTTCATAAAGAATGACAATGCTACTAGGTATGAGCAGATCATGTTCCTGGATAGGCCTTGCTGTTTTTCCCTGCACTATACAGCTGATCAGAAGATTCTCCAGCACCCATCCAGCTGTGATTCTCCAGCACCCATCCAGCTGTGATTGCCCAGAAACACTGTCACCTTTTCAAAGTTCTGGACATATGCATCTTCACAGCATTTTACATGTTGTCTGGTTCTGATGGGCCATAACTGCACTGGGACCTCCTGTCCAACCTCATCTCCTTGTGGAGCCATCCTTCTGAATGTCAACTACTTGCAACAAGAGAGAGAATCTGCAATCTCATTGCATGTTCCAGTAATATGCTTTGCTCGTGCCATAATATTCCTGCACATACAACATTGAACAAGTTCCCTCAGCATTTCTGATACCAGGATGTATTTGGATGTCTGCTTGTTTATGGACTGCACTGTGGCCACATTGTCACATCAAAGGATTACTTGTCAGTGGCTCAGAGCTTCTCCCAATATGTGCACTGTAACCACAATAGGGAAGAGCTCAAGGAATTTGGTTTCTGGTTAGCCCCCTCTGCTCCCACTCTTCCAGCCAGTGGGCCTGTATACCATGACCCCTTAAAGTATACGCCAAATCCAATGCCTCCCAAAGCATCAGAGAGCAGCTGCTGGTTATTGCTGCTTACCAGCCAGGGTAACCATGCTGAGATGCCTTTGAAGTTCTTGAGGAATTTTTGCCAGATAGCCAAATCTTCCTTGAAGGGCTTACCAATATGCAAGTGGTGATACTCGTGAACCAGTCCGACCATGGTCCAAACTAAGTGGTGTAAGAAAACCCAGCCTATCTGTATAACCCGCACCACAAAGGCCCAGGCTTCCTATCAAGGAGCTCATGTGTCTCAGCATGACGTTTTTGCTATATAACACCAGATTTGACAGCTTATCTGCCAAAGGGACACTGAATCTTAGACTAAACCTCGGAACATATCAAAAAGCCTAGCACATTCAGTTGTTACCTCCTTTCTCAACAAATAGAAAGTCATCTAAGTAGTGCAGCAGGGATCTTAAGTTGGACACTTCCCCCGTGGCTGAGCATAGAATGAGTTGAATGTCTCCAACTACATATAGGATACTGAACAGCCCATTGGCAGAGACTTGTCATAGTAATATGCCCCATCAAAGTGAAACCCCAGCAGCAAAAAGTTACTTGGGTGTGTTGGCAACAACCAAAAAGCTGACTCTGTATCTGCTTTGGCCATGATGTTTTTCCATTCCTGAATGTTCAAGAATGTATGGAGACTATTGACCAATGGTTATGATCTTTCCGATTGTCTTTAAATGTGGCCAAAACCTCATTACTATGAATAGGCAAGGCCTCACTGCCAGATTTGAGCAATGCACTATGTTAGGCAGGAGTATCATTGTAGATCAGTTCAGAAGTATGTAACCTTGGAATTATTATTGATTCCATATTAAATGTTGTCCCTCAGATTAAATAATTGGTGCGAACAAGCATTTTTCAAACTTAAGAAGTTGATACCTCTAAAATCATTGTTAACCAAGTAGTTGTTTCACTTGGTTTTGCAGTCGCTTATCTTTAGGCAGATAGACTACTGCAATAGTCTGTATATTGGGTTGCCCAAAAAGCATTTGCATGATGTGCAGCTAGTCCAGCATGCGGCTGCAAGTATATTAAGCAGAGTTAGTCATAGAGAACATAGAAGTCCAGTACTCTTGGAATTGCACTAGCTTCCATTAAGTCAAAGAGTACAATTAAAAATAGTTGTGTTAGTATACAAAATGTTATATAGAGATAAACCCCGCAGTGTAGTGAAGACATTGAAAACTCTGTGAAGAATGCAATAGAGGTCCATATTCAAAAGCCATTTAGTCAGATAACTCACAAGATATCCATCTAAGGGGCTTTTCGCGTGCGATAGGATGCTAATTAGCTGGAGGGGAGGAGTCGGGGTGGGAAGGGGAGGAGTCAGGGTTGGGAGGGGGAGGAGTCATCTGAGGCACCGTTGCCGACGATAATGTGAGGAACATTAACACCAGCAGTAGCACGGCGAAATGCACCAACTTTCACAGTGGCGCTATTTGCACGAAAGGCAAAATCACTTCGCCGTGGTGTGAACGGCTGCAGCCTTTTGCAGGCCCACCCCCCTTTGCCCCACCCCCTTTTTCACTGGATTCATCATTCTGTGAACAATGATGAATCCAGGCCTAAATGGGTTATACAGCATATTGTGCATGTTATCCAGCTAAATTATAGCCAGATAAGTTGGTATCTGGCTATAATTTAGCCAAATTCAAAAGGGGCATTTTGTGGGCATTCCAGGGAGGGATCCTCTTATTTGGCTAATTTAACTGAATATCGTGTATATCCAGCTAAGTTAACCGTATAACTTTAGACCTGCTCAGAAGCAGGTCTAAAGTTATTTGGCCTAGGGTGGCCATATAACTTTAGACATAACTGGATATATTAAAAAAAGAATATATCCGATTAAGTAAGGTTCCATTTAAAATAAAAAAGAAACCCTCACATCATGATCTGTCCCATGCCTCCCTCCCACCTGAGTTGCAAAGGCCCTACAGGGCCAAACTTGCTCCTCCCCCCCAAAAAAAATGGCTCATTTAATGTTAACAAATAATTATTGGGGCTGGGAGTACCCCTCACCCACCCCATGCTCCTGCTTCCCCTCATACTTAAAAAATTAAATCTCACGGGCTCCAGATTCCCCCCAATGCCCACCCAAACCTTTTCCCTTCTATCCCACCTCCCCCACCCCACACCTTTATTTGAAGTTGGCCTTCAGGATCGCTGTAGCTTCCTACTATGATCCAAGACCTGTGCTTCTGCTGATGCTTCTGCTCTTGCTAGGCAACTACGATGGAGGCATACTGAGCTAGAGAATGCAATTATCTTTGAATCAAATTTAAAGACTTGAGGTTGTTCAAAGAATGTTTTTCCTGTGAGCACCCCAAACTGTCTTTAAATCCAGCTCCCCAAAGCATGGAGTTATCAGGTTATAGAAGGCTTACCCACAATAAAGGTCTCCAGATGGATGGAGTCAGTAAAAATGTACTTATTACCCTGAAAGGTTTCCAGACATTTGCATGAGAATTTTAAGAAAAATGATGCCCCCCTAAGAAAATTATCCTACATATTTGGTTTTCCCAGGAAACATCAGGAAATATCTGCACGTTTTGTCCACATAGCTGTATCCTTATATTTACTACATGACCTTAACATTAACTCTTTATCCATATCTAACACAAAGGTGACTATCAAAGTAGCTCAGGTGGCAATATTGTCTTGAGAATCCTGAACAAAGGCTATAAGGTTAGAACTATCAAAAGAAGTCAAAATATCCATATTACCTTCTTTTTTACCTTCTTTTCTAAACTCAGGAAAATAAGAACATTTTGATAAAGTTTTAGTTTTGTCTGATAAGATTTGTAAAATCTCAATTATATATTTTTTTTTAATAATTAAATGGAAGAAATTTACCTAGATTTAGGGAAATTTAATATACAAAGTTCTTTGGCTCATATATTATTCTCAAAAGATTCTAGCTTATTATTTATAATTAAACAATCCTTCATATTTGCCATCAATGAAGATAGATGATTAGTCACTCAGTTAAGAGTAGAAACAGACTGCTTTTCAAGATTTTTAATTCTGTTCTCAAGATCTGATCATTTAGAAACTGTGTCTCTGGCATAAGCACACAATCAAGGCTAAAGAAGTCACAGTCTGGGTCACCACTCGCCATGGTAACCACTTTGGGCTCAATAGTACGCTCTCTTGCCCCTAAAACACCTAGGTCAGATGGAGAATTCACCACAGCCAGCATAGGAATTGCCTCTCTGATATTAATTATTCCTGGAGATACTTGGTCAGAGTTAATTACATCCATAACCACAATCTCTGGGAAAGACAAGGGAATATCAGGAAGTTGGAATTGTCCATTTTCTGCTTTCCCATTTAGACCTACTCCATTAAGACAAACCAACGGTCTAGTGGTATGATCATTCTCAACAATCCCTAAAGAACTGGAGGGGTGGAGGGATAGGAGCTCTGGAACAAAGATATCTCACCTGTAGTCTCCTGTATTTCTGACTCAAAAAGAGCAGCAGGATGAATCAGATGTTCAGCAAGAGGGCCTGGGACTGGAGTAGAGGCTGCTAGAAAATGCAGGTGTTCTCCCTTTTTTTTTTTTTCTCTATACTGGTAAAATCAGATGGTATCCTAGGGATGCACCCCTTCGGTGTTGAGCTTCAGTGCACAGGTGGCAGCAAATCGCAGGGCGTCTGCTTAAATGTTGTTCAACCCAGGCTCAAAGTCCTTAAATTCCAGGCTGCCTGAATCACGGCCTAATGGGTATGGCACAGACCAAGGGATCGCTCAGCAGGCTGTGGTAAGCTCCTACTCTATTTGATTTTAGCATACTTTTTAGAACATAGGCAATAGAAATAACCAGATATGCCTGCCTCTCTTTAAATTAATAGAAGTAATACAATGAACTTACAAAAAATTCTGCAAATTATGGGGTAGATTTTCAAAGGGGTACACGTATAATATACGCGCGTACCCCCCGAAAACCTACCCCAAAACCCCCTGCGTGCGCCAAGCCTATTTTGCATAGGTTCGGCGGTGCGCGCAAGCCCCGGGACGTGCAAAAGTCCCGGGGCTTGCAAAAAGGGGCAGTCGGAGGCATGGCCAGGGGGCGTGGTTAGGGATTGGGGGCGTGCCTGGGGGCATGTGGGCGGTCCGGGGGCGTGTCCAAGTGCCCCGACACAGCGGCCTGTGTCGGGGCCTGCCACGCCAGCGCGCGTAAGTTACTACTGCCTGGAGGCAGTAGTAACTTCTCCGATAAAGGTAGGAGGGGTCTAGATAGGGCTGGGGGGTGGTTTAGGTAGGGGAAGGGGAAGGAAGGTGCGGGGGGGGGGTAGGAAAAAAGTTCCCTCTGAGGCCGCTCCGATTTCGGAGCGGCCTCGGAGGGAACGGGCAGCGCGCGAAGGGCTCGGCGCGCGCAAGTTGCAGAAATGTGCACCCCCTTGCGCGCGCCGACCCCAGATTTTATAAGATACGTGCATATCTTATAAAATCCAGCGTACTTTTGTTCGCGCCTGGTGCGTGAACAAAAGTACGCGCGCGCGTATGTTTTTAAAATCTGCTTCTAAATCTATGCAATGATGATCCAGAGAGCTCTGTTTCTATATATGGCAAGGGTGGCCATCTATGGCCAGGATTCATCATTCCGTGTGGAATGATGAACCCTGTGCTACAGGGGAGTGGGGGGGGGGGGGACAAATCAGGGGGCGGTCGGGTGATAGCCTGCAGCTGGCCGCACCATGGTGGTGCAATTTCGCTTGCCACGGTGCGGCCTGCTGCAGGCTATCGCGAGCAGAGCGCCACCGTAAAAAGTGGTGCTATTCCCCACGCTACTGCCGGCAATAATTTTTGAAACATTATCGCCGGCAGCGGTACCACCGCCACTTAGCATAATTCCCTCTCTAACTCCGTCCCGACTCCTCCCCTTCCCCTATTTTAAATCTTATTGCCGCAATAAGGGCCTATCACGGATTGGAAAATAACCCTGTGTGGTTTTTGAGAGTCACAAACAGGCCTGATTTTCAAGATATCCACAATGAATATGCATGAGATAGATTTGCATACAATGGAGGCAGTGCATACAAATCTTTCTCATTCCTATTCAGTGTGGATATCCTGAAAACCTGGACTGTTTGTGGTTCTTCAGGACTGGGATTGAACACTCCTGATACATGGTATTATATCAAACACTAATTCTGCAGCAGTACCTAAGCAGCGTTTAAGGTATAATATAAAAATAATCAAAGAACAAAAGTTATTGATGCCTATTAAGTGTTCACTCTTCCTTTATACATCCTCTGTTATTGACTTATTTAACTATTGCAATTATAAACAAATATAATATTGGGCTATGTGTTATGAATCAAGAAGTGCTAAAGAAAGTTTTTCAACAGAAAATTAAATATATGAACACATAATTATAATTCAGATTGAAAGCAAATGTCCTACAATCATATTTTAGAGTAGTTTACTTACTATTTTCATATTTCATTTATTGCATGTAATAAACAGTACCCATAGCTTACTGCAGTGTCTGATGGCTCATGCAACAATTGTTTTTTCCAATATTTTATGTATTTAGATGACAGCATATGACAATACATTTTTTTTCCTGTATGACCAAACTAGGCAATCCTGTTCTCAGAGATGAGAAATAGCCATATAACATTTACTTTGATTTTCTAATAGATTATTTTGTCTTTTTTCTTGGCCGAGAAGTTTTCTCTTGCTCCTTTGGGATTCTAGCTCAGTTGGAACCAAGGCTAGACTACGTGTTCCATGAGCCTTCATTTTCAATTATTCTGGGATTATTTCTTCTATTTTATATTTCCCCTCCCTCAATGTAACTAGTCTGGTAATTGAAGAAACATTCTGGATCAGGGTCCATGAACCAAAATTGCTTCCAGAACACTGCAAACCTAAATTTTGAATTCAGCCACTTGATAATACCTATGAATTCTTCCCCCCAGGTTATGTAAACATTGTTTCTGCAGTATCCTCAGCCCCTTCCTCTACCTAGGGAGTGGAAGTCTCAACTCCTTCAGCAGGGCAGAGCACTGCTACCAATCCACAGGCCTGGCCCTAAATGGATGATTTCATTTAAAAATAATTATACAAAAACACAATAGTAAGAAAATATTATATTTTTCTATTTCTATACATACAAGTATTAGAAATTCAATTAAGTTTTAATAACCACTTTTAATCTTATTTAATTGTGTATGTCATATAAATCATGCTAAGAAAGGAATAAAACTTACAGACAGAATTTTTATGGTTGCTGTCCTTGCTAGGTAACATCTTGACGCCTCTTGACTTTAGTTCAATGGCCTTTTTCACTAGAAAGAACAAAAGAAAAACTATTTAATAGCAAGTAATTTGTTATAAAGGTTAAAATGCCATCGCTATTGCATTTTCTAACAATTACAGATGTAGAGATAGATAGATGCAGTAGATGGAAAGGTAGTTTACTATATTACATAGTGGTGTTTATTTGTTTCCACTTATATGTTTTTAATCAGAGAGCTATCCAGTTCACAGCATAGCAATAAACATTTATCATTTTAAATTCCATAAGTAATACATCTACATCACATAATAACATTAATGTCATATGAATCTAAAATATGATAAACATACATCAGCATAATAAAGACAAACAATAAAATTAAAAAGCATAACATCTAACCATCACCATAAAACAAAGCACAATAGAAGGCTAATCTCCTACTTGGATACAATGGAATAAATGTAATCTCATCACTAAAACTTTTTTACTTTATATCCCATCTATTTCCTGTACATTATACATTAACTTTTAGGATCACAACAGAGACTAAATATAGTCAAAATATATCATACATGCACTAAAAAATAGACCATCCCTTATCATGACATTTCACCTTTGCAGCTTCAAGTAAAATTTTAATTAGCCACTCCCTATGCCCCCAAATCCATTATACATGACACTTCTCATTACAATTCCAAAAATAGGACTTATAAACAACGATTCCCTCCTCCTCAAGATCACTTAATATTTAATAAATTGATCTGAAATAATTTTAATCAAAAAGCAAATGTAAAAAGAGTTTCAATTTTTTAAAGGTATAGTCCTTCACTTTCCGAGCAGGGCTTGGTTAGGTGTTCTGGTATAATACAGGAAAAATCCCCTCTGCTAGTTCCTATCAGTCTCATCTCTGCTGGAGATGGCATATACAATGGAATTTCACTAGCAGAATCTAGTTGCCTCACGGACACATTCTACTGCACATGGTCTTTTAAATATTGTGGGGATTTACTATGTATGATTTTAAAAGTTAACAATAACTGCTTATCAATATAAGTTTAATTCTGATTTATTTATGTTGGCTGTATGTAACAAAATGTAGGTCACAAAACAAAATGTTTAAATATTAGATCATATTTAGACAAAATGTTTTAATGTCTGAGAAAATAAAAGACCTATATCAAGGACTAAATATGTCTTAAGAATTATTAGTAGGGAGGCACATTTGTTTCAAAACAAAATGAAAAAGACAAAATTTTGATTTGTTTTAATTCATTAGTTACAAAATAAAAAAAGAGCTGCAAAAGAAAAATGTTTCATTTATTTTTTTTTTTTTGTTGCCATTAAAGTCTATGGGGGAAGCATAAAGCAATGCATAATGGGGCAGATTTTTAAAGGAGCATGTGCGGGGGACATTTGTGCGTGCTACCTGGCGCACAGAAATGTACACCCGATTTTATAACATGTGCGTGCTGCCGCGTGCATGTTATAAAATTTGGGGTCGGCGTGTACAAGGGGGTGCACACTTGTGCACCTTGCACGTGTCGAGCCCCAAGGGAGGCCCGATGGCTTTCCCCGTTCCCTCTGAGGCCGCTCTGAAATCGGAGCAGCCTCGGAGGGAAATTTCCTTTTGCTCCCTCCTCCTTCCCCTCCCTTCCCCTATCTAACCTACCCCCCCAGCCCTACCTAAATCCCCCCCCACCTTTGTTCTCTAAGGTACGCCTGCCCGAGGCAGGCGTAACTTGCGCGTACCGGCCGGCCGCCAGTGCGCCGTCCCCCAGCATGGCCGCTGTGCCAGAGGACTCAGGACCGCCCCGGGACATACGCACATCCCGGGGCTTGTGCGCACCACCGAACCAATGCAAAATAGGCTCAGCACGTGCAGGAGGGTTTTTAAAGGGATACGCACATATATTACGTGTGTAACCCTTTGAAAGTCTACCCCAATATATATATATATTTTTTTTTTACTTACTATAAGACAACCTGCAGCTAGTGAAAGATGTGGCAATGAGTAGGACAATCACTTACAAGCAGTTGTTTAACCATCCTACCCTGACTTGTCTCTTCCTTTTTTTTTTTTTCAGTTTAATGTTTATGCTTGAATATCCACCAGCTGTGTAACTAATTTCAGAGAGACAAAGCACTGGATGTAAAGTTATTTGCTTCTCAGTTGAGAGTTCCAGGAACAGTTTATAAAAGATAATTGAGAAAAAGTGTTATACCAGCCTATTCATTGTATTTCTGTGCTGCTGCTTAGTAGTATGCCTTGTAGTTCTACTGAAAGCTGTAAGCTGATATTTTTAGTGTGTTGCAGTATATCAGAAGGGCGAATGGCAGAAGAGTCAGACTACTGTAGTATGTGTCTTTAGGAAAGGTACCCTGTCTGACAGAGAATGTGTTTTTATTGTTTGTTGGGTACTGTGACAGTTTGTTCTCCTGTGGAAAGGAGATAGTGTGATACACGGAACATGGAATACAGAGTCTAATTTAGTCAATACTTCTGTTTCTGAGAATAATTACTATGTGTGTGTTCATTCAATGTAGTACATATGCTACACAAACATAATAGAGATGGGGAGATGAGAGTCAGAGTGGAAAGAAGGGGACTCGACGATTGCTACAACAATGGGTCAAGGGGTCTAGTCAAATTATTATTTGGGCTTTAAGAAGAGTCAGAGGAGGTTAGGTGATGTTGAGCAGGTTTTGCATTTGGTTCCCCTTATTAATAATTGGACTATTTCTTGATTGGTTTTTTCCTGTTTTCTTTTGAATGCTTGGTATATGCAGAACACATTTTTAGAAATTCATGATTTCATTTTAGAAGAAGGAACAGTAATTGTTCATATTACTAAAACCTGGATGCTGGTAAAGGGTAGGGTTGTTTTGTCTCAGATTTACCCTGTTGGCTATGACTGCTTGGTATGCTTTTTATTTATGATTAAAAGGGTCATTCATCAAAGTGTGTTATGGTGTTAATGCCCATGATAGTTATCACAGTGCACAGTACAAATGCAAATTTGTCAAATTTATTCAAAGGGGCGTGTCTGGGGGAAGGGTTTGGGCGGGATTAATGAATATGAGAGGCATTATTGCGCAGTGTGATACGCTATTGCACATTTTTTAACACCAGAAATAATTGCAGCTTTTTTTTGGTGTTAAGCTGTGCGATTTGCCCAAAACATAATGCAATTTGCGATAAATATTAGTGATGTGCAAAGCCCGAACCTTTCAGTTTGGGCTTTGTTTTCAGTCTACCGCAGGAAATTTCATATTTCCTGCGGTTCAGGCCTTTGTAATTTGGGGGACCTGAATTTCAGGTAAGTGTGCACTAACCCGAAAACCGCATTTTCCCAAAATTTCTGGAAAATTTGGTTCGGTTTTCAGGTTCCCCGAACCAGGACAAATTAGGCCTCAGTGTAAGCCACAGCGCAGACCCAGACTCAAAGCCACAGCAAAGTGGCTGTGTCATGATGCCTGGGCCTCAATACAGACCATGGCTCAATGCCGTGATTGGGCCCAGAGGTTAAGTCCCAATGCCTAGGCCTAGGTCTAGGCCAGAGCTGGGTCCAAGGTCTGATGCCGCATTCCAGCCTGACAATCTACTCTCACTACCCGCTGAGTGTAAATGTAAGAGACTTACATTTATAGAATTGAACAAGAGTGATAGAAATTGTGGGTAGAAATATTTTCTTTCCAAAACAAGTTGGTATGGAGAAAGAATATTTTTAATAACATATTATCTCAAAGATTTGTTAGGATAAAGAAATATCAACCATATCAATGGAGTGAAAGCGTCACCTACAAGCTGTTGAAAGATTTTAAGGTTTTGCATATTGAAACTAAAGGGTTATTATAAAACATTTTTTAAATAAAAAAAAAATTGTATAAAAATTAATAAAGATAGGCAGGAGGAGGGCTGGTTCATGATTACAAGCGAAAATATTACTGCAGACAAGACTATGGATTAGCAAGGTGCAGTAGGTGTATGAAACCATCCTCATCCCGCTTTCAATATTTTTTTGGGTACATATTTTGGGTTAATTTTTGGGTTAGAAGGTGAATAATAGGTAGGGAACAATAGGTGGTTGGTATTGTTGCATTCCAGCCTGAGGCAGAGTCCTTATGCTGGGGCCTCAGTCTGGTCCTAGGACCAATAACTGGGCCTAGCCTGGAAGCCAGGTCCCAAAGCCAGGGCCGTGGCCTAGGCGCTGACTCAGAGACCAGGTCTCACAGCTGCTCGCTTGTCATTCTCTTTTTCTCTTCCGACACTGTCCGCTGGAGTTGTGCTGAAGTTAATTAACTTTGGTACATTCACCCCAGTGGACCATGCCATTTTGATGTATGGCAATTCCATTGCCCCAGTGGCCTGTGTCAGAAGAGAAGAAGAGGACAATGAGGGTGCAGTTGTGAGGCCTGGGCTACGGGTCTGACCCTGAGCCTAGGTCTGGTCCTAGACCGAGACCTGGCTTCGGTACTGAGCTTCCAGGCCAGGCCCTGATATTGGGCCTAGGTCCAGGCTGAGTCCCCAGCATCGGGACCCTGCCTCTGGGCTGGGTCACAGCATTGGGCCTGGATCCAGGCTCTGGCCTAGGCTGAGTCCCAGATGTTTGGACCCTGAGTCCAGGTCAGGTTACAGCATCAGTCCTAGGTCTGGGTCAAGGCCCCAGTGTTGGGACCTATCCTCTGGGCTGGGTCATGTTGGCAGCCCTGGGTTCAGGCTACGGCCTAGGCCGAGGTTCAGGCATAAGTAGTTTGGGTCATGGCATGAAGCCTGTGTCTAGGCCGAGGCCTCAACATCAGGACATGGTTTCTGGCATAGATTATGGCAGTGGGCCTGGGCTATAGTCCAGGCTGAGGCTTAGGTGTTGGGACACAACCTCCAGGTCTGGTCATGGCAGCTGGTCTGGATCCAGACTCTAGCTTAGGCTGAGGCACAGGTGACAGGACCTGACCTCTGGGTTGGGTTGCAGCATCGGGCCTGGGTCTCAGCTGAGGCCCCTCCTTGCCATTGGATACTCGATGGATCATGTAAGACCTTTTTTGGGTCTCTGCCAAGGCCCTGGTATCAGGTTGGGACTAGGCTAACACCCCGGCATTGCACTCAGGCCTAGGCCACAGCCTCTTCTTTGGGCCTTGTCCTATGCTATAGGTGAGGCCCTGGCTTCAGGACTAGGTTTTGGTTGATGTGCCAGTGTCTCTCTAGTGCATAGGCCGCAACCCCTTCTTTGGGACTCGGCCTATGCTTTAGGTGAGGCCCCTGTCTCGGGCCTAGGCTTAGGACCGATGCATTTTGTTTTCAAATGAATTCAATTAATATGGTTCATTTCATTTGGGGGGCCCCCAATTCATTTCAGGTTCGTTCAAATAAAACAAATTTGCCTTATCCATCACATTTTTTAAATTAATTTGAAATGAATGCACATCCCTTTCATGCACTGCATTCCAATATTTAAAATTCAATATTGATATAAAATTCTTGTTTTGAACTGAATTGCATGAATTCTGGAACATGAATTCTGAGAATTAATAGTCACATAATGTATTAGCAAACACCTAAATGTTCAGAGTTTCTCATTTCGAGATTTTCACAAATTGTTTTTATTTTCTGGTCTATCTCAAACGTTTTCCTATACAGCTTAACAAAATATTTTCTAATGTATCTGTGGAGCACCTTTTGGCTCTCTACCATTTCAGGTTTTGTTGAAGATTTTGGGAGAAGAAGAATACAACAATTACTGCTGTATACAATAACTTTATTCTGGGAAATAATTACATGCAATGCACAAAGCCTAGAAACTTGTCTTCTCCTTGCTCAGGGAATCTTGACTACTCAAATTTACCATCACTGGAAGATATAGATTAAACCCAATTAGTGAGATTATAGCCTCTGGGACCTTATATCTTGGGCTATATGGATAACATATCTATGACTCACACACATGAATCTTGAATGCTTAATTCAATGGAAGAATCTTTAGGAACCAAATATGAATCTGCCAAGTATTAGAATTTAGGTTTTTGCACTCAGTTTTATAAGTTTACTTGTGTATGCTCAGTATGGGCAAAAATGATTACCTTCTATATTTCTAGTTGTTTATTATGTGCTGATATTAGACAAATTATCTCTTTAGTACAATTGCTTTCTTTAAACAATTCTTAGGCATTTGAACTATTTCATTCCTCCTCCATATGTGTTTTCCCTTTAAAAAATACGTATTATAAATACTGCAGCTGAAACTGAAACTTGCAATAAAGGAGTAGTAAAGGGCATATAAAATAGCTGAAGGCTAAACAAGAACCTGATTCCTTTGCCTTCAGGGTAATTGCAAGTGTTCTGAAATGGATGGACAGACAGCAGAAGTTTACCTCAGATGGAAAGAGGAACAGGCAAGAAAGCTAAAAGGTCTACTTTTAGGACATACCACATACTGACATAGGTAAAATGAACTGTATGTATAATTTAATAAACTAATAAAGTGAAGATATAAAATACGGGTTTTATATGGCCTTTTTAGGGTGCCATATCTTTTGGCATTTGCCATTGTGATTTAGTTTATTCCAGAAATATATGTACTTATTTGAGAAAGAGCATGTCAATACACCAAGAAATCTTAATCTGATATTGCATCTCAAGCATGTATAGGGAATCAGGTGCTTGATATACAAAAACACAAATTTATTCAATGTAAAATAAGTATGCAGGAAATATATCTTATTATTTTTCTTTTATACACAATTCTGCAACAATAAATACCTGTAACATCTGCCATATGCTATGGTCTCACTGTAATCTACCAATTGCTTTAATTTGATTAAGAATTTCTGTCTGTAAATATGTCTTGCATAAAAAAAAAATGTTGTATTGTGTTCAAATATCTGTTACCTCAAGTTTCATTTAAGAAAATGCACAGTCCCCTCTGCTGTATAGAATTGCTCATAATCAAATGAGAATCTAAGTATTGCTTCTTATTTGATGTACCAACAAGACATTTGCAGTTAGAGGCACAATGCGTTCATGTGTGCTCATATTGACAAAAAAAAAGAGGGAACTATTGTTTCCAAAGCTACAGGACTTGCCACTAACCAAATGGATAAACAAGAAAGCCAATCAGCCTTTCAAGCCTTCTTAGCCTAGAGGTGCCTTCGTTATAGGAAACCATTGATTTCTGCTTTTAAAGAGAACTCAAGAGTAGTAATAAACTTGAACAATAAACTATCCTTCAGTCTTTTCATTTCATTCCTTAGAGGATTTTCTCAAAGCAATTTGTATTGACATGTTTACCAAATGTAGACTTTAATACAGCCTGCCTTGTGTGCAATCCAATAATGAGAAAAGACAAAAAAGAAGGCATATTTGTTTTATCTATGCTAGTTTCATATTTGTAGTTTGAAGAAATGGTATATATTTGTTACATGGAAAATTAATTTATATCAATATTATGGGGCAATTTTTAAACTGTCTACTTTACTGTTAGGTCTGCAAGCACTTATCACATACGGATTTTGCACAAGATTTTCAAACTTGCCCACGGGTTTTAGCACTTGCTAGATGTACAGGAGGATTTTTCATGGAAAATAATGCCTGTAATTTTGGAAGTGCAATCCATATATTGGAATTTCCAGTTATGCCCAGAACATATTGCCAGGAACAACTCCCTCAAAAGTGGCTGAGTGCTTGCCTTGTGGAATACTTTGAGAATAAGTTTCAAACACTGTGTGCAGCGGCATATACATATGTATATGGCTATGAGCAGATCTACACTAGCATTTTATCACCTGTGAGGTGGATTCTAAAAGCCATGCATGAGCAAAAAACAGCTGTAAATGAAGCAGGGCCAGCATATGCATGCAACCAGTGTTACTTTATTATAGATTCTTGATAAGCTTAGGAGTCTGGGGGGGGGGGGGAGAGAGAGAGAGACTCTTTTTAAGGCTCAGCCTGACACTCAATATATGGACCATTGTAAGGGGGCACTTTGATTCAGGGTGAGTTTTAGGGAGGTGGGTTGGGGTTTGGGGGGGTGGTGTTACAGAAACATTCAGAAGTTTTCATTGTAAAATTGACATCAATAAAGAATTTTAGACCTCACAATCGATGACAATTCTAACAAGAGGTGCTGATTTGTACATTGTAGTCTCTGCTATCTGTTTGGTACAATTCAACTATTTGTCATCATTTATAAGGACTAAAATTATTTAACGATGTCAATACATCGAACAAACATGCATTTCAAAGCTATTTAAAAAATATACATGCATATATTTTACACATGAAAATAAATTAGGACTAACGTGAATATCTGGATATACATATGAGAGTTGGTGTATTTTAAAACATGCACATATCAAGGAAATTACCAGTTTTACCAATTAGTTCACCAGTTCGCTCAGTCCTTCTCCGTGTTATCAAGACCCTCCATGTTCTGCAGCCTGAACTCCCCCCAGTTCACCCAGATCTTCTACCCAGTTAGTAGTACACAATAAACAAGTTTAATAACATCTATGTAAAATAGCAGGTGTACATTAACATTAGTAAAATGGAAAATCTACATGCATAAGTATGTTTTAAAATAGCAAATTACACATGTAAATGTTGGCCCCACCCATTAACTACCTCCGTATTATTTATATATATATATATATATATATATATACACACACACACATACATGCACACAAAAGTGGAAATATGTGTGTATTTTCTACTTTTATAAAATACAGCATAAGTGACAAGAGGCTACTTATGTTCATACATAATTGATGGCGCCGGCCATCAATTGCTCCTACCATGTGAGAGGAGCCGACCAATGGCACCGGTAGCCCCTGTGACATCGTAAGGTCAAAGGGTCATCGGCACCATTTTGATTCATAGCAGGCCCGACAGCCCGACGGCCTGGAGGGAGAGATTGCTCGCAGATCCCCGCTGGACAACCAGGGCTTTTAGTAAGTCTTGGGGAAGGATCGGGATGGTGGAAAGGTTATAATACAGTAAATTTGAAGGGTTGGGGTGGTTTTTTTTCTGATTCTGATTTTTTTTTTTAATTCATTTTCCGGTTTTGGGTTTGGGTTCCAGCTTCGTTTTTGCTGAAAGACGATCCATGGGGAAACAAGTTTTCCCTCGAAGCGCTCGAAATGAAACCCAACCCAGAAAAAACGAAGCTCATCATTGCACACAGACACTCAGAAATACACGCACATGCACACAGGCTCTCAAACAGACATCCACAAGCTCTCACAGACATACACACACAGACTCACACAGAGATAAACACATGCTCTCACATAGACACACAGATGAACGCAGGGTCTCACACAGACAGACACATACAAGTTCTCAAAGAGACACACACACACATACACATGTACATAGCCTCTCTCATACACGCATGGCCTTCTATTCTCTTCGGGCTATGTTGGAATGAGCTCCACCATGGTCCGCTAACCTTCCTGCATTAGAGGGGGGAGAGCAGATGCTGTGCCACCTGTATAAAAAGTGGATGGGCACACACACACACATTAGAGGGAACACCTTATCCTCTCCTCATTTGTTGGTTACCCATGGCCTTCCTTTTTCTTTGGCTGCTGGTGGGTCGAGTTCAGCTGGTGGCCTGCAGTCTCTCCTGCATGGTATGCATACCCAGTCATGCCAGATCTGATTTTAGCCATCATACAATACCCAGAGAATATTTCAAACCTATACCAAATTGTATATAAACTTTATTAATTAATTCATATAATACTCACTCTATCTAGACAATAAAATCTATCTATTCCTCACATCCATTCTCATTCACACCATACTAAAAACATTTAAAATGTGAATATTTTAAACATTGTGACCCCAAAATACATTTCACCAATCCATTTTATATAATTTTATAATAAATATAAATTCACATAAATATAAAGGCAATTTATTTCATATATCTCTCCAAATTTCTTGCCGCTGTTTCCTTAATACTGCGGCCGCAAACCAATATTCGCTGCAGTCTGCTCACAACTGTCACTATCCAATTGTCCAACAAAAGATCTGTGTTTCTCCCCTTGCTCGGGGCTTCTTCAGGGACTCATTCAAAAAAGTCACTCAACAATCCATAACACACCTTTCTTCAGAGTTCTAAAAAAACCAAGAAAACTTCATAAAATTCTCCCAACATCCACAAAACTACACCAAAGCCATATCTAGATAGATACTAACCTATAGTACTGGAAACCAGTACTGAATATTCACCGACTTTATATCCTGATTAAAACTGCAATTTGCCAACTTCAACAACGCTTTTCAAAACATCATCTTCATCAATGTGAAATCTGCACGAGAATCTATGAATCAACAAACAAAGGCAGCTTATTAAGTATAAAAAACTTACCAAATAACACTGCTCTCGCTACCACCGCCATATCATCTACTTACTTCTAGTGGAACTGACGTCCTCACCAATGGAAATCACATGTTGTAGAGAGGTAGCCTAACCCAATAACCTATCACATATAAAAAGACCTTCAAATCAGCACCTAAAGCACTCAGCAATAAGAGAGGAATGATTGATCAATCATTAAATTGTATTTAACCATGAAGTTCGGTATAGAAAAATGCTAAATAAATAAATAAATAAATTAAATACTTAATCTACCTGTAATTAAACCTCATTCACAACCCAGACTATTTGAAAAAATGCATTCCATTCCATGGGTCCATTGAGACCTCCTGGACTGATTTTAGGGGATACTTTAAAATTATTAGTGCATGCATGGCCCCTAACTGGAACACTTCAGAATTTCAACTTAATTATAGTTTACATTATATCCATATAAACAAAATGCATCTTATGCAGAGGTATATTAGGTCATCTAGAGATTATAGGCTGAGAAACACTGTAGGTAATGCCACACAGGTAATTGGGCTTATATAAGGATTTTATGGAAATTTCCATAGTTAGAAGATAAGAACATAAAAACATAAGACATGCCATACTGAGTCAGACCAAGGGTGCCTCAAGCCCAGCATCATAGAAACATAGAAACATAGAAATGACGGCAGAAGAAGACCAAACGTCCCATTCAGTCAGCCCAGCAAGCTTTGCACTTTTTTTTCTCATACTTCTGTTAGTCTTGGCTCTTAGTAACCTTTTGGTTCTATTTCCCTTCCACCACCACCATTAATGCAGAAAGCAGTGTTGGAACTGCATCTAAGTGAATATCTAGCTTAATTAGTCAGGGGTAGTAACCGCCGCAATAAGCAAGCTACACCCATGCCTATCCGCTTACCCAGACTATGTAATTCAGTCCTTGTTGGTTGTTGTCTGTATATAGATCCACTTTTCTTCATTTCCCCTGCTGTTGAAGCAGAGAGTTATGCTGGATATGCATTGAAAGTGAAGTATCAGTCTTTCTCCCCTGCCGTTGAAGCAGAGAGCTATGCTGGATATGAATTGAAAGTGAAGTATCAGGCTTATTTGGTTTGGGGTAGTAACCGCCGTAACAAGCAAGCTACTCCCTGCTTTCTGAATGCAAATTCTTTTTTCCACATTTCCTCTTGCTGTTGAAGCTTAGAGCAATGTTGGAGTCGCATTAACCATGTGTATGTTTATTGAATAAGGGTACTGTCTCCAGGCAGTGGCCGTCATTCCCGCAAACCACCCACTCTTCATTCACGTCCTCTAGACTTTATGGATCCACAGTGTTTATCCCACACCCCTTTGAAGTGCTTCACAGTTCTGGTCTTCACCACTTCCTCCGGAAGGGCATTCTAGGCATCCACCACCCTCTCCGTGCAAGAAATACTTCCTGACATTGGCATCCTGTGTCCAAAATTGGCCAATCCAAGTCACAAGTACCTAACAAATACCTAAATATTAAATAGATCCCAAACTACTATTCCTTATTGATTAATAGCAATTTATGGACTTTTCCTCTAAGAACATAAGAACATGCATACTGGGTCAGACCAAGGGTCCATCAAGCCCAGCATCCTGTTTCCAACAGTGGCCAATCCAGGCCATATGAACCTGGCAAGTACCCAAAAACTAAGTCTATTCCATGTTACCATTGCTAGTAATAGCGGTGGTTATAATCTAAGTCAACTTAATTAATAGCAGGTAATAGACATCTCCTCCAAGAACTTATCCAATCCTTTTTTAAACACAGCAACACTAACTGCACTAACCACATCTTCTGGCAACAAATTCCAGAGTTTAATTGTGTGTTGAGTGAAAAAGAACTTTCTCAGATTATTTTTAAATGTGCCACATGCTAAATTAATGGAGTGCCCCCTAGTCTTTCTATTATCCGAAAGAGTAAAAAAATAATTCACATCTACCTGTTTTAGACCTCTCATAATTTTAAACACCTCTATCATATCCCCCCTCAGCCGTCTCTTCTCCAAGTTGAAAAGTCCTAACCTCTTTAGTCTTCCCTCATAGGGGAGCTGTTCCATTCCCTTTATCATTTTGGTCGCCATTCTCTGTACCTTCTCCATTGCAATTATATCTTTTTTGAGATGCGGCGACCAGAATTGTACACAGTATTCAAGGTGCGGTCTCACCATAGAGCGATACAGAGGCATTATGACATTTTCCGTTTTATTTACCATTCCCTTTCTAATAATTCCCAACATTCTGTTTGCTTTTTTGACTGCCGCAGCACACTGAGCCAACGATTTCAATGTGTTATCCACTATGACGCCTAGATCTCTTTCTTGAGTAGTAGCACCAAATATGGAACCTAACATTGTGTAACTATAGCATGGGTTATTTTTCCCTATATGCATCACCTTGCACTTGTCCACATTAAATTTCATCTGCCATTTTTAAACCCAGTTACACTAACTGCCATAGCCACATCTTCTGGCAATGAATTACAGAGTTTAACTATGCATTGAGTGAAAAAGAATTTTCTCTGATTTGTTTTAAATGAGCTACTTGAAACTTCCTGGAGTGCCCTCTAGGCCTTCTGTTATCTGAGAGAGTAAATAACGTATTTGCCTTAACCTTTCAATATTTTGTAGACCTCTATCATATCCCCTCTTAACCGTCTCTTCTCCAAGGTGAACAGCCCTATCCTCTTCAGCCTTTCCTCATATGGGAGTCATTATGCCCTTTATCATTTTTGCCATTCTTTCCTGCATATTTTCCAGTACAGCTATTATTCAAGGTGCAGTCTTACCATGGAGCGATAAAGAGGCATTATGACATCCACCATTTTATTTGCCATTCCCTTGCTAATAATTCATAATATTCTGTTTGCTTTTTTGACAGCCACAGCACACTGAGCTGGCGATTTCAATATGTCGCCTAGATCTCTTTCCTGGCTAGTAAATCCATAGATGGAACCTAACAACATATGACTACAACAAGGGTTATTTTTCACTTTGCACTTGTCAACATTAAATTTTATCTGTAGCTTGGAAGCCTAATCTACCAGTCTCACAAGGTCCTTCTGCAATTCATCACAATCCGCTTGAGATGTAACTACTCTTCATAATTTTGTGTCATCTGCAAATTTGATCACCTCACTCATTATACCCTTTTCCAGATCATTTATAAATATGTTAAAAATCACTGGATCAAGTACAGATCCCTAAGGCACTCCACTGTTTACCTTTTTCCACTGTGAAAACAGACCATTTAATCCTACTCTCTGTTTCCTGTCTTTTAACATGGTAACATAATAAATAATGGTAGATAAAGAATAACTAGTTCTATCCAGTCTGCCCAACAAGATATTTAAGGTTAAAATTAATGTAACAAGCTAATTATTGCATGATTTATCTTTAGGGTTGTAACTGTCATTTCATGCGTATTACCTCCATACAGAAATGTTACACCAAAATTACAAACAATTACCTTGTTTAAAATTTGGATCATTTCACAAAAAAAAAAAAAAAAAAAAGAAGCATTAAAATCCCCTAAGCAAAAAATCACACCCAAGATCTTCCACCTGCCTCCCTTCCTTTAACAAAGATTCATACTATCCAGGGCCTGCTTAGATCCTTCTGAGTGCTGTCTCCTCCTGTAAAACTTTAGGTCTGGGTCCTAAATGTCTGGCTATATTCCCCGGGCCCCTGTGATAGCCAATAATGTTCTTGCTGAAGTCAGGGTACTCTCTGGTCCCCATTTACCCCTTCTATTGGGAGAATCAGAAGTGATGTCCATTGCTCCTGCCTCCACTGAGTCCATTAAAATGAATGGAGCCAACCACCTAGAGCAGCGGTTCTCAACCGGTGGTCACGACACACTAGTGTGTCACCAAGCACCGGCAGGTGTGTCGTGGCTCCCGGTGTTCCACTGCCCCGCTTGTGCTTCCCTTCTCCCTAGGGGCGGGGCTGAAGAATAGAGAGACACTGCGTGCCACCGCTGGAGGCCAGGCTGGGGGGGGGGGGGGGGGGGGGCTGAAGAATGAAGAGATGCTGCTGCCAGCAGCTGAAGAGCAGAGAGACCCTGCACACCACAGGAAGTGCTGGAGAGACATTGTGCATCGCGGGAGGCAGCTGGAGAGACATTGCATGCTGCTGGAGGTCAGGCCAGAGGTGGCTGAGAAGCGGAGGCCAGGCTTATTGGGCCAAACAATGAGAAGAGGCTCCATGTGAGCTTGTGTGTGTGTGAGTGTTAGAATGGGGGGTGCATAGGTGAGAGCTTGTGTGCCTGTGATAGAATGGGTGCCTGGGTGCATGAGTGAGAGCGTGTGTGCCTGTGGTAAAATGGGTGCCTGGGTGCATGAGTGAGAGCTTGTGTGTGTATGGTAGAATGGGTGCCTGAGTGAGAGCTTGTATGTGTGTGGTAGAATAGGTGCCTGGGTACATGAGTGGGAGCTTTGTGTGTGTGGTAGAATGGGTACCTGGGTGCATGAGTGAGAGCTTTTTGTGTGTATCACCAGAGGCAGGCAGAGCTCCAGAATCTCAATGCATGGATGAGACGATGGAGTAAGGAAGAGGGATTCAGTTTTGTTAGGAACTGGGGAACCTTTTGGGGAAGGGGGAGTCTCTTCCAAAGGGATGGGCTCTACCTTAACCAAGGTGGAACCAGACTGCTGGCACTAACCTTTAAAAAGGAGATAGAGCCGTTTTTAAACTAGAACAAAGAGGAAAGCCGACAGTCGCTCAGCAGTGCATGGTTTGGAGAGAGGAATCTTCAAAGGATGCTAATGATGCATTAGAATTAGGGCATCCCGACAGTGAGGTTCCAATAATAAGAAAAATAGTCCAATTGCCTGTAACTAAAAACTCATTTGAGCTAAAAAATTCTAACTTATCCCTATCAATTAAAAAGCAGAATGAAAATACAAGCAAAAAACAAACTTTGAAATGTTTGTATGTTAACGCCAGAAGTCTAAGAAATACGATGGGAGAATTAGAATGTATAGCAGTGAATGATGACATAGACTTAATTGGCATCTCAGAGACATGGTGGAAGGAGGACAACCAATGGGACAGTGCTATACCGGGATACAAATTATATTGCAATAACAGAGAGGAGCACCCGGGAGGTGGTGTGCCACTTTATGTCCGGGATGGCATAGAGTTCAACAGGATAAACATCCTGCATGAGACTAAATGCACAATTGAATCTTTATGGGTAGAAATCCCTTGTGTGTCAGGGAAGACTATAGTGATAGGAGGTCACTACCATCCACCTGGTCAAGATGGTGAGACTGACAGTGATATGCTAAGAGAAATTAGGGAAGCTAACCAAATTGGTAGTGCGGTAATAATGGGAGACTTCAATTACCCCAATATTGACTGGGTAAATGTATCATCAGTACATGCTAGAGATATAAAGTTCCTGGATGGAATAAATGACATTTTTATGGAGCAATTGGTTCAGGAACTGACAAGAGAGGGAGCAATTTTAGATCTAATTCTCAGTGGAGCAAAGGATTTGGTGAGAGAGATAATGGTGGTGGGGCTGCTTGGCAATAGTGATCATAATATGATCAAATTTGAATTAATGACTGGAAGGGGGACAGTAAGCACATCCACAGCTATCATGCTAAACTTTCAAAAGGGAAACTTTGATAAAATGAGAAAAATTGTTAGAAAAAAACTGAAAAGAGCAGCTACAAAGGTAAAAAGTGTGCAAGAGGCGTGGTCATTGTTAAAAAAAATACCATCCTAGAAGCACAGTCCAGATGTATTCCACACATTAAAAAAGGTGGAAAGAAGACAAAATGATTACCAGCATGGTTAAAAGGGGAGGTGAAAGAAGCTATTATAGCCAAAAGATCTTCATTCAAAAATTGGAAGAAGTATCCAACAGAAGAAAATAGGATAATAGATTTAACTTGAAAAGGCTTATGCAAGACATTGATAAGACAGGCTAAGAGAGAATTTGAAAAGAAGTTGGCCGTAGAGGCAAAAACTCACAGTAAAAACTTTTTTAAAATATATCTGAAGCAGAAAACCTGTGAGGGAGCCAGTTGGACCGTTAGATGGTCAAGGGGTTAAAGGGGCACTTAGAGAAGATAAGGCCATCATGGAAAGATTAAATTATTTCTTTGCTTTGGTGTTTACTGAAGAGGGTGTTGGGGAGGTACCTGTACTGGAGAAGGTTTTCATGGGTAATGATTCAGATGGACTGAACCAAATCACGGTGATCCTAGAAGATGTGGTAGGCCTGATTGACAAAATGAAGAGTAGTAAATCACCTGGACCAGATGGTAGATACCCCAGAGTTCTGAAGGAACTAAAAAATGAAATTTCAGACATATTACTAAACATTTGTAACCTATCATTAATATCATCCATTGTACCTGAAGACAGGAGAATAGCTAATGTAACCCCAAAATTTAAAAATGGCTCCAGGAGTGATCCGGGAAACTACAGACAGGTGAGCCTGAATTCAGTGCCAGGAAAAATAGTGGAAAGTGTTCTAAACATCAAAATCACAGAACATATAGAAAGACATGGTTTAATGGAACAAAGTCAGCATGGCTTTACCCAATGCAAGTCTTGCCTCACAAATCTGCTTCACTTTTTTGAAGGAGTTAATAAACATGTAGATAAAGGTGAACCGGTAGATGTAGTGTACTTGGATTTTCAGAAGTCGTTTGACAAAGTTCCTCATGAGAGGCTTCTAGGAAAAGTAAAAAGTCATGGGATAGGTGGCAATGTCCTTTCATGGATTTCAAACTGGCTAAAAGACAGGAAACAGAGAGTAGGATATAATGGACAATTTCCTCAGTGGAAGGGAGTGGGCAGTGAAGTGCCTCAGGGATCTGTATTGGGACCCTGACTTTTCAATATATTTATAAATGATCTGGAAAGAAATACAATGAGTGAGATAATCAAATTTGGAGGTGATACAAAATTATTCAGAGTAGTTAAATCACAAGCAGATTGTGATAAATTGCAGGAAGACCTTGTGAAACTGGAAAATTGGGCATCAAAATGGCAGATGAAATTTAATGTAGATAAGTGCAAGGTAATGCATATAGGGAAAAATAACCCATGCTATAGTTACACAATGTTAGGTTCCATATTAGGTGCTACCACCCAAGAAGGAGATCTAGGCGTCATAGTAGATAACACATTGAAATCGTTGGTTCAGTGTGCTGCAGCAGTCAAAAAAGCAAACAGAATGTTGGGAATTATTAGAAAGGGAATGGTGAATAAAACGGAAAATGTCATAATGCCTATGTATCGATCCATGGTGAGACGCACCTTGAATACTGTGTACAGTTCTGGGTGCCGCATCTCAAAAAATATATAATTGTGATGGAGAAGGTACAGAGAAGGGTAACCAAAATGACAAGGGGAATGGAACAGCTCCCCTATGAGGAAAGACTAAAGAAGTTAGGACTTTTCAGCTTGGAGAAGAGACAGCTGAGGGGGGATATGATAGAGGTGTTTAAAATAATGAGAGATGTAGAATGGAGATTTTCAGCTGTCATCTATAAGTTATGAAATCTCACAGAATAAATTAATTTGTAAGAGTATGGACTTTTTGAGCAGTTTTAATATAAGCTGTAGAATACTAAAGTGAATATGAAACAACTGTATCAATTTTTTCTCCAAATTTCTGCCAAAAGAAAAATATATTTTAATAAATTTGTTCTTTTGTCAAAAAATACATTAAAGATGTTTTGAATGGTTTCACATTCACTACAGAAAAAAAAAAAAGATTTATGAAAATGCCCTAAAGTCATAACTGCATAACATAAATTTTCTAAACATGTATAGTACTCTGTTGTCATATATATATCAAACCAAAAATGCACAGTGAACCCATTTTCTTTTAATCTGACCTTAGGAAACAAATATAGAAATCTTTATCTTTGTGGGAACCTAGTATTAAAAAATAAGACAGGAGAACCAAGCCCTCCCATATGGGCTTCATGTAATCAATTACTTAAGAGCCAGTTGCACTAAATGTTATTTTTTTCCATTTTGTGACTATCTAAAAAAATAAAACTTAGTACATGTGGGTCATAATAGTGAGTTTTGGTTCAATAAAGTCAAACGGGAATGACCAACTCTAGTTCTCAAGAGCCAGAAACAGGCCTGGTTTTCAGGATATTCACAATGAATATGCATGATATAAATTTGCATATAATGGAGGTAGCACATGCAAATCTATCCCATGAATATTCACTCTAGACATCCTGATAACCAAGCCTGTTTCTGGTTCTTGAGGACCAGAGTTGGCTACCCCTGATCATGGTGACACCATAACCAAGCTAATCCGATCTAATGCACTTATTGCACTTCTCAGTCTCTTGTCATATTCATACCACTCTGCTTGCTGCATCACTCTTGGGTTTTTGATGTCTCCATTCTTCCTACCTTATGCCTCAGTCAGGGCCAGATTCATCAAGGTATTTTCCTATAGACAGTGAATAGGAAAAAAGCCTTAGTGAATCAGGCAGACAGTGTCTTAGGGCGCTCATTCCACTGTTTTTGCTCCCTTGTTTTGCAATCATTGCTTTTTGGTGTTGATGCAAATGCTATTACCACTTTGTACTTTCATAGTGCCTTTTGGTATTTTCGGCATCTGTTCCTACTGTGTTCAAGGTTCTTTTTAATCTCTATTATGGTACTTACTGACTATGGGTCTAGTTTATTGTTTACGTATTCCATTGAACATACCACCCTTTTTAGGCTATATTCCCAAACAACATTCATGTAACCAGCATGGAAGATAACATTATCTTCATGTCATTTTACCTTCCCAAATTTACTGGTAATAGATAAAAGCTATATTTATTTGTTTGTTTTCTTTATTTTTTACAAAAATATGTGATTGCTGAGAGGTAATTTTTTTGGTACTTTAAGAAGAATTTTAGGGGATTTAGTAGTCCTGGAGAAACAGAGTCTTTAGGAAATAGTGATACATTCTTAAAGGACAAAATATAAAATATTACAATGTCACAGCTCCTGATGCCATACCTCTCACAGTGATTTGGGCAGTTCATGCCATTCTTCATGCCACTTTTACTGGTGATTTTCCTCCTCTTGCAATGCTTTGAACAGTTGATTTGTTTTCTGTTACTTTTCCCTTGGTCCTCATTACATACTTTTTAAATTTAATGCAATAGTTTCTTAATCATTGGCCCTCACTCAGGTGTCAATTTTAAAAGCAGCTTGCGTGCATCCATGTGCACGTGATTCCCGGCATGCACACATGGCCATGCCAATTTCATAACATGCAAGCATTGGCACGCAGATGTTATAAAATCCGATAGCTGCACACATATATGTGCTGGATTTTAAAATTCCGTGCACACATGTGGCTGCGGCACACACAGTGAGGGGGGGGATTTTTGCAAAATACTTGCAGTGACATAATAGAACCTCCCCCAGTTTCCTCCCAGTCTGCTCCAATTAGGGAGCAGGCTGGCAGGGAACTTCCCAATGCCCCTACCTAACCTTCCTCCCTCTTTCCCTCTCCTCCCCACCCCCTAAACCTAACCTAACTATCCCCAAATTTTTTTATTTTAGTACTTACTGCTTCTCTGGAGCAGAAGTAATCTCTGGCTGTCAAATGGCACTGTTCCAGCCCAACCTCCCACCCAGACCCTGCCTCCAGCCCACCCCTTTGGAGAGGCCCAGCACTTCGGTGCGTACAGGCGTTACGTGTGTGGCTGAGATCATTGTAAAATATGCGTGGCGCACACAAGAACCAGCCACGAGCCTACCCCAAAATTTATGCATGCAGGCCATTTAAATTGTACTTGTCAGTTCCTTGGCATGTTGATGTCACAGTTCTCAGTGCTTTAGGGTGTAGGTGCCTTGTGCTCTTCATGCCACTGCTTTACTGCAATCAGTGTCTTAGGGTGTTTATGCCACTCCTGATGATGCCTTTTTCCCCCTCTTTTGGTACCTGAGGTCTTTTTGCTACTGTTGGTGCCCTTTACCACTCTTTTGGTGCCCCAGAGTGCTCATGTGCCATTATTGCCCCTTTTTGATGCCTTGGACTGTTCATAACTATGTTGATGCCCTAGTAGCCCCTCTTTGGTGCTATGGATTCTTCTTCTCATTGTTATTGATTCCCTTTTCACCATTTTGTTGTCTCTCTCTAGACCTATCACCATGCTGCTGTCCTTCTCTTAGTGCCTTGGGTTGTTCTTGGTACTGTTAATACTTCTTTGCCCTTTCATGGTTCCTTGGTGTGTTCATACCATTGTTTGCACTACTTTGTTTCTCTTTTGGTAGCTTAGGCTGTTCATACAACTGTTGTTGGTGCCCTTCCCTCGTCTGGGTATTGTTGCCACTGTTGGAACTGCTTTTCTCCTCATGTGGTGCCTTAAGGTATTTATGCAATTCTTGGTGCCACCTTGCCCCATTCCTGGTGTCTTGGAGTGCCTGCCTGCAAGTATCATTACGCTTTGACAAAAAAACCCCAGTTTTAGAGCCTAAAATAAAATGGAATGCTTTCTCCATTGACTTTAATGGGAAACAAATGATGAAATGAAAACAATAAACAAAAATTTCAGGATCTGAACCAAACAAAACAAATCACTGAGCCAAGGAAACTGAATGAATGAAGTGATTTTTTTCTATGTTGATGCTAGTGGTGTTGGTGTTTATCATGGGAGTACTGTTGGTAAGGGGACAGGGGGAGGCAGGTAAAAACAGTGAAAATATTCAGCTAGGTGTGAATGAAGGCTCTTTGCCTATAGTAAAAGGACAGTTACAACTGAGCTGGAATCCCAGAGGAACAGAAGGAAACTGCTGATGAAAACCATACAAAATAAACAAACAAATCTCATTGAGTTTTGCATTTGTATTCTCATAATTTTATTTATATGTCAAACTTCATGGTATATTCTGTTTTGTGTGCATAGTAATCAAATATGATCACAACACAAGACTATGCACATGGCTAGTTTTATATTAGAAACTGGTAGAAATATTGCATCATAGTTTTGTACCAATCAATTTATGCTCAGGGAAGAGCATCTTTCTAATGATGAAAAATTATAGTTATGCATTCAAATTTAATTTCCCATTATCATCCTCAAGGCAGGTTACAAACAATAAAAGCAGGCATTAATTTACAGCTTACTGCTGTAGGAAACAAAAAGTCCTGGATTTAACCATAAAACAGATCCAGAACTAGAAATTTCTCTCACAATGTTCTGACAAAGTACCCCATCCATGTTCTGAAGGAAAAAAAAAATAGTTCAGTTTCCATTACCACTGAATTCTTGGCCTAGTGTGTTTGGTATAATTGCCAATTTGGATGCAAATGAATATATTTTGTGATTACACTATTTTGTGATATGGACAGCTGTGTACAGGGATCTAAACAGTGACTATCAATGCATTTAGGCCACTGAATAACCACCAGATGGTAATGTTTAATTGACAGTATTAGCTCCTATTTTAGAGAATGAGAGCTTTGTATGTTTCACTGAAAAATGAAAATGCAGCTGAATGGAAATTTTTTCTCTACTGTTTAGCTATAAAAAGCGAATAAAAACAATTTAGTAGAAAGGCAAAGAAGCATCAGGCAATAGAGCCCATAGAACCAAGGAACTTGATTTGTTTATCACAAAGTGGGGTCTAGGCAACAATGTGTAATTACTACATATGGAAGTGATGAACTGCTTCAAAGTATCCAAATTTAGTTAAGTATCTGACACAAGTTACAGTTTCAGGAAAACAAAATATGATAATCAAGTTAAGAGATACAATATTTCTTGATACATAAAAGTAGAAATGAAAAAACAGAAAATAGAGACTATACTGTACATAATACATTATATCTAACCTCATTTATTTAATTTAAAATTATATCTCTTCTTTTAAAGGTGCTAAATACCACAAAAAATAGATTTCCTTGGAAGAAGTAACATACTATTGAGATTATAGTAATTTTTGTTTCCATATATATTTCCAACCCACTTCATATTACTGAAAAGAAAAGAAAATAAGTCATGCTGGGTTTGATCCATGGTACATGTAGCTTAGAGATGCAACCAGGCTCCATGTTATAAGGGACAGGCTAATCCAGACCTAATTTTACCCCATTGCACACAGGGGATTTGTAGTTCAGATTTTCCTTTTGATTTACCTACGAAAATCAAAAGTGCATGCAATGGACTAAAACTGGGACTGGTTTATTGACTTGTAATGTTTTTTCTAAAAGAGAAAGAGCTTCCGTTGATCATAGTTTAAATGAAAGTATATATCTAGGCTAGTAAGACACTGGTGCACATGAACTGATTTGGTCAAAATTAGAATTTGTTTTAAATTACCATACTTTAGAATGCTTTAATATTTATATATCTATTTATTTATTAACTATTATTACTTGCCCTATCATAAAAAAAATGTGTGACTATGTCAAGGTACAACCAATAATTGCAATATTAATAAAAACTATCCTCAATCACATAAATTGTATATATCTGAAGTCTAAATATAAAAGCACATTGTATAACAACTCAAAAAACAAAAACAACAAACAATAATAAATATACAAAAAATGGGTCATATCAATCATAAAAAACTCAGGGAGTTTATTAAGAAAACCCTAATTAATTAAGAAAAAGAATATCTTGGTAAAAGAAAACAAAATGATTACTTGTGTGGTTTAATAGAGAGGTATTTAAAGCCAAATGGGCATCATTCAAAAACCAGAAAGCAGACCCAAATGGGAAAAATAGGGAAGAGCCTAAGCATTGGAAAGTTAGATGTAAAAAAAGTATTTAAGCAGGCTAATAGAGAATTTGTAAAAAGAACTTGACATAGAGGTAAAAACAGGTAATAGAAACTTGTTCAACTATATTCAAATCAAAAGGTCTTTGGTCTATGAGGGAGTCAGTTGGGCTACTAGATGAATGAGAGGTAAAAGTGGTGGTCAAAGAGAATAAGAAATTAGCAAAACAACTAAAGGCCGGATTTTAAAAGGCCCAAGCACATAAAAAATGGGGTTTACGCACGTGTCTGGGCCTTGTGTGCGTTGAGCGCATTTTAAAATGGACCAGGCCACACACATAAACCCTGATATATGCACAAGTGCCAGGCCCTAAAAAAGGGGTGGGCCGGGGCGTGGTCTGGGTGGGGAGGGGTGGGGCAGGACAGAGGCCGGCCAGGACAGCAGCCATTAGCCGCTATTCTGGGGAGGTGCGCACCAGCACCTGGCCAGTGTACGTAACTTGCTTCTGCTCCAGAGAGGCAGTAATAAATAAAATTAAAAATTTAGGGAAAGGTAGGTTAGGTTTAAGGGGTGGGGAGGAGAGGGAAAATGGGAGGAAGTGTAGGTAGGGAGGTAGGGAAGTTCCCTCCCAGTTCACTTCTTAGTTGGAGTTGACTGGGAGGGAACTGGAGAAGCTCCAATTGCGTCACTGCGTATATTTTATGAAAATTTGCCCCCTCCCCTGCACACACTGTCCACACATGCGTGCATGGATTTTAAAATCCGCACATGCATGTGAAGGCGGCCATCTGATTTTATAACATGCGCACACCAGTAGTATCATTATACCTCATAAGGATGTGAAAAAATAAACTTGTGTCTTGAAAACTCATATTCTACAATAACATTTTATGCTGGTCTATTAAAAGTATAACAATCTAATCAGTCTTCCAGAATACAACTTGCATATTTTGAGAGTCTAAATAAAGGAGAATACTAGAGATGCTTTCACAAGTGTATATTAGTTCTGAAGAGTAGAAGATAGCTACAGTAAGTTTGAATTAACACATATCAATTTTCTTACACAAATTTTCTATTTATGGGCCAGATTTAAGTCTTGACAAAAACATAAAAAATCTGGCATGTCTGTTTTAGAATGATATGAAACTTCAGGAAGGAGGACTCAGAACCAATGTCAGGAAATATTTCTTCACAGAGAAGGTAGTTGGTGGCTGGAATGCCCTTCTGGAAGAGGTGGTAAAAGCCAAAACACTAAACTAATTCAAAAAGGCATGTGATAAACTGTAGATCCCTAAAGGCTAAAGTTGGAAATAAAGAAAAGGAAGCATGGGTGGTAACTAACATGGAGCAGCAGCTACTACCCCTAAAAGAAGGTGTGGGGATTTCTACCCTTAACCAATTAAAGGCCAGGTTCATGAAGGATTTTCTACAATTTTGTGTCTATGGGAAAAACATGGTTTATCACAAGTGAGGGTCCACCTAGAGCTGGGGAACCCCCACAGGGGTTGCATAGAACTTCAAGGCAGGGCAAAGAGGATATTCCACCTGTACCAGGCACTTCCCCCACTGGTTGAGCCTTTGGGTTCTGGTAGCTGGCAGGACTTAGGCTGAGGCTGGAATCAAGGTGCTGGATGGAACTGGGAGACACAGGCTAGAGACAAGGACTCGATACTGAGACAAGGCAGGACTGGAGACAAGTGCTGGGTACACATGGAACTAGGCTGAACAGGCTGAGCAGAGTAGGACAAGGCAAGGCACTGGCAATACAGGGAATGGATACCAGGTTATAAGATTAGGCCGATTAGGACAAGACTAGACAAGACAGCCAAGGACAGGACAGGATAAGGACAGAACAGAAAAGAACAAAAAACAAAGAGGCCCAAAGGCAGCTGTTCAGAAGACCCATATGCCACTAAGCATAAAGCCTGGAGACCAGACGGAGATTCTAGAAGGCCTGGAGGCCACAGGCTAGGCAAGGCAGAGCTAATAAACCCAGAGACCAGAGGATTAGGCAAAACAGAGCTGCAAGGCTCGGAGGCTAGAGGACTAGGCAAGGCAGAGATGGAAGGCCCGGAGGCAAGAGGACTATGCAAAACCGAGTTGGAAGACCCAGAAGCCACAGGACTAGGCAAGGCAGAGCTGGAAGGCCTGAAGGCTAAAGGACTAGGCAGGGTAAAGCTGGAAGGCCCAGTGGCCACAAAGCAAGACAAGGTAGAAGAGGCCCAAGCAGGGAGCTGAGTAGACTCGATGTCAAGGCATCAGGTATTGAATAAGACATAAGAACATGCTATACTGGTCAGACCAAGGGTCCATCAAGCCCAGCATCCTGTTTCTAACAGTTGCCAATCCAGGCCATAAGAACCTGGCAAGTACCCCAAAACTAAGGGCCAGATTTTAAATGCCCTGCACGCGTAAATCCAGCTGGATTTACGCGCGCAGGGCCCTCGCGCGCCGGCGCGCCTATTTTGCATAGGCCGCCAGCGCGTGCAGAGCCCCGGGATGCGCGTAAGTCCCGGGGCTTTGTAAAAGGGGCGTGTCGGGGGTGTGTCCTAAAATGATGCAGCGTTTCGGGGGCGTGACACGGCGTTGTGGGGGCGGACCCAGGGGTGTGGCGCCAGCCCGGGGGCATGGTCGAGGCCTCCGGACCAGCCCCCGAGTCGGGTGATGGCGCGCCAGCAGGCGTAAATCGTGCAACAAAGGTAAGGGGGGGTTTAGATAGGGCTGGGGGGGGGGCGAAGGAAAGTTCCCTCCGAGGCAGCGCGCGCTGGGCTCGGCGCGAGCAGGTTGCACAAATGTGCACCCCCTTCCACACGCTGACCCCGGATTTTATAAGATACGCGCGGCTACTTTTGTTCGCGCTCGCGCAAAATTATAAAATCTACCCCTAAGTCTATCCCATGTTACTGTTGCTAGTAATAACAGTGACTATTTTCTAAATCAACTTAATTAATAGCAGGTAATGGATTTCTCCTCAAGAATCTATCCAATCCTTTTTTAAACACAGCTTCACTAACTGCACTAACCACATCCCCAGGCAACAAATTCCAGAGTTTAATTGTGCATTGAGTGAAAAATAACTTTCTCCAATTATTTTTAAATGTGCCACATGCTAACTTCATGGAGTGCTCCCTAGTCCTTCTATTATCCGAAAGAGTAAATAGCCAATTCACATTTACCTGTTCTAGACCTCTCATGATTTTAAACACCTCTATCATATCCCCCCTCAGCCGTCTCTTCCTCAAGCTGAACAGCCCTAAGCTCTTCAGCCTTTCCTCATAGGGGAGCTGTTCCATCCCCTTTATCATTTTGATCGCCCTTCTCTGTACCTTCTCCATCACAACTATATCTTTTTTGAGATGTGGTGACCAGAATTGTACACAATATTCAAGGTGCTGTCTTACCATGGAGAGATACAGAGGCATTATGAAATTTTCCGTTTTATTCACCATTCCCTTTCTAATAATTCCCAACATTCTGTTTGCTTTTTTGAGTGCAGCAGCTCACTGAACCAACAATTTCAATGTGTTATCCACTATGATGTTTAGATCTCTTTCTTGGGTGGTAGCTCCTAATAAGGAACCTAAAATTGTGTAACTATAGTATGGGTTATTTTTCCCTATATGCATCACCTTGCACTTATCCACAGTAAATTTCATCTGCCATTTGGATGCCTAATTTTCCAGTTTCAGAAGGTCTTCCTGCAATTTATCACAATCTGCTTGTGATTTAACTACTCTGAATAATTTTGTATCATCTGCAAATTTAATTACTTCACTCATCGTATTCCTTTCCAGATCATTTATAAATATATTGAAAAGCACAGGTCCCAATACCTATCCCTGAGGCACTCTGCTATCCACTCTCTTTCACTGAGAAAATTGTCCATTTAATCCAGTTTGTAATCCATGAAAGGGCATCGCCACCTATCCCATGACTTTTTACTTTTCCTAGAAGCCTCTCATGAGGAACTTTGTCAACGCCTTCTGAAAATCCAAATACACTACATCTACGTTCACCTTTATCTACATGTTTATTAACTCCTTCAAAAAAGTGAAACACATTTGTGAGGCAAGGCTTGCCTTGGGTAAAGCCATGCTGACTTTGTTCCATTAAACCATGTTTTTCTATATGTTCTGTGATTTTGATATTTAGAACACTTTCCACTATTTTTTCTGGCACTGAAGTCAGGCTAACTGGTCTGTAGTTTACTGGATCGCACCTGGAGCCCTTTTTATATATTGGGGTTACATTAGCCACCCTCCAGTCTTCAGGTACAATGGATGATTTTAATGATAGGTTACACATTTTTACTAATAGATCTGAAATTTCATTTTTATTTCCTTCAGAACCCTAGGGTGTATACCATCTGGTCCAGGTGATTTACTACTTTTCAGTTTGTCAATCAGGCCTACCACATCTTCTAGGTTCACTGTGATTTGTTTCAGTCCATCTGAATAATTACTCATGAAAACCTTTTCCGGAACGGGTATCTCCCCAACATTCTTTTCAGTAAACACCGAAGCAAAGAAATTGTTTAATCTTTCTGCGATGGCCTTATCTTCTCTAAGTGCCCTTTTAACCCCTCGATCATGTAACAGCCCAACTGACTCCCTCACAGGCTTTCTGCTTCGGATATATTTTAAAAAGTTTTTATTGTGAGTTTCTGCCTCTATGGCCAACTTCTTTTCAAATTCTTTCTTAGCCTGTCTTATCAATGTCTTAAATTTAACTTGCTAACGCTTATGCTTTATCCTATTTTCTTCTGTTGGATCCTTCTTCAATTTTTGAATAAAGATCTATTAGCTAAAATAGCCTCTTTTACCTCACCTTTTAACCATGCTGGTAATAATTTTACCTTTCTTCCACCTTCTTAATGTGTGGAATACATCTGGACTGTGCTTCCAGGGTGGTATTTTTTTTTTAACAATGTCCCCTCCTCTTGCACAATTTTTACTTTGTAGCTGCTCCTTTTAGTTTTTTTCTATTTTTCTCATTTTATCAAAGTTTCCCTCTTGAAAGTTTAGCATTGGAGCTGTGGATTTGCTTACTGTCCCCCCTTCCAATCATGAATTCAAATTTGATCATATTATAACTGTTATTGCCAAGTGGCCCCACCACCTTTACCTCTCTTACCAAATCCTGTGATCCACTGGAAATTAGATCTAACATTTCTCCCTCTCCCATTGGTTCCTGAACAAATTGCTCCATAAAATTATCATTTATTCCTTCCAGGAACTTTATCTCTCTAGCATGTCCTGATGTTTCATTTACCAAGTCAATATGGGGTAATTGAAATCTGTTGCGTTCGTGCCTGCTCTTGCCCTCGCTCCACCCTCTCTACCTCTGAGGTGACTCCCTTCGGGTCTGATGGACAGTTGCTGTTGCAGCTTCTCCTCGCTGTTTCTTCCCGGAGTCCCCTGGCTGGTCTGATGCTGCGGATCCGCCATGTTCCTGATGACGTAGGGCGCGCACGCTCCGAAGTTTGTACCACCAAGGGTGCGAACATCGGGGGCGTCCCCCCGTAGTGACATCATCCGCTTCCAACATAAAAGGTCTTTGCTTACACTTATGAATCGAGTTAGCAAGGAATTGATTGTGGGGATCATCTTGACACGCTTCATTCTCTGCTGTTCTGCCTCCTCGAACTTACCAGGGGTACCCGCTCCTCGGGGGCCCCGCTCTCTCCTCTTGTTTTCATATTGCTAAGAAGGGATCTGGTACTCGCTCCTCGAGGGCCTACGTACCTGAACGCTCAGAAGACTCCCTATTGCCTGGAAGTGATCGCAGACATGAACATTGTGAGTTTCTATTCCACTTGCATATAGGAACCGGTACTCGCTCCTCAAGTGCCAATGTTCCTAAAACCCTCCAAAGACTCTCTTCTATTTCAGAAGTTATTTCATACACAAATATTGTGAGTTCTTATTTCAGTTTGCATATAGGAACCAGTACTCGCCTAGTGGCTCCTGTTCCTGAATATACAAACTATTCTCTATTGCTTAGAAACCATTACAGAGATAGATAACTGTGAGTTACCATCGCTCTCTCAGAGCTGTCCCTGGAACCAGGTACTCGCTCCTCGGGGGCCTAACTCTCTCCAGCTTCTGAGCCTTCCTATTAATCTATGTGAGTGTACCATCTCCTTCTGGTTATGTATCCAGCATACCCTGTCTACTCATTATCTATGAGTCTCTCTCTCAGCTCAGCAAACCCGGAGATAGCAGTTCCAGGATCTGAGGGACTTCAGCCCTGCCGGGCACATCAGCTCACTACTGCCACCTCTGGTGGTTCTACTACCTGTCTAATAAAGAACTATCTGTGTCTGTCTCCATGCTCTAGCCTAGTCAGTGGTCCCTCTCATGATATCCTCCTGAGGGCGCTGTCATCTGCCATCTGCCCAAGGATTCACCATTCTACATTAGAGTGCTCATCTCTCACACTTCGAGAGCTGAGTACAACAAACTGATACCTTGCAGTCTACCCTCAACTGTTGCTAACATCTCCTTCCTCAGGAACTGTATCATAACCAATTGCTACTTCTCAGCAGGAAATATACAGATGGCCAACACTTCCCTTCAGGGGAACTCTCATATATCAGGTTGCCACTCTGTGCGGAGATCCATAACAGAAACTAACTCCTCCTCTCTGGAAGAACAGATCTTATATGGTTGCTGAGTTCTCCCCTCTGGGGAGCAACTCCATAACAGTTTGCCAACAGATTGCTAATCCTAGCAGCTCCTAGAACAGATTGCTACTCCGCAGTCCTAACCTATAACAGATTGCTAACCCTAGCAGAGTCGCTAACAGATTGCTAGTTCCTCCCCTCTGGGGGAGCAAAGCTCAACAGGATTGCTAACTCCTCCCCTTGGGAGGAGCAAACCCTAACAGAATGCTAACTTCTAGCAGAAACTCTAACAGATAGCTAACTCCGCCCTCCTGGTGGGGTGACCGTCAACAAAATCTAATATCAATGAAATAGAGTCAAAAAGTTGTCCAAGCAAGGCAATACCCAAATCAAACCAAATGGGAACTTATAGATAAATATTAAATTATAGCCTAAATGAAGATGTCAGCAAGCCTGTTGTTGATTCAACTGAAACCAATCGGTCTTCTCGATCATTCACCTTCACACTTTAATACACTATTTTTTTTTGAATTTTTTAAACATTTTTCAAAATCATTATTTTCTTAAACTTTGAATGTTAACCACAGTCCAGAGAATTCAAAAAAAATTCAAAAAAATATAAAATGCATTAAAGTGTGAAGGTGAATGATCAAGAAGACCGATTGGTTTCAGATGAAACAATGACAGGTTTGCTGACACCTTCATTTAGGCTATAATTTAATATTTATCTATAAGTTCCCATTTGTTTTGATTTGGGTAATTGAAATCTCCCATTATTACTGCATTATGAATTTGGTTAGCTTCTCTAATTTCTCTTAGCATTTCACTGTCCATCTTACCATGATGCCCTTGTTCCCCTCAGGCACCGAAATGGCACAGGTTGACTGTATTTGATCTTTTGCCTTGTACTTGCAGGAGCAAAAGACTATGCAAACTTAGCAGTTACCATTTTGAATTTTGGAACCATTGATACAGCAGGGAGTTATCCTTTATCCTGCCCCCAACTACCATTGCCTTACATGGATATGGTAGGCCAGGGGGCCTGATAGGGGTAGGGGAACTAGAAGGAAGTTGCCTGGCAAGATCCTTCATCTTAGAATGCCAGTGGTTGGGGGAATTCTGCTTTGGAGATTGGGTAGGTGGGACTTTATTTTGGCACCAGGGAAAACTTACATTGGTGTCTTAGGGCAGGGAATGAGGCGGGGAGGATGCCAGACAGTTTTTTAGGCAGAAAATGAGTGAAGCAAGGTAACAACCCACATCAGGTCACTTGTAAGCTATCAGAGGCTAATGTAAAAATGTAACTTTACCTTGGAAAGATGTAATTGCATTGTTTGTGTTACTTGCAGATTAATACTGATTATGGTAATAAACATGATTAACTTAGTTTAGTTTAAATTTAGTCAGTTAATCACTATATCTTTTACCTGTAATTCAAAGCTATGTACGGTAAAAAAAAAGATTATTTACAAAGTCGAACTGTTCATTCAAAATGCAAAATGATTAGTAAACCAATCATGAACAAAATAAGAACAAACAATAAGAACATTTTGGTATTTCAGATATTTGAAAGGTTTTAATGATCTATGGTCAACAACAAACCTTTTACGTTAGAAAAAAAATCAGTAGAACTAGAGTTCACAGTTTGAAACTCCAGGGAGGAAGACTCAGAACCAATGTCAGGAAGTATTTCTTCACGGAAAGGGTGGTGAATACCTGGAATGCCCTTCTGGAGGAAGTGGTGAAGACTAAAACTGTGAAGGATTTCAAAGGGGCATGGGATAAACACTGTGGATCCAAAAAGGCTAGAGGATGGGAATGAAGAGAAGAGCCATGGGGGTGGCTTACTGGAATGGAGGCTACTATCTCATGATTACTACCCTTACTCAATAAGCCTTCGCACGTTAATGCAACTCCAACATTACTCTCTGCTTCAACGGCAAGTGGAAATATGGAAAAGAGGATTTGCATTCAGATAACAACCAATAAGGACTGAACTTAACAATCTGGGTAAACAAATAAGCATGGGGGTACCCTAAACCAATTAAGCCTGATACATCACTTTGAATGTATATACAGCATTGCTCTCTGCTTCAACGACAGGGAGGAAATGTGGAAAAGAGGATTTACATTCAGACAACAACCAACAAGGACTGAACTTCACAATCTGGGTAAACAAATAAGCATGGGGGTAGCTTGCTTATTACAGTGGTTACTACGCTAAACCAATTAAGCCTGATACATCATTTTGATTGCATATACATCGTTGCTCTCGTCTTCAACAGCAGGGGGAAATGTGGAAAAGAGGATTTGCATTCAGACAACAACCAATAAGGACTGAACTTCACAATCTGGGTAAACAAATATGCATGGGGTAACTTGCTTATTACAGCGGTTACTACCCAAAACCAATTAAGCATGATATATCACTTTGAATGCATACAGCATTGCTCTCTGTTTAAACGGCAGGGATAAATGTGGAAAAAAGGATTTACATTAAGAAAACATCCAACAAGGCATTGATCTGTGCAGTCTGAATAACAAGCATCGGGATAACTTGCTTGATGCGGCAGTCACTACCCTTAACCATGAAGCCTTATGCTCACCTTTGATGCAACTCCAACATTACTCTCTGCATCAATGGCAGGGAATGGTGGGACATTTGAATCAAGCAGTTACCAGCAAGACCCTTAACCTGGTGGTTGGTGAAACAGATACGTTTGGGAAAATAAATGTGGGAGCTTGCTGGGCAGACTGCATGGGCCGATTGGTCTTTTTCTGCCGTCACTTCTATTTTTCTATGTAACATATGGTAGATTGAACATTGAGTAATAAAAATATAACACAATAAAACAATAAGTGAAAATGAAAACAGAAAATAAATAGTAATGAATGTTCAATTAGAAAAAACAAATTAGAAAAAAACATGAATATATATATGTTTTTAATTTATTTATTTTTATATACTGACATTCAATCTGAGATATCACATTGGTTTACATTCAAGTACTGTAGGTATTTCCCTATCCCCAGAGAGCTTACAATCTAAGTTTTGTACCTGAGGCAATGGATGGTAAAGTGACTTGCCCAAGGGTCACAAGGAGCGTCAGTGGGACTCAAACTCTGGTCTCCTGGTTCGTAGCCCACTGCTCTAACTAGGCATTTCTGATAGCAACATGAAAATTGACTAATGATGCACAATTGATAGTATAAGCTACACCAGAAACAGGCTTGAAAAGAATAGCATAAATTGAATAAAACAGCTAAATGAGAAGTCGGACATAAAATGACAGATACCAATCAAAAGGCTCTATAGTGCTGCAACACTTGAGAGAAGAGGAAGGCTTAAATGGCTTTCCTATCTTTTATAATCTTTTTCTAAATGCGTGGTGGGCAACAAGGAGTTCCACATACTGGGCCCAGGTCGGAAAAACTGGTTTCTTCGGTTGTCCCTAGGTCAGTGGTTCCCAACCCTGTCCTGGGGAACCCCCAGCCAGACATGTTTTCAAGATATCCACAATTATTATTATTATTATTTATTTCTTTTGTATACCGACATTCGATCGAGATATCACATCGGTTTCCAGATAACAGGTTGAATAGAGCCGGAACTGCCCTATTTTTACATTGTAACAAGATAACAGTTGATTAAACAATTAATATAAGGAACATTAATATAAGGAACAATGAATATGTATGAGAGAAAATGTGCATGCACTGCCTCCATAACATACCCATTTTCTCCCTTGCATATTCATTCTGGATATCCTGAAAATTCGAGTGGCTTGGGGGTCCCTAGGACAGGGTTGAGAAGCACTGCCCTAGGCAATGGTACTATTGACAGCTCTTGCTGGAAAGAAATGAGCATGCAATTTGGATGGTATGAAAAAACGAAGTTGGCAAGAAATGGGGGAATGCCCCATCAAAAAGCCTTAATGGTCAAATAGTCAATTTTGAAAATAATATGAGCAGATAGGGGTATCCAAGGAAATGCTTGAAGAAGAGGTATGATGTGTTCCTATTTCTGAAAAACAATGTGACAGCAGTGTTTTGAGTTACCTGTAGACATCTGATTTGAATTTTACATAGGCCATAAAATAGGCATTATAATAATTAAATGGCCGATGATGAGAGAATAAGTAATTGTTCTAAGTTCTCCCTGATTTATTTATTTATTTATTATTTGTATATACCGACATTCGATCTCAATCGAGATATCACATCGGTTTACATTCAGGTACTGATGAAGAAAAGGTCTCAGTTGTCATAATGTAAGAAGTATGATGTCTTTGAAAGATATGAAATATGAGCAGAAAGTCTTAAAGGAATCAATTCACTCTGCTAAGATAGGGACAAATTCTCTCACCTGGATGGAATTTCCATCCATAACTGTTGGAGGTAGAATATGTGTAAAATATTTGCCTGCAAACCAAAAAACCTCAGACTTGTTTGGGTTTACTTTAAGTTTAAACTGTTTCATCCAAGTAGCAATTTCAGATAGACAATGATTGAATTTTGCCAAGGGATTGGGGGAAGTCTGAGACAATAGTGGCAGTGGTTTGTATACAAATGACTATTGAAACCTAGACTCTTGATGGGAGTTGCTAATGAAGCAAAATATAAGTTAAAAAGGATTGGCGACAAAACTGATCCCTGCAGAACTCCACAGACCAGGTGGTTAGGCACAGAGATGGTCAGGTTTCAGTGCACTTGATATTTTCTATCTTTGAGAAAAGATAAACCAGTTGAATGACTTATGTTACAGTCCAATATCAAATAAGCAGTTGAGAAGAAGCTCATGATCAACAGAATCAAAAGCAATGCACACATAAAAAAAAAGAATGAGCACTGCTTTGCCCTGATACAAACTCAAACTGTTATTTTCTAACCAATAAGTGCAGTTACCATGCTAAAATCCTTTCAATAGCTTTATTGTTTAGAGTGTAATTCTAATGTCCTGTCAAGAAATGCTGTAAGCTGTGTTTGAACTATTTTTTCAATAAATCTTGGATAAGATGGGAAGATCTGATATAAGACAATAATTATTGGGACAGTCGGAATGCAGGTGTTGCCTTTTCAAGACAGGTCAAACTTGTACAACTTTAAGTGTATGAGGTAGCAATCCTAAATCGACTGAAGTTAATGATATTCAGCAGAAAAGAAAGGAGACCAGAGGCAGGATTCTTATGTAAACAGCAAAAGGTCACATAGGGAAGAAATAGTATGCATTTACGTAAAGATCATCTGAAAACTGGGTAATATTACTTTATTGAGAGCAGAAAGATTGCTTGTAGAAATTATGCCCTCAATTAGGGGTGTGCATTCGTTTTGAACTTAAATGCAAAACGCAACTTTTTTTTTTTTTTTTAACTTAAAAAAGTGATGAGGCGTAAACGATCGGATTTCCAACTTATTCAACATAGCTATGTTGAATACGTTGGAAATCGCGATTGTTGATCTAAATAAAAATTTAAACCCCTCACCCTCCTTAATCCCCCCCCCCCCCAAGACTTACCAAAACTCCCCAAGCTGGCCAAAAGTTCCGTGAGGGTCCGAGAGCGGACGCGCGGGGAATCACGTGACGTCCGCGTCACTCCGATGTGACGCCGACGTCACGTGGTCCATCGCGGTTCCGCTCCCGGACCCCTCGTTGGACCCAAACGGCACTTTTGGCCAGCTTGGGGGGGCCTCCTGACCCCCCCAAGCTGGCCAAAAGTGCCTTTTGGGCCCAACGAGGGGTCCGGGAGCGAACCCGAGGGGAATCACGTGACGTCGGCACCACATCGGAGTGACGCGGCGTCACGTGATTCCCCTCGGGTCCGCTCCCGGACCCCTTGTTGGGCCCAAAAGGCACTTTTGGCCAGCTTGGTGGGGTCAGGGGGCCCCCCCCCAAGCTGGCCAAAAGTGCCTTTTGGGCCCAACGAGGGGTCCGGGAGCGAACCCGAGGGGAATCACGTGACGGCACCACGTCGGAGTGACGTCGGCGCCACGTCGGCGCCACGTCGGAGTGGACCCGAGGGGAATCACGTGACGCCTCGTCACTCCGATGTGACGCCGACCTCACGTGCTCCTTGCAAAGGAGTTCAGAAATGGCGTCCTGACCCCGCTGGACCACCAGGGAGTTTTGATAAGTCTTGGGGGGGGGATTAAGGCGGGTGAGGGGTTTAAATTTTTATTTGCACATATGGACATAGACTCAACTTATGGAATTCTCCATATGTCCATATTGACCACAAATGACCCCCCCTTTCGACTTATGGACTTATGAACTTAAACTTTTGGTCTGCACATCCCTACCCTCAATAGATGATGGTAAAATGAGTGTCCTGGAAGGAGATACCAGAATTGATTTTTATTTTAATATTAATTAGCTGCTTTATAGATTTGCATGCAATGCAGCTCATTTATATTTCTTTTGTGGCAGTCTGCACCAACTTCATATTAACATTATTATGAATTAATGTGTTGCAAGTCCTTTAATCAAACCAGTAGGGATGTGCAGAGGGACACCATATGTTGCATTCGGGATTCGGATTCATCGGGGGGCAGATACGTTGCATTCGGCCGTATGGTGCCCCGATACGTTAATACATCAATTTCTATTCGTTTCCCTGCTAAAATTAAATTAACTACAAACCCCCACCCTCCTGACACCCCCAAGACTTACCAAAACTCCCTGGTGGTCAAGCTGGGGGTCCGGGAGCCATTCCCTGCACTCACACCCTCAGTGCCGGTTTCAAAATGGTGCTGATAGCCTTTGACCTACTATGTCACAGGGGCTACCGGTGCCATTGGTCAGCCCCTGTCACATGGCCATCAGCGCCATCTTGTGCTCCTACCATGTGACAGGGGCTGACCAATGGCACCGGTAGCCCCTGTGACATAGTATGGGCAAAGGCTATCGGCGCCATTTTGATTACTGGCAGCCGATGGTCCGAGTGCAGTAGGTCGCTCCTGGACCCCTGCTGGACCACCAGGGACTTTTGGCAAGTATTGGGGGACCCTCCTGACCCCCACAAGACTTGCCAAAAGTCCAGCAGGGGTCCAGGAGTGACCACCTGCACTCCGGCCGTCAGATGTCAGTACTCAAAATGGCGCCGATCGCCTTTGCCCTTACTATGTCACAGGGGCACCTTGAATACTGTGTACAATTCTGGTCGCCACATCTCAAAAAAGATATAGTTGCAATGGAGAAGGTACAGAGAAGGGCAACCAAAATGATAAAGGGAATGGAACAGCTCCCCTATGAGGAAAGACTAAAGAGGTTAGGACTTTTCAGCTTGGAGAAGAGATGGCTGAGGGGGGATATGATAGAGATGCTTAAAATCATGAGAGGTCTAGAATGGGTTAATGTGAATCAGTTATTTACTCTTTCAGATAATAGAAAGACTAGGGGGCACTCCTTGAAGTTAGCATGTGGTACATTTAAAACTAATCGGAGAGGAGGCAAGATGGCCACCTGATAGGACGTTTGGGAAGTGAGCTCCTGAGCGGCGTTTTTTTTCTTTGAACTTACCTATTGAAAATGCCCCATACCAAGAGAAAGGGGAAATCCGGGGAGCGATGACTAGCTCTCCAGTGTTGGACCCTTCCCAGCCACGCATAGAGGGCTTCCTGACAGGAGCTACTGGAACGCCATTGGGTCTGGTCGCTGGGGGGATGTTGGAAGAGCGAGCACATTCCCCTTGACCCTGGACATTACCCTGAGCCCCGGCAAGCTGATTCTGCCTGTGCCTCCAGCACAGAGCGATGTGTCCCCGCCTGAACCGACTCGAAGCAGTTTACATCTGGAGTGTTCGAGGGTGGAGCAGGAGAGCTCTGGGACGGGTGAGCTTGGAGCCACCGCCCTGAGTGGAGGAGGAACTCGTGGTTTGCTGGAGAGGAGACCTGGAGGAGAAGATCTGACCCAAATGGTTAAAATTAGCCCAGGTAATATGCAGCATGTGGCAACACTTGGAGAACAGGGTGAGATCCGACAGGAACCTATAGAGGTCAATGTGAGTTTGGGACAACCTGAAGACATAACGATGGGGAAGGTATGGTATGCCTTAAAAGCCATTGATTTGGCTCTGAAATCAATTGCACAATCAATATCTGAAGTTAAAAATCAAACTAGGGAAAATAATAATATCTTTGGAGCTTTTGAGGTGAAATTACAAGGCCATGAGGAGCGTTTACAAAAAATGGAGACTTTTCAGCAAAACTTTATAAAGTCAGAAACTATTATGGAAAGAAAAATAGAGAAACTTGAGAACAATTTAAGGTTGCTGAATCTACGAGTGTTAAATTTTCCTGTGGTTAGGATGATTTCACCAGCTGAACTATTTAAAACATATATAAAAGAAATCCTGAAGATACCAGAGGTGGCTTTGCCAGTGTGCACTAGAGCATACTACCTCCCACAGATGGGTCTTCAGGCTAAGAGAGAGAACATACTTTCAATGGACACATCTGAAATATTAGAATTATCACTAGAAATGGAAATAAAGGAAAGGAAAGCAATATTAATATCTTTTGCATTTATATCTGACCAAAATTATATATTAAAATTGTTTTTGAGAAATAGACAAGCCCTATTTTTTGGGGCAAAGCTTTGGATATACCCCAATGTTACAAAATTGGCACAGCTACGCAGGAAGGAATTCCTCGATATGAAAGAATAGGTTATTAGTATGGGGGCACAAATTGTCTTAAAATTTCCCTGCAAAGGTTGCGTCAGATATCAGGGAAATAATTACGTGTTTTTGACCCTAAGAAATTGAAGGATTTCTTGTTGGGTCACCCTAATGTAACTCCTGAAGTGTGATCGACTTAATTAAGAAAGAGTAACTCTCCTATCTAAATTTTGAGTATATGGAAACTGTTTGTTTATTCGCTCTTATTTTTCTCTTGCCTCCACTATTGCCTATATTAAGGTACATATTTACTAGTGTTTATTACCCCAGAGATGTTAATCTGGGTTGTTTTGATTTATCTGTGCCAAATTTCTTTTGCAATATTTCATGTAATAAATGTGAAAATCTTGAAAAAAAAAAACAAACCAACTAATCGGAGAAAGTTCTTTTTCACTCAACGCACAATTAAACTCTGGAACTTGTTGCCAGAGGATGTGGTTAGTGCAGTTAGTATAGCTGTGTTTAAAAAAGGATTGGATAAGTTCTTGGAGGAAAAGTCCATTACCTGCTATTAATTAAGCTGACTTAGAAAATAGCCGCTGCTATTACTAGCAACAGTAGCATGGGGTGGACTTAGTTTTTGGGTACTTGCCAGGTTCTTATGGCCTGGATTGGCCACTGTTGGAAACAGGATGCTGGGCTTGATGGACCCTTGGTCTGACCCAGTATGGCATGTTCTTATGTTCTTAATGTTTAGGAGTGAATATCTTGTAGTGGGCTTTGAGGGGTTTAGTCGGAGTCTCTAAGGATGATTTATGTGTCTAATTACATTGTTAGCTGTTAGAATATTATCAATGATCTTCAGGTTTGTGTCTTCTGTAGCAAGAGCTATGTTGTCTGCATATATGAATTTATAAGAACTCTAGATTGGTGGAATATGATATTCACAAATAAATAAATACATTATATACTTGGCAGGTCCCTTACATTTACATTGACTAGTGAAATTCTAGTACCAAGTTTTGAGGTTGTATTTACTAGTGCATTTTATGCTGCAGATATGGTTGATCAGTAACAATTAGTTGTATGGTAGGGATCATCTGCTAATTTTGTCTTCAACAGTCCATGATGCCAAATATTCTCATGGTCAGCAGAAATATAAATCACTGCTGTACTGGTTTTCTGTTTTTGTTAAAACCAGGTTTTATGAGGTTGGCAAGGACAATCATTTATTCACAGCAGATATGGCTAGTTCAAAGTCCAGTTTTCTCATGAAGCAATGAGACTCCCTAATGGGATAAATTCTGGCAAGTAGGCTCATTCCATCAGCTTTCAGGTGGAGACAAGAGGGAAACTGGCCAGCAGCTGGAAGGCAAGCCTTGTTGCTTTCCAGGTTTTAGGACTGCAATAACTTTGGCTTGCTTTCTTGCTTTTGGAATAGCCAACCACCATGCTTAGTATTTAATTCAAACTCAGTTGTGGTGGGATTATATTTATGCAGCACATGGAATAGCATATTAATTGTAATAGCCCTATAAATGTAGAAATCAGAATCAGAATTTTCTTATCTCTTAATGAATAAAGTTAATGCCTGAAAACACAGACAGTAACTTTCAAAGGTTTGCGTGTGTGCACATTGACACGTGGGCATCAGCACACCCAGGGATGTGGCAATTTCATAACACACATGCACATACTTATGAATGTGATAAAATAGCCTGGGCATGTGTATATGTGTGCTATATTTGGCAAATGGGCGTGCACAGTCGCACATAGCTGGGTATGAGCCACGCAGTTAGGGGAAATGTATAACCGGCGAATGACCACGGCAGGGCCAGTTTCCCCAGTTCATCCACCAGTTTGCCCAGTGTAGAGCAAGGTCCTCTAAATCCCCCTGGTTTAATACACTGCACTCTCACAAGTATCCCCATACCCTTTATACCCATATGGATGGTTGTATTGTATTTTTTTTAAACTTACACCTCCTCCATATCAGAATTAAAATTCCGCAGCACTGCATCTGGGTGGACACCCAGGAATGTGTGTATTTGATGGCACATCGTTTGGCCCTGCCCTAGAATGCCCATGCCCCACCCAAACCATGTCCACTCCATCCCCCCTTTTTGAATTGGTGTGAGATATTCGTGCATCAGGAGATGTGCATGCATGTAGGTGACTTTTAAAATCCACTGGGCGTGCGCAAGCCCTGCATGTGCTCAAGTCTCCTGATTTTGGTGTTTTCTTGGCTTTTAAAATGTAGCTCTTAGCTTTTTGAAAAAAAGCAAACAGTGAGAGTTATTTTATAGGCAATAAAAAGTGAAATCTAAGGAAATGGATACAGTATAAATTTTAAACAACTTGTGCTAATGATATGTGACTATGCATGGCGACTTAATGTTCTTTAAAATACAAAACAAGCATATTGTTTCAGCTTCCTCAGCAATTTGCTGACAAGCAAAGCTTTGATTCTGCAAAAAGTTTTATAAATGTCTACAGATTCTAGTGATTCTGTATCAGAATAGCATACATTTACATACATTTTCATATAAACAGATATACAGGTGAATTTTCAAAGTCTGGCATGGGCATTATTTAGGGGATGTATGAAAAAGTTGGGTAAAAGCTGCCGAGATATCTGCATATCTTCCACAGTGCGTGTGTTCTGAGTGGCGTATGGTCGTTTTGGGGCATAAACCAGAGTTGTGCCACATAACTTTCTTAATTTTGCATGGATAACACCTCCTATAAGAAAAAGGGGTGTGTTTATGAGAATTTTAGAATTACTGCATCACACACTAAGCATAGGTAGAAAGTTTCTGTGCCCTGTGATACTTACAGTTTGCTAAGAAAGAGAGAAAAAGAAAGAGAGAGAGAGACACTTTATAAGGCCTTTCTAGTAGTCAACTATTTATATCACTATAGGAGGGCCAGCTAATAACTTGAGGTGAGGTTTTGGTGATGATTTAGGGTTTTGGGGCCAGTTTGACATACAGGGTGAGATGTTCGAACAGCACAGTACACCTCAGTGAAGATTTGACATCATTTGGAGTGAGAAAAGTCTCCCTAGCTCTAGGGTAAGAGAAGTTGTAGAAATCTCATCTTTGGGAGACTTTGCAAAACCATTAATACTGAAAGCATTATGCCGATAACGCATGCATTATGATGTTATTGTGGGCATTAATGCAATAACACAATTTGATGAATGACCCTGCAAGATCCATTGAACCCAACATTGTCTCTCTGACAGTTGGTAGTTCAAGTCACAAACACCATAGGGGGGAGGGGATTAGGGCTTGATGATTCATTCCAACACTCAACTGAACTCTCAGTTATAATACATTCTCTTCACCCTGAACTGCATACCCTCCTCTTCCAACCTAACAATGCTCTCTGGACTTGATATGCTTATTTCTGATATTGTTCAAATTGTTTTTTATTGTTGCACAACTGCTAAGAAAATGTATAATGGTCACATTGTTTTTTCTGATACACAACTGCTAAGAAAAATGTATATTTTTGTGAACCGTTATGATGGCTCTACCGAATGGCGGTATATAAAACTCAACAAATAAATACATAAATAAATAAATAAATAAATGATAGGAGGAGATAGGGCTTGGGGCATGGGAGATGAGAGGGGTCCTCCTCCTATTCGGCATGACTTTCGGTTGAATTAAGTTGTGATCTGTTATGTTATGTCTCTATAACTTAGACCTTAAGGGTCAATGTATGTTGCCTATGTATTGTATGTACTTTATATGTGGGGCCTGTAGGTCTCTACGCAGCTCATGAGGTGTTCTGTGCATAGCGGCTAATGTTTCTGTTTGCTTTGTTCAGTGAGAAAATTCAATAAACACAATTTAAAAAATGGCAAATGAAATTTAAAGTGAAAAGTGATGTATATGGGGAAAAATAACCCACACTGTACTTACACAGTGTTAGGTTACATTTAGGAGTTACCACCCAGGAAATCGGACCTGGGCTTCATTGTGGGCCATACTTTTAAATCCTCAGTTCAGTATTCTGTGGCGGTCAAAAAACATAAAGAATATTAGGAGTTATTAGGAAAGGAATGGATAATAAAATAGCAAATGTCATAATTCCTCTGCATCGCTCTATGGAGAGGCAACCCCTCAGTACTGTGTGCAGTTCTAGTTAACATATCTCAAAAAATATCAATATAGTTGCATTGGAAAAGAAAAAGGGTGATCAAAATGATAAAAGGGGAGGAATGGCTACCCTATAAGGAAAGGCTATGCCACTTATGCTAAACCTTTGGTGTCTTTCTGACACTCTGCCTTACTGCCATTCTACAGACTTTACACCTTGGGGTATTCTTGCCACTATGGATGGTTGTTTTGTTCCTCTCATGGTGCTTTGGATTCTTCATGCCATGGGTTATGATGCTTTGTCCCCCTTCATGTTGCCTTAGGATATAAATGCCACGCTTGGTACAAATGTCCCCATTCGTGTTGCCTTTGAGGTTCTTGACAGTGGTATCAGTGCTCTCTTTTGAAGCCTTTGGGTACTCTTGACAAAGTTGCTTCAGCTTTGCTCCTCTGATGGTGCCTTGGAGAACCCTTGCCACTCTAGCACCCTTTTTCCTCTTTATGGTGCCTTAGGCTATTCAAGCCATTTTGCCACAGTTTTGGTGTCATGGAGTTCTCTTCCCCTTTCTTGTGAGGTTTACTTACAGGTTTCATTATAATTAATTAGAAAACCCCAATTTTGAAGCTCAAGTCAGGTTGCATTGCTTCTCCCACTGACTTTAATGATAAACAGATGAAATGAATGAAACTTTTTTTTTTGCTGTTGTTGAAATTAATGGAGGTGATCTATGGAGAGAGAGAGAGAGAGAGAGAGAGAGAGAGAGAGAGAGAGAGAGAGAGAGAGAGAGAGAGAGAGAGAGAGAGAGAGAGAGAGAGAGAGAGAGAGAGAGAGACTAGCCATAGTGCCCTCACACTAGATAGGTATTTATATCCCTGTGGGAGGCCCACCTATTAACTCGAGGTGAGGTTTAGTTATTAGTATAGGGGTTAGAGGCCACTTTGACATTCAAAGTGAGATGTACGACCAGAACAGTGCTCTCTAGTGAAGATTTGATGACCCTCGGAGTGAGGACACTCACCCAAAGATGAGATTTGTGCAATGTTATCTCAACCTAGCTTGATGTTTGGCCCCTAACCCCTTCACTAATACCACAGGGATATAAATACCTATCAATGAGAGCATTATGGCTAGGTTCTCTCTCTCTCTCTCCCCTGTCTGATGTTCCTGCCCCTAACTCCTCTTCTTTTTCGGATTTGCATCGTACCATATGATATGGTGCAATCGCATGCATTAAAGGTGTTTTCGCAGGCGATAAGCCCTTAACGCGTGCAAAAATGCCTTAGCACATTTTGATAAATGAGGGAGTAAGTTAGGGTTATTCCAGGGGCATAATGGAAGTTGAGTTAGCCAGCTAATAGGATCATTCTTTATTGTTTGATGTGCTGATATTATTAAAATTAGGGGAAGGGAAGAAGTGTGGGAGGGGTTTGAGCAGAGTTATCTCCCGGCAGCACATTATCGGTGGCAGCACCAAGGGAAATAGCTAAACCTTTTCCCATGGTGCTATGGGAGCGATAATATGCAGTGCGGCCTCACCATGGTGGGCAAAACTGCACCACTGCAATGAGGCCAGCTGCCCACTATCGCCCTGTCCCCTTTTTTCATGAAGCATCATTCTGCTATAAATGTAACTATAATATAAATATAAATATAGCAGAATGATGAATCTAGGGGGAAGTTAACAAGCTAACTCTAATATTCAGTTAGCTACATGGCTTAGCTGGCTAAGGCTTGGATTCTCCATTCTTGCACAGAATGGTGAATCCAGGGGTAATGGGGGGCGTGGGGTGAAGGGAGGGCGGGCCTGCAAAAGCCGGAAGCCATCACACCACCACGGTGTTATCGCTACTGGCTTTCGCACCCAATAGCGCCACCGTGAAAGGTGGCGCTATTGGGCGCTACTGGTGACAATAACGGTGCTTACCTTATCACCGCCAGCGAAGATACTGCTGTGTTCGCCTCCTCGCCACCCCGACTCCGCCCCTGGCAAGCTATCGCACGTGAAAAGTCCCTTTTCGCGTGCGATAGGTTTAGAAAATGACCACCTAAGTCTGGTTGGGACAAAGAGCTGTCCTAAAGATAGCTGGCCATACTTAATAGTGTGGCTACAGTATAGAATATAACCTTAGAATTAGCCAGGTAAGTTTATCCATTCATCTTTGCTATCTGGACTGTGACTGAATATGGACCCATGTTATTTTCCATGGGAAAAAGTACCTACATAAAAAGGAGGTACAAATGTCTTTAAGTACTCGGTACCCATGGGAAGATTCAAAGTAATAGTTTATGCATACATTCTCTTTGAAAATCAATACAAAGTCCACAGCTAAAATGTACCTGCAGATTTTATCCAGTGTAGAGATTCTGAAAATTGCCCATATGATATCTAATTGAACTACAGCTCAGCCTTACAGTCTATTTTGTTAGATAGCTTGGTTATTTTATATAAGAAAAGATATGCCAACAGATTCAATACCTTTTATTAAACTTCAAATAGACATGAATTTCAATGAAGAGCAGAAGATAAACAAAAATGGATAAAAAAGATGATACCGTCTTTGGAAACCTGCATAAAACACCACACTGAGAAAAGTCATATGTTGAATTGTGATAAGTAACACTGTGTAAACATCTAGAAAGACTACCACAAGCAAAAGATGCATACTGCTTCAAAGGGGAAACAAAATAATCCCTCTGTTGCTCAGACCTGAGAGCTAACTTCATAACAAAATGCATGATGTTTTGTGATGGCAAGGAAAATGGACCTATGTTGCATTGACTTCTACCAAGTAACCCATCAGATAGCTCCTACACCTTATTTACCAAAGTATATTGTTATCTTGAACCCTTTGGCACTTGGTACTTCTTTAATGTTGCCAAACTACAGATATATAAATCCATGACTTTAAAAATACCTGTAACTGTGATGTTAGTCTGCCCTGTTACTTCAAATTGTGTTTCCTTCAATTCAAATAGGAAAGGAAACAAATTCTTGGGTTTCTAATTTTCAGGTGACTGATTCAATAATACATCTGATATTGGTCCATATATTAATAGCAACAATGACATCTTTTATGATTTTGAACAATTTACCAAAATATGTTTATCCATCCTCTTCATTTTTACATGGCCCAAGAAAAATATAATATCCAAAATGTTGTTTATAAAATTGTTTTGGGCTTTGAAAACTAAATTCAGCCAATAACATTTCTTGATTTGCTACTTCAATTAAGTTTCTAATGTGTCAATATTGAACCTTTGATTTTACAGCTGAATGGACTTAATAATCCATATTAGCAAGCCTAGTTTCCATTTCTTAATAGTTCAGTAAGAATAATGAATACCAAGGGAAGAAGAAGTAACTTTATTATGTGTAAATCCTGTCACCATCAAGGTTAACAAATAGGAAAAAATCTATCAAGTGACATCGACCCAAATCTACCAGTGAAAGTTGTAAATCAACTGATGTACTGGAACATTTACACAGAAAATAAAATAACTGCACTGCACATTTGTACGTTATAGTCAAAACTTTAAAGATGCATATATGGTAACACTTAAATGGCTCACATTGGTCTTTGCTTATAAAACAAATTGGAATGAATACAACAAAACAGAAAAAGCTTGATTTGCTGAAAGTCCAAGCTATGATAGGCAATTAAAAAAACAACCCCAAAATGTCTATGTTTCAGATAGTTACAGTTATAATCTAGGATAGGAATGCGCAGGCCAAAAAAGGTGCTATCTTGTTTCATTTCATTAGATGGAGTTTCTTCTATGAATTCCATCTTGTTGAGAACTTTATTCTTTTTTCATCTGGCAATTAGTGCACACTATTCAGAAATTGTATGCAATATTTTGCAAATAGGACCCAGAAAATAAATCGGAAGCCGATCAATTATGCTGGAAAGCAGGACGAACAAAAGTGATCAGTGTGAATAGGGATTCTTTATTGGTGTGGGCCAACACCAATAAAGAATCCCTATTCACACCAATCATATTTTGCAAATAGTGCATGCAATTCAAATAGTGTACACTACAATAAAAAAATAAAACACTCTTTTCCATTGTTTCTTTTTAAAAATGACATGAAATGATATATACAATGTCAATGTTAACTGTGTGGACTTTAGGGTTACTATGATATCTCCATGCTTTTTCATATATAGAATGACAAATAAAGTATTTTGGGAATGTTTTTCAGTTACTGATATTTATATAGGGGTACATTTTCAAAAAATACGTGCACGCAAACATGTACACCCAGTACCCGGTGTGCACACATGGATGCACAATTTTATAACATGTGCACGCTGGCGCATGCACGTTATAAAATTCTGGGTTGGTACACGCAAGGGGTGGGTATAATTTTGCAAATACGCATGGCAACACGTCGGGGCCTTGCCCAGTTCCCTCACAGTCCGCTCCAATTAAGGAGCGGACTGGGAGGGAATTTCCCCTATCCTGCACTTCCCCTTCCCCTATCTTAGCTACCCCTAATTTTGTTATTTTACCTTTTGCTCCTGCAAAGGAGCAGGAACAAGTTGCATGCCGGCACCCTTCTAGCGAGCGATCCCCCAGCACAGCGGCAAATGGCCACTGTACCGGGCACTTCTAGCCGTGCCCCACCCCCGGACCGCCCCTTTTATAGCCCCGCCATCTACATGTGTCCCGGAGTTTACACACATGTCCGGGCCCATTTGAAAATTGGCCTGGCACGAGTAAGGCCCGGCCACGCGCATAAACCGTGGGATCTACGCACAACGGGGTTTTAAAATCTACCCCATATTGAATAACTGCCACTTTCAGCCTGAATACATTTTTAGAATGATTTTTTTTTCACTCCTCTTTCTATATTTTTCTAATTTACATTTTTTGGGGGGATTTAAAGTTCCTTTAAGGGAAGACATATTGCTTATATTTTAAAGTGCTATATAGTGGTGTTCATTACTGTTTCACGTTGGCATTGTCTTTATAATTTCAAATAGAAGCAAACATCAAATCTAGGATGGCAAGACACAAAAGCCAATTAGAAGAAAACAAGACAGAAATCACAACCTTTACTCATTCATGTCCCTCTATACTCAGAAAATTAAGCTTATTATAGAAGACTAATGTACTAAAGTGCAACAACATTTGTAAATGCAATATTGTATGCTAAAACTGCTAATAGGAGGCATTATAATGCTAACAGATGCTATGGGTAAATTAACAGTGCAAAATATAACATTTCTGAATTTGGCCATGTTTGCTATACAAACAGGTAATAAGCAGCGTAATTATGCAAAACTGTTCATTACCTATGTTTACACAGTTAATTATTACTTACAAAATTTCATATATCAACATTGTCCCAAGAACACTTAATTTCACCTTGGTGAGGTGTAATTACATTTATTTTGCATTAAAATCTGTGATTTCATGCAAAGTTAAATCCCAAAATATTCATTGCAACTAGGATTTGCATAGTAATTTCATGAGTAAGTAACTTGAGAATAAATTGTGTTACTTGTTCATTCTGAGAAGCCATCTCTCTGTTATTACATAAGCCTCAAAGAATGAAATTCAGACAAAGCCAGTTTTTCTTTTACAATAAGAAAGTAAGAAAGTGGTTAGGGATCCCAGAAAATGTATTCCTGCTCATAATGTATATTACTGTTTGGCAGAATATCATAAAGAGTAAACGGTACTTCAGAAAAACAAACGATCATAAGAAATGCCAAGCTAGGTCAAACCAAGGTCCATTGAACCAGCATCCTGTCTCTGACAGTGAAGAATCTAGGTTGCAAGCAGCCAGTAGATCCCAAAAAGTAGATCTATTTCTTGTTACTCCCAGGGATAGCACTGACTTCCCTAGTTTACCTGACTAGTAATGTTTTATGGACTTGTCCTCAAGGAACTTGCCCAAACCTTTTTAAAACCCTGCTAAGCTAGTTACCTTGACCATGTCCTCTGGCAACAGATTCCATCTCAGTTTTATTAAACTCAGAACACAACGATGAAAACATTTTTTTTTCTTCTTTATAAATGGGTCAAAAACAAAAATGTCAATATGTAGTCATACTTTTAAACTCATAGAGGTTTTATTCAAAATATAAAAAAAAATATTTGTATCATCCAGTCTGTATATGGTTCTAGTCAAAAGTAATCAAAAACTTGCCTTTTGGGAATATGTTTCAAAAAAAGGATTCTATATCCTGAGTCAATAAAATCAATGTTTCTATTTGAGATGATTTCATAATGGAAGGTAATAGTTTTAGCAATAAGGTGCAGTCACATCCTTGGGATTTTCAGAAAGTCAACCAAGTAATTTTTTAAGAACTTAAGTTTCAAAATTGCATTCTAGGAAAGTTTATTGCTCTTACATAGCTCTTAATTGCTCTTAATTCTGAGATTATAATACAAGTATCTCAGACAATTAACCACTACTGTTATGGTTGCCGGCTGTGGCAGTCCACGAGCAGGGCCGGCCACTCACCCCTGCGGTAGGACTGCCTCTGAGGTGCCTGCAGGAGCAGGCAGTCGTCCCCGACACTTTCTTCGCGGCCGTTCTAGCCATTGCTGACCTGGCTGCATCCTTCGGCTTGTCTCCCTTCTGATTGCTGGCTCCTCCCCCGCCGGGCCTGCCTAGAGCCATGCAGGTGACAGAGCATTGTATTTAAAGGGGCCACGACAGGAAATAGCTGCAGCCCCTTCCTGGGGACTCCTCCTTCCTGAATACTATTTTAGGCAAGGTCTGCTCCTTGGTTGACTTGCCTTGGTTTCTTGGCTCCTGGTTCCGTGTTGTTCCAGAGTTCCTGATCCTGAGTTCCTGTTCATGTTTCCTGTGCTCCGCTGCCTGCTCTCCTCTGACCTGCTCCTATCCTCCTGCCCAGTTCCTGCATCCGCTCCCTTCCTCCTTGGATGGATATTTTGGCTTCTGACTCCTGGACCACCTTCCGACCATTCTTCTGGCTTTGAGCCCTGACCGGCTTCTGACCATTCTTCTGCCTATGACCCCTGGACCGGCTTCCAATCATTCTTCTGGCTCCAACTCCTGGACTGGCTTCCGACCTCCCTGAGTTTTCCAACCTCGGACTGTACATTGACTTTTCTCCTGCCTTCACAGAGGTCCACCTAAGTCCAGCCGGCCCCACATACTCAAGGGCTCAACCCGGGGGGAACGGGGCTTGTACTGGTGAAGCTCCAGTTGGCCCTCACTTCAGTACAGCCTTGCCTTCCAATGGTAGGGACCTGTGACGGTCTTCTCTCTCAGGTTTCACCAACTCTACCTCTGACTAAGGATCCACCTCTCAGAATCATAACAATAAAACAAGGCCATGGATTCAGCGGAGGCATCAGCCCTGCAAGCCATTCCAGGTCTGGCCCAGAGGATTCTGGAGCAACAGTGGGCCCTCGAGTCCTTGGCATACTCGGTGGAGCAACTCAAAACCCATTTTGATTTGGTGGTCCAAGCTCATGTAACTCCTCCACCAGCACTGACTCCTCCTGTGTTGCCAGAATCCATTTGACAGGTAATTCTGTTGCCAGCCCCTCCACGCTATTCCGGTGAACCCCACCTGTGCCAAGGCTTTCTCAATCAGTGCTGTCCCTCTTTCTGGACAGCATAATAAAGAGTACCTACATCCTGTCCTTGTTGGAAGGTAAGGCCATGGCCTGGGCCTCTCTGCTATGGGAACATTCAGACCCAGTGTTACAAGATCTTCCTTGCTTCTTGGATCTGTTCTGGATGGTGTTTGAGGATCCAGGGAGACAGGTAGCAGCTGGGTCCGATCTCCTGCATCTCCGTCAAGGAGGACGTTCTCTCGCAGACTATACTATTGAGTACAAGACTTTAGCATTGGAACTCCATTGGTTGGAGAGCTGTCTCCGGACAATATTCCTTGAAGGGCTGTCAGCTAAAATTAAGGATGAGCTGGTGGCTCAGGAACTTCCATCTTTGCTTGATTCCCTCATTGAGTTGGCCTCCAGAATGGACCGTCATCAGCAGGAGAGGGTCCATTAGTTTAAAGGCTCAAGAAGACGCATGGAAACTTCTACTTCTCCACAATCATCTTCACCTTTCACCTGAACCCCTCCCATCACTGAGGAGACCATCGACGAACCAATGCAATTAGGACGAGGACCTCTCTTTCCGGAGGAATGGCAAAGATGCCATAAGGCGGGCCTCTATCTTTACTGAGGAGGGTCGGGCCATCTCATTGCTCGCTGCCCAATTCGTCCGGGAAACTCCAAGGCCTAGACTTCTCTGGGGGAGTGACCCTAGGCTTAATTTCACCTGCTCCCCTGTTTACCTTGCTGGTGACCCTCTGTTGTGGAGGTCATGAGTTTCCTACACTGGCCCTGGTGGATTCGGGAGCCAGAGGAAACTTCATCCTACAAGACATGGTTGAACAACTACTCATTCCTACTCGTCCATGCCCGAGACCTTTGACTCTCTCCTCCATCCGTGAAGATCCCCTTCCGGGGAAAATAATGCACCGTACAGTTCCCCTAGAGTGTCACATCACACCGGACCATACGGAACACATCACTCTGTATGTTATCCCAAAAGCCATTCACCCAGTTGTACTTGGTATACATTGGCTAAAATGCCACAACCCGCAGTTCGATTGGACATCTTTACAGCTTACCTGCTGGAGCCCAGCATGCCATGAAACCTACCTCAAGGAAGTAACTTTCTCCTCTAACTGTCTCTGTACCTTAATTTTGGAGGGCTTGCCTACTCAATACAGTCAGTTCGCCGACATATTTTCCAAGAGGGCCACAGATACTTTGCCCCCGCATCGAGAATTTGATTGCGCCATTAATTTGGTTCCCGGAACTTCTCCGCCTCGTGGAAGAGTTTATCCGTTGTCCGCCCTGGAGACCCACACCATGTCTGATTATATACGGGACATCTTCAGAAGAGGTTTATCCGATGGTCCATTTCCCCAGCCGGGGCCGGCTTCTTCTTGTTAGCAAAAAGGATGGGACTTTGTGTCCTTGTATTGACTTCCATGGGCTAAAAGCTATTACCATCAAGGACTGGTACCATTGCCTCTGATAGACGAGCTCTTTGACCGGTTACAGGGAGCCAGTGTTTTCTCAAAATTGGACCTTTGAGGAGCCTACAATCTGATCAGGATTCGAGAGGGTGATGAGTGGAAGATGGCTTTTAATACCAGGGATGGCCATTATGAATATCTCGTCATGCCGTTCAGATTAACCAATGCTCCTGCTATCTTCTAGCACCTCATTAATGAAATATTTTGAGATCTACTCTATGTATGCATAATAGTCTACTTAGATGACATCCTGATCTTTTCTTGTTATCTAGAAACGCATCAACAACATGTCATCCAGGTTCTGCAATGCTTAAGAGAGAATCGACTCTATGCCAAAATTGAAAAGTGCATCTTTGAAAAAGAATCACTATCCTTTCTGGGATATATTATCTCAAATCAAGGCTTCCAGATGGACCCCTCCAAGTTGAAATGTATGCAAGAGTGGCCCCAACCTAGCAGGTTACTTGTGCTCCTGTGCTTCCTCGGATTTTCTAACTACTATCGTAGTTTTATCCAGAACTTTTCTAAGCTGCCCACGCCTCTCACTGCTCTTACTCGTAAGGGAGCAAATATCAAGGCCTGGCCTTTGGAGCCTGAAGAAGCCTTCCAGGCTCTCAAGAAGTCCTTCTTACAGAGACCTTGCATCCAGCATTCAGATCCCAGATGCCAGTTTATGGTGGAGGTAGACACCTCCGCTGAAGGAGTAGGAGCTGTCCTGAGCCAAAATGACACATCGGGAATCTCTCATCCCTACTTCTATTTCTCTAAAAAGTTATCTCCAGCATAACACAACTATTCTATCGGCGAAAAGGAGCTCCTAACCATTAAGCTTGCGTTTGATGAATGGCGACAGTGGCTGGAGGGAGCACAACCCCGTATAATAGTATACACTGACCATAAGAACTTGGTGTATCTCCAGCAAGCCCAGCATCTGAACCCACGCCAAGCTTGCTGGGCACTCTTTTTCACATGTTTTGACTTTGAACTCTGATATCGACCAGCTAGCAAGAACATTAAGGCAGATGCCTTATCCCGCTCTTTCTTCGCTGAAGACATGGATGAGCCTATTCAGCACATCATAGACCCGGCTTGTATCATCCTCTCTGCTACACTCACTGTCCCACCTGGTAAAACTATGGTGCCGAAGAGGTCTTAGCCTGGGCTCATGATTCCCAGTTAGCCAGACATCCAGGACGAGATCGCATCTAAATCCTTCTCCAACAGGTGGCCCGAGATGCGCAAAGATATACGAGCATATGTTGATTCATGCCCAATCTGTGCTCAGCACAAAATCCCAGCAGGAAAAACTTGGGTGCTATTATAACCTCTTCCAATTCCCATGAAGCCTTGGACACACATCTCCACGGACTTCATTGTAGATCTTCCACCTTCTGAGGGCAACACAGTGATATGCGTAGTAGTGGACCGATTTTCAAAAATGGACCACTTCACCCCGCTACCCTCCCTCCTGTCGGCTCCCCATCTGGCCCAACTGTTCATTCTACTTATCTTCCGCCTCCACGGAATACCACAGCACACCGCATCCGACCGCGGTCCTCAATTCATGGCCCGATACTGGCTCAACCTCTGTAAGATGTTTTGCATTTCCCTGGACTTTACCACCACGTTTCACCCTCAAGCTAACAGTCAGTTGGAACGTACAAATCGTACCTTGAAACAATTTCTACATCTGTATGTCAATACCCGTCAGGATGACTGGGCAGCAGTTCTCCCCTGGGTAGAGTTCTCCCACAACTCACATGCCTGTACCTCGACCCTTTCAAATTGTTTTTGGGTGACAACCCAGGTCACCCTTGCCTATGCCTCTGCCTGTTCCCTCGCCAGTAGCCCAGCTAACAGCTATGCAACTGAAGAGGCTCTGGGTTCATACCCAGCAGATGCTCCTTAAGGCAGCTAGTACCATGAAGAAATTTGAGGACACGGTTCCATCCAGGAGAAAAGGTGCGGCTTAGCACCAAGCATATCCATCTAAGAGTCCTGTCGATGAGTGGCACCCTGCTACATTGGTCCTTTCCTGATAATACGGCAGCTAGGTCCCATAACCTATCAACTGAGTCTGCCTGCCACCCTGATAATCCATAATTCCTTCCACATGTCCCTTTTGAAGCCTCTGGTCCTCACCTGGCCTACTTGGAAGGCCCCTGAATTTCTCCAGCCCAGGGCAGAGGAGGAAACCATATACCAGGTGCGTGAGATCCTCGATGTCCAGAAACGAGGCCCCAAATGGGAGTACCTCCTAACATGGGAGGGATTCGGGCCTGAAGATAATTCTTGGGAACCTGCTACCAACATCCTAGATAAGGATCTTATCAAGAACTTTCACACCGATCACCCGGGAAAACCCAAGCCTTCTAGGGGGAGGCCTAAAGGAGGGGGTACTGTTATGGCTGCCAGCCGCAGCGGTCTGCAACCAGGGCCGACCACTCACCCTCGTAGTAGGACCATCTCTGAAGTGCCTGCAGGAGCAGGCAGCTATCCACGATGCTTTCTTCGTGGCCGTTCTAGCCGCTGCTGACTTGGCCGCATCCTTCAGCTTGTCTCCCTTCTGATTGCTGGCTCCTCCCCAACCGGGCCTGCCTAGAGCCGTGGGCGAGGTTGATCATTGTATTTAAAGGGGCCACTCTGTGACACGTAACATTGGTCCTGATGCTAGAATTAAAAGACCGAGTAGCCTGACATTAATGCCCCCAAAATAGTAAACAAAAGGCACCAGTGCTCTTACTAGGAACCCCTCCTACCACTTTGAGGCTGCCATTCAAGGCACCCCAAAACAAAAAGTGTAAAAAAGATAAAGTGTACCATGGCATGATGCCCCACCCCCCCGCCCCAAACCACTTCCCATTACTTCAAATGTGTACCTGGTCTAAGAAACCCCCATATATTTAACCCCCATCACCCCCAATATCTACCCTACCACCCCCTGGCCCCTTTTTCCATTAATAGTTATCCCAGGTAGGGTTCCCTCACCCCAACCCCTAAAAATCTCCCTGGTAGCCTAGTGCCCCCAACGCAGACCCTGCTGATACCCCTACCTTTAAAAAGCCCATTGGTGACAGTCCAGGGCCCATGATGCCTTCTAGCACTAGGCCCGGTCAGCAACATTTTCCAAAATGGTACCAATCAGCCTTTGCACTTACCACATGATAGGGGCAAAAGCAAGTTGGTACCATTTTGGAACATGACACCAATGATACTATGTAGTGAAGTTTATCATTCTTTTCACTTTTTTATGGGGCCAATTTGAATCATGACCTTGGGATGGGTGGGGGGTCTAGTAAGAACTCCACTGGATTTTTTTCTACCATTTTGGGGATATTATTTTTATTTTATTTATTTTGGTTTTTATATACCGATCTTCCTGCATTAAATACAAATCAAACCGGTTTCATGTCAGGCTACATGGCCCTTTAAAGCAATGGTGGCCCATGCTTTGGGAGCCACCATTACACCTGTTGTAGACCCCAGGCACATTTTTTGTCTCAGGGAATTTTAGCACAAGACAAAATAATGCAGCAATATTACCATGATATTTTATCTGGGAGAAACAAATTATCTCGGGACCATACCCTTGCATAATAAAAAAAATTGCATCTTAATAAATCCAGGCCTTACCTGGATAAGTATTTCCAGCTAATTTAGCTAGATAGCTCTGATACTGCCATTTATTTGGCTAAATTAACCAAATAGCTGATTCTGCCCTGGAATATCCCTGCCTACTCTGTCTTATCTGGTTAACTAATTCACTAGATAAAAAGTTAGCTAGATAAATGCTCTGTGGTGAGCCCAGTCAAATATTGCAACATCGCTGAATATAGACTTCTTAATGCACAATAATATTCTGTCCAATGGATTGCAACCTATACAGTTTTGCATTCTTCAATACCCAATTTATAGTTTCTTTATGACCCCCTTCCCTCCCCCAAACACACACCGTAATGTACCTCTTTCTTTGTAATCCACCTTGTGCCTTTTCTAAGAATAGTGGAAGATCAACTATAAATAAATAATATTGTATGCTTGCACATAAAAGTGTACTTTCATTTCATATGATGGATCATGCATTTCTTAAAATAAACTTCCTAAATCCAGATAAACATATGTAAAATAAACCAAAAGAGTCATCAAATACATTATAAAGAGATATAGCATTTTGTAATACAGAATAGAATAGCATGACAAATTAGCAGATTTGTGCTTTGCTAACTTGAAATACTACACTGCATAATATTATAGCTTCACACCATATAAATATGAAGTGTTGAAAGGCACTTTTCCTGGGGAATAATAACACTTCAGAGCTTTTACATTTTCTCTACACAATAACCTCATCTTCCTGCAGCAAGAACACATGAATCTATTCTCCATCATTTCTATGCCTTGGTACTTAATCAAATATACTTACCAATTCCTAAATTTCTTTTCAGATTATAATACTTTTTATTTAACCTGCATAAGAATTATTCAAAGACGTTGCTGAAAATGAGCTTTCAAGTACATTCCCCTTTCTGGAGGGAGCCATTTTTATTTTGAACCAAAGACCGTGCTGGTAACTTATTCAGATAACCTTATACATATAACTTTAATCAAATATTCAGTGGAATGGCTAATACAACTAGATTTCCCCAGATAACCTAGCCAGGTAATGCTGAATATGACAAAGTTTTCCAGCTAAGTCAGCGCTACTCAGGAATGCACCCAGAACTCTTCAGACTTATACAGCTAAGTTTCATCTTGACAATGACTTAGCTGGATTAATTGGAATCAATGGCCAGAAATTAAAAAATACTATCACAACATAAGGACACTAATTAGTGGTATTTAAATATTGTAGTTTTTAACATTATAATCAACATTTTTTTATTTTTAGTATTAGAATTTTATTAGAAATATAATCTCCATACATGATGTTTAATCACAAATTTTAATTGTTTATAATATTTTTAAACAGCATTTTTTAAAACCTTTGGACACCTATATCACACTCCAATGCCCCTATTGTACAATGATAAATACCCCCATTCCCTAAAATTTAATACATACATTCATCCATCCACATTCATCCTTATATTATCACACACCAACTAAAACACCATCCCACTGTGCTTTATTGCACCGTAACCCAACTTTTCAACATATATTATTCCTTGATTCAGAACAAGAGTATTCAAAATGCACTTAATTCAGATCCACGATCTTCACATATTTGATATTTTCATCTTTCATCTTTCACTTCTCAATTCATTTATGGATCCACCTCCCCAACAAGGAACCTTGTTTCGCCAATCAAGGATTCTTCAGGGGTTGTCTTTTACAATACCCTCCGGTATTTTCTTTCACTCTCAATTGGAAATAACAGTACCCCGATGTCCCGAACCTTCAAACTTTTATGGTGTCCAACACTTCCTATAATATATACAATAATTAATTACAACAAAATATACATAACCAACTATATATTAACTACACTTCCAGACTACTCACTCTCCACTGCGTTTTTTATATCACCAATTCATCTCTTATATTCACTGGATATCTTCCAACAATTTCTCGAATCAACTACAACAAAATAATTGTTTAGTCATATATCCCAACTACATATATCTAATATACTCTCTTAAATATCAAAACCATATAAACATAAATTTATTATTTGTAAAACCCAATTCACATTATTCCGTTATTCCTCGCTGCTCTAAATTCTCCACTGGATGCGTATCATTCACCTAAAAATAACACACATCTACTATCACACTATGGACCTTATTTTCTAAATGTATCACACGCGGTAAGGGACGTTTCACACGCGAAATGTCCCTTTTCACGTGTGATACCAAAATGGGGGCGGAGTCGGCCCTGGAAGAGGAGGAGTCAGGGCATCACTGGGGCCGACTCCGTGAAGACACCGCAGACGACGAAAAGGTAAGGCCCTTTTCACATCCGAGTTCACTCCCAATAGCTATACCTCCTATGGTGGCGCTATTGGGTGCGAAAGCGGCAGCGATCGCACCGTGACATTGCGATTGCTGCTGGCTAGTGCAGACCCGTCCCCCGTTTTGGCCCCTCACCCCTCATTCCCTAAAGTATCGCAGGCCTGCGATACTTTAGAAAATTAGGCCCCATATCAGCTATTTCAACAACCCACATCAGACCCACCATTAACAATCCTTACCTTCATCGTATGGGTATTGACTCTCAAGACGCCGACAGACAACGTATTACTATACCGGAAGCTCACTGTCATTTCCGCCATTTAAATATCCCTTATAACCCGCGAAGGACACACCCCTGAAGAAGCCTTGATTGGCGAAACGAGGTTCCTTGTTGGGGAGGTGGATCCATAAATTAATTGAGAAGTGAAAGATGAAAGATGAAAATATCAAATATGTGAAGATCGTGGATCTGAATTAAGTGCATTTTGAATACCCTTGTTCTGAATCAAGGAATAATATATGTTGAAAAGTTGGGTTACAGTGCAATAAAGCACGATGGGATGGTGTTTTAATTGGTGTGTGATAATATAAGGATGAATGTGGATGGATGAATGTATGTATTAAATGTTAGGGAATGGGGGTATTTATCATTGTACAATAGGGGCATTGGAGTGTGATATAGGTGTCCAAAGGTTTTAAAAAATACTGTTTAAAAATATTATAAACAATGAAAATTTGTGATTAAACATCATGTATGGAGATTGTATTTCTAATAAAATTCTAATACTAAAAAGTAAAAACATTTGATTATATGTATGTTAAAAACTGCAATATTTAAATACCACTAATTAGTGTCCTTATGTTGTGATAGTATATTTGTTTAGTATAAGGACAGTTAGTAGCCTTTTGTGTTTTGTACCAGAAATTCAAAAAAAACATGGTTTGTCTTTTTAAGTCCCAAACTTAAGCAAGCCATCTAAATTTGAACTTCATTATTACTACTAGAGCTTTCTATTACCAACATCTAGAAAAGGAGCAAAAATGGATGAGAAAATGCTAGTTGTATTAGAAGCAGGGCTTCCGTATAATGAAGTCCATCATATATGTTAAAGCAAAGACAGTACAACTCACTTGGTTGATAAACTTATGTTTACACTGCATCTCTAGTGTATGTGGAGTATAATTTGTTATTGAAATTCCTCATTTCTTATCCTAATCAGTAAAGGAACCCAGTTAGCAACATTCACCCAAACTCTCAGCAGCAATGTAAGATATATCAAGGTGAATATATGGGCAACGGTGCTGTCACTTTTATCTTTTACAAAACAGAACTAATTAGGGATGTTCATAGAAAAAAATGTGGTTTGGATTTCTGATTCCATTTCCTGTTTTCTTTGCTTTGTTTGGCTCAGACGAGAAGTTCACATCTTTAGTTGGGCATTTGTTGCCATTAAAGTCATTGGAGGAAATAATGCATCCTATTTTTTTTACTCTAAGTAAAAAACTTGCTATCAGGCATCAGCAGATGTGACAACAGCACCCCAGAGCATGGCACCAAAAGAGGGGCAAAATAGCACAAAAGTAAAATGAAAACCTGAAGGCCCCCAAAGAGGGGCAGGGGGTATCAACGTTAGAACAGTGGCATGAAGAACTTAAAGTATAGAGTAAGGGATAAGGAACAAAGGATAGAAAGTGAAATAACAGCACAGCAGGAAGCTGAAACAGGAGAACAGCAAGGCCATGAAGTAGTTTAGGCAGGAACAGCAAGAGTAGCAACAAGATCCTGAGGCCTCCAGATAGGGGCAAGGGAGGAAAGGTTCTTTCCTTTATTACATTTTCTTTCCTTTGTTTTTGGGAGAAAAAAAAACCTAGCGGATTCAAGAGAGCAGAAGGGTAGCGGGAGCAGAGTGGGCAGCAGCAGCAGCAAGAGGGGCAACAACACAGCAGGGCACTGAACCAGGAGAGAGGCAGAGCAGCAGGAGCAGTCCAGGCAGCAGCAGCAAGACTGTCAACTGGCAACAACACAGTGAGGTGTTGGACCAAAAGAAGGCAAGGCCAAAGGAGCAGGCTGGGCAGTGACAGCAAGAGTTGCAACAACACAGCAAGTGTTGCAGTGCACAGTCCTCCTGCTAAGCATATGGAAATCCAGCAGACTGAGGTTAATCTTAAGGAAGTTTAACTAATGTACATTTTTATCATTCATTTCAACATAATCGTAAAACTTATTACAGACTTTTTAAATTTAACATTTTCATGTTTTAGTGTACCTTATATTCAAAGACATGATACAAAAAATACTCATGCAAAAGTTGAATCCATAATATATATTTAAGCCTAACACACATACATAAGAGACCAACAAAATTATTAATCATAAATCCTATTTTTGTTTTTTCTCACTATTTTTTGTAATTTTGCAACATTTTTTTTCATGATCTTGAAGAAGACCAACTTGTCTTCCAGCTCTGGTGCCTCTTGTGAATGAAGTAGACTCACAATGTCCCTTGCCATTGAGAATACCTATTCCCTAGGCACACTGGTTGATGTGAAGGTTAGGAAATGCACGGTGACCTTGGTCATGTCTATTTAGACTGCATCCTTGTGGGTCCAATATGCCAATGAGTCGGAAGAGGGATTCCAAGCTGCAGAGGAGGAGGGAGCAGTGTCTTTGGAATCTCCCGGGCTCAATTCTTCTAGGATCAATGGAGAGGGTGCTGGTATTTCAGAGCCAGCCGGTATGATCAACCATGTGGCAAATGGAGATGAGATGTCTGCCGCCGGAACTCTCCTTTTTGGTGGTTTACCAGTTTTGTTTCAAAAACCTGTGGTGGTTACCCTAGAGTCTCTATGTGATCTAATGTCTTCGATGGGCAAAGTTTTTTTCTGACTGTTAACAATTAATTCACTTTCTCAGCAAGAGGATGCTATTCTTAAGAATAATGATTCTCAGCAGCAGGAAACTTTGGATAAGTTTAAAAATGCGGAAGAAGAAATACAACATGTTAAAGGAGTTCAGTCTACTATTATTCAAGACTGTGGAGTTTTAAACAGGAAAGTGGAATTTATAGAGAACACTTTAAGGCGTTTAAATTTGTGAGTCTTAAATTTTCCCAAGGTTGTGGGAGAAATTCCTCGAATTATCTTGAGAAGATATTTCCTTGATGTTTTGGAGTTTACTACAGAATCAGCTCCCCCCCCCCCTCTCTGGATAAAGTGTACTTTTTTCTTACTCACTCTACTGCTCAAACTCAGATCCCTCCTGTTGATTTAGATAATTTAACTGCTTTTTTAGAGTCATCTAATTACAAAGTATCTGAAAGAGCCACTTTGCTGATATCTTTTTTCACTGAAAAAGATCTGAGTGAGGTTATGAAAAGCTATTTCAAGAAATCAAATGCTCTTTTCATGGACCAAAAAATCAGGATTTTTCCAGACCTGACGAAGTCCACTCAGGAGACATGGAAGGGATTCCTGGCAATGTGTCAAGAGACCTTCGCCATCTGTGCAACCTTTTTTTGAAGGTTTCCTTTCAAGTGCATTGTTAAGTATAATAGAGATAACTACGGTATGTCTTTTTTTCACTAGAACAGCTCAAGAGCTTTATAGACTCCAAGAAGATTATGCTACAAAGTAGCAATATCTAGGTTAATTCATCCTTTTGGAATGTGTGCATGCTGTATTGAGCTATGTCATGTCTATTTTGCCTTGCTTATTGTTGTTTCTCCTTTTTTTGCTGAATTTCTCCCCCAAATATTGTGGTCTAATGGGTACTGAAATGATTATTTCCTATATTTAATTTTTTCTTTTCTGTATGTTTATTTTTCTTTGTGAATACCATATTTCTGTACAAAGTGAATGCTTTGTTTGAAAGTTGTAAAACCAATAAACAATAAATTAAAAAAAACAAAACACAATATGCCAATGAGTATTTGACCATGAACTTAGTGGACTCTGTTGCCAACTACTGAAGCTATGTCTATGACAGGCGAGCCCATTGTATGGTGGCCATATGATGGAAGGGTGAATAAAGGTCAGGTTGAAAGTGGTGGCTTTCAGAGTTCTGCTGAAGCTTATAGTACTGCATGGGGTGACTGCTTCCCCACTATCTTTTTGCATCTGTGCTCCCTTTCTTGTACTCTAGCAACCAGTTACTGTTTCTGGTAAGTCAGAGTGCATTACTGGAGGGTGATGCTGTCTTTCACTCGTGGATCAGTCAAACAGTGTAAGGATTCAGTTGGGTGAGGACTGAAAGCCAATCTTCAACTTGCTTCAGCAAAGAGTCCACAAGCAGCAACACCTCTAGTTCCAGCTGCTGTTCCTGCCAGAAAATCTGTAACTTCTCCAGGATATTAAACTGGTGCCTCTGATTGCTGCCTGTATTTCATAGAGAGGCTGCCTACTCTTCACAATCCAGTTAAAATACTCTGTCATTTTCCAGCACCTGTCTATCAATTCCCATAGGATATAGCTGCTGCCTTCATCACCTTCAAGCACCATGGTCTCCCTTCCTGCCAGGCACAGGAATTATAGAAAGCATAAAATCACTTGGTAGCCCCAACCAGTCATCGTGTTGTTGTGACTATCTGTAACAAAAAAAATCAGTAGTGGCCATGTTTTTCCAGCCTGGCTACCAGCCCTCTGACATCTCTGTTACCACCAAAAGGTACAGACTGAGTTATGGCTCACATTCATCACCTGGGTGTACAGCACAGCACATATGTAACCTACTGGTGAGCTCTTGCTAGAACTCCTGCCTGACCCTGCTCATTCGGTTCAGACCGATTTTATTTCGTCTGCCCCCCAAAGCGATGCCTGAAACCCGCCCCAACCCTTCAGATTAAAAAAACCCCAAAAAAACCCCAAACCTACTCCAACCCTTCAAATTTAATTAATTGCAATCCCCCACCCTCCCGACCCCCCCCCCCCAAGACTTACCAAAAGTCCCTGGTGGTCCAGCGGGGTCCTGAGAGTAATCTTCCCCTCTCGGGCTGTCAGCTACCACTAATCAAAATGGCACCGATGTCCCTTTGTCCTTACCATGTGACAGGGCTATCAGTGCCATTGGCCAACCTCTGTCACATGGTAGGAGCAATGGATGGCCAGCGCCATTTTAAAAACCTGGGTTTATGCATGTAGCCAGGCCCCTTTGAAAATTCACCCAGCGTGTGGAAGGCCCAACCACGCACATAAACCCCAGGATTTACGTGTGCAGGCCTTATAAATCTGGCCGTTAGAATGCAGTTAAAGAGTTATATACAAAATAATTAGTAGTGTGTCATAGTATCACTGACTATTTTACACAGAGGAAGCAAGTTGCCTTCTGTTACAGTTAGTCACTGGCCACTTTACATGTGTTACAAAGAAAACTCAATATCTTTCTCTCTGAATGTTTCTTACAGACACTGACACATATTACCCGATTGCTATAGAAGTGGATTCTAATCCTGCTGATATAGAGCTAAACTGTAACTCTCTGAGAGAGACATAAAAGTTTCTTCTGCTTCGAACAGCCCAGTTAGGACAAAGTGACAGTGTCCACAAGAGCACATTTTTCTTTCTTCTCTAAATCTAAAGCTTTTTCCTAGTCTTTCTTGAACTCTGAAAATTTGAAGCAAGAAGCTTCAAAATATCTGCCTTCTCACTCTGAGGTCCAACAGAGGAGTAACTAAGAACAAAATGGTTACTGACTGCTCAATCAGCTCTGATTTTTACTTTAACTGAAAAAAATTGATTAAGTCAACCATATAACTGCCATCTAGGATAGCCTGGTTGAAAAAATGCTGAAACATAATTGGTAGTGCTTCGTCTTTGGCCCTTCCCTAATCTTATGTTTTCTGTCTGGCTTTGCTTTCCTCATAGACATTAATGGGACCAAACTGAATGAGTCAGAAAAGTATCTAGATTTTTCTGGGGATAGTGCCCAGTTAGTTCAGATGACCCAGAACAGATCATAAAATCTACTCATTTGTATCAAATTCTATATTTAGGTCATCTGAATGCACATCCTTAAAAGTAAGTGAATATAATATTATTTCCTTATCTCAATTGAAACTGTTCTACCCTTTAATCACTGCCCTGAATGTTGTGTAGGTTGTACGTGATAACATTGAAATATTCATATTTGAGGAAAGACCACAAGGCAGGAATAGTTCTAGAGATGTGTGGATAATTTGAATATCAACTCAAACTAGGTTAATTTTACGATGGTTTGAATTCATTGAAATTTTGTGATTTCTTCCAGGTTTGTTGAGGAAATTCTTTAAAATGTATCCACCTAATCTAGGAAACATCAACCTAGATTCAATGCAGTTTCACTTAGTAATGCAAATCCATATTGAACAAATACAGAATTCATAAATCTGGTTAATCTGTTTTAACATGAGCTCTTTCAAGGTACTTATAACCTGGATTCACCATTGCTGGAAACAGGATAATGAGCGATAATGAGCTTGATGGACCTTTGGTCTGACCCAGTATGGAAAATCTTATACACTTATGCAACTTTTATTCAAAATCAGCAATTCAAGGAATCTGCACAGATATTTAAAAAGTCTGCAAAATTAATTTTAGAATTCTGCCAGACTTTCATGGTTTTATCAAATTAAAAAAAAAAAAGGTTACACATCACAAAGTAGAACAATTAATTTAGACATAATATGATAACCTCATGATTATTTGTATACTTTGAAAATGATATAATTAGGAATTAATAATGTCAAATTTTAATTTGTGAATATTTGTAGAAATATTAGTCATAAAAAAGGTTGAGAATGATTGCTTTATAGCTTTCATAGGGTCATCAATCAATCTATATACCTCAATGATTAAATCATCCTTCAACTCATTTTGAGAAACTGTAAGAATTTTTTCCTCTGAAATGTTTTATTATTAATTATATACATATTTACTTATACAGTATGTAGAAGCACTTCCATCTTACATTAAGGAAACTATATTTTATCTGAGATAAGGGATCTGAATGGGAATTTGTCTTGATTTGAGACTGTATGGAAATTTACTTACTCTGTAAAAGTATTTTATATTACATTTTTTAAGAAATGGGTTGGTATTGTTCAATGAATTTAAAGAGATACTATTGAAATTTCAATATTTTATTTTTGTTTTTTGATTATTTGATAATTGTTTTTATTTGCAAAAAAGAGAAAACAGGAACGGAGCTACTAGTGCTATCTCCTACATAAATCTATACTTGGGATTGTGGAAAGATCCCTCTGTAAGAAATCTCTAACCATATGCAAGAAATTTTTATTTTGAAAAGAGTGGTCTAATTATTTGAACATAGGGGGTCTTATGAAGTAAACCTCATACTAAAATAATTTTAATAAGGGCTTGCAAAGGTCACTTCATGAACATGTAGAAACGATTAGTGTGTTCAATGTAAAAAATGTCAAAGATAGTCTATTCTTGCTGACTTCATGCACAGAAACCCAAAAATGCATTGGCTAAATAGTATGTGCATGAGACTTACTGAAGGCATGAAAATAGTGAGAACACATTTAATTGAGCATGCTCAGTTCTCTTTTCCTCTAGGTTCCTCCTTCTGACTTTCAAGGGATATACTACTAAACCAGGCACATAGGGTTGCTTGTCAGTGAAGAGGGTTAAACAAGACAGCAGCCCCTGGAGAAGAAGTCCATAATCTGCTATTAATCAATAGGGAATAGTCCCTGCTTGTTGCCGGTATTAGTAGCATGGGATCTATTTAATGTTTGGGTACTTGCCAGGTACATGTGACTTAGATTGGGCACTGTTGGAAACAGGATGCTGGGCTTGATGGACCCTTGGTCTGACCCAGTATGGCATGTTCTTATGTTCTTATGTTAGAACACTCCAGGTCAGGATGTCAAAGGAGAATGGAGAGATCCAGGAGAAAAGAAACTGACAAGACTGTAGTTTTAAAGCCATCTGTTCTCTGTATCAGTAGAGATTTTCAAAGGACAGTGTAAACCGATATGATTAGAGACAGAAGAGAGCCCAGAGGGAAACTCAGGGAGGAATCTGGCCACTCTGATTAAAAAATGCATTGGTATTTGACCATTCCACCCTCTACCACCAGCCAGTATTGTAAGCCCCACAATGCCTGTGCCACATAGTCTGCTGCTGTCTCACAGCTCAAAGACATATGTTTCGCACTCAAACCAAAGCAATTGGTTAGCTGAAAAATATTTTTTAGTCTCATACTGCTTCAGTCTCAAGTCTGTAAGATGAACAGTGGCCTTTAGCTGCACTAACAATGTCACTGACAACAAAGACCTTCTGTGTCTGGGAACTTACTGTGAAGTATGGAGTAATGCTTGAAGTCTCCGTGATTTGTCAAGTTGTTTTATTTTGAGAAGGTCAATTGTGATATGAATATGTGTATGTTTACAAATTTATGCAAAAGTTGATAGCACTGTATTGTTTTTAACAAATAGAAGTGGAGTTAGATGTATTCATCCCCTGTGGCCTATGGTTGCAGATATACAAGGTCATCTCCTGTCCATATTTTTATTTTTCAAGCCCTCTGTTTCCATTTTGCTCAGTCCTTTCAAGAGTATACTCAGTTTAGCAAGATCACATTATTCAACTTGTGCTCACTCAATAACATGCTCATATTAGAAGGCTAATACCAGGTTCTAGCAGCTATTAAATAACTAGTTTGTGAGCTCTCACTAAATAGTTTGCAGGGAAAACATGCAAATCTATTTCGTGCAAGTTTACTAATCTCTAATTTGCATATGATGTTACTTGATTTGCAAGCATGGGCTTGCAAATTTTTGCATGTTCATACTAACCCCTTTAGCATGCACAGTCAGGCCTTCTTGCATAGCCTACTAATTTTAGTACGCAAGAGAGGGCCTTAAGATAATTGCTAATGTTTATTGCATAGGCTTCATAATGTTTTGGACTGTCAAATAAATTGCTTGAATTTCTACATATCCTGAAGGATAATGAGCTGAATTTAAAGTTTATGTAGTAATATGATAAAATAAAATTAACTTTTTAGATTTGTGTGCTTGTTTTCTTATTATACAGACCAAACTGCATTGAAAAGAGACAGCTACAAATTACTTAATTTATGCTTACAGGTCAATTTAAAATTTTACATTAACATTAATAAACATGCAGATGACTGCACTATTCACCAATCATTTGCCTTGGGTGAAAATGAAAATGAAAATTATTTCCTGCAGGTGAAATCTATTTGATTGTGCTTACATTAAAACTGAATGCAGTTGAATATTTAACAAATACAAAGGGAGGATAATGAGCTAATTTCCCCTATTCACTTACACGTTAAATATGTAGAAAACAATTTGCATTGCCTGCTCCATACCTTTAGAGTCCTGCTTCTGACACTACACCTTCTAGATGCTGCTGCCATTCTGTCTTGCTACCGTGCCCTTAATGCTACACCTCACTGGTGCTGCTGTCACTTTGTCTTGCCACCCTGCTCCTGATGCTATACATTGGGAGGGGGAGGGGAGGTTGTTCTGCCTTGTTGCCTTGCTCCTGATAAGATCCCTTGAGGGTTTTGATGCTTCTGTGTTCTTTCCCACTTGGATCCTAACCTGGCTCTTCAACCCTGTTTCTTTCTTTGTTATACTGGGGTGTATTATAGGGGTGTGCATTCGTTTTGAACTTATATGTAAAATGCTACTTATTTTATTTTTTAACTTAAAAAAGTGATGAGGCGAAAACGATCGGATTTCCAACTTAATCAACATAGCTATGTTGAATACGTTGGAAATCGCGATCGTTGATCCTAAATAAAAATTTAAACCCCTCACCCTCCTTAATCCCCCCCAAGACTTACCAAAACTCCCTGGTGGTCCAGCGGGGAGTCAGGAAGCCATTATTCTATTCCTTTGCGAGGAGCACGTGACGCGGCCGTCATGTGGTCCACCGCGGTTCCGCTCCCGGACCCCTCGTTGGACACAAACGGAACTTTTGGCCAGCTTGGGGAGGTCAGGAGGCCCCCCCAAGCTGGCCAAAAGTTCCGTTTGTGTCCAACAAGGGGTCCGGGAGCGGAACCGCGGTGGACCACGTGACGGTCGCGTCACTCCGATGTGACGCGGACATCACGTGCTCCTTGCAAAGGAATAGAGGAATGGCTTCCTGACTCCCCGCTGGACCACCAGGGAATTTTGGTAAGTCTTGGGGGGGGATTAAGGAGGGTGGGTTTAAATTTTTATTTAGGGAACCGGTGCACGTATGGACATAGACTCAACTTATGGAATTCTCCATATGTCCATATTGACCGAAATTGACCCCCCTTTTCGACTTATGGACTTATGAACATAAACCTTTTGTCTGCACATCCCTAGTGTATTATCCCTAAAATAAAATGTAAAAAAAAAAAAACAAAAGAAAAATTACAAGCTCTACTCCAACCCCAACTCTCTTCTGATTCTTCACTTTGTTATTTTGTTGTACCCTTGTAAGATCCCAGCCTAGTTTTCTCACCATGCTTCTCTCTTGTTTATACTGGGGTGTTTTATCCCCAGAAAATAATATTTAAAAAGAAAAAAAAAAATTACAAGTTTTTCATTTCACCCCTCCTCTGTCCTAGCTATAAGCCATGCTGTCTAGATCTGCCATTGTTACTGCCCAGCCTGATCTTGGCTCTCTCATGGTACCTTGGAGGACCCCTGCCACTACAGGTACCATTTTACTACTTTACAGCGGCTTGGGGTATTCATGTCACTGTTTATTTATTTTTTATTTATGTATTTATTTTTAAATACTGACATTCGATCTGAGATATCACATCGGTTTACATTCAGGTACTGTAGGCATTTCCCTATACCCAGAGGGCTTACGCTGCCTTTACTGCTCTTTTGATGCCTTGGGTTGTTCATATAATTATTGTTCATTCCTTTTCCCACTACTCATGTCTTGGAGTTTTTGATGTCTACGTGCTCTGTGGCATATAATACATGTTATACCTTGGGAATTCTGATGCCACTATGCTGTATTTAATACCCCACATTCTATGCTTTGGGGATATTAATGCCTCTCTGCATTTTTGATAGCCCACACTGTAATGCCTCTGTGCTGTTTGCCATACAATAAATACTTCACCTTGGAAGTTTTGAGCATCTGTGCTGTTTTTCATTCAATACACATTACCTCTTGGGGGTTTTGATATTTCATTGCAATTTGTGATACCCCACACTAGGGATGTGCAGAGGGATGGCATACGTTGCATTCGGTATTCGTCGGGGGGGGGGGGGGGCGGCAGATATGTTGCATTTGGCAGTGGGGGCCCCCGATACGTTCATGTGTTCATTCTTATTCATTTCCTGGCTAAAATTGAATTAACTACAACCCCCACCCTCCTGACCCCCTCAAGACTTACCAAAACTTCCTGGTGGTCCAGCAGGGGGTCCAGGAGCCATCTCTTGCACTCACGCCGTTGGCTGCCGGTATTCAAAATGGCACTGATAGCCTTTGACCTTACTATGTCACAGGGGCTTCCGGTGCCGGTCCTCCTGATGTACCACCAGGGAGTTTTGGTAAGTCTTGGGGTGGTCAGGAGGGTGGGGGGTTTGTTTAAATTCACTCCTTTAGATGGCCGTATAATTCGGTGAAGATTCATTGTATTCATGAGGAACCGCGATACGTTTCGCTTCCCCACAAATACAACGAATATGGCCCTATACGTTGTGGATTACCAATACGTTGGAAATGAATGCACACCCCTACCCCACACTCTATGCCTCGGATGATTTAATACCTCTGTGTTATTTTAGATATCCCATACTCTATGTCTTGGCAGTTTTGATGCCTCTCTGCTATTTACAATTCAATAAATGCTATGCTTTGGAGGTTACATGCTGTTGTGATACCCAAACTCTGTACCTTGAGGATTTTACTGACTCTGTGCTGTTTGCAATACCTCAAACCTGGGGGATATTGCTGCCACTCTCTTTTTATTTCACTATCTGCTGAAGTCTATTTTTCTAATCTGTAGCTACTATTGGCTTCAGAGATAGATTGCAGTGAACACCAGCTTGAGCCTTGCCTACTTTTTTTTTCTGTCTCAGAGTTTCTGTGTGTATACATACATAGTTTGTGTGAGACACTTTTGCACATACTGTAAGAGTTGCTAGGTATACTATTGTACTATATAGCCAGCCAGTAGACAGTGTATGCTACTGCTAAGTAGGGATGTGAATCGTTTTTTGACGATTTAAAATATCGTCCGATATATTTTAAATCGTCAAAAATCGTTAGGGCCACGATACAATACCAATTCCCCCGATTTATCGTTAAAAAATCGTAAATCGGGGGAAGGGGGAGGGCAGGAAAACCGGCACACTAAAACCCCCTAAAACCCACCCCCGACCCTTTAAATTAAATCCCCCACCCTCCCGAACCCCCCCAAATGCTTTAAATTACCTGAGGATCCAGCGGTGGTCTGGAACGGCGGCGGTCCGGAACGGCCCCCTCAATTGAATCCTTTTGTCTTCAGCCAGCGCCATTTTGCAAAATGGCCGCCGCAAAATGGCGGCGGCCATAGACAAAAACGATTCGATGCAGGAGGTCATTCTGGACCCCCGCTGGACTTTTGGCAAGTCTTGTGGGGGTCAGGAGGCCCCCCAAGCTGGCCAAAAGTTTCTGGGAGTCCAGCGGGGTTCAGGAAGCGATTTCTTGCCACGAATCGTTTTCCGTACGGAAAATGGTGCCGGCAGGAGATCGACTGCAGGAGGTCATTCAGCGGGGACCGCCGCTGAACGACCTATGTAATTGGTGCCCACATGTACCATGACAGCTGGCTCCTCCACAAAGGAGCAGGAAGAAACTTCTTGTCCCCCAAAATAACATTCTAGTTGACAAGAAGATGATGATTAACTGGAGATGTCTTAATCTAATTTGTCATTAAAATAGATTTTTGGCCCAAATATACAATAATTAACAAAGCCATTAAAATATATATTTTCATTGGGAACAGCATAGATATCTCAATAATGGGTTGATTCTAAAAGTGTTGCTTGCGCAAAAATGTTCAAATATGCACGTAAGCAGGCCTCGCACAAGCAACACACATTTTAAGAAGCTGTGAAGTACACACGTACATACCCATGTGTGCTTCAAGAAGAAGGGGCAGAAAAGGGTGCAGGAAATAGGTGGAGCATGGGCATTAGGGGGCAGGGCCAAAACTTACAAGCCTAAGAGGGCATTTTAAAAAACTGACCATGACGCGCTTTGGCTTGTTATCTGCATAGTTTTACTTATGGTCCTGATGAGGAGCATGTCTGGAATCTTGAGTTTTAGGGCATTTAGCACAGCATGAGAGTTTGGGGTCAATTGGGGGGCTTGCAGGATGAAGATCCAGAGGAGTCTTGAAGACCTTGATATGAAATGGTCAAACTGGTGAACTACTTTGAAAATGTGTTTTTTCCCTTGCGCGAAAATGTTTTAAAATCCCCCTATATGCATCATAAAAGCCATTAAAGCCCTAGCCAAAATACATGTGGGAGAGGAACTTTAAATGATGTGCATGTACTTGTGAGCACAATTTAAAATTGCAGTGTCTCCCTCTGCTCGCATGCCAATACATGTGTTTATGAGCGTATGTGCACTCCTTTTAAAATTACCCTGCCATGTTCTAAACTCCAATCACAGATATGCTCCAAGGATCAATTCATCATAATAGATTTGTAACATTTGCAGTACTCCTGAAGCCCTGAAAATTGATTATATTTACTATCACCTTTAGAGGGAAGTTTATTTCAATTCAGACTTTTCTACATTTTATACAAATGTAAATTCTAAATATAGACTAACAAAACAAGCTTGCACATATATGGCACATTAGATTAATATAACATACTCTATCCAATTATCCTGTTGTGATTTTATTTAAACTTCTGGTTTACTCCTTACTTTCTACCTTTTTCAGACTGGACCTGTTATGCCGCTACTTTTATCAATCTAGTAACTGCTATGCTTTCCAATATGTTATACCCTGCCTTGGATGAACTCCTAATTCAAAAAGAGAGTAATAAATGCAAATAATTAAATCCACGCTTGAGGATGAGAAGGAGAAATCTCCAGTGTATCACTTGGCAGTCAATGTATTGACACTGGAGAATCAACTTCGCACAAGTTAGATAACCATAATCCCCTGGACGTTCAGTGAAAGAAGCCTGGTCATTTGCATGATAGCTGCAAATAAGTCAGTAAATTATGAAAATCACATGAACATAGTGTGAGTTTCCCGTATTTGATCATAATACTCTCTCAGAGGCTTCTTGAGGCCGATATTCAAAAGTCATTTAAACAGATATTAAATAGCTTCTTTGGATAAATTCTAGCTGGATAAGTAGGGGTCATTCCTGCAGCAAGTAGTAGACATTCTGGGGAGAAGTGGAGTTAGCCAGATAGGTTAAAAGGCTAACTTGGATATTCAAAGTTTGCCAGTTAAACAATCCAGCTAATTCTGGCCACGCTATAGGGCTGACCTAAAGGTAGCCAGATATACCTATCTAGCTAACTTTGGGCCTCATTTTCTAAAGTATCGCAGGACTGCGATACTTTAGGTAATGAGGGGCGGGGGCCGAAATGGGGGGCGGGCCTGCACTAGCCGGCAGCAATCGCACCACCGCGGTTTGCCATATCGACCTCAAGATATTTAATGTGCATTAATGTTATTAATACATCTAAGTAAATGCTTGCATACTTTCCTTTTGAAAATGGGGTATCTAGACAGGGAATTTGAATACTGCCCCTAATGGTAATAGGAATAAACAAAATATTAATTTCAGATAATGAAAGTAGTTTGCAGTTTAAGGCTAGTTTAAATGCTATATGTTATTAATACAAAAATGTACATTTGAAAATACTATTATCTTTAAAACCTGTTTTTTTGTGTGTTTCTCTATAGTGGGGAGAGAAAACTACTATAATTTCTTTTTTAGGGGTCCCTGCTCTCCTTTTACTTTTAGCTCAGTCAGAATGAGGGTGGGGATTCTGGTTCCAAGACTTTTCATTTACAACTACCTGGGGATATTCCTTCAATTTTAATAAACTTTCCTCCCACTGTTCCTAGTTTAGTTATTACAACAACAGCCATGAGCTTGGGAACCATGTTGAAGGGCTGTATCATATGTTCTAAATCTAGCAACCAGCCATCAGCCTTAATTGCTACCAGGGCTCCCTCCCACGGCCTATGGATGGTGCCTCCACAGCATTCCCAGCCCCCAAACCTAGCAAACCTGTACATGGTAGGCCCAATCCAGAATTGATCTAAGGACCCTTCACATGGCAACACATCAGTCCTATTGTGTCATGTGTTGATCTGGTTCTATTTTTCTTGAATGCACTTAAAATTGAAAACTCAGTTGATCAAAAGGATTCGCCTGTGTTTATGGAAAAAAAATCATTGCTGATCTGAACCTCTGCAGCAGCATTTTACCAAACTACCAAGGTGAGAAAAAGATTTGTATAAAGCTAATTTAGTTCTTGAGGCTTTTTTAGACTGTAAGTACTCTGTTCTGCTGGCATGATACCATAGAATTTTGTCACAGACAAAAGCATTTATGTACACACAAAAGAAAAGGATTAAAGGAGAAGCTCGGAACAGAATATATGACACATTTTTTACCTTGGAACTGGGCATTAAATCCTTTGCGTCTATGGTTGCTGTCAGATGTGAAATGGAGGCGCAGCCAGTTCTTGTTGCTGATGACAGGAGAAGGCAGATTCATTCCAGTCAACCTATAAAGTCAAATCATTCTTATTAGAACATCAATTTGTTTTAAACTAAAAGTTTATTGTTGGAGCATAAATTTAGGTACTGCATCGTTCTTTGCTACTGGACCCTAAATGAAGAAAAGAGAAAACTTAACAGGTTCAATGATTGTTCCAATTTTGTATCTATGGCAACCCTTTTCAAATATATCTTTTCATAAATCAGAAGGCAACAATATACAGTATATAAATCAAAATAGTAAAGGAAAACGATTTACAGGAGCTAATAATTTTCAGTAGTTACCAAAGTTCAAAACTTCTACGCTCTAGATATCTGTATTGGCAATGTCTATTCAAGAATTCATTTTGCAAAAACACCAGATGTGCAATTTATTTCTTAAACATGTAAAGTCACATCTTCAGTTACAAAATGTCAAAGAGTAAAAAAACTCATTGAGGCCTTGATTAAACTGCTGAGGGTTTAAGATTGCAGTACTTTTAAAACACTTTTGAACACAATTTTTCTCTGAGCAATTAAAATTATTCTTATATAGCTTTCTCAGGTGAAAGATGGTCAAACACAATCATGGTTATAATTCATTTCATAACTTGATAGAGGATAATTTTAAAACAATAGTGCATGCCCACATACATGGATTATATGGATGCACTCATGTATTTTAAATCATGGTGGCAACTGCATGTGCACAATATAAAATATGTATTTATTTATCCAAGAAAATATTTGCATATCTAAAAGATGCACAGCATGTAATGTTGGCTGGATAAGTTGTGGTTTAACACTTATCCTCTTCACTTACTTAGCCAGATAAGTAGAAGTTAAAGTAAAAAAGTTAAAGTAAAAGAGCTTTCTCCACAGCTGGGCCTAAACTCTGGAACTCTCTCCCATCAGAGCTCAGATCACTGCAATGCTCCACTACATTTAAAAAAAGACTCAAGACTTGGTTATTCAACCAAGCTTTCCCATAACATCAACCTGCGAAATATCCCTGCCAATATCCCCTCAGTGGTAACACGCTAGAGAACTATATAGATCTTCTCTAGAAATCACATGATCTTTGGCAGTCTATTATCTTTGGCAGTCTATTATCTTTGGCAGTCTATTATCTTCGGCAGTCTATTATCAAAACCCAACCTCTAGCCTATATTAGGCACCGCTCATGTTAATTATGTTATTACCCCCATATATCTTAATTATGTTATTACCCCCATATATCTTAATCCAAGTTAATTCGACCTGTTCATTGTAAGACATTTACTTGTCATTGTTGTTATTGTTTAAAATGTAAACCGAATTGATCAATAATTTTGTTATTGGAAAGTCGGTATAGAAAAATGCTAAATAAATAAATAAAATAAGTTTTTCACATGTATCTGGCTAAGTGGCAGCAAAGCTGTAACTTACCTATAGAAGTCAAAAATTATTCTGATAAATGGCACAAATCTGCTCTACGCATGTAGTTGTGCTCCTAATTTAAATCATTTACATGAGAAGATTTAACTCACATAGGGCCAAATTTTAAAAGCCCGGCGCATGCAAATACGGGGAGATTCACGCATGACTGGGCCATGCGCGCGCCGAGTGCATTTTAGAAACAGCCCGGACATGTGCATATCTCCAAATACACGTGGAAGTGCAGGGCTCAGTAAAGGGGGCAGGGCAAATTATCTCTATCATCACAAAATTAAATTATACACCACAGTAAAAAAAAAATAGTAAGGCTAAAATTTTGCAAAATCAATTATTACACTGAATTTAGTAGGTTTACTGTTTCCTAGTAAGAGACTGAACGTTTTCTCACAGTAGATAAAGTAGCTACATCTATGGCTTAATTCAAGTGCAGAGTTTTTAGACTGACATAATTACCCAGTGAAATTTGAAATGACCTTGCTAAGGTTACCATTGTTTATTGACTTCTTTTTTCCAGGGATGATAGTTGTGAATGGTGAATAATTTAGACCTTATAATTTAGCTTGAAATACTATGAACATGTTTTGAATTGGAAAATTAAGTTAGGGTACTATGACATTAACCACAAAAAAAGGCAATGGGAGAGAAAAGGTCACCTCATGTTTAATAGCAATATTTGGACACACAAAACCTTCTCATGCTACTTTTGCAGTGAATTTGCCATTACACATACTGTCATGAATACAAATGTTTAATATTATGTATCTGATGATGAGATAAATAGTTCTTCTGTGAAAGAACATATAAGTGGTACAATATGTTTCTTTTCCTATATAATTTCTTTGCTACATAAGATATGTAATGGATCAAATGGCCACATTACCATTAGTGGCCATAATGTAACTATCTTAGGCCTAGATTCATCATTTTGCCTGTAATATTTTCATTTCACAGCTTGTGAAGCGCCCAGACAGGCATTTCCACATTTTCGGCTGCTCCTGGAGGAGAGAGAGAGGGAGAGAGAGAGCATCAAGCTAGGGCTAGAGTCTCATCTTTGTGTCTCTTTCCTTACTCCAAATCACATCAAAGCTTCACTGATGTGTACTGTGCTGTTCATATCTCTGACTGTGCATGTAAAACTGCCCCCAAACCCTAGACCACCACCAAAACTTCACCTCAAGTTACTAATTTACCCTCCTATAGTGGTATAAATAGATGACAAATATGAGACCCTTATAAAGTCTCTTTCTCTCTCTTTCTCTCTCTTTCTCTCTCCCTCTCTCATGTTGAGGTAATTCCCTAAATACACCCCTTTTTTTTATCACAGGTCTTATTCATGCAAAATTTATCACATTTTAATGAATCTAGAGGTTAGTTGGCTGTATGCTCCCTCTTTCTATAAAAATAGTTTGCCAATGTAATTTTTTAATATTTCATTATGCATAAAATCTTTTGCCTGTTATTCCGTGCTTTCTGGGTCTTAGTCTGCCTTTGTTTTTTATGATATTTCTCGTAACTATCTGAAAGACAAATGAGGTTTTAAAATTATCTTTGTTACATTTTACTTATTTTATGCAGATAGATTTCAGTCATGGTCCAGGTATGTATGAGAGATGAGTATCAGAGTACACAGTAGCACAATTCATGAAATGCATTCTTCATTTATTAATTTTTCATAATTGTATTCCTTTAGAGTTTGCTTTTTTTCTGTAATATATGTACCTTGTCATCTTAATCTTAAAATGCATGCCTAGGAGCATCGTGTTGCGTCCGTCGGTCTCAGACGGCTTCGACCTCTGTGCCTCACCTTTCTTCCTTCTCTCTCCTCAAGCCTTGGGAAGATAGCTGCTGCCGCGTCTTCATGCCACTCTCTCCGGCGTCCCCGGAATGGCACGCATGCTACCCACATCTTTATCCACATTATGGCGGGAACCTCGGGGGCGTCCCCTCTGAGTGACATCACGACATCCGGGTATTTAGCCTGCCCTTCATTTGCTAACAAACCGAGTTAGCAAGGATTGAATTGGAATGCCTCTGGTCTAAACTGCTCTGCTGCTTCCTTGTTGCCGCAAGAAGCTCTCTCTCTGCCCTTCGGGGTATTCATCGCTAACCTGGGTACCCGCTCCTCAGGGGCCCTTATGCTCTCTTACAGGTACCTATCTGGGATATCGGGTACTGGCTCCTCGAGGGCCTACTCTTCTTACTCTGGTGCCTTACTGATCTACTTCTGCCTGCCAGGATCTTTATCAATACAGCTATCTACTTTAGTGAGTAACTAACCTTATCAGTCTGTCTCACCTTCAGCTTCAGCGCTTGGAGTCTGCATCCGGGACTCTCCTCTACGACCCTGTGCTGCCTACCATCTACTCGAGTGTGGGACTGGTCTCTTCTGCTGAGGACCCCTGGACTACTTCTACCAGGTTACCTCACTGTTGCTGCTCCCTGGGCAGAACCACCAAGCTGTATAATAAATAAAAATCCTCTGTGTCTGCGTGTATAGAGTCTAGAATAGTACTGCAGTTCCTCATGGGGCTTCTCCCCATGGGAGTGGCCATCACCGCTGTACCCAAGAATCCACTCCAACACGTCAAAACCATAACACATTGTAGGAATGATAAAAAGTAGTTGTACTAGTATTAGTAATAATAGTTGAAAGGCTCAATGTTATGTTTTCTCTCTAAATAACTGAGAATCTTCAAAGTGATATTGTTAATGCTATTTGAAAAAATGTTTTCCTCTATTGCTTAAAATGAACAAAAAAGCTACTTGTCAATCTTAACCCCTACTTTAAATCAAATGTGTGTTTTAGGCATTTTTTACAATGAAATAGGAAAACTTTACGATGGTGAGTTCAAAGCTGCCTCTGAAATGGTACTGAAGACCATCTCTTCAGCTTGAGTAAATGAAATTTGGCTTGCAGGGCCCTCATCTTATTTCTTCTTGACCTGATTTCAGAAGTCTCACTATTTGTGACAGGTCTTGAACACTCTTGTTGTTGTGTAAGATCACACTGAGTTAGTGGCAGAGTTTTTCCCAGGTTTTCTCTTTCTGGTTGGATTCCACTTTCCGTGATTCCTTCCCATACAAGATATGCTGATCCTTCATAACCTCATTCACCGGAGGGTTTACTTCCCATGCCTGGAACCTTGGTTTTCTAAGCAGGGCTCCCCTTCTTCCAGATATTGTGCAGTTAAGAAGACAGACATTGAGACCAGCCCTTTTATACCCTCATTTGCTCATAAAAGACACGTAAATACATGTATAAAGGGGCAGGATACATGCACAAAACAATGTATATGAGAACTTTTATAAAATAGACAGCAAATGTGCATATGGAAGCTTTACATATGTATAATCACAGCATATAGGTGTATTCAGTATTTTGAAAGTAATGGTATGCATGTAGAGTTTTCTCATAAGTGTGTGTAGAGTTGGTCAATAGTAGGGTTATCTGTTGGCTCTAGTTCATCTGAGACAGGCTAAGTCAGACTAAGTTTATCCCTATTGTATTCACTGGGGATTACACTTGTCCCTGATGATCTAGATCCATCAGGTAACCCTAGTCCATAAACTACATATTGAGTGTAAGGAAAACAAGGCATGTGTGGGAGATTAACTAATAATCTGAAGACTTGTACTTTATTTTATTGCCCTTTTATTCTCTATAACTAGTATTTATCAGAAAGGAAGAGTCACCATTCAGCAAATGACAATCTGTTAGGTAAATATATGGGTTAAAAAACATCTGGGTAGAAACATATGTGTTTACATGAGTTTTTGAACACAAAAACATGTGTGTGTAATATCTATTAGGCATATGTTTGGGTGCATGGATACCAATAAGCCTGATACTTTTGATACAACTATAGCATTGCTCTCTGCTTGAACAGCAAGAGGTAAAGGGGAATTAGATTCAGACAGCAACCAAACGAGGGCCCTGACTATTACAGTCTGTAAAAATGATAAGCATGGTGGTAAACTGCATGTTGCAGCAGATACTATGATAAGCTTGCTGGGCAGACTGGCTAGATCATTTGGTCCTTTTCTGCCATCATTTCTATGTGTCTATGTTAGAGATGCTTTCACACAGATTCAAAAAGAATACAGTAGAACTCTGTGGCCCATACATGCATGTATATGGAGCTGCATGGAAATCTTTGAAAGTTATCCTCCCTCTATGAAAATTTCAACTGTAATGCTTAAAAGAGTCAAGTGCCTCAATACCTTAGAAGGCAATTGTTGCTGCAGCTTGAGTTAAAATGGTTTTGTTTGCTCATTAATTTAACATAATAAAAAACAATGGATCATAATAAAAACAACTGTTCTATACTCTTTTAATAGCAAGAATATAAAAGTATACAATGGTAATTCATGCATTTTTCAAATTTAAAACCACCTGTATTTTCATTGTTTTCCCATGTCAATAGTTTTGAAACATGCAACTTAACAAAAAATACCACTTATTTTACTAAGTCCATCCAGCATATTAAATAAGAATATGCAGTGCAGTTTTTTTTTTTTTTGTAAATGACTAGGCTGAAATAACAGTTCATTATAATAACATTTCTGAAGTACTGTACTGCAATTCTGCCTGATCCTTAATTATTTCCTTGAAGGTACATATCATGAACAGTGCTGACTCACTATGAAGTGTGAAGTTCTTATCCTTAATGGTTTAAAATTACATTCTGTCTCCTGTAAGAGTCTATTCCCTTAAATTCATTTTTTTGTTGAATATTAAATTGTGCTGATAATGAACACTCACAACATACCATTATCAAGTTCAGAAATTTTAAAATACCTCTACTAATTCATTTCGACTGAAACTAAACTAGGCCACTTCCCAGTTTGCAGTGGATAATGATAAAGCCTCTTACCTAATACCAACCAACCATTTTAGATGACAACAAAAAGAACACAGAATAGTGATGTATGAACAGGTGCTTTCCACACAGAGCAGATTGAATCTCTTTTAGTGACATTCTTATGGAGAGATCAATCTAAAGGAAAGTAATTCAATCAACTGGTCCCAGTGTTTTGCCACAGAACAATTTCCTCAATAATTGCAGTGTTTACTGGATATTTGGAGATTTGCAGAATGTGCAAGAGGTACCGATAATGCTGCAGAATTTAGATAAGATTATAGCTTTGACTCTGTTCCTAATACTTTCTGGATTATGATTAATGCTGTATATATAAAGATCAGCCATCATCAGGGAATTAGCATTCACAATTTGCACTGAAAAATATGTACTACTGAGTAGTAATTTCATTCCTAACAAAAGGCCTGATTTATCAAGGGTTTTCTATGCCTATGATAAGAAAAAGCTTTTATAAGACAAATATTTTAGTCAATAATCAGTGTGCAGTATCATGTATATAGCTACAGCTGACTGTAAGACTATCCTATGAACAGTAAGGAAGGGTAATTTTCAAATAACCTGCATAAGACTAAAGTCTGCTTAGAAAATTTGTGCACAGACTTACTTGTAGGAAGTTATACTCTGCTCTGAGCAGGAGTAGCCTTCAGTAAGTAGATTTTCACACTTACAGGTGAATTTTCAAAGGAATTATGCCTGAAAAAGTATCATAGCAATGTTCAAAAGTCATTAACACACACGAAGGTGAATTTTAAAAGCCCGACACATGCAGAAATTAGGGGATCCATGAATATGTTGGGCCAGCTTGCACTGAGCAGATTTTAAAAGCCTCCTGCTGCACACAAATGAAAAGTTTCCAAAAGAGGCAGGATCCGGGATGGTCTGGGCAGGGAATGGGCATTCCAGGATTTTAACATGACATTTGTACATAAATACTTAAGCTCACCGGTGCACACCATGGTCCCCTGCCACATAACTTTACTTCTGCTATGTTATAAAAAAAATAAAAATCAGGGCAGATCAGCGGGGTTTTAAAGGTTGGAACTAACGGGGGGAAAGGAGGCTAATAAACTAAGGAGGTTTGGAAGTCCTATCCCTTAACTGGGTGAACTGGGAACCAATTGGGAAAACTGGCAATGCTGTAGGAACGTGTGCCTTTTAAAATCCCCCCACTTACGCAATAGAAGAGGCATTTGTGCACACATGCACTCTTCCACTTAAAATTGAGTGCACATGCGTACACTGTCGGGCTATTTTATAACATGCATGCAGAGATGTGCACATGTTATAAAATGGCCATGTCCTTGGGCGCATGCCGATAAACTCGCATACATTGGGCCTGATTTTCAAAAGCATTTGCATGCTTAAAAATGGGTTTCCATAGTAAATGCACTTTACTCATGTAAGTGGGCTTTTTAAAATTGGTACAATATGTGCCACTGAATTACCCTTAGGATTTACTCGCTTAAGTGCCCTTTTGAAAATTTCTTCAATAGTAGTTACATTTACACATGTAAATCCTTTGGAAAATTACCCCCATTGTGCCAGGGGGCCACTTTGAAAGTTACCGTCCCAATCTGCACTTAAACAGCTAAAACCTATGAACAATTCAATGGCATATATTGTACCAATTTTCAAAAGCATTAAGGTTCACGTGCCCAGGTAACATGCATTTACATGTGAAAAACCTAGCTTTACTTGTGTAAATGCTTTTCAAAAGTCAGGTTCATAATTTTGAAAATCAAAAACATGTGTGTAAATTCTCTCCCAGACTTCCCCTCCCCAGAATGCCTAATTAAAGGTAGATTTTCAAAAGTCTTAAGTGCGCAAAAATGGTCACTTTCACACGTAAGTGCCCTGAGTGGGAGCTATGTGAATTTTAAATAGCCAGGAAGGGCAAGCGTACATTAAGGTTCATGTGCCCAGAAAAAGTAGGTGGAAAAAGGGGCAGGACATGGGCATTCTGGGGGGAGAGAGAGAATTAAAGGGTTCATTCTGATACTCTATATATGGACCATTGTAAGGGGGCATTTTCATTTGGATTGAGTTTTTGGGAGGTGGGTTGGGGTTAGGGGGATGGTGTTACAGTTATATTCAGAGGTATCCGTTGTCAAATTCACATCGTTAAAGATGTTTTGACCTTATAAGTGATGAAAAGGAGTTGATTTGTACAATGAAGCTAGCAGACACTACAGTGTAAAAATCATCTCCTCTTGTTAGAATTTTCATGGAGGCCAATCCCAAGGGGGCGGAGGCAGCACACCCAGGCTCCATTCCTTTTGGCTCCTGCTCCCCCCACGCTGCTGTCTTTGATGCAAACCCACCGTCCCACCCACCCCCTTTTAAGGATATGATTATATCTACTAGTTATGTTTGTTCTCTTGTGGCAGCGGGCAGAGGAACCTGAGCTGGAGGCCGTGCACAGCATGTGATATTCCCTACTTCAGTGTGATGGGGGCTGTCTGTTGCCAGGGCCCACCAACCCCGGAGTGGTGACAGACCGGAAGCCCTATCCTTCGACTGGGCAGTCACTTTGCTTGGACGAGGCAGGTGACCGGGAACACCCTGAAGATAATTTACCTTCTGGAAAGCAGGGCCTCTCTTGGTTGTGGCATTCCCTGGGCCAGAGTTGGCATGCTGTCTGGACCGAAGGGAGTGCTTTGACAGCTTTAACTATGTTATGGCTCGGGTACACAGTTATGGTTGTATATGGGAGAGATGTGATTCGTCTGAACCTTTCGGTTCGGCCTTCATTATCAGCCAGCTGCAGGAAGTTTCGTTTTCCTGCAGTTCGGGCTGATTTTTTTCGGCCACCCCGAATTATGGGGTTAGCTTGCACTAACTCCCCATTAATGCGTGCTAACCATGAAAAATGAATTTTCCCAAAATTTCGGGAAAATCGACTTCATTTTTCAGGGTGGTCAAATTATTTGACCGTCTAAAGGAGCAAATTTAAACAAAACCCCCACCCTCCTGAACCCCCCCCCCCCCAAGACTTGCCAAAAGTCCCTGGTGGTCCAGCAAGGGTCCAGGAGCGATCTCCTGCACTCGGGCCGTCGGCTGCCAGTAATCAAAATGGCGCCGATAGCCTTTGCCCTTACTATGTCACAGGGGCTACCGGTGACATTGGTCAGCCCCTGTCACTGGTAGGAGCACAAAATGGCACCGATAGCCATGTGACAGGGGCTGACCAATGGCACCGGAGGAGGAAAGGGAAGCTCAGCTCCTCAGAGGAGGAGGAAGTCATGGAAGTGAGGTCCCTGCAGTGGAAACTACTAGCACTGACATCGAAACAGAGAAAGTGGGATTACTCTAAGTTTTGTTTGATTGTTTTGCCTGGTTTTTGTTTTTTGTAAGAACTGGGAAGACCATGGCTTGCAGCACAACTGAGGGAAGAAGGGGAGTGTTGTGCTACTGCCTCGCAGAGCAGTTTTCTTGCCAGAAGGCTAAGCTCGTTTGTCTCCCCCAATGAACTTGTGCTAGAACTTGTCCAGAGGACACTTTTGAGCTGGAGAACCTTAGGGGTAGATTTTCAGACATACGCGCAGGCGTAGATTTGTTCACGCAACCTGGCGCAAACAAATCTATGCCCGATTTTATAACATACGCGCGCAGCTGTGCACATGTTATAAAATCCAGGGTCGGCGCGTGCAAGGGGGTGCACAATTGTGCAACTTGCGCACGCCGAGCCACGTAGCCTTCCTCCGTTCCCTCCGAGGCCGCTCCGAAATTGGAGCAGCCTCAGAGAGAACTTTCCTTCCGCCTCCCACCACCTTCCCCTACCTAACCTGCCCCCCAGCCCTATCTAACCCCCCCTGACCATTATCGTCAAAGTTATGCCTGCCTCCGGGCAGGCGTAACTTGCACACGCCAGCTGCCTCCCGGAGCACCATCCCTCAGCAGGGTCGCAACGGAGGAGGCCTTGGCCCTACCACCGGAATGGCACCCCACCTACAGCCCCACCCCGGAACACCCCTTTTCCAAAGCCCCGGGACATATATGCATCCCGGGGCTCGTGAGCACCATTAAGCCTATGCAAGATAGGCTGGGCGCGTGCAAGGGCAGGCAGGGGCAGGTTTTTGAGGGTTACATGCATACCTTATGTGCGTAACCCTTTGAAAATCTACCTCTTAGTGTGGTGAAACTGCCTGGGGTGAAACTGCCTGTGGAAGTCTGATTCGTAGATAGCTGAGCTGGGGAATCTCCCTGACTGGTGCCTTGGTACACCAGCAAGACTATTCTGTGCAGGTTACTCCCTGTGCTTTCTGCTAAGGGTAGTAACTACCACTCTGTGCAAGTCACCCCACTTACGGGTCGATACAGTAAGGCCGCGGTAGAAACAGTGCGGCAGTGTCAGGCGCACCCTTCCTCCCCGCACGCACAGTTCTCTTCACTAACTCCCCGATTCTCTCTTCTAATTGCATGCAAATGCATGCCGCGGCTTTAAAGCGTTAGGGAAGAGTTATGCCCGCGCAACCCATTTTACTGTATAGGCGCTTAATACAGCGCCTATACAGTAACCTGGGTGCGCTGGTACCTGTCATTTCAAATGTCATTTCAAATGGCATTTGGAATGACAGGCACCAGGAAGTGTAAAAAACACGAAAAGTCTTTGTTGCTTCGTCGCTGTGTCTCTCCTCCCGGAGCAGGGCGCGAAAGCAGCCTTGCTCCGAGAGGAGGTGAGGCACAGCGGCGAAGACAGACGGGAGAGAAGAAAAACAGAGCCGAGCAGAGCCGAGCAAAGCGAAAGCGTGCAGCAAGCCGGCGAAATAGACCTGCGAGCAGAGGCAATAGCAGCGGTTCGGTAAGCCTGGCACCCTCCTTGATGTAGTACATCCCGGATGCCCCCCCCCTCCCCAGCACGCCCGCCACTACCCCTTTCATCAGCTGCATCCACTGCGACCCGGCAGTCCCGTGAGGCCTACAAAAAAAAAAAATCCCCGGCTCCCGCGCCCCCGCACTGGCCCGCCGACTCTACCCCCCCCCCCCTCCTCCCGATCGGGCGGGTAGGCGGCGGCGAAAACCAAAGCAATTTTTTTTTTTCAAAAAGCGACATCACACAATGCATAAAATAATTTCTCCAGCCTTAAAGCGACTTACTTTTGGGATCTGTCAAGTAAGTCGCAAAAGTAACTTACTTTTCTGAAGCCATCACGATCGTAGCTCAAGACGAAGATGGCCGCCTGCACGGGGGAAAGCGTGCAATTGGCCGCTGAAGACGTGACGTCACATCCCGTGACGCCAAACGTCGTGACGTCACGTCTTCAGCTGCCAATTGCACGCTTTCCCCGTGCAGGCGGCCATCTTCGTCTTCGTCCGGAGGAGCTAAGATCGTGTTCCTGATGGCTTCAGAAAAGTAAGTTACTTTTGCGACTTACTTTTGGGATCTTGACAGATCCCAAAAGTAAGTCGCTTTTGGAAAAAAACAAAATTGTCGCTTTAAGGCTGTAGAAATTATTTTATGCATTGTGTGATGTCGCTTTTTGAAAAAAAAAAATTGATTTTGTTTTTTTTTGCTTTTCGCCGCCGCCTACCCACCCGATCGGGAGGAGGGGGGGGGGTAGAGTCGGTGGGCCAGTGCGGAGGCGCGGTAGCCGGGGATTTTTTTTTTTTTTGTAGGCCTCACGGGACTGCCAGATCGCAGTGGTAGCATGGCACTGTGAGGGGGGCGAAAGGGTATATACCCATGAACGGATTTGAGTGGGAGCGCTCTGTGAAGCGGGACATGCCCGTGAGGGGTATAATGGGTGGATGCAGCTGATGAAAGGGGTAGTGGCGGGCGCGCTGGGGAGGGGGGGCATCCGGGACGTACTACATCAAGGAGGGTGCCAGGCTTATTGTTTTATTGTTTTTGAGTATCTTAAGCGGTGTCGATGGATTTGTTACTAGACTCACAGTCCTAACTCCTACTAGGGGGAGGCGGTAAACTAGCACGTTAAGGCCGCGGCAAAACAGCGGGTTCCTAAGGAGATAATCTGAGCGCGCGTTACAGTATCGGAGGGGAATAGCTAATTCCTTCATTATACAGCTTTTTCGTTCATTTACATGCTGGGTGCGGAAAGGGTTATGTGTCTATTTTACAAAGCGCTAAGGACGCGTGAAACTGGAGACTGTATCGCTGGATGGCCTTACTCGTCTGTATTGTGCGCTCCCAGCACGTTACAGACGGGGAATCTTTAACTCAACGTTACTGTATCGACCTGATAACAGGTTAACTCTTTTCTTCATTTTTACCCATAAAGTATCCTCAGTGTTTATTCCATGTCCTTTTGAATTTCATGTATCAAAAAGAACAATAGACAATTTCCACAACAACACACAGTATCCGAAAAGGAAATGTCACCTGTATTAAATCACCGATCCCAAAAAAATTCAAAATGATAATTATCGACAATTGTATGTGTTTTTAGATGAACCGCATCATCAAGCCTGACGGCGTGTGCTCTATATTTCGAGAACCGCCCGGTCTTCTAATCATTTGCGGCAAGATTAGATCTTTGTCAAAATCTTTTTTCTTTAGTTTTTTCTATTTTTCTTTAGTTTTCTGTAAGTTTTCTCAAATGCATATTCATTATATCTTACATATCAACCTTTGGTCTTCTATTCAATAAGCACTGCTGATGTCAGAATCTTTTAATTCAAGCTCAACATACGGCCGAAGTTTCGCAGCGGTGGCTGCTTCATCAGGAGCTATAGTGCAAGTGCAAGATTTTAACCCGGAATAAAGACACACTTTCTCTGTCACATAGAATCCTGTAAATATAGATAATTTCATATTAATTTTGAAACCACTTGTGTTGAAATAAAATTACTTATCTGGGAACGGTCAACAATCCAACCTTCAAAACGGGACGCATCTCGGGAACGGCGGCAGGCTGCGCGGCTTGGCGCGCGCCGGCTACACAAAATCGGCAGCCTTGCGTGCGCCGATCCAGGATTTTAGCGGATACACGCGGCTACGCGCGTATCTACTAAAATCCAGCGTACTTTTGTTTGCGCCTGATGCGCCAACAAAAGTACGCGAAGGCTCGCTTTTTTAAAATCTACCCCATAAAGTGTCATATTTTGGATCTGATTTTTCTTTTCAAATCAGGTATATCAAGTTACAGGTAAGCCCATTGGCCTAATCAAACCATGAATTAATATCTGTTCAGGTCCAGGGGTCTGAATATATTGAATTGCTTGCTAAAAAGTCTGATAAGTTGTTTCATTTTAGAGCTAAGAATAATAATATTGTACCAAAATTCCTAGCTGAGCATGACTATATGGAATTAAATGCTGAAGATGTGATGGGATTCTGTATTCTCCAATGCTTTGAAAGCCATTGCTCCTCAAAACATCAGCCTTTTAGTTCACAAATAATTTATGGAATAAGAAAAGGGTAGGAAGAACGTTGGAGATGGCAATGGCATAAGTACGAAATGTTAGAAGTCAAAATGAAATAAAGAGCACAGATTAAGGAATATAATTTACCAATGAAGTTTGCCAAATAGTTCTACTTTTTCCTAGTTCAAAAATCACCCCAAAGTCTGTGAAAAGTTTACAGAAACAACCTAGTGATTGTTTAAATAGAGTTAAAGATGCCATTCTACAATGATTTTGCAGAGTATTTTAAACAAATTGATAGGATTCAAGATGATTCAAATTCTAAATCTGTTGTGTCTGACAGACTGTAAAAGTCTCTGGCAGTAACTACTTTTGGGAGTATCTTTATAAATTTGATTAAAACTTAAGTGAAGTCCATTTTTAATAAGGTCAAAGTATGCAAGTGCTTTCTTGACTTATGTCCAGTATTGTTAGTAAAATATTTGAAAACAACCTAATCAATCTACTTCATAATATTATTAACTCACCCTTGGAACAAGGATTTTTTCCAGATAAATTTAAAAAGGCAGGTATTTTCCCTTTGGTTAAAAAATCTAATCTGGATCCAAACTGTGTGGAGAACTATTGCCCAGTTTCTAATTTGTCTTTTTTTGTACAAATTATTGGAAGGAACAAAGGCCCGGATCCTATCTACAACTGTGGAAGATTGGTACAGATCTAAAAATTCCCAATCAGGCTTTCATCCAGGTTTAAGCATGGAAACATCTCTCTTGAATTTTACAGAGGATCTTTACAGAAGTTTGGATAATGGTGCTAAATCACTGTTAGATCTGTCAGAGGCATTTAATCCCTATTTACCATGTTATTTTGTTTACATGCTCTAGGTGTTGAAGGGTCTATGCTAGAATGGCTTACCTCATATATGAAGAACAGAGCCCAGCAGGTTAAAATTGGGCATACCAACTTCAGTCTTTGGAAGTTAGCCTATGGACTGTTCTAGGGATCAATGTAGTCTAGAGATTTACATTCAATATTATTTTTTTCTTTTGGACAAAATGAGTGTGGACATTTTTCATATATAAAATTGGAGTTTAAGCACATAAGTGTAACTTACACGCACAAAATACAATTTAATGCATGTATGTTCATAAAGTTCTGAAAATGAATGAATATTCCAGATCTAATAAAGAAAAAATTTCTTTGATCCAAAAACTTATCCATCTAAAAAAATGTCATTATCCATCCTGAAGATTACCCAGGTGTTTGTGAAATATTTTTGTTCAGCCCCTGGGTGCCTAATTAGATTGACTGTTAAAAAGATTAATTTAGACAGATGATTGTCATTTTTAAACCAGACCAGGTCATAATTGCAAATTGATTTTTGAAAAGCTAAACAATTGTTTAGAATCAATAAGGATCTGGATATGGACAAACAAATTAGGTTAAACCCTTAAAAAAACATATACATTTGATAAGAATGTCATCTATAAAATATTCTTTCCTCATATTACATTAGATGACTCTATTTTCTTTCTGACCTCCGAAGTAAATATTTAAAGGTGAACTTTAAAAGCCTGGTGCACACATCAATTAGAGGATATGTGAGCAAGTCGGGCTTGTGCATGCCCATTGTATTTTAAAAGCCACCCAGATAAGCACATATCTCCCACTGTGTGCACACCTCGCTCCGATTCAAAAAGGGGCGTGGTCATTCCAGGGTGAGGTCAAGAAATGTGTGTGCAAATACTTATGTGCCAGGGCACATGATCTAGTACTGTATAAGTTTACCTATGCTATGGAGGAGGTGTAAGTTTAAAAAAAAAAATAGCCTTATCGGATAGGGATGTGAATCGTTTTCCATATCGTCTTAACGATAGAAATCGTGTGGCAGGGCAAGAAAATCGTCTTAGGCACGATTTTTTAGTTAAAAAATCGTTAAAAATCGTTTTTTCCGTTAGTGCGCACTAACTCGAGTTAGTGCGCACTAACGGGAGTTAGTGCGCACTAACTCGAGTTTTTTCCGTTAGTGCGCACTAACTGGGAGTTAGTGCGCACTAACTGAAAATGATACAATTTGACACTTTTCAGGTCAGTTAAGGTCAGTTTAGGAATGAATATGTATTCCTATTGGCTGCCCTCTTATTTATTCATGTTACCAAGTTTCCTACTGACAGTATATGGGGGATGGGAAATGGAAACAGTTGGTAGCTTGACAAAACAAGTAATGTGATCAGTCAATGTGACTAGAACTTGTGCCCTAACCCTGATACCAGGGGTATTGTGATCTTCCTGCACACAGTGCCCTATCCCTATTAATACCAGGAGTGTTGTGATCTTCCTGCACACAGTGCCCTATCCCTAATACCAGGGGTGTTGTGATCTTCCTGCACACAGTGCCCTATTCCTGATACTGGGGGTGTTGTGATCTTCCTGCACACAGTGCCCTATTCCTGATACCGGGGGTGTTGTGATCTTCTTGCACACATCCCGATATCAGGGATAGGGCACTGCATGCAGGAAGATCACAACACTCCTGGTATTAATAGGGATAGGGCACTGCATGCAGGAAGATCACAACACCCCTGGTATCAGGGATAGGGCACTGTGTGCAGGAAGATCACAATACCCCGGAGGAGTGAGGGTCAGGCAGCTCCCCCCTGTCTGTGAAGCCAGCCTCTCACTAGTAATGCAGGGAGGGAGCTGTCTCAGACTTCACCATCCTCCCCCCCCCCCCCTCACCCACACACCATTCACTAGCTGGGACATGGGGGAAGTCAGGAGTGAGGGACAGGCAGCTCCCCCCTGTCTGTGAAGCCAGCCTCTCACTAGTAATGCAGGGAGGGAGCTGTCTCAGACTTCACCATCCACCCCCCCCCCTCACCCACACACCATTCACTAGCTGGGACATGGGGGAAGTCAGGAGTGAGGGACAGGCAGCTCCCCCCTGTCTGTGAAGCCAGCCTCTCACTAGTAATGCAGGGAGGGAGCTGTCTCAGACTTCACCATCCACCCCCCCCCTCACCCACACACCATTCACTAGCTGGGACATGGGGGAAGTCAGGAGTGAGGGTCAGGCAGCTCCCCCCTGTCTGTGAAGCCAGCCTCTCACTAGTAATGCAGGGAGGGAGCTGTCTCAGACTTCACCATCCTCCCCCCCCCCTCACCCACACACCATTCACTAGCTGGGACATGGGGGAAGTCAGGAGTGAGGGTCAGGCAGCTCCCCCCTGTCTGTGAAGCCAGCCTCTCACTAGTAATGCAGGGAGGGAGCTGTCTCAGACTTCACCATCCTCCCCCCCCCCTCACCCACACACCATTCACTAGCTGGGACATGGGGGAAGTCAGGAGTGAGGGTCAGGCAGCTCCCCCCTGTCTGTGAAGCCAGCCTCTCACTAGTAATGCAGGGAGGGAGCTGTCTCAGACTTCACCATCCTCCCCCCCCCCTCACCCACACACCATTCACTAGCTGGGACATGGGGGAAGTCAGGAGTGAGGGTCAGGCAGCTCCCCCCTGTCTGTGAAGCCAGCCTCTCACTAGTAATGCAGGGAGGGAGCTGTCTCAGACTGGTATCAGGGTTAGGGCACTGTGTGCAGGAAAATCACAACACTCCTGGTATTAATAGGGATAGGGCACTGTAAGAGATGACTGTAGTAGATTGAATAAAGATCTGATGTTTCTGCTCTCCTCACACCAAACAAAAACAACACACAAGCAGAGAAGCCCTTCTTACAAAGCTGAGCTAGTGAGTTAAGTAGGAGGAAAAGTAAACATACTGGTGCCAGTGTGGCTACTTAAAAAATACACTTACCAACAATCAATTACATATATTTGAACTGTGTACAGTTCCAGCCAGGACCACCTTTCTAAAATGCACAGTGATTGGCAAATTCAACATGCACTAGCATTTCAGGTGCCTGCTAACAAAAATAATAAACAAACAAGTTCTAGTCACGTGAGTGCTGATCATTACATTACTTTTTTTGTCAAGCTTCCAACTGTTTCCATTTCACATCCCCCCAACCATATTGGTAACATCAATAGATAAGAGCACAGCCAGCCAATAGGAATACATACATACATATTCATTCCTAAGTGACCTTTACTGACCTGGGAAGTGTGAACACTTTGTTTCATTTTCTGTTGGTGTTCGTTAGTTTCCAGTTCCATTTCCCATCCCCCCAACCATCACCTCAGTGGTAACCTTGGTAACATCAATAGATAAGAGGGCAGCCAGCCAATAGGAACACATATTCATTCCTAACTGACCTTCAGTGACCTGGAAAGTGTTTATTTGTATCATTTTCAATTAGTGCGCACTAAATCGAGTTAGTGCGCACTAACGGGGAGTTAGTGCGCACTAACTCGAGTTAGTGCGCACTAACACGATTTAACGATTTTTAACGATAAATCGTTAGAATTTCTATTGTATCGTGTTCTATAACGATTTAAGACGATATAAACATTATCGGACGATAATTTTAATCGTTGAAAAACGATTCACATCCCTATTATCGGAGGCTTTTAAGAGTCTAGGTGTGAAGGCTATTAAACTAGGAGGGTTTGGGAGACCTAGCTCTTAACTGGTATAAAAACTGGTGAAACTGGCAATGGCATGGGTGGGAGCCTCTTTAAAAATCCCGACTCACATGGTACAAGCGAGATTTACGCACCCACTTAAAATTGGCAACAAGTGTGCATGCCCAGGCTATTTTAATATATGTGATTCTTTGTTCAATTATGGCCTGTCTTGATAATTGTAATTCTTTATACGTGAGCCTAAAAAAAAAGAGACAAATCCAAAGACTGCAATATAGTTGCATTACTAAGGTTGTCTCTAAATCTAAGGGATCATATTTCATTGTCTTACATGATTTGTCTTGACTCTCAGTGTTCTTTAGTGCTAAGTTTTACATGTTAACACTAATTGTTAAATCAATGAATGTGAGTGAGCCTTTTTATCTTAGGCAACATTTAGAACGTTATTATTTTTTATTTATTGTATTTATTTACCATTATTTATATTAAACATAACCAACACAATTATACTAAGCAGATAATATAAAATACTTAAATATTATATTAGTCAAAAAACATATAAGAGAATGTTGTGTTCTGTGGCCGCGGACAGACGCGGCCGCGGCCCCCTACCTGACCCATGACGGCGGGCCGCCGCAGCAGCATTGGGAAAGCCACGGGATTCTGGGGCCTGTCATTCCCATGCGCCAGCGTGGACCTCCATGGTGGCCGCCAGGTTGGGAGCCATTCCTGCTCCTCCCTCGTGGCGGTGGGCAGCTTTCCTCCGCGGCCGGGAATCCAAGATGGCCGCCCCCATCTTAGGTGTGAGGCCGTACCTCCTTACTGAATTTAAAGGGACCTCGTCCCTTTAATTGCTTGCACATGTTTCCTATGAACCAGGCCAGGGGAAGTATTTAAGGAGACTTCCTCTTCTCACTCCTTGACTTGGCAACTTCGTTGTTTGAGTCTGCTTGCTTCGGTGCTTTGGATCCTTGCTTCCTGGTTCCTGTTTCTTCTCAGTGATTCCTCGGTGTCTGACTTCTGACTGGCAAGTGGTGATTCTTGGTGTGTGACTTGGTGTCCAGGATCCGACGACTACATAACTTGCTGCTGCTATGGACTGCAGGTAAGTAGTAAAACAAAAAAATCTAGGGTATTCAGCGGGGTTTTAGGGGTCAGGACTAGTAGAATCAAAGGGAGGCAGGTTAGGTAGGGCATTTAGGAAGTCTGCTGCTTTACAGGGGTGAACTAGGAGGGCACAGGGAAATAGATCCTAATGCGTTTCCGCATGCATCTACTAAAATCCCTCCACTTACACATGCGAGATGGCATTTGCGCACCCATGCACACATCAATATAAAATTGTGTGTGCATGTGCGTGCGGGTATCACATTTTATAACATGTATGCATAGATGTGTGCATGTTATAAAATTGGTGCATACATGTGCACCCTGGCGTGACTCTAAAAATTTACCTTTAAAAATACAAAATAGTGTTACTTCAATCAGAAGCTATCTCAGCCCAATAATAGGCCCCAATAATTCTTTTACTTAGGGCCTCATTTTCTAAGTTGCTCGCATACAGTAAAGGACATTTCGCACACGAAAAGTCCCTTATCGTGTGTGATACCAGGTTGGGGTCGGAGTCGGCCCTGGAAGAGGAGGAGTCGGGGCGTCACCAGGGCCGACTCCACGAAGACGCCGCGGATGACGAAAAGGTAAGGAGCCTTTTCGCGTCCGAGTTCGTGCCCAATAGCTACACCTTCTATGGTGGCGCTATTGAGTGCGAAACCGGCAGCGATCGCACTGTGGCGGTGCGATCGCTGCCAGCTAATGTAGGACCGCCCCCCGGGTCGACCCCCGCCCCTCATTCCCTAAAATATGGCAGGCCTGCGATGCTTTAGAAAATGAGGCCCTTAGACAGAAAATTGAACCTTTAATGAAGAAGTACTTGGAGGAAGGAGAATGTGGAGTTGAATGAGGTAATGAGATTTTGGAATCATTTGCTCCTGGGCTAGGAAGGTTTTCAGAAATTGATTGTAAACCACTGGGTGTTTTGGAGGAGTTAAAACTTGTGAATATAACTTCTTTGAATTTGATTTTATGAATGATGAAAATTTGCATTTATCTTTTGATGTGTACCAAGCAAATTATGGGAATGGAGCCGAAGGGTTTGAGCTGGAGAGATTAATGATTGCTTTTTATGCTTTTCTTTCATCTGGGAATCTTTTTAAAAGCATTTAAGAAAAGTTAGTTTAAGACTTTGATTAAAAAGCAGAAATTAGATCTCTTAGATAAAAGCAATTACTATGTCTGTATCTCACCTTTCCATTGTGAGTAAAGTTTTTGAAAAAGTGGTGTTAATGTAGTTTACTGAGCATCTTGCTTCTCTTGGTGCTTTACAGAACTTCCAGTTGGGTTTCAGAAAGTATTGTGGTACTGAAATCCTTTTTATATCCTTGTTGAATGATCTCCATAAGAGATTGGATCATAGGTAAGTGGTCATTCTATTAGGCTTCTCAGCCGCTTTTGGTTTTTTTACTATTCTCTTTCGCTGGGTCATTTAAAGTTGTTGTGCACTGGAGGATTGGTCCTTGACTGGTTTACTTTATATTTGGAAAATGAGGTCTCAGATTCTTACTATAGGCAAACACTGTTCCTCTTCTCAGGCTTTACCTTGTTAGGTGCCACAAGGATCAGTTGTTTCCCACTTTATTTAATTTCCTTATGCTTCTGTTATGTAAACAGTTGCCACAGTATTTGGGGTTTATTAACATGTGTCATGTGTTTTTTTTATGATGTTCACAAAATTTTCCCTTTGAAAGTAGAGGGTTTGGAACAGCAGCTTCATATCAAGGAATGTTTACAGACAATTTATATTAGGTGTTAGTCCAATGATTTAAAATTTAAAAGGAGAAAGACTGAACTCCTATGGATTAACCAGGCTAATCCAAGGATACATTTCTCTATTAAGGTTTTGGCTCAAGACCTCGTACCTAGTAGGGTGGTTCAAGATCTAAGACAGGCTGATGCAATACTGGCACTCATGACTGAGTGCCTGCTCCCTTATTGCGCTGATCCACCTCTCCCGGGTGCCCAATTTAATATTTAAATTGTATACGGTGGTAAAAAGGAGGCGCTAGGGGAAATTGTGCATCTCTAGTGCCTTCTCGGCAGTGGGTGTCAAGGAGAGGTGGCAGTCAGGTTAGTAGGGATGTGAATCATTTTTTGACGATTTAAAATATCGTCCGATATATTTTAAATCGTCAAAAATCGTTAGGGCCACGATACAATGCCAATTCCCACGATTTATCGTTAAAAAATCGTAAATCGGGGGAAGGGGGAGGGCAGGAACTTACTTACTTGCCCTAAACCAATGGCAGGAAAACCGGCACACTAAAACCCCCTAAAACCCACCCCCGACCCTTTAAATTAAATCCCCCACCCTCCCGAACCCCCCCAAATGCCTTAAATTACCTGGGGGTCCAGCGGCGGTCCGGATCGGGCTCCTGCAATTGAATTGTGTTGTCTACAGCCGGCGCCATTTTGCAAAATGGCGGCCGCAAAATGGCGGCGGCCATAGACCAACACGATTCGACTGCAGGAGGTCGTTCCGGACCCCCGCTGGACTTTTGGCAAGTCTTGTGGGGGTCAGGAGGCCCCCCCAAGCTGGCCAAAAGTCCCTGGGGGTCCAGCGGGGGTCCGGAAAATGATCTCCTGCCGCGAATCGTTTTCCGTACGGAAAATGGCGCCGGCAGGAGATCGACTGCAGGAGGTCGTTCAGCGGGGGTTCCGGAAGTTGATGAAGTATTAAGGCATTTGGGGTGGGGGATTTAATTTAATGGGTCGGGGGTGGGTTTTAGGGGGTTTTAGGGGGTTTTAGTGTGCCAGCTCATGATTTTAACGATTTTCACGATATTTTAAACACCCAAACGGCAACAATACGATTCCCTCCCCCTCCCAGCCGAAAGCGATCGTTAAGACGATCGAGGACACGATTCACATCTCTACAGGTTAGGAAAATTGATGCTCAATTCCTAACCTGACCGCCAGCACACTTTTTTTTTTAATTCTCCTATTGCAACAATATTAAGTCAAAGGAATCAAAAAAAGGAATAGAAAGGCAATATTTTCTGCTTTTCTGTAATTTTTTTAGGCTCCTGAAAAATTAACACCTGTTCTGGGCAGGCGTTAATTTTTGCAGGTTAAAATGTGCATGCCAGGCACACATTTTTTTTTTCTGAATGGGGCAAATTAGTAATAGCCTCATCAACATGAATTTACATGTGATGAGCGCTATGTTCTATGCACTCAATTGGATGTGCATTTTGTATGCGCTAACCCCAATTTTGCATCAGGGGTTATAGACGCACGTCCAAAACACACGTCCAATCGTGTGTTGAGCCATGTGCTGTAGCCAGTGCATGGCATTGCATCAGCCTGAGAGTGTGGTTGAAATCTGAATTATCTATGCAGTCCCATGTTACTTGTGCTGTTAAGACTGTTTACTCTTATCTACGAGTGGTGCATCAGAACCTCCCTTTATCTGTATGAGACTTAAGGTCAGTAGTTCAATCACTGCTACTGGCCAGGATTGCCTTTGGAAACGTAGTTGTGCTCTGCCTCCCTATGAAGTTAATAAAATGTATTCAGCTGGTTATATAACCTGCTGCAAGACTCACTGGGGGATTGAAAATGAATGACCAACCATGTGCTGCCATTGCTCCAGGAACTGCATTGGCTCCTTATTCAGTGTGGGATTCAGTGTAAGATCCTGGGGCTTTTGTTTAAAATCCGTCACAATAATTCCCCATTATCTATCAGAAAAGATTATTTATTATGAACATCAGATGTCCCTTCATTCATCTCAACAGGATCTTCTTCTGGCTCAAGGGTTGCGGGAAGGTTAAACAGAATAAAACAGATCAGGATTTTTTAATAATATTGTTCCTCAGTGGGGGAATACTCTTCCCTCAGAACTTCATTTAGAGGATAATCTGTTATGACTTTGGAAGCTGTTGGAGGTGTGTCCATGTTTTCTAAGAATAATTTGATATGTTATAGGCTGCTGAGCCAACTATCTTATTTTATGTGAATAAAAAAAGTAGATTCAGGGTTTTGTTGGATGATTTCAGGAAGAGAGTTAAAAGGAGGGGAGTGGTGGGTGGGGATGTTGGTATTTATTTATTTATTTTTATTTTCTATTAAGGGATACGACTTCCAACCCCTCCCTAGTGTAATAGCCTTCCTTACTTCCTCCCTGTTAGACCCAACCCTTAAAACCCTGCTGATCTGTCTAGAATTGTTTGTTTTATACGTCACTCGTCATCCATAGGAGAAGTAAAGTTATGTGGCAGAGGGCTTTCAAGTTTAAATCCAGGAACACCCCTGCCCCTGCTCCGCCCAGACCCCACCCACACCCCTCCCCTTTATTTGAACTTTTCATTTATGCATGCAGCAGCAAGTACGCACATATCTGGGAGTCTTTTAAAATCTGCTTGGCAGGTGCCAGCCTAACATTCATGCATCCTCTAATTTCGGTGCGCATCATGCTTTTAAAATTCACCTTATAAACTGCACTTATGTGGGTAAAGATTATACTGTAGCAATCTTCGAAAGCCCACCTACATGGATAAAGTGCATTTACACATGTAAACTCTATTTTTAAGCGTGTAAATACTTTTGAAAATCAGGCCCTATATGCACATTTACAGGTGAATTTTCAAAAGAGTTACCTACGTGAATATAACATCCTATAATAGCAATTTCCAAAAGCCATTTATGCATGTAAAGTGCATTTACATAGGTAAATCCTCTGGACAACTCAATGGCATATTTTGTAGCAATTTTCAAAAACCCAATTATACTTACACGTGAAAATGCTTTTGAAAATCAGGCCCATATTTTATGCACAAATATAAAGTAGGACTTATATAAGTTGGGATATACACGCGTACATTGGCATATTTTAAAACATATGCGCATGATTGAAATTACCACTTTAGTCAATTACTGTACCAGTTTGCCAAGTTCTTCTCCAGGTCACTGAGACCCCCCTGGTTCTTCAGCCTGAAATCCCTGTAGCTCACCTAAGCCTCCTGACAAGTCACTTACTCCTGATAATTAGCAGGTGTAAAAATGTACCAGTAAGTTAACACATTACAAGTGAGCTTTTTAAAATAGCAACATATGCACAAAATTGTTGGTCTGCCCAGAAATGTATATAGACTAGAGATGTGAATCGTGTCCTCGATCGTCTTAACGATCGATTTCGGCTGGAAGGGGGAGGGAATCGTATTGTTGCCGTTTGGGTGTGTAAACTATCGTGAAAATCGTTAAAATTGTGAGCCGGCACACTAAAACCCCCTAAAACCCACCCCCGACCCTTTAAATTAAATCCCCCACCCTCCCGAACCCCCCCCCCAAATGCTTTAAATTACCTGGGGATCCAGCAGTGGTCCAGAACGGCGGCGGTCCGGAACGGCCCCCTCAATTGAGTCCCGCTGAACGACCTCCTGCAGTCGATCTCCTGCCGGCGCCATTTTCCGTACGGAAAACGATTCGCGGCAAGAAATTGCTCCCGGAACCCCGCTGGACTCCCAGGAACTTTTGGCCAGCTTGGGGGGGCCTCCTGACCCCCACAAGACTTGCCAAAAGTCCAGCGGGGGTCCGGAACGACCTCCTGCGTCGAATCATTTTGGTCTATGGCCGCTGCCATTTTGCGGCTGCCATTTTGCAAAATGGCGCCGGCTGAAGACAACAGGATTCAATTGAGGGGGCCGTTCCGGACCGCCGCCGTTCTGGACCACCGCTGGATCCCCAGGTAATTTAAAGCATTTGGGGGGGGGTTCGGGAGGGTGGGGGATTTAATTTAAAGGGTCGGGGGGTGGGTTTTAGGGGGTTTTAGTGTGCCGGTTTTCCTGCCCTCCCCCTTCCCCCGATTTACGATTTTTTAACGATAAATCGGGGGAATTGGTATTGTATCGTGGCCCTAACGATTTTTGACGATTTAAAATATATCGGACGATATTTTAAATCGTCAAAAAACGATTCACATCCCTAATATAGACTGCTCCTTTTTAAAATGTGGATACATAGGCACAAAAGTGAAAATATGCACATATTTTGGACCTTTATTAAATGCAGAATACATGAGTAGAGGCAACTTATGTGCATATATGCTAATTTTTATGTGTGTAACATTTTGAAAATTAATCTTTCAGGTTTGCCGGTTATTCGCAATATACATGTGGTATATTTGCAAGCATTATCTCCATTGCATGCAGATCTATTTCATCCATATTCATTATGGATATCTTGAAAACCTGACTGTCTGCATATGTCCCAGTGACTGGTTTGAGATCACCTGCTTTATATAGCACTTTTCTTTTACGGATGGACCACAATTATCACTCTTAGGTGACACAGCTGCCTGGGAACCTTCCCATACTGAAACATTTCCCACAAGGGTGTCACTGTATGTTTAACATTTTGTTATATTTCAGGTTTCATTTCTTGTTGGGTTTTGTCTTTTTGTCTATTTAAAGTTTAATTTGTGATGATTATTTCTGTAGCCCACCTGGAGCCTGACTGGATTGGTGGGAAATAAAATAGAAATAAATAAATAATGAGTTTTCTACATAGGTTGAAACATTCACAAGTGTGACCACATATGGGGAATTTCATATGGGGAATTTTCACAAATAGAAAAATTATCCATTTTGTTATAATCCAATCACCAAGTCACCAATCTCTTTAACTGTTCCATATATCATGTACAGCCAATTACCTAAATTAGGGAATACTTATCAAATGATAAATTTCAAACTAAGAAAATGCGTTTAATTTTCTGTGAGCAATGACATTCAAACTATAATGCTAATGCTCAGGATTGCTTTTAAAATGTATTAGAGAGTGACATTAGTACTATGATAAGCAGACATGAATGTGAACTTTGAAGATTTGGGATGTTAAGAATTAAATGGAATTTGTAATTACTTGTTGGCCTTTTATCTATCAATGATTTCCCATACCAAGAAAATAAGGCAGCTGGAAAACTGGAAATGTAATAGCCTTAAAATTATGATCTACAAAACCTTTACATATAAATGATATCAGCAAGTACTAGAAATAAGAAATGAATGCACTACATGCCTTATAAGTAGGACTTTTGTTTTTAAGTGTTTATAAATTGTAAATTTAGATGTATAGGTGGGCCTGCGCCTTCTAGCCAGAGCCCACCCATAACCGACACGCTGCCCCCCCTACGCAGGATGACGGCATGAAGGAAAGGGAGGAGAGGTGAGCAGCAATGCCGGCGGGAGCATCAGCGCACGATCGGGCCCACCCCCCCTGCACGCAATGATGTAGCGCCTAAGCCACGCCCCAGGGCATCGCCGCCTACCGAAAGCCGGCAGCGCAGGCCGATGACGTTGTCAGCCCTTTAAAGGGCCGTGACAGAGGCCCGAGAACCCCCTTTTTAATCGCACGCTGGAAAAAAAAAGCCCACCCACCTACCCCCAGAACTAAGTTAGCAGAAAAGTGGAGAATGTCTTTAAAGAGTGGATGCACAAAGAGAAGAATAACGCTGTGTATTAAGTTTGCAATATTATGACGTGTACATTATTATAACAGGTTAACATATGCAGCAGATTGCATACTTATGTTAGTTAGTACAGTTCAAATGTTATTCATTACTGGGGGTCAATGTTGCAGCTGAGAGGGAGTGGGCGGTTACCTGGGCCGACTGGGCATATTGCAAGTGATGCCAGTGATATCATAGGATGGTGTGGTAGCCGATCAGCACCTTGGGCAGTGCAAAAAGGTGGGGGCGTGGAATGCGCCGATGGTAGGGGGTCCCTTGCTTGGGGACAAGGCGGGGGGCACATGGAATAAGGCTGCCTTGCTTGGTCCATACGGTGGGTAGCAGTGGAGTCATCACACCGGCTCGGGTACCCAGGGAAGTTTTTCTTGACGTGTTAAATAAAACCTGCGGCCTTATTATACCTACGACAGTTTCTGTGTTTTCCATGTTCACAAAATGAATGCATAATTTGCCTAAGGTACGTGGGGCCAGAAGGTAGGGATGACGGCCACGAGGGTAACGTGGTGGCTCCTAGCATTATTATTTTCCAGCTATTTAGAGGTTCTTTGGGGTACCAAAAATTGATATTCATCAGTGTTTTCTCGGTCAAGGAACTACTTTTGGGTACCTTTGTTGGTTGAATCAAACACATACATTTGTATAGCTGAGGAGTCCTTAGCATGGAAAAAGCACAAAAACAAAGTGGAGGATCCAATGTTGGAAAATGAGAGATGAGAGAGTACTGGGGAAGTTGTGTTTTTCTAGGATTTATCTAACAACCACTTATGTTTTTTTTGCATTAGGGATGTTCTATCTGGGTTTATCAGTTAAAACCTAAAATCAGAAGCCCTACTAAAAAGATCAAAATCTCACAGCAAAAAGGTCATTCAATCTAATTCTGCATTTGTTTGACAAACAATTAGCTGTCTTCATAAAAATGAAGATCAAAAGGTAACTTTTAGTTATATGAGATGCTGGTCAGTTTGTCAGACAAAGGGCATCCAGTACCCAGCATCTCCCAAGAATACTTATACTGATTAATAAAAAGAAATAATACTTTCTACCTAGTCTAAGTGTTCTTGTGACCCTGGTCATAAGCATAGAGTGTGCTTTACATTACATTTTCCATCTACAATCAGCTAAGTGGAAATTTTTCAATATCTATTGTGCTAATTTTTATTTTTATCACATTTACAGTATTTGTGCTCTACCGGTTATACTCGTCCCTGAAGAAGCTACACGCTTCGTAGTGAAACACTGGCCATTGTCGGATTTGGAGTGATAACTGTTTAAATGAGGATAGACTACATTTGATAGCACTTTCAAGCTTTCGCTGGATATAAGGACCTTGCCGCAAATGATTAAAAGACCCAACGGTTCTGTTTGTTCAGAACACGTTGTTAAGGCTTGCTGATGCAGCTTAAAATTTCACTAAAATAATTGATTTAGATGGTTTAATAGTGTGACACGGGTTCCTTTTATTTTTGAGTTCATAAAAATGAATACATGTTTTTATCACACTAAGGGGGTCATTTATCAAAGTGCTATATGGTGTTTTCGCATGCAAAACATGCCTTTAACGCATGCAAAAGCACCATAACGCATGGTACGATGCAAATGAGAAAAAGGGGAGGATTTTTGGCCAAGTGGACTGGGCTCACAGTTTTGCAAAGCTTTAACTATGCCTTTTTCATTTGTGTAAATGCTGTGTGATAGGGCTTTATTGTGTGTTGCAAGCCAGCCTAGCTGTCAGGGAGAGGGAGAGAGAGAGAGAAAGAGAGAGAAATACCTATCTAGTGAGAGGACATTATGGCTAGGCTCTCTCTCCATAGTGGCCTGATAGCTAGGCTGGCTCTCCAGGACCGTAAAACTTTTAAACATGGTCATCCCAGTGGTTGTATGTAGGAAATACAACAATGCTGGCACTTAGTGTAAAAAAGTTATTGCACTTTGCAGTAAGATAGCCCTTTACATAGGTATTAGCACAAATTGCAATAAACTGCCTATTACCATAAAACATACCCCTTTTCTTATCACATGTGATATTTAGTGCATTTTGATAAATCCAGGCCTAAATCACTTTACTGTCCTGAACTGTAAATATTACCTCTTCAAAAACATAAAACTGTTAATTTCCAAACTCAACATATTAAATAACATATATGAAATGTAAAATAAAATACAATGTTTTACTCTCAAAATCAAATAATATTTGCCCTTTTTTTTTGTTTCTTTGTGCTCTTCACTTTTAAAAACGTTGCCATGTATTTTATTTCATTTAGAAAATATATAGTCTGTTCTATTCACAGTTTTATACATGATACAAGATTACATACATCAAAATAATAAACCTCATCACCATTACTAATTCTGGTGTTCCAGATTTGGACATTAGTTAAAAAAAAAAAGCCATGGACAAATTTAATTCTCAAATGTATTTTCACACTTTATTTCAAATGCAGTTTGATTGTTGGATGCAATGAAAAATTAAAAGTATGGAGATGGACCACAGATTCTACATGTATAATTTAACAAATATGAAACTGTGACAAATTATTATTTATTTTTACTGAATATCTTATTGATAAGATCATTTATCAAATTGTGTTAGACATTATCACACGTGCATATTTGCATATTGCAAATTGCGTATGCAAAATAGGAATTAGTAAAGTGGATGGAATTTGGGCGGGGTTAATGGACATTTGGGTCTACTAGTGCTACGTGCGATACAGTATCACACATTATTACAGATTCTTTCGCAGGAAATAACTGCATCTTTTTGGGGGCAGTACAGTGGAAAAAGTAATTATCGCAGGTGATATCGCGGTTCGTGCTATTATCACGGTGATTATCACACGCGATAAAAACTTCTGCTTTACCTTCCTAAAGCCATATTGTTTCTTGCCAGTGTAATTGTCATGACATACTGGATGACTCGGCTGGCTCGCCACAGACAACAGCATGTGAAACACAAACTACCTCAAGAACAGCCAAGAGCTGTTCCAAGCCCTCCTAGGGAAGAACCAGCAATGCAGGCAGAACCATGTGACCCATGGGCTTAGGGCCCAGGCCATCGTCCTGTACCAGGTGGCCATGGTACACTAGATACAAGGAGGTAACTTTCCTCCATGAACATTCTTGCTGGGCATGCCAGAGGACTTTGTGCTTAGCAGGTATTGGTTCAGCTCTCAGGTAATCCTGGAAGTATATGAAGACATCTGAGGTGATCTAGATCCAGTCACCGAAAGGTCCCACACTATGCCTGGCCTCACCTAAATGTTGGCCGCCCTGCATTTCGCAGCAACCGGCTCCTTTCAAACCACAGTAGGGGTGGGCGGTGGGGGAATGTCTGAAAGCACTTTCTCACGCTGTCTCAACCAGGTCATCGAAGCAGTAACTGATCACATTCCTTGCTACATTACAGTTCCCCATGACAGACAGGACTTGATGGACTTGCAGAGTTTTATGCCTTTGCATACTTTCCAGGGTTGTCATAGCAATCGACTGCACTCACGTGGCCATCAATCCACCCCATCATAGGGAGGAGACGTATCGCAACACACACTTTTCTTTCTGTATTCCATCTTTGCCTATGTGTTTGTGTCTAATGGCACTTAAATGGGTGGTGGCTGTGGGGGAGGAAAGGATTGAGGCATGACAAGTAGCTTGTACAGTCACATATTGTTTATCATGTCGCCAAGGGGGCAGAGTTAGCAATCTGTTATTGATCATGCTGCCAGGGGGGCAGAGTTAGAAATCTGTTGTGAATCTGCTAAGGAGTTAGCAATCTCTTATGGATCACCTCCTCCAGAGGGAAGGCGTGAGTAATCTGATCAAGGCTGCTCCCTCAAGGGGAAGAGCTAGCAATCTGTAATACTCCATAGGCGGGGTCAATGATCTGTTTTGGGTTGGCTCTCACAGCGTGGCAGTCTGTATGATACCTCACAGCAGTGTAAGGAATAACGCTTAATGTAAGTTGGTGAATCCTTGGGCCGATGGCAGATGACAGTGCCCCCAGGAGGATATCCTGAGAGGGACCACCGGCTAGGCTGGCGTATGGAGACAAACACAGATAGTTCTTTATTAGACAGGAAGTAGAACCACCAGAGGTGGCAGTAGTGAGTTGATATGCCTGGCAGAGCTGAAGTCCCTCGGATACTGGAACTGCGATCTCTGGGTTGCTGAGCTGTAGAGAGAGACTATAGGTAGTGAGTAGACAGGGTATGCTGGATACATAACCAGTAGTAGATGATACACTCACAATTGTAGATATCTGTAATGGCTTCTATGCAACAGAGAGTCTTCAGTATATTCAGGAACAGGAGCCGTAGGCGAGTACTGGTTCCTATATGCAGTCTGGAATAAGAACTCACAATATCTGTGTATGAGATGGCTTGTGGAATAGAAGAAAGTCTTTGGAGAGTTTTAGGAACATAGGCCCTCGTGGAGCGAGTACCGGTTCCTATCTGTAATCTATAATAGTTATGTACCAGATATAGGTATGCGATAGCTTCTGAGATAGAAGAGAGTCTAAGAAGGTTTTAGGAATATGGGCCCTCGTGGAGCGAGTACCAATTCCTATCTGTAATAGAACTCACAGTGTTCATGTCTGCGATCGCTTCCAGGCAGTAAGGCGTCTTCTGAGCATTCAGGGACGTAGACCCTCAAGGAGCAAGTACCAGATCCCGTCTAGCAGTCTGAAATCAAGAAGAGAGAGTGGGGCTCCCGAGGAGTGGATACCCTTTGGTAAGTTTGTGGAGGCAAAGCAGCAGAGAAGTTTACTCCATGCTCTCTTCATTCGAAGTAGCAAATGAAGACCTTTTAAATTGGAAGCGGATGACGTCACTACGGGAGGACGACTCCGAGGTTCACGCCCTAGCCGGTACAAACTCTGTACCACGCATGCGCGCGCCCTTATGTCATCAGGAACCTTGCGGATCCGCAGTGACAGGCCAGCCTGGGGATTCCGGGGAGAAGAGGCGAGGAGAAGCCGCGGCAGCATCTGTCCGTCAGAGCCGAAGGGAGTCACCACAAAGATAGAGAGGGTGGAGCGAGGGCGAGAACAGGCATGAACGCAACACGTATGCAGCCCATTGGCTACATACATGAGCAGACACTATATCCTTTGAACTTCTTCATTAGCAAAATGAATCCATTCATATCCTCCCCTTGGGAGCTATTTTAATCTCACAGGTGATTCATAAGCATCAACTGACCACACAGCTGGCACAGTCCCATCAGGTGTGGGCTTTTACAGAGGTATAAGGAAGATTGTCACAGACTGTTTCTGTATAGCCTCACATACCTATACGATAAGCAGTGTCCTATGAATGTTAGTGGCCTGCCATATTCCCTGTGTGTGGGCTCTCAAATAGTTTTCTATGCAAGACATAGCTGCCACGGACATTTGCATTCACACCATGAGGATGGCTTTCACAGTTAACACTGGTGTGGCAGCTCTTATATATCTCCTCAAGGCTGGCAGGCCACTACACCAGTAATCTTTGCTGGGTTATGAAAGCATGGCAGGCAATAGTTCCAGTACCCACATCTGATGGAATAGTCGTCAACAGTTGACCTCCTTAACGCTACAGCTAGCCTGCACATACTAGCCTACAACAATGTGATAGGCACTTAGCCTACACAAATCACCCTTAAAGGCTTGGCAAAGTTACAGGCTACCTTATACAGTCTTACTGGATGCTGCAGTTTGCTATTCATAACCGCAATTGACAATGCTTTGATTGATGCCTTTAATCTGTCATTGCCGCAAGAGATTCTGGATATGGTTGCAGGACCTGGCTTCTCATCCCCATTGTCATTCCCAGCACGCTAGCAGAGAAGAGGTACAATGAGGCCTTATGTGCTACCCGACATGTCATCAAACGCATCTATGGACTTTTCAAAAGTCACTTTCGCTGTTTGGACAAGATGGGTGGAGCTTTAATGTATGTGCCACCCAAAGTGGCAAAGATAGTGCTGCTCTGCTATGTGTTCCATAATCTCGCTCTACACCAGGGAGTACCAATGGAATACGTCCAGATCTTCCCCCAGATCCACGATGTTCCTGCATGACACCAGGAGAGCATTCTGAGAGGCAGCCAGCTTTGCCAAAACTTTATTGAATGCTACTTTGCCTGATAAGCCTCACACTTCCCTCACAACTTCCCCTTCCAGGTGAGGTAGTCCAGAAGCATGGTAGCTGTTCCTCTCCATGCTAGCATCTTTCTTTCTCACACTGCTTCCATGAGTAGGTCACTGTGTAACAGAAAACACATATGCCTACTCAGCATTTGTCTTGACAATGCAGCAGTACACTGTACTGGAAAAACTGTGGTGCAAGTACACATTACATCAAAGACATGTCGCTGCCACCATGTGTTCTGCCTGATTGTCACACTAAAAGAGGCACATATTGTGTGACACTTTGTGGGCTATCTAGCATGGTATTCCTTGCCAGCTCTCCCTAGTAGATCCCATACTACTGCTGACAATTGTTTGATATAGGGCCACCAATGTGCTGCCACCCCAGCTCCTCCTGGAGCATGGAGAGCTCCAGTTCTAGAAAAACGATAAATGGGAAATAACTTTGAACCTTAAGAAAGCATATGCGAAAGGCTTAAGTAGACAGTTAAAGGTTTCAGTGATCAAATTTCCAGGTTATAGCCTTATTCCAAGGTGCAGAGATGTGTGCATGTGAGGTGCTACCCCTTCACTAGGTCTGCTTACTGTCACATGGCCAAAGCCACAGAGAACTGACACCACAGCCACACCACTTAAAGAGCCACTGCAGACTAGGAACTGCAACTGCAAGCACATTGATAGCATATGTAGATCCAATCCTGGTCTTACTGTCATGCATGCAGGCATTCATAGTCTTGGTTAGGCTTGTCAAACCTATAAACTAATCATAGGAAATGCCTGCATGCTATGGCTTCTAAGCCAGCACCGGATTTAACAATCACAAAAATTGAACATACTTAACAAGAGTAATACACACATCACAGTGCTGTAGTTGCACCCTTTCCATTACAGCCTTGCTGAAATCACCAGTGCTATGTGGTGCCATAGATTCTATATGCACAGCTCTTTACAGGCTAGCCTTCTTCTTGGTGATTGCATGCACCGCAACACACATGTTCCCGAAAAAGGTAAGGTCCTTGTCAGTCGTGTTATCATGTTTGTAGCATTAGCTTCTCGGTTAGCCTACAACAGATTGCACATTTCTCTGAGTGAAGGCAGGATTAGGGATCAGATAGTGTCCTCCCTTCACTTGTTATTTGCAATGACCTGTGATGTCACTTTCACAGTATATTTTCACAAAGGTTTATGTCATAGAGATGAACAGGAAGGTGTACTTGAACCTCCTGCCTTCATGTCTCCTCTCACATGTAGCCTTACTCAGATAGGAAGATGTCACATATGTGCAAGGCCATTGTGCCTTATGCATCAATGATAGTCATCTGGTGCACATATGTATGAACAGTAGAGATGTGAATCGTGTGATCGATCGTCTTAATGATCGATTTTGGCTGGGGGGGGAGGGAATCTGATCATCGCTGTTTTGTTTTTTTAAAAATCATTTAAATCATAAATCGGGGGAGGGCGGGAAAACTGGCACACTAAAACAACCCTAAAACCCAGCCCGACCCTTTAAAATAAATCCCCCACCCTCCCGAACCCCACCCCCAAAATGTTTTAAATTACCTGGGGTCCAGTGGGGGGGGTCCAGGTGTGATCTTCCACTCTCGGGCCACGGCTGCGTTAATAGAAATGGCGCCGGCGCTACCTTTGCCCTGTCATATGACAGGGCAAAGGTAGTGCCGGCACCATTTTGGTTCCTGTCCCCCAACATCACGAGCACAGGAGATCGCTCCCGGACCACCGCTGGACCCCCAGGGACTTTTGGCCAGCTTGGGGGGGCCTCCTGACCCCCACAAGACTTGCCAAAAGTCCAGCAGAGGTCCGGAAGCGACCTCCTGCACTCGGGCCGTATTGCAAAATGGCGCCGGCCGTACGGCCGTATTGCAAAATGGTGCCGGCTGTATGGCCGTACGGCCGGTGCCATTTTGCAATACGGCCCGAGTGCACGAGGTCGCTCCCGGACCCCCGCTGGACATTTGGCAAGTCTTGTGAGGGTCAGGAGGCCCCCCCAAGCTGGCCAAAAGTCCCTGGGGGTCCAGCGGGGGTCCGGGAGCGATCTCGCTCGTGACGTCGAGGGACAGGAACCAAAATGGCCCCGGCGCTACTTTTGCCCTGTCATATGACAGGGCAAAGGTAGCGCCGGCGTCATTTCTATTAACGCAGCCGTGGCTCGAGAGTGGAAGATCACACCGGGACCCCCCCACTGGACCCCAGGTAATTTAAAACACTTTGGGGGGTTCGGGAGGGTGGGGGATTTATTTTAAAGGGTCGGGGTGGGTTTTAGGGTTGTTTTAGTGTGCCGGTTTTCCCGCCCTCCCCCTTCCCCTCTTTACGATTTTTGACGATAAATCGGGGGAATTCCTATTGTATCGTTCCTCTAACGATTTTTGACGATTTAAAATATAGCGGACGATTTTTTAAATCGTCAAAAAGCGATTCACATCCCTAATGAACAGTTAACATATGCTGAGTACTGACATTTTATCTATACCTACAACCTCTTACGGTGCAACAGCAAATTCTGAGCACTGTGAAAGCACATAGGCTGAGCAGTCTGTCCCCAAATTGTTTGCAGACAGTTCAATTGCCAATATCACTGCACATGTTTCCATGCTTTAATGGTTGAATGTCCTTGCTGATTAACATGAGTGTTACCACTTCTGCGGAATCAGAAAGAGCTGCTATCCTCTAGGCTGAGCATCATATGCAGTAAGTCACTTTGACTACTTGTTCTAAGCAGGCCAGGTCTGCTGCTCCTCTGGCAATGAAGTGGTCTGTGTATTGCATTATGGGTAGAGAAAATCTTGTCAGCTGAAGAGGTAATGAGCCTTCTAGCTGCCCATATAGTAAAGGGCACATAGTGCAGAATGTATAGCTCCACTGCTCTCAGAGCTGTCATGTCATTGCCATGATGGTTGATGGCCTTTCAGTGTTGTGGTCTTGCCAGACATGCATTCAGTGCCACTTAGGCCCTTCAGGGGCCCATGGCACTACCTCACACTAAGTAGGTGTAATGATGACTCAGACAGCAGTTGTTTAGGTGCCGAACTACTGATGTTTGGGCAGGAAGGACTCTAACTAACTCGTTAGCACTTAAGGCCTCATTTAAAGCTTTTTTCCCCCAAACACACAGAATGGGAGAAAAACCTTATTAAATTGGGCCCTTAGTGTGAAGCAGACATAGACCTCAATGTAGTTTGATGGCAAACATTCCAGGAACCAATGCATTGCACATGTGTAGGTGTGGAAGTGGAACCAGTTGTCCATATTCCAAACATAAGTGGATGCAGCAGGAGCAGCAGAAGACCCAGCAGCATGGATGAGGCAGGAGGCCCAGAAGGAGACCCAGAAGCATGGAGGCAGGAGCCTCAGAAAGAAGCACCAGCAGCATGGAGGTAGCAGGTGCAGGAATTGAGATGAGACACAGGCAGCATGGAGGCAGCAGATGCAGGAGTTGAGATGAGATGAGACACCAGCAGCATGGAGGCAGCATATGCAGGAGCTGCGATGAGACACAAGCAGCATGGAGGCAGCAAGTGCAGGAGCTGAGTGAAGAAGGAGACAACAGCAGCATGGAGGCAGAAGGTGCAGGAGCTGAGATGAGACACCAACAGCATGGAGTCAGCAAGTGCAAGAGCTGAGTGAAGAATAGACAACAGCAGCATGGAGGCAGCAGGTGCAGGAGCTGAGACACAAGCAGCATGGAGGCAGCAAGTGCAGGAGCTGAGATGAGACACAAGCAGCATGGAGGCAGCAAGTGCAGGAGCTGAGTGAAGAAGGAGACAACAGCAGCATGGAGGCAGAAGGTGCAGGAGCTGAGATGAGACACCAACAGCATGGAGTCAGCAAGTGCAAGAGCTGAGTGAAGAATAGACAACAGCAGCATGAAGGCAGAAGGTACAGGAGCTGAGATGAGACATCAGCAGCATGGAGGCAGCATATGCAGGAGCTGAGATGAGACACCAGCAGCATGGAGGCAGCAGATGCAGGAGCTGAGATGAGATACCAGCAGCATGGAGGCAGCAAGTGCAGGAGCTGAGATGAGATACCAGCAGCATGGAGGCAGCAAGTGCAGGAGCTGAGATGAGATACCAGCAGCATGGAGGTAGCAAGTGCAGGAGCTGAGATGAGATACCAGCAGCATGGAGGCAGCAGGTGCAGGAGCTGAGATGAGATACCAGCAGCATGGAGGCAGCAGGTGCAGATGATGAGATACCATCAGCATTGAGTAGGAGATGAGACATGATGACAAGAGTCAGCAGGTGGACACTGAGTGGAAGGGACTTAAAGGAGGCTGGAATAAGTGTAAAGAGCATTGAGGAGTCCTTCTTAGTTAGTGTGCTCAATGAATATGTTTGAGAGTACACCATCTGTTCTGCATGCTGGCACAACAACTCCTTTGTGAAGCCGAGCCCAGCTGCCTTCTTCCATCTAGATGGCACAACAACTCTGTTGTGAGGCCGGCTCAGGCTTCTCCTACAAATTTTCTTCTTGGGGGCTTGTAGGCTAGGTGGTTCAGTTTATCATGGACCCCTGTCATGTCTTGGCTTGGCACTTGGGGGGCATGGGTTTGGGTGGCCTACCCCTCAGGCGTCTCCCCTATTGGGGACTACTGTGGGATGCTGAGTCCACAGAGGCAGCAGAAGACTTCAACAGCTGTTCTGGCATCATTTGGAGGATTTGTGTGAGCACATTTGTCATGTTGCTCATGGCAGCAACCATTGTATTGATGATTTGTGGGTTTGCTGCAGTATCCTGTTGCAGGATCCAGTTCTGGTGGTTCACAGACCTTCTCAGGGCCTGAGATATGTACGCATGTGCCTCAGCTCAGCAACATGCATTGTTGGTGCTGGTTCTGGTGTCACTGCTCCAGGTACTGGTTTCAGTGCTGCTGGTTCCGGTGACGGTGCTGCTTTTGGTGTCGGTAACTGTCGCTGCAAGATGGGCACTACCGGGTTTGTAGGCTCCTCCTGCCGAGGGCAAGGTAGTGGTACCTGGCACAATGGTGTGATGGCTTGTGTTTGATATGTGTCTGGAGGCTGCAATTCCTGGCTCTCTTCCTGCATGACTTCATCGAGATTCAGGGATACATCAAGTGTGCTTGGTGAGGGCAGCAGGTCCAGCATGACCATTGGGTGTTGATGCTATGGCTGTTGCTGTTCCCCCTCCTCGCTGACCTGGGTCTGCACATTCATAAGGAAGGGCTTGTGGATTGGTGGTAATGCCTGGGGCATCTCGGCTGGGGCATCTCGGCTGGTCCCTGAGGCTTCCTGGCTGGGACAGACAGCTTGGAGGGCAAGAGCTATGGAAACAAAACAGAAGATATTAGTACATATGCCAGCAAGTATCCTTTTTTGATTTGGCATCAGAGGTGCACTTTGTTTCTTTGCAGAGTGAGCATCTAATGCCAAATGATGTTTACACCCGTTGCTGCCTGCTCATTTGTGTGTGAGGTGAACTTACCGGCTGCAGCTCATGTGGTGTCTAACTGCTCAGCCATGCCCTCGAAAATGTTCGGTCTCAGTCTTTTGATGAGTTGCTGCTCCATCTCCATGTCAATGATCAGACAGAGAGGCCCCTCCTTTAGTCAGCCATTCATACTTTGCTCAGGACGCCACCTTTGACTGGAGCTGGGCTTTGATATTGCGGTATCAATGTGCGAACTGCTTCCCACTTCTCGCTATTCTGCTGCCCCGGGTGATGGACTGTGCAATGTTGCACCATATTTGGCCCTTGGCTGCCTTGGAGGTCTTTGCTGTTCAGTTGCCAAATAGCATCTGATAATTTTGCAGGACCCCTGCGATGACCAGCTCATTCTCTTGCATGCTGAACTTTATGGCCCTGAGCCTAACAAGTGGTGGAGCCTGCCTGCCTGAAGGGGATGCCACTTCATTTTCCGGAGAGGTCTCCACCCTTTCTTTACTCTCCATCCCACTCCCCTCCTCCCTCTCTTCCTCTCCCCTCCTGACCCTGCTCTACCAACTCCCTTCCCCTCTGCCCTCTCTGTGTATCAATAGACTGTCCTACTCCTCCCTCCAAACTCACTTGCCTAGTCTCTTCCCCCTCCCATACCCTCCTATCCCTTCCCTTTTGCCTCTCTCTAGTCCTGTCCCTGTCCCTAAGTCTCCTTTCCCTGGCACTCCTGCCCTCATCCTCCCACTCCCTCTCCAGATTCCTCCCCCTCTGATCCTGATGCCTCTTCTCATGCCTGTCATGCTCCATCCTCTCCTCAGCACACACACACACACACACACACACACACACACACACCTCCTTCTCACCTCCACACAAAAATATAGACAGACAAACTGGACTAACAAACACTTTCACTCCAACACAGATGACTAAAGACACAGAGGTCAACAGCAAACAAGACAATGCAATCAGTAATCACTCTAAATAACCTCAAACAAACCACCAACAATATCTACCTACTTCCTCTCTCCAAATCCCTGACACACACTCAAAGAGGCACATGCAGGAAGCCTGTATTTATACAGGAAAAAATTAACACATACTGTGACAACACAACGCAACATGCAAAGCTGCAACACGGCGTAAGTTAAAATAGCTATGTGATGCGATAAAATAGTGTGCATTGCAGTATCTGGCAAATTACCCTAACCATGCCCCCTTTTTATCACGGGTGCTATTCTCATGAAATTTATAGCAAAATGATGAATCTAGGTCTAAATTACCAATGATAAAAATGGTCACTTTTTTTTAATTAAACGCTATTCCTGAAGAAGTGATATATAATGGCAGTGTTTTTACATTTTTTTAAACTTAGACAAATCTATAAAAAAATTTTGCACTCTGTTTCTTATAGGTTACAGATTAAGTTCTAGTGTGGTAATATATTTACAAATAAATGGGAAAACTATAATGAAAACCAGATGAAACTAATTCTATTTAAGGCAGAATTCTTTATCATCTTATACATTCCAATTGCGATTAAATGTACAGCACTACCATGTAGAATTTTGCAGTTTCAACTAAATTAAAAAGCATCCTTTGAGGCTTATAAAGATTTATTATAGCATATGTAAGCTATACATTTTTACTTCCCTTCATTCCTCTCTAGTGGTTGAAGTGATTCACCAAGCATGCGTTAAAACACTGTAGTAATTGTACTTGCCTTCACAATTAAAGGAGAAGAAAATATAAGAGTTCTATATGATAAAAAGTATTTTCTGTCTGTTATAATCATTATACCTAAAGGTAGTATGAGGTCCTACCCAACTGAGTGGATGACTAGCTGGGGATGTTAGAGGGCCTTGAATAGAAATTCACTGCAGCTCATGAGCCTGCCTCATTTGCGTCCCACTGTGGCAGGCAGTGGCACTGCTGGCCCAACTCCACTGCCTTCGCAGACTCCACCCTCTTTTTTCACTTACCCACTGCAGCACTGTCACCTCTGCAACCGACCTAGCATCTTGCCATGATCGCCTGTTTTGCTACTGATCTTGCCTCCCTTACTCACCCAGCAATGTGCCCCTGTGCCGCCTCTGTTGCTGCTGCCTACCTCTGATCTTATTAAAAATACTCTGTGATACCATCACCAGTTCAGCCTGTTTCTCACTACACATGCATCTGCAGCCTGAATTCCATCTCTTCATGCTGATTCCTGATTCTCACTGCTGCCTTTCGATTGGACACCCACTGTCCAATGAGACTTTGGTATGTGCATTCGGTACCGCACATACAGGCAATCTTCAAACTGCTTGCAAAAGTGCAAAGTATGAGGGCATTGTTTACCTGCAGATTGTGCAGCAATTTTCAAAGGCAAAACTTTCCCTTTGAAAACTGCCTAAGAAAAAATACCCACACATCTATTTCCAAGTGAAACAAAGGCCTACATTTATCAATCTGCTGTAAATATTGTATGCAATAGATAAAGGGGTATGTTTTATAGTAACAGCCTAATTATCACAATGTGTGCTATGCATAGGTATTGCTGCAAAGTGCATTAACACCTACATAATTGCATTTTCTTACCTGCAAAATGGAAAGATAGAGATAGAAACTATCTACAAGGGCCTTGTAGTAGTTAGCTATTTATATCTCTATAGGAGGCCTACCTAGTAACCTGAGGTGAGGTTTAAGTAGTAGTGTAGGGGTTAGGGGCCACTTTACATGCAGAGTGAGACGTACGAACAGAACAGTACACTCTTATGAAGATTTGATGATCTTTGGAATGAGGAAACTCACACAGCGATGAGATTTGTACAATGTTCTCTCAACCTAACTTGATGGACTCTCTACTCTCATCGTTGTGTGAGTTTCCTCACTCCAAAGGACATCAATTATTCACAAGAGTGTACAGTTCTGTTCGTACATCTCACTCTGTATGTAAAAGTAGACCCTGACCCCTACACTACTACCTAAACCTCACCTTGAGCTACTTGGTGGGCCTCGTATAGAGATATAAATAGCTGCTTACTAGGGTGTCACCCCCAGAGTCTCTCTCTCTCTCTCTCTTTCTCTCTCTCTCTCTCCCCCCCCCCCCCCCCCCCCACACACACACATCTCAGACCTTTCCCCAGCCTAAAAACACCCAAACCAGAATTTGTAAAAAGATTGCATGATATCATACACAATTGAAAAGGGCATAGTTAATTTCAGTAATACAGTGCCTTATGGCATCTCAAAGTCAGCCCACTTTTTCTGGGCTCCTCCCCTTTTAAAATTTTGCATCACACCATGCGTTATGGTGCTTATTGACTGCGTCAAGGTATTTTTTGCATATGAAAATGCCATAACGCATGCAAAAACACCATAACACGATTTGATAAAGGACCCTGAAAGTTGGTACTTTTGAAAATCCAATATAATACAGAAGCAAACCTTGCACATGAGCAAGTACATAGGAACACTGGTGCAGGTAGAACAATGCAGTTCCATTCAATTAATTAATAAACAGTATTTTATTGTGAACATTCATAATACATTCACTGTGGCAACTCCATTAGTGTAACAGAAGGAATTTTACAGTCCCCCGACACGGTCCCGTGTTTCGCGGTGGCTGCATCGGGAGGGACAGGATGGTTTTCGAATCTGAAATATAATATGAGTAATCAAAAAACGGAACAAAGGGCTGCTATATATACCTTATAAACATACTTCACATACCTTATACAAGACCATCAGGAGCGCAACTGCCCGCTGATTACAACCCAAATTTAAAGAACATAAAATGGCGCGAAAAGAGAACTCTCGCGAGAGGCTGAAAATGACAGAGGAACACCTGTGATCAAACTGACACCTAAAGCAGGATGACTAATAGAACTGGTACCACTCTATATCTTTATTCAGACCATGAGGGGAGACTGAATTAAGAGTAAAAATCCATCGCTGCTCCCTCCGACCTAGCATGCAGGCGAAATCTCCTCCCCGCGGGGAGGGAGAGACCACCTCCAATACCTGAAAGGAGAGGTCAGCAATGGAGTGTCCGGCATGTATCCAATGAGCCACTAAGGGCTCATCAATCCTAGATAATCTAATATTAGAACAATGTTCTATGATTCGTGTCTTAATCATACGTGAGGTTTTCCCCACGTAAACCAATGGGCAGGGGCATTTGATGACGTAAATTACTCCTTTTGTACAGCAGTCTGACAAAGAATGTAAACTAAACACACGTCCTGACACAGGGTGTTTAAAAACTGTCACGGACTCAGTATGGCTGCACATTGTACATCGACCGCAAGGGTTGTGTTGGCCACTAGAGCGAGGTGAATTTTGTACAGGCACTAACGATGTGTGCACAAGGCGATCTCTCAAATTCGTGGCTCTCTTAAAAGTAAAGCGTGGGGGACCATGCATTAAGTCAGTTAGTGACAAGGCCGACCAGTGGCGTTTAATCATGTTAACAATGGACCTACCTACGGTGGAAAAAGGAAGGATGCAATTAAAGCAAACGTCATCACAGTGTATAGGGGTACTGAAAAGCCAGTCTCAGTGTGTGTATAAAGCGCGTTTAAAAGCTCTTTTCACAATTCGTGTTGGGTAACCCCTTTCAACAAATCTGGTAAACATACATTGTGATTGAGCAAGAAATTCCTCCCGTGTGGAGCAAAGGCGGCGAAGCCGTAAAAATTGCCCCGTAGGTATGTTATCACGGAGTGCCCGGGGGTGACAACTGTTATAGGCCAGCAAGGTGTTCCGGTCGGTTTTCTTACGAAAGAGGGTGGTCTCAAAACCGTCCCCCTTCCAAGTGATCAACATGTCCAAAAAAGATATATTGGAGGAGTGAATACTGAAGTCAAATTGTATGTGAGGACTGAGTGAGTTGACCCAATCGAGAAACAAAAAGAACTGTATGTCAGATCCTGTCCAGATGATAAAGATGTCATCAATATAGCGTAGCCATACATGGATGAATTGAGACCAGATAGATGGATAAATATTCACTGTTTCATATTCATCCATGTATAGGCACGCTAAGCTAGGGGCCATAGTGGCCCCCATAGCGGTCCCCTTGACCTGTTGATACGTGATGTCCTGAAATTGAAAAAAGTTTTTCGTCAAAGCAATTTCGGCAAGTTGGACCAGGAAACATGTGGAAACTCTATGTGGTAATGGACGTGTGTTCAAAGCTTTTTCAATAACGGTGAGAGCCTCACTTTGAGGAATGTTGGAATAAAGTGACACCACATCTAACGTGATGAGAAAAATTGTGGACTGGGGAACCTCAATTTGTGACAAAAGTGTCATAAAATGAGAAGAGTCCCGCACATAGGATTTAATCTGAGGTACCAGTGGCTTAAGAAAGACATCTACAAACTGAGACAAAGGTTCGAGTAAAGATCCAATGCCGGACACTATAGGACGGCCCGGAGGGTGCACAAGAGTTTTGTGAATCTTTGGGAGGGTGTAAAACAGGGGCATGACCGGATGGGCTGAAATAAGAAACTTGGCTTCTTTGTCAGACTGCTGTACAAAAGGAGTAATTTACGTCATCAAATGCCCCTGCCCATTGGTTTACGTGGGGAAAACCTCACGTATGATTAAGACACGAATCATAGAACATTGTTCTAATATTAGATTATCTAGGATTGATGAGCCCTTAGTGGCTCATTGGATACATGCCGGACACTCCATTGCTGACCTCTCCTTCCAGGTATTGGAGGTGGTCTCTCCCTCCCCGCGGGGAGGAGATTTCGCCTGCATGCTAGGTCGGAGGGAGCAGCGATGGATTTTTACTCTTAATTCAGTCTCCCCTCATGGTCTGAATAAAGATATAGAGTGGTACCAGTTCTATTAGTCATCCTGCTTTAGGTGTCAGTTTGATCACAGGTGTTCCTCTGTCATTTTCAGCCTCTCGCGAGAGTTCTCTTTTCGCGCCATTTTATGTTCTTTAAATTTGGGTTGAAATCAGCGGGCGGTTGCGCTCCTGATGGTCTTGTATAAGGTATGTGAAGTATGTTTATAAGGTATATATAGCAGCCCTTTGTTCCGTTTTTTGATTACTCATATTATATTTCAGATTCGAAAACCATCCTGTCCCTCCCGATGCAGCCACCGCGAAACACGGGACCGTGTCGGGGGACTGTAAAATTCCTTCTGTTACACTAATGGAGTTGCCACAGTGAATGTATTATGAATGTTCACAATAAAATACTGTTTATTAATTAATTGAATGGAACTGCATTGTTCTACCTACACCAGTGTTCCTATGTACTTTTGAAAATCCACATACATGTGTTATTTCAATTCCCACCCTAACCCCTTTCCCAAGAACACCTCTTCCCAAATGCAGATAAAATTATGCATGTAGTGCTCTTAAGTGCAAATATTTATCCCCAAACAGGGTGAGCAATTTTCAAAAAAATCCCTTCCCACAGGTAAAGTATTATTTTTCTTGTGGAAATAGCTTTGAAAATAGCCCTCCTTGAAATCTGGCACAGCTGAAAGAAAATTGATAATATGGCTGAAGTGAGTACTCCCCTTCTCCAAGCATCATCTGCTCCTCTCATGACACTCAACTGATAGTTTCATCAGTCAAACAGTGATATTTCATAGAAATGGAATATCACAGACAATTCACTTGACCCAGAACAGCTGACTGAACTTTGCAGATACAATTGAGGTGAGAACTTCTTCCCGACTTTGACATCATCTGCTCTTCCCAAAGCAGTCTTTTGAAAGCTCCAATGTTATCATTTCTTAAAGGGGAAGCATCAGACACATTTGTTCTCATCCACACATTCATTCCCACATCTAAGTATTTCTTACCCAAATATACCAAGATACATTCAAACACAATCACATTCTTTCTTACTCATTTTCACATTTGCACTTTATTTCACTTAAACATGCACAGCATTCCTTCCTTTCCATCTCACCTTCGGATACCTTTATAACCTCTCTCATTCACACTAATACACAGCCTCTTTTCCTCCTCTTCTGACTAACATGCACAAAGCTGCTTTCTGTCAATCACTGTCAAGTCCTTCAAGCATCACACACCCTCACATATCCATCCATCATTACATTCTCTCTCATCCATACACGCATATATAAACAGACTTTCTCTATCACTTAACCAGGCATGCAAACAGCTTTTGAATCTCACCTTCAAACACACAATCTCCTACTTTCTCACACAGATGCACACTGCTTCCCTCTCTAACTCACACAGACTTCATCACTCACTCAACCACACACATTCACAGCCTCCGTACTTTTCCATCTCATACATATACATATAAAAAATGTCATTCCCTCATTCACTCACACAGTCACATTATGAATCTCTCAGGCACACAGATTCCCTCTCTTACTTAAGCAAATCAATAGCTTCACGCCTTCTTACCAATACTTATACATCCTTTATCTCTCACTTACACACACACACACACACACACACACACACACACACACTCACTTATATGCACATAGACACAGATAAATAATCTAATCACTTACATGGACACACAAACACACAGCCACATTAACTATCACATCCACACCTACAAACTTAAATGATGTGTGATTTCCAATAAGCATCTCGTACCTATACCCTACCCCCCTCACACACACACATACATACATATATACACAGTCACCTTCTGTTCATTCAAATACACATAATAATTAAATTATATTCAAAAAATATATAAGCAAATAATTTACAGAAATTGGAGAATAAAATACTTCAACAGCTAAAACACCATCATTCATTATCCATTTTTTTAAAATTGTTTCTATGTTAATATTTTTATAAATAGTTTGTGTGAGTGAAATAGAATGTGGTTATGTGTGTGTGTCTGCTTGTGATATATAGATTTCGCCATGTGTGTATATGTGTCTGTAAAAGTGATAGTGTAATTTTCCTTCAACTAGCTGTTGTTTCTCATGGTAAAGTGAATGTGTAACTGTGGTAGTTTATCCCTACCCCTTGATCCCTTCATGTACTAGGGAATATACATTTATTTTTTTTTTTCAGTTTTTAGTAGGCACTATGAAAGTAACTTTTAAACAGGCGCTTGGGTGCACATGTGTGCACTTTCGTCAGCTCACACCCATGGATGTGGCCATTTTATAACATACGTGAGTATATATGCGCATGTTGTAAAATAGTCTGAATGCATGGACATGTGTGCATAATTTTAAGTGGACGCTCGCCTATGTGTGCAAATGCTGCTCTACTGAGTAAGTAGGGGAATTTTAATAGACATGCATGTCGATGCCATTAACTGTTTTCCCAGTATGTTCCCAATTCACCCAGGTAAGGGATAGGACTTCTAAACCCCCCTAGTTTAAAAGTCTTCCTTCTCCCTGATCCTTAACACCTGATGATCTATTTGTCTTTATTTTATTATCTACGGTAGTAATGTTATGTGACAGAGGACTCTGGAGCGTGCCTGTGCACGTAAGTATTTACACGCTAATTTGAAGTTGGAATCCAGGAACTTCCATGACCTGCCCAGACCATAACCACGTCCCATCACTTTTTGAACTTTTCATTTGTGTGAACAATGGGAGATACGTGTGTACTCAGGCGGCTTTTAACATTCGCTTGCCACATGCCAGCTTGACATATTCACATATCTTGCAGTTTTGCCACACATAAGGCTTTTAAAATTGCCCTTTAATTTTTTTTTAGTGTACACTAAATGAAATTAGTGCATACTGACGCAATTTAGAGTGCATTGACTCAATTTAGTGTACACTACAATGAAAACAAACTGATAAAAATTAACAAAACAAATAAGAAAATTTAAATGAACCAAAAAAAAGTAAAAACATGTCTTACTACACATTCCTACTATGTACTATACAGTACAATCAACTATCCTACATTATGGAGTCCTGTCATTTTGAAGGGCATTTTTTTTTTGCCTACTATATTTTTTAGTAGCCATGAATCTAAGAAAACCATAAAATATTTCTTTTAATTTAAAATGTATAACATTTAAAACATATAATTAGATGGCAGATTAGGATTATAAAGCCCATCTAGTCTGCACATTTTTATTCTTAGTGCAATTTTCTAGAATCAAGTTGATATGTGGTTACAGGGGCAGTCAAATTCATTTTTAGTTGGGTAGGGGCACAAGCCAATCTAGTTCCATCTCTCCCTCTGTAACTCTTATCCCATCATAGGTCCCTTCCTTTCTTTCTCTGCTCCCATACCCCCCACCTCTCTCTCTCTCTCCATCCTCTCGTCCTCTTCCCCCCACATTGATCAGGGATAAGAGGAGGCACAGTGGTGCCTTAAGCCAGGTCCTCATTCTCCACCTCTGCCACCTGGCCCAATTATTGTTTTGATCTGCATGGCTATAAAGAGCAACAGTGAAGCCCAGAGCTACAGGAGTAGAGGATACAGCCCGATGCCCCTCTGTCCTCCTCCTCCTGCCACCCAACAGCTGCCTGCTGTATCTGGCCCTTGTTCTCTTGCAGAAATTATGTGGGAAAGCCAGATTTTGGATAAGCCATAGCCCCTCTGACACATCCCATCTCACCACCCATGTTTGTCTTACCTCATATCTTCACAACTAGGGATCATCTATGCCTATCCTATGGAATCTTAAATTATTTTACTGTTATTGCCATCAGACTCTACAGAATTAGACCATTCCATATATCCACTAGGGGTGTGCATTTGTTTGCAACGTTTTGGCAATCTGCAATGTATATGATATATTTGTTGTATTCATGGGGTTCACGAAACGTATGGCGAACCCCCACGAATACAACATATCACTAACGAATAAACCCTCACCCTCCTGACCTCCCCAAGACTTGCCAAAAGTCCCTGGTGGTCCAGCAGAGGTCCTGGAGCAATCTCCTGCACTCGGGCCGTTGGCTGCCAGTATTCAAAATGGTGCCGATAGCCTTTGCCCTTACTATGTCACAGGGACTACCGATGCCATTGGTTGGCCCCTGTCATATGGTAGGAGCAAAAGATGGCGCCAGCCATCCATGGCTCCTACTATGTGACAGGGGCCGACCAATGGCACCAGTAGCCCCTGTGACATAGTAAGGGCAAAGGATATTGGTGCCATTTTGAATACTGGCAGCCAACAGCCCGAGTGCAGGAGATGGCTCCAGGACCCCCGCTGGACCACCAGGGACTTTTGGCAAATCTTGGGGGGTCAGGAGGGTTGGGGGTTGTAGTTAATTAAATTTAAAGGGTCGGGATGGGGTTTTTATGGGGAAACAAATACATATGTAACTAATGAACGGATCGGGGTCTCCCGAGAATGGATGCAATGGATTTGGGTCACGATGAATACGAATACCGAATGGGATGAATCTGTCCCTGCTGCACATCCCTAATATCCACCAGTTTTTTTGTGAAGAAATATTTTATGATCTTGATCCTGTTTGTGAATTCCTGATATTGCTACTTCCTTGAAGTATCTTATTATGACTTTTTGTTCTAGAATGTTCTTTCCTCTGGAAAAGATTTGCTTCTTTTGCATTATTTATACCTTTCAGGAATGGAAATACCTGTACTGTGTACCCCTTGTGTCTCATCTTCCCTAAGGTATACATATTTATTTTATTTATTTTATTTTTAATTTTTATATACCGAGGTTCTTATAGAGACTATAAATCACTCCGGTTTACATATAACGATAAACTGCCCAACAGAGATAAGGGGGCTTTACATAGAACAGTGGTACATATGGAACATTATAACTGGATGACAATTTAACATAATGATAATCAATAATATAGAATAGTTTTACTTGTAATTAATAAAATTATGTAATATAAACTGTATAATTTAAATATTTAACTTGGATATAGTAACATATTAACCATGCCAAATATAAATAATAAGATAAAATGAATTTTGAACTTAGAAATTGTAGTCCAGTTGCAGAGGAAAATATAAATAAGATTAATTTTTAGAACTCAAAGATTGTTGTCCAGTTGCAGAGACCTGAAGGTAGGACTTGGTATGGTGACCATAATTAGGGGATACTTCTTATTTGGAAGAGGATACTTCTTATTTGCAGAGGATTTGAAGAGGATTTGCAGAGGATTTGCAGAGGATACTTCTTATTTGCAGAGACCTGAAGGTAGGACTTGGTATGGTGACCATAATTAGGGGATACTTCTTATTTGGAAGACTTTCCGTCTTGGTAGGATTGTGAGTCTGGGAAGGCTTGTTGGAAAAGAAGAGTCTTTAGCCTTTTTTTGAACTCTTGATGATTGGGTTCAAGTCTTAGATTTGGGGGGAGCATGTTCCACTGGTGGGGGCCTGCTAAGGATAGCGCTCTTTTGCTCAGAGATGATTTTACTTGTTGGGCATGCAGTGATCCTTTGTAAGCGCTTCTGATAGGTCTGGAAGATGTGTGCGGTTGGAGTTGAAAGCTTAACGTGATGGGAGCTATTTTGTTTGTCGCTTTGTGGATGATTGTGAGTACCTTATAGAGTATCCTTTGTTTAATGGGAAGCCAATGTAGATTACTAAGGATTGGGGTGATGTGATCTTTTTTGTTAGTGCTTGTTAGAATTCTGGCAGCAGAATTCTGTACCATCTGTAATGGTTTGATCGTGTTGTTGGGTAGACCTAGTAGCAGGGAATTGCAATAGTCGAGCTTTGATAATATTATGGATTGAAGTACTAGCCTGAAGTCGGAGAAATAAAGGAGGGGTTTAAGTTTTTTGAGGACTTGCAGTTTGTAAAAGCAGTCCTTCGTGGTATTGTTTACGAACTTTTTTAGGTTAAGATGATTGTCAAGCCATGCTCCAAGGTTTCTGACGTCCGGTGAGAACATGTTATTAGCGTTTGGTAGAGAGAAGCTAGAGGAGATTGTGAGAGGATCCTGAGAGACAATGAGCATTTCGGTTTTATTGGCATTCAATACTAGGTTGAGGCTTGAGAGTAATTCCTTAATGGGCTGTAGGCATTCGTTCCAGTAAGTGATGGTTTTTTGAAGGGATTCTGTAATCGGGAGAAGGATTTGAATGTCGTCTGCATAGAGGTAATGGGTAAGCTTGAGGTTTGAGAGTAGGTGGCAGAGAGGGAGGAGGTAGATATTGAATAGGGTGGGAGAAAGTGAGGATCCTTGCGGGACTCCTTGCTCTGTAAGGATTGGATGCGATTCTTTGTTGTTTATCCTTACTTTGTAGAATCTGTTGCTTAGGAAGGAGTGAAACCATTTGAGAGCTGTGCCTTTGATCCCTATATTAGTTAGTTGGTCTATAAGTGTAGTATGTTTTACCGTATCAAACGCCGCAGAAAGATCAAGTAGAACCAGCAGGTAAGATTGTTTTTTCTCCAGGTTCACGAGGATGGTATCAGTGAGCGATAATAAGAGAGATTCGGTGTTTAGTCGTTTTCGGAAGCCATATTGAGCTGAGGATAGAATGTTATGATCTTCCAGATATTCTGACAGTTGCTTGTTGACAATTTTTTCCATCAGTTTGGCGATGAGTGGTAAGTTTGCAATCGGTCGGAAGTTAGCTGGGTCTGATGGAGAAGCATTTGGTTTCTTCAGTAACGGTTTCAGGATTGCCAATTTTAACTGGTTAGGAACTGAGCCTTGAGACAGGGATGTGTTGATAATTTCTGCTATTGGTTTTGAGATGGTGTTTGGTATGGCAATGAGGAGATTTGTTGGTAATGGGTCTGATGGGTGTGAGGATGGTTTTAGTTTTTTGAGTGTATTTTCGATCTCCAGTGAAGAAGTGAGCTCGAATGAGTCCAAGCTTGTGTTTTGTTGCGGCACTGTTGTTAGATGGTGTGTTAAGGTGGGGCTATTGGATGTAATTGAATGGGTAAGGTTAGTGATTTTTGTCTTGAAGTAGTTGGCTAGCTCGTTAGCTTTGTTGAGCGCTTGGTGGTCTGGGATCGTGAGAGGAGATGGTTTGGTTAGAGAGGAGACGTAAGAAAAAAGGGCCTTTGAGTCGAAAATGAAGTTGTGTATTTTTTTTGCATAGAATTCTTTCTTTGTTCTAAGGATAGTATTCCTGTAGGAGTTGAGGTGGGATTTGTAGATGGTTTGTGTCGAAGTGGATGAGTTTTTTCTCCAGCTTTGCTCTTATTTTCTAAGAGATTGTTTGAGGGATTTAAGTTCGGCTGTAAACCAAGGTTTTCTATTGTCTAATGTAGGTTGTATGGTTTTAGTTGTGGTTGGGCAGATTTTATCTGCAATTTTATTGTTAATATTGATCCAAGAGGTGGTAGCAGTTGTTGCGTCTGTGAGGTCAAGTTGATTTAAAGCTTCGGACATCTTTTCACTGAGTATGTCTAGAGAGCAAGGTTTCCTGAATTGGATGGTGGATTTGGTAGTGATTTGAGGTGGAGGTTTGTTGATCCTAAGGGTTGTGTGGATGACTCTGTGGTCTGACCATGGAACTGGTAAACAAGTGGGGTTGGTGTAAATGTTGAAGAGTTCGTTAATAAAGATGAGGTCCAAAGTGTGGCCTGCCTTGTGGGTAGGACTGTTGATAATTTGAGCGAAGCCCAAGTGGTTGAGTGAGGAAAGAAAGGTTTGGCAGTTGATAGATTGTGGAGTAGCGTCTACATGTAAATTAAAGTCTCCGAGGATTATAGCAGGTTTTTCAGTGTTTATGTGTTTAGCTATAAGTTCGATCAGTGGGGAGGGATCCAGTTCTAGGGTACCTGGTGGGGCGTAGACTAAGGCTATTTGGATTTGATCCGATTTAAAGAGGGAGAATTCTAGTTTGGTGGAGGCGTTGGTAAGTTGTAAAGTTATATTAAGTCCTTTTTTTGCTGCAAGGAGGAGTCCCCCACCTCTTTTTTTGGGTCTGGGGACAGAAAATAAGTCATAAGATTGAATGGGCAGTTGATTTGTAAGTACAGTATCTGTGTGTTTTAGCCATGTCTCTGTAATTGCACAGATATCTGGGTTGACTTCTATGAGATAGTCACTGAGGATGTCCATTTTTTTGGAAAGAGACTGAGCATTGAATAGAGTTAATGTAAATAAAGAGAGTCCTAAGATTTGTGTTATAGGTGATATCATTATTGGTAAAAGCCTTTGTTGTCGTGCGATGTGATGAATTGCAGGTTTTGTGTGCTTTCTGAGGTTATGCCAGATTTTGGGTATGGTGCAGAGGTGCATTGTTGTGGTTCAGTTGGTTGGGAGCAATGTTTCGATATTGAAGATGCTGGGCTAAGTATTGGTGAGGTTGACTGAATGCTGGACTGAATGCTGGAAAATGCTGAGAGAAGGCTGGAGAGGCTGACTGAATGCCGGAGAGGCTGGATGAATGCTGGAGAGGCTGGAGAGGCCGGATGAATGCTGGAGAGGCTGGGTGAATGCTGGAGAGGCTGGGTGAATGCTGGAGAGGCTGGAGGCTGGGTGAATGCTGGAGAGGCTGGAGGCTGGATGAGTGCTGGAGAATGCTGGATGAATGCTGGAGAGGCTGGAGGCTGGATGAGTGCTGGAGAATGCTGGAGAGGCTGGAGGCTGGATGAGTGCTGGAGAATGCTGGATGAATGCTGGAGAGGCTGGAGGCTGGATGAGTGCTGGAGAATGCTGGATGAATGCTGGAGAGGCTGGAGGCTGGATGAGTGCTGGAGAATGCTGGATGAATGCTGGAGAGGCTGGAGGCTGGGTGAATGCTGGAGAGGCTGGAGGCTGGGTGAGTGCTGGAGAATGCTGGATGAATGCTGGAGAGGCTGGAGGCTGGATGAGTGCTGGAGAATGCTGGATGAATGCTGGAGAGGCTGGAGGCTGGATGAGTGCTGGAGAATACTGGAGAGGCTGGAGGCTGGATGAGTGCTGGAGAATGCTGGATGAATGCTGGAGAGGCTGGAGGCTGGATGAGTGCTGGAGAATGCTGGATGAATGCTGGAGAGGCTGGAGAGGCTGGATGAATGCTGGAGAGGCTGGGGGCTGGATGAGTGCTGGAGAATGCTGGATGAATGCTGGAGAGTCTGATTACATGCTGGAGCAGCTTGTGAGTGTTGGAAAGGCTGTTATGTGTATGGGCCCTGGAGAATGAGGTCGCTGGACAAATGGATTGGATAACGTTGATGTAGCGTGCTTCTGTAGTGTAGGCTGGGTTGTGTGGCAGAGACGTTTAGCATAGGTGGTTTCTTGTTGTGCTCAGGTTCACACGAAGGGGCACACAAAGGGGCAAGCCCCTTTGTCGTGCTCCTTCGGCGTGCGACGCACGGCGCGCGACGCCTAGCTGGGTGGGATTTAAAGCTCTGCTGAGCTTTAACTGGTTGGCTAGCTATATTATTTATGGGCGGGTCTTAGCGTGTGTCCCTGCTTTTTTAATCTTTTAGTTTGTCTTTTTATATCTTTTCGTCGAGTTGTGTCCGCCGGATTGGGCCTCGGCGCGCGCGGCTGGCGTTGGGGTCCCCCGGGTGGGGAGGCCGAGCACTGACCTGACCTTCCCCCGGTGGGGCTCCGGCGCCGGTCGCGCAGGTCTTCGGTCGCCGCGTGTAGCAGGAGGAAAAGGAGGTAATGGCGCCTGCAGTCGGGATTTAAAGCCCTGTCGGGCTTTCTCTGGTTGGCTGGTAAGTTTCTGATTTGGGCGGGCCTTAGCGTTTTACCTCGTGGTGTCCGCCGGATTGGGCCTCGGCGCGCGCGGCTGGCGTTGGGGTCCCCCGGGTGGGGAGGCCGAGCACTGACCTGACCTTCCCCCGGTGGGGCTCCGGCGCCGGTCGCGCAGGTCTTCGGTCGCCGCGTGTAGCAGGAGGAAAAGGAGGTAATGGCGCCTGCAGTCGGGATTTAAAGCCCTGTCGGGCTTTCTCTGGTTGGCTGGTAAGTTTCTGATTTGGGCGGGCCTTAGCGTTTTACCTCGTGGTGTCCGCCGGATTGGGCCTCGGCGCGCGCGGCTGGCGTTGGGGTCCCCCGGGTGGGGAGGCCGAGCACTGACCTGACCTTCCCCCGGTGGGGCTCCGGCGCCGGTCGCGCAGGTCTTCGGTCGCCGCGTGTAGCAGGAGGAAAAGGAGGTAAAATTTTAGTCTTAAACATTAAACATATTTTAGTCTTAAACATTAGCACTCAGGGATTTTTGTGTATACCCTGTACCATTTTAATTGCCTTTATATAGGCCAGCTCCACCATTTTTATATCCTTTCAGAGGTAAGCCTCTCCCCTTTTTTTGGTCCCTGAGAAGGACACAATATTCTAGAAATGGTCTCATCAAAAATCTGTAGAAAGGCATTATCACTTCCTTTGTTCTACTGGTTTTGCCTTTCGTATGCATTATAATTTCCATCTGTGTCTAGCCACTGGCTTATTACTCTGTTTTGCTATCTTGAGATCATCAGACAAGACTATCCCAAGGTTTCTCTCTTATAGTACCTTATTACTAACTGCCTGATTTTAAAACCCACACACGCAAAACCTGGGGGTTACCCGCGTGGGCAGGCCTTGTGTGCGCTGTGTGCATTTTAGAACAGGTACATGCAGAAATGCAAGCCTTTTAAAAGGGGTGGGCTATGGGGGCATGGTCTGGGTAGAGAGGAGTGGGGGATAGCTGGGATAGTGGCCATTAGGCCCTGTCCCAGGGAACTGTGCACCAGCAGCTGGCCAGCGTGCAGAAGATACTTCTGCTCCAGTGGAGCAGTAAGTAATGAAACAAAAAAACTTTGGGTAGATAGGTATGGGTTAGGGGTTGGGGTGGAGAGGGTAAAGGAAAGGAAGGTTAAGTAGGGGGGTAGGAAAGTTCCCTTCAAGTCTGCTCCTTAATTGGAGAGGACTGGGAGGGAACTGGGAAAAAGGCCGATCACGTCACCGTGCGTAATTTACAAAATCCCCCCCTCCGTTCACGGAAGAGTCCACCCGCCCGCACATGCACGCACGGATATTAAAATCCAGCTCACATGTGCATGCGGATATTGTATTTCATAACATGCACACACTGACCTGCGCATGTTATATAATAGCCACATACACAACAATAAGATAAGGTTTTTGGATCAATTTTTCAAATTTTTACACGCCATATATGAAAAACACAATTGTTCTAAGATCAAAATTTTTGTAGGACCGCTACGTCCTACAAAAATTTTGATCTTAGAACAATTGTGTTTTTCATATATGGCGTGTAAAAATTTGAAAAATTGATCCAAAAACCTTATCTTATTGTTGTGTATGCGTACTCCCGGTTTTTGGAAGCTGGGCTTATTTTTTGTGATATAATAGCCACAGCCATATGTGCATGCTGTGAACCGCTCGCACATGGATGCACGCGGATCTGAAAATCGACCCTTAACATGGTAACATTTAAACTGGTGCGTGGGCTCTCATTTGCATGCATTCATCAGCCTGCACCCAGGAATGCAGCCATTTTATAACATGCACGCATATATGCATGCATATTATAAAGTAGCCTGACCACACGCACATGTGTGTGCAGTTTTAAGTGGATGCCCCTTCTACCGCATAAGTAGGGGAATTTAAGACATGCCCGCTGATGCATTTTCCAATTTCCCAGTTTGTTCCCAGTTCATCTAAGTAAGGAATAGGACTTCCTACTCCCCTCCCCCCCCCAGTTTAATAGCCTCTCTTCCATCCTGTCCAAACAAAAAGACTACAACCTGAGATGTAGTTATGTTTTTCAGATTCTGACTTGCAAAAGTGTTTTTGCATGTTGTTGTTTTTTTTTTTTTTTTTTGCAAAATTCATAATAAAGAATGCATGTTAATGTATCATGGCATCTCATCCATTATTAATTCAAGTAAACTTTCATGCATAACTGAATATCGAGTAAAGTGTCAAAGAAGGAACGTGCATAAAATTAGAATATACAGGGGCAAGTAGCTTGTGCTCACATACACACTATTTTATAAAACATCAAAAGTCCGTTTTTCAGTTTCATACACATATTTACCTGCACAAAAGGGAGTGGTCTAAGGACATGGAATTTGCTATGTTATAAAGATTCATATGAATACATTAGGCAACTTAGTTGCACAATTTTACATCTGCAAATGATCTAGCACAATTGATATTAAACTCCTTTGTTATCTGCTATTGGTTGGGTAGGAAGTCAAGGTGTCTGGGGAGAGTTTAGCTTGAAGAACTAGGAAGGTCTTGATGACTTGGAGAAGGAATTGGTGAACTAGTGGTGGTATCGGCAAATTGGTGACTTGAATTATGTGATCATTTTTCAATATATATTAACTTCCACATTTAAATCAGGGTTTTACATAAGAACACTTTTTTTTCACATGTAAAATATGTGCATGCAAGAACAACTTTCAAAGGGCCGCATAAGCATACATTCTCATGTGTGCGTTGATGTGCATCCAAGGATGCAGCTCTTTTATAACATACATGCGTATGTTATAAAATAGCTTGGGTGCGCATATGTGTATGCTCTATTTTGCAACTGGGCATGCACAACCGTACACATCCAAGAATGCACTGCGTACGTGGGTGAATTTTATAAATAGTGCACATCCACGCCATGACCAGTTTCACCAGTTTGTCCACGAGTTCACCCAGTGTTGATCTAGGTCCTCCCAACCCTCCTGGTTTAATAGCCTGCACTTCCCTCATTAAACGTAGACCCTTAAAACCCCTCAGGGATGGCAGTTTCTTTAATATACACTTATACCTCCTCCATAGCAGAAGTAAAGTTATGCGGCACTGGCCCTGGGAGTGTGCCCAGGTGCATAAGTATGTTAAGAATTGAGCTGGACCTTGCCTGTCTCTGGCGATCCCATGGTGCGGCAATGGCCGCCATTGTTGGCAGCTTCCTCAGAGAGAAGTGCGATGAGAAACACACTCCTTTGTGGCTCCTCCCCCCTTTGATGCTGCTGCGCTTTCCTACCTTGGCAACAGGCTTGTGTAGTGCTTGGTTTTACTGTCTGTGAGCTTCTCCAAGCCTGCCTTGACCCCTGACTGAACTTGGATTTGGTTTGTCTGCTGCCTGTCTTGACCCCTGGCTGAACTTGGATTTGGTTCATCTTCTGCCTGCCTCAATCCATGTCTGTACTTGGATTTGGTTCATCTGCACCCTGCCTCGACCACTGACTGGAGTTGGATTTGAATTGCCTACTGCCTGCCTTGAAATTCGCTGGACAGTGGACTGGATTGTGTACTTAGCCCCATCACCCCTTTACGGTCGCTGTTCTGACTCCAGTTGAGGTAAGGCTGTTACGTCTCTCCTTGGATCCACAAAATTGTAACAAATTATTGGCACACACATCTCTTGGCCCTGCTCCAGAATGCATGTGCTCTGCCCAAACCATGCCCACACATCGGGAAATGTGCATGCATAGGTGGCTTTTAAAATCTGCTGCATGACCTACATGCGAACACATCTCCTGATTTTGGCACGAACTGGGCTTTTAAAATTCACCTCATAGGTTGGAAAAGAATGGGCTTTCTATGCATTACAATTATTCATGCATATATTGGAAAGTAGATGTACACGCAATGTATAATCTGTGCATACCTAATAAGCACAAGTTATATAATACTGTAGAAGATCTTCATTTGGCCATATATATGTGTGCATATGGAGCTGCACAGAGTTGGTTAAATATTATCCTGCCTATGCAAAAATAGAGCTTTGCACACAAAATAAAGCATGACAACTATGAACTATATGGGTTTTCACATGTATTTGCATACAAACTTTGTGAAGTCCTGTTTGCAGAAGTTTACACAGTTTAGTAGTACATTGGCATCTATGCAACTGCAGTCCCGAAAAATGGATACTCTGTAAAACAGGAATATCTGAAATATGAACCTAGAGATGTCAGGGTACTGAGTAATGAGCATAGACCTTGGCATATCACTAGAGGCAAGTACTTCTAGAAGTAGGAACTGGCTGTAATGAATGAATGTGTCAAAACTGTCAGGCTAGTGAGAATAACACATAGCAACTATTGTCAGACCAGGGAGAAAAGAAAGTCAAGAAGGCATTCAATTTAAACAAAATGATAAAGTTTAAGCATCTTCAAATAACACTGGTGACCGATTCCAGTGGAAAAGAAAGCATTGGGAGTCAAAATTGATTTTTTTTTTCTTTTTTTGATGGGAAAACCTCTCCTATTCTTTAGGCTTCAAATATTTCAGTCTTAAATTACATCCTAACATATGTTAAGCCTGTCATGGTCCTTACAGAAAGATTATGATTTTCCATATTTAAGATATGATTATACATGCTATTTGAAAACATGCACATATTTGTTTGAAATAGTATACATTAACCTCACCTTTACTGAGCTATATTATCAGCTTTGAAATCTAAAGAACAGAATGCATGCCTAGTATTTGCATGATGCTTATAAACTGAAAGAAACTAATTTAAAAAAGCATTAAATTGAATGTATATTAATGTTTTTAAAAGATATAGATAATATAAGTGAACATATTGAAATGTGAATTCACTAATATAGATATGAATTAAGTTAATGATATTCTGTGAACTAGTACAGGTCAAATTGTATGAACGAGCAATGTTGAGATGCTTGTTCTAGTTCAAATGGAGAACATGCAGTATTTCATTTAGGAAAAAAACATACTTGGAATTTTGGTTCTTTAGTTTATTCTTTAATCAACAGAGTTACTGAGCTATTGTACTGAATGCAGGCTAATTGAGGGGAGGTAGGTCTCAGAAAAAATGAGACATCCAATCTGATTGGCAGACTCCGTTTTAGCTAGTACACATCTCCCTTCAATATATGAAATTCACAACATAGCAGTTTTGAATTTGGATGAATATGTTTGATTACAGTTTCTTTTACTTTTAGAAGAAATATATATCATAGAATATATTCTGTGAATTCCTTTAGCTCTGGGTTGGGATAGTAGGAGGAAAATGTAAGATAGGAAAATAATTGGCCTTGGAATTATATGGGGCAATTTTCAAACTGCCTGGATTGTTGTAAAGTCCATGGGTATTTTTACCAGCAGTCTTAGAAAATCCGGCGGTAACGGGGGACAGGGTGGTGAAGCTGGGGGTGGGCCTGCAAAATCCGGTAGCGATCGCACCTCCGCGGTGCAATCACTGCCGGCTTGCGCACCCAATTGCACCATCGTAAAAGGTGATGCTATTGGGCGCGAAACTGGCGATGAAAAGGGCCCTTACCTTTTCGCCGTCAGCGACGTCTTCACGCCGTCCTCCCCGGTGCCACCCCGACTCCTCCCCTTCTGGTGCAGACGCCGCCCAGAGCCCGCCCCGATCTAGGTATCTTACGCGAAAAGTCCCTTTTCGCGGCGATTCCTTTTGAAAATGACCCCCTAAATTATTATAAAGCAATATAAACATCAAGTAGCTAAGCAACATGAAAGACCTAAAAATTAAAAAATTGCCATGAATGGCATACAAAGATACAGTAAAAGGAGAAAAATACTAGTACCACCACAAATATTATTATTCAAAAGAGATAATTTACAGCTCTTGGAATCAAACTCCCTTGTTAAAAACTTGAAATATTCAGTTTTTACACCATATCATATAGGACACCTATAAAAATAGTAGCACTCCCTAGAGAAAAAATAAAATAGTTTAAATAAGAGCCACTATCTTAATATATGGAAAGTAAAGCAAAGTACATCAGAATGGTTTCAAAAGAGGTGTTTGAAAAGATGAAGACAAGAAGATTATCATTAAAAAGGTAGAAAGGATTTCAGAAAGAAAACAAGGAAAAACATCTGGAACAGTGGAAACAGAGAAGGTAGTCAAGAGAGCAAATAAAAAATTGAACAAATGGGATTGTATAACTGGTAAAAAGAGAAATGAATGGAAAGCTGTGAAAAAGGGGAGAAACTGGCAGAAAAACCTTTTAACAGGGAGGAGTCTAGCATATATATATTAGGGAAGTGAATTGTTTTTTGACAATTTAAAACAATCATCAGATATATTTTAAATCATCAAAAATTGTTAGAGCCGCGATACAATAGCAATTCCCCCGATTTATTGTCAAAAAATCATAAATTGGGGGAGGGGGAGGGCGGGAAAACCGGCACACCAAAACAACACTAAAACCCACCCTGACCCTTTAAAACAAATCCCCCACCCTCCCGAACCCCCCCAAAATGTTTTAAATTACCTGGGGTCCAGTTGGGGGGGTCCCGGCGTGATCTCCCGCTCTTGGGCCACGGCTGCGTTAATAGAAATGGCGCCGGTGGCCCTTTGCCCTTACCGTATGACAGGGCAAAGGTAGCGCAGGCGCCATTTTGGTTCCTTTCACCCAACGTCACAAGTGCAGGAGATCACTCCCGGACCCCTGCTGGACCCCCAGGGACTTTTGGCCAGCTTGGGGGGGCCTCCTGACCCCCACAAGACTTGCCAAAAGTCCAGCGGGGGTCCGGGAGCGACCTCCTGCACTCGGGCCGTATTGCCAATATTCAAAATGGCACCTTTGCCTCACTATGTCATACGGATCGATCGTTAAGACGATTGATCACACGAGTCACATCCGTAATATATATATTTATATGCTCCTACAAAACCAAACCAATACCACCCTCAATAAAAACCCAATCAGTATTAAACCTTTATTACAACATTTTCAAAATAAATTTGATTAACTATATTGATTTTTTTTATAAAAACCTGTCCGTTGCCTTTTCTTATAAGTAAAGAGTACTTCGTTTTTTTTTATCAAATATCTCACAAATCACCCACTCACACACACGCATACACCATTCTAAAAACAATATCACTGCATATCCCTGCACCTCTTTATGTTATTATTTTGGAGAAACATACAATAGTATTTTTCAACTGGAACACAAATCATATAATACTGTTTATCATAGCTATTTCTCTGATTAATTTTCATACATGCTAATTTTCTAAACAAATGTTCTCTATTGTGTCATTGCACCTCATTGAGCTTCCAAAAGCTGGGGTAGATTTTATAGATGTACGCGCGGGCGTACTTTTGTTCATGCACCAGGCATGAACAAATGAATTGAATCTTTTATTAAACAGTTTTGGAAACCACCAGAAGTGGCAGTAGTGAGTAGTGGATGTTGAGCCCGGCTGAGCAGGTCTCCCACAGAACGCGGGAACAGCGAATCCTCTGCTAGGCTGTGCTGTAGTGGAAAGAGACAGAGTTATGAGTACACAATAAGAAGCATTCAGAGTCCCAGGTAGAATTAGGAGAAGCTCCGAGACAGGGAGAGCAGGCCCTCGAGGAGCCAGTACCTGATCCCTTAGAGCAGAGAGACTCAGTTGTATTGTACTCACGTAGCAGTAACAGAGATTCCACTAGTTGAGAGGTCTGGCACCGGAACAGAGGGCAGGCCCTCAAGGAGCGAGTACCTGGTTCCAGAGAAGCAGTACTGTGGAATAGATGGTAGTTGTACTCACAGATGGAAACTGTTAGTGAGGTCTTCCAAGTAGAAAGGTTTGAAGATACAGGCAGTGACTCAGGGAACACGGGCCCTCAAGGAGCGAGTACCTGTTTCCTGATAGCACCTGAAAGAAGCAGAAGAGGCCCCCAAGGAGCGGGTACCCCGTTAGCAACCCTGAAGGGTGTAAGAGTTCCAGATAGCGCTGGAGTGGCAGAGCAGCTTCGGTATGGAGAGCGAATCCCATCCATAGGGTTCTGTTGCTAACTCGATGAGCTAGCAAATACTGTAGGGTTAAATATCCGGGCAGCATGACGTCATATCAGGGGGACACTCCTGAGGTTCACGCCAACATGGAAATAAAGATGGAGGAGCATGGTGGGAGGCAGCACCAAAGCCGGTCCGGGGACGCTGGCGAGGACAGCAAACAGATGCTGTGGCAGCCAGTAGTCCAAGGTGAGTGGGAGGAGCCGCAAGTAGTGAGAGGTAGGCAGGGAGAAGCTGTCGAAGACCAACAGTCTCAGCAATTTTCTAAAGCTAGCGCTCATGATAGCTAAAAAGGGGAGGAGTCAGGGTGGCATCTGCCCTGGAAGAGGTGGAGACAGGGCAGACACCACGAAGACAGCGTAAGGTAAGGAGCCTTTTCACTTCCAATTTCACGCCCAATAGCACCACCTTTTATGATGGTGCTATTGGGTGCGAAAGCCGGCAGCGATCGCACCGCAGAGGTGCGATCGCTGCCGGCTTTCGCAGGCTCACCCCCCACTTTCGCAGGCTCGCCCCCCGTTCGCCCTCCCGACCTCCTGTACTGCGCAATTCACAATGCCGCGGTACATTAGGAAATCTAGGCCTAAGTGAATTTGTGTGAAATCTGCAGTTTAAGCACATATCAAATGTAGTATCTTGCCTTTTCTTGTTTGGTGCTTAAATAAAAACTTAGAAACCTGTGGCTAGTACATTGTCTGGCTGTCTGGAGTGGCCTCTAGGTGATAGGGTTGTCAATTTTTCTAAATTGGAAGTGGTTCAGCCACCACTGACCAACCAAGGTAACTAATCAGCATACAAAGTTTTGCACTGACTTTGATGACTAATTTATGAAAATATATCTAAACAAATATGTGTCAAAAGCTAAAAGTGTGGTAAGTACAGTAAGCTGAGCTGTATTGTAAAATTTCACATCTCTAGCTCATTTGCATGTTTCACATTTGGGTGACAAGGATGGCTCTATTTAATATAGCCACATAAAATGTAAGAACTGACCACAGATCAAGGAGCAATAATCAATAATAGAAACATGTTGTCTTCAATGAATTTTACGGACCAATGATTAAAAATGTCCCTGAGCGATGGACAGGCAAGTGAAAACAGTGATCTTGCAAACTGCAGGGTGTTAAGACTGTTTAGAACTAAATAAATAAAATAAATTAATTTTTATGCTTTTCAAAAATCGAATATTTGTTTTAGTTGATTTATGTTTAATTATTTATATATTTTTTTATTTTGTTTTTGTTGGAATTGTTGTGAACCATTTTGGTCAAACTGTGTTTGTGAAAGACGGTATAGAAATATTTTTAAATAAAATAAATAAATAAATGACCGTTCAGTCTTAGTTTAAAGTATTGGAGACAATGTATATCTTTTTAATATAGTGCATTCACGCATGCAAATGATGCTTGTCTTTGGGACTGCAATTCTGACCAAAGCATGGCTGTGTCCAAGATGAAACAGAGTGACTTTTGTATCAAACAAGGAGCTCTATTAAAAAACATTAGAAACAAAAAAATTAAAAACTACACAGTAGAGATATTTGTATCCTTAAATATGGCCAAAATTTGCATAAAATAGTGATATCATGTCTTTATGTAACTATATCATTGCTTCCAGTTGACTGCAAAGCCTCCTAGTGAAATGCTAGATATATGTCATGGGCCATGACTACTGATCCAGTTACGGCCTGAACTGAAGTATACATCAGGAGCAATGAGGCCTTAAATTTCTTTTGTAAAATTTTTCACATACTTTGCTGGCCCATCTCTTTTTATGTTCCAAACTTTGCACCAGGGGTTGTACTAATCTACAAGATGTCAGGCTGCTGAGAAGTGTTATCTGGCTGCAGCACCTGGACAAAATGGCCATTTTAGGTTGTGCAGTGCATAGTACTCAGAGGTGACCTGTATTCAACTGCCTCTAGATCTCCAACCAATGGAGATCCAGTTGAAAAATTTAGTATAGTTTTGTTTGAGACCCTAGAGAACATCTGTGAAACATTTTGTTAGATTTGGAGTAGGTTGAGCTTGGACCATTTGATATGGAATGACCCTTTAGATACTACATAGAATGAATGTTCTCTTGGAGAGAACATTTCTTCATCGTGATGGGCAAGGAAGTTGTAGTCATACAACCAGGTAAGGTTTCTTCGTAGATGGACAAAATGACACAGGGGATAGTTAAGCTGGTTGTAGGACAACCACATTGATGTAGCAGTGATTCTTGAATAAAGTTGCCCCATGTCCAGAATCTACTAAACCTTCAGTCTGAACTGAGTGTTTTCCGTAGGTAAGACACATTGGAACCATTAGTAATGGAGAAGAAGCAAGATGGTGCAAAGTTGCTTTCCCGGTGAGTCTTCTCTTTATAGAGTGTTCCTGTCTTGGGGCACTGACGGATAAAATAATCTTGTGTGGCACAGTAGAGACAAAGATTTTGCAATCTTCATCTTTGTTTCTCATCAATCCAGAGTCAGGTATCTTCGAAGGCAGCCACCTTCTGTGGTTCCAGGATAGGTTGCAAAAGATTATGAGATCTGGGAACCTTGAGCAAGATCCACTGAGAGTTCTTCTTTTCCTGAGCTTGTTCCTGGAATCTCAAGACAATACGAATAGCCAAGGCAATGAGTGCTTCAAGGGATGGAGGAAGATCCCAAGCTGTAAGTTCATCTTTTATACTTTCAGATAATCCCTGCCAAAAAAATGGCAGTTGGCTATCTTCACCCCAACTGAATTTGGAAGCTAAGGTATGGAATTGTACAGCATATTCACCAACAGAATGTTATCACCTGATGATTATGAAGGAACTCTTTGGCAGCTAATATGACACACCCAGACTGATGAAAGATCATATGAAAATGCTGAATGATATTGTCCAAATTCTTAAAAATATATCATCTTGTTCCCACAAGGGAGAAGCCAAAGAAAGAGCCTGACCATCCAACTTGGATAGTATACACGTGATCTTGACACGATCGGAGAAAAAAACAAGTTAGCTGTTATTCAAATTGCATCTTGCAAACATTAAGGAATTCTCTGTATGCTTTAGGAACACCCCCAAACCTTGGAGATGGAAGTAGTTGAATCATGGACTCACCAGTCAGGATAGGTGCTGGTGCAGAGTTCACCAGAACTGGAACTGAGACTAAAGCTGGACATTGAAGTTGTATTACATCTAAATGCTGTGACAAGGTCTGTAATGAATCTTTTACTTGATCAAGTTGCTGCTGGGCCTGTTGCATGAACTAGTGCAGGAGACCAATCAATTTTGTTTTTTGATCCTGCATCTGGGTGATCAAGGCAGCGATAGCCCATCACAGTGGCATATTCACCAAGCTCATAGCCTCAGCAAACTGTAAGAAACTGGGTATGTGTGAGCCCCTTTTGCCCTGACACAGTCTCATAGGTAGAGCTCTGAGACCCGTGCTAATGGTGGATGATTGAGTCTTGGCACAGGCCAGACTATGACTGGGTCCAAAAGTCTACACACTGACCAGGCTCATCGCTGAAGCCAGGCAAGGACAAAACTGCCAGCTTGAGTCAAGTCTGTAGACAGAAGCAGAGCTGAAGACTGCAGTGGAGCTATAGGCAAAGACTGAAACAAAGCTGAAGGCTTGAACAAGACAGAAGACCAGAATTAGGAGATCTTCTTGCTGAGCCAATGAAGCCAACTCTAGGCAGGCTAAGTAGCCTTGAGCATGTGACATAATCTTCTAAGGTATGGATGCTCCTGACAACATGTGCTGTATCATGCACACTGATGCATGCATATCCTAATTGTCTCTTTGCCGGGTCCAGTATCACATGTGACAGAGCATCCAGTGATGGCTCCCTGCCGCATTGTGAATGTCCACTGCCAAGGAGTCTGGGAAGGCAGCTGGATTCTAACACCAGGTAGGGACATGCAGGCATTTGAATTCAGTTCATTCTTTTTAATTTTGGAATTTGTAATGCTGAAAATAGTTTTGAGGGTTATTTTTTCATATTTTTCATTTCAGCAAAAATTGTGCACTATTTGCAAATAGTGCATGCTATTTGCTGAAATGAAAGACCCAAAAATTATCAGGGTTTTTTTTGAGGATTTTCTTTTATTTGTTTCAGATTTAATGGAAAAAATGGTCTCATTATATTTGGAATGCATATTTGTTTTAAACAAATGAACATCCTTAGTACCAGGTGAATCTCTCTGGCAGGCTTTAAGTACAGCAATAACTAAAGAAGTTCTAGAGGAAAAGCAAGTGAAGGATGGTTACACAGTGATCTTAGAATGCCAGTGGGCAACAGCCACAGTAGAGGGCTAGCTATTTAGATTATTACAAAACTCTGTAGTTAAGACATGGTAAAGGAGGGGATGCTGGGTATAAGCAAAGTATGCTCTTCTGCACGACATGGTAGAGTACAGATGAGGAAGAAAAAAAAAACAACTATTGGGTATAACAGGAGATATCTCATAAACAGTGTTGCTATATGGCTATTAGATGAAATATATATTTAGCAGTGTGGATAGGAAGAACTGAACAAGTTAGCTGGTCTTATTAGTCTTTTCCTGCTATCATCTACCATGTAAGTTACTATGCTGAGACCCTCAATTAACTCTTAAGCTATGAAATTGAAACTTTGAAATGCTATTAGCCCTAATCTGTGGCACTTTTCAATTATGTGCAATCATTTCGTATTCATTACAGTTTTCACCTTGAATTATTTTTGGTGATGATAATAAATGTGAACAGCCTTAAATACCTTGCTTGTGATTGTATGTACCAAGCAAAATCTTGAGATATACAAGAAGTCACCTAAAGGTCTAAACACTGTTTAGAAGGAAAGAGGAATTGGAAATTGGAGTGTTGTATAACATTAAAATTATAAAATAAAACATTTCTTAGCACCTTAGTCTCCATACAGTGTTGAGACTGATCATTGTTGCCTAGTCCAATTAGCCATTAGTCTGTCAATAGTAGCCACAGAATTAACTTTCCTTCCTTAGAGGGTAAAAAGATTTTTGCAGCATTTATTCAATCAGTTTCCAAATTAGTCGATGAGAAGTTTAATGACATGCCAGTTTTTCTGTGGCCATGATAATGTGTTTTGTCTTCTTTGATAACTTCAGGTATCTATCATTGTAAGGAGAAGAGGCAATGCAATTTCTTGGAAGGAATTTCTGAATTAACTGTTGGATTGCTTAACATGGATGGAAATGAAGCACTGAAATAACCTGTGGTAACTTTTCTGCATGGGGGTAACCTGCATGGAGCAGCAGTTGCAACCCTAAACAGAAGAGGAGGGGGAAATCTGTACAAAGCAGAACTTTAAACATCCTGCTGGATGGCCTGATGGGATCATGTTGGTATTTATATGTATATGTAATCATTTATGGGGATATAAAACAGTGTTTTATGTGCAGAAAGTGTCTTTGAAAATTGCTCTCCTTTTTGGCACATAGCGTTATATGAGAAGTACTACTACACAGATAACGTTAGAGGCAATCCATGGGGAAGGGCTGGGGAGGAGTTGTCACCTGCATGTTTACTTTTGAAGCTTTAAAGCATGTGCAAATATTTTCACAGGTAAAGTACATGCACAAATTGCAGGTGAAATTCTGTGCATGTATTTTTCCTGAGTCTATTTTCCAAGGTAAAATTTTCCCTTTTAAAATTGACATAAAAACTGTGGGTAAAGAGTACCCCCAGACTATACATCTGTGCCTAGTTTGAAAGTTACTATGTTGTTTAGACCACACTATAAAATGTGTTTGATCTGTGAAATTCAGTTATATGAACATAGGAAATGCCATACTTGGTCCAAGCAAAGGTCCATCAAGCCTAGCATCCTTTCTCTCAGTGGACAATCCAGGTCACAAGTACCCAGTAGGATCTCAAACAATAAGTCCAATCCTTCTTGCTCATAACCAGGGATAAGCATTAGCTTTCCCCAAGTCTACATGGCTAATAGTGGTTTATGGGCTTTTCCTCCAGGAACTTGTCTTAACACTTATTTAAACTCAGCTACTCTTAACTTCTTTCACCACATCCTCTGGTAACAAATTCCATAATTTAATTGTGCACTGAATGAATAAATACTTTCTCTGATTTTTACAAAATGTGCTAGCTATTAGCTTCATGGAGTGTCCCCAAGTCTTAGTACATTTCACTCATAGTGAAGGCATGTACTTTACAAATTTTACTTCTCATATCTATCAAAGTGCTGAACCTTTAAGATGACCATGGTAAAGACAAATAACAATTCCCTATTTACCTGTTCCACCCAACCCATTAATTTATTGACCTCTATAATATCTAATAATTGTACTAAGAATCTTTGTTTCTTGTGTCATGATTAAGTTCAGGAGTATTATTGCTACAGTGATATCCATACTGAAGAGAAGTAGGTTCAGATCAGAGATGAGCTTTGTTTTTCTGGTTCGGGTTACGTTTCGTTTCGGGTGCTTCGTGGGAAAACTCGTTTTCTCATGGATTGTTTTTTGCCAAAAACGAAACTGGAACCTGAACACGAAACCGGAAAAATGAATAAAAAACAAACAAACCACGAATCAGGAAAAAAAACGTGAATCGGGAAAAAAAACCACCCCATCCCTTAAATTTTACTTTCTTACACCCCCTCACCATCCCGATCCCTCCCCAAGACTTACTAAAAGTCCTTGGTGGTCCAGTGGGGTCCCGTGAGCAATCTCTCCCTCCATGCCATTGGGCTGTCGAGCCTGCTATGACTCAAAATGGCACCGATAGCCTTGCCCTTACGATGTCACAGGGGCTACTGGTGCCATTGGTCAGCCCCTGTCACATGGTAGGAGCATGTGACGGGGCTGACCAATGACACCGGTAGCCCCTGTGATATCGTAAGGGCAAGGCTATCGGTGCCATTTTGAGTCATACCAGGCCCGACAGCATGGAGGGAGAAATTGCTCACAGGACCCCTCTGGACTACCAGGGACTTTTAGTAAGTCTTGGGGAGGGATCGGGATGGTGGGAGGGTATAAGAAAGTAAAATTTAAGGGATGGGGTGGTTTTTTTTTTTTAATAAATGTGCTCCTCACCCCGCAGTAACCTGAAAAACACATTTTCCCCGAAGCTTGGGGAAAATCCGTTTTGTGGTTCAGGTTCCCCGAACCACAATAAATTAGGAAATTTTGTTGAAATTGCCTAATTCATAACAAACGAATGCACATCTCTAGTTCAGATCCCAGGTTTGTTTCAAAGGGAAATGAGCTTGAAGGTTTTTATCTCTTATGATCACAACTCCCAATTACTTGTGCCAGAACAAGAGCAGATTCTGCAGCAAGAGTATGGAGGCAAAGTTTCTGAACCTCTGTGGCAAGTTTCCATAAATGTTCAACTTTTTGTATATCAATTTCAAATTATATATATTGTATTTTCCATTTAAAAAAAAAAAGTAGATTTCCAACTTTGCTTGATTGTGTAAATTAAAAAAAAATGTGTGTGGCAAAGAGATCTCAAGCATAAGCACACAAAGAGGAAAGGGAGTAAAAAGGAGAGGGGTTTGGAATTACAATGGGAATAGGAGAGGGAGATAGAGGTCCTGACATAGGGATGAGAAGGAAAGAATTTCTGGAATCAGAGATGGGAGAATTCAATCTGAAAGGGTTGTGCAAGATTACGGGATCTGGTGGACAGTATCTGGGGAAGGTTCACATTTTGGCGAGGGGCAGTATTTCTTTACAGTCCTTCTCCTCCTTGTATGACCCCCCCCCCCCAACTTTCTTTCTCAACAAAATCCTGCAAGCTTTTCCCATACTTCCTTCTGATCTTTCTCTCTCTCTCACTTTTAAACACACATACAAACACACACACACGCTTCCCAAAATCTTCTCTCTCACCCTCCAGTCAATTCCTCTTTTTCCTGCCCCTTCTTCCCAAGAATCCCTCTTTTCCAGCCCTACTTTCTCTGTTGTAGATCAATCCAGCAGAAGGAGTCAGAGATCAGCTGTGCCACAGGCCACATCCTCCTCTGCCATTCGGAAACCAACTTCGAATTATAACTGTGCAAGAGTACTATGTGGTTCAAACAATAAGTTGGGCCCTGACCAACAAAGAAAAATGATGTGGTCCTCTTCCTTCTTTTGTCTTGATCAATAAGAGTGAGAGAGGTATCTGAGTGAAAGAATGGGGAAGAGTAGAGAATTGTGGATAATGACTGGGGAGGAAGAGACGTATGCCCACACATTTTCAACAGCTCTTGGCTGCTGCAGTTCTATGGAAGACCTGGCAAATGCTCCTGAAGGCTAGGATTTTGCAGCCCATGCCATGGATGTAGATTCACTGAAGACCAAGGATCCCGATTATGATGGACATGGATTCATCAAAAACGTTCAGCACTTTGATAGATATGAGAAGGAAAATTTGTAAAGTACATGCCTTTATTATGATTCAAACGTGCTAAGTTATTTTCCCATAGATACAAAATGGGAAAAATCCTTGAGTCATCAGCCCCTTTATCAAGTTTACCCAGTGCTCACACTAGGTAAACTTTCTGGGCAAACTCTCTTTCATAGGCACTAAAATGCAAGATAAACAAATACATGGCAGAAAAGGGAACAAAGTTCTAACTGAAGAACATGGTTCAGACTGAAACAAAATTAGAAAACAATCTCAACCATGATTTGAATTAGAACATTTTGACTGCAGCTGAAAGAAAATTATGCACTAATATGATTTAATCTCCACTGACATAAGGGGGAAAACTCATTTCAATTCATTTTTTAGAAAGAGGATATACTGTAATCATGTGCATAATGTTGTGCTTAGACATTCCTCCCACCACACAATGCTGAAAAAAAAAATGTGCCTGTATATGACTGGTCCATGACTTCCATTTGTTAAATAAATAGTCAGCTGCTACACAGGAAAATAAGTGTGCAAATCTTAGGATATATTATATTTCTTTCTGTATTAGATCTATTCTGACAACTAGCTGAGCACACAGACCAGACAGGCTCAGGTCCTGGTCATACATCAAAGACTGGATGTAGTTAAAAGGAAAAGCAAGATTCTATGTGTTTGGCTAAAAATGCATGCATCTTTAATTCATGAGCAAACTAGGAAATTCCCAGCATGTTTCACAGCTTGACTCACTTTGGATTTTTGTTTTCCTATACAAAGAATGAGGAAGTTATGTACCTTTTAGCGCACTGAATTGTGCTCCTTTTCAGACAACTAGAGGGCATCATGAGACCACAACTATCCTCTTGGCTGATGACATCAGCTATCAAAAGAAAAAATCTTAAGCTTTCTGTCTTATTTTTTCCTGATAAAATCAATATGAAGGCAATTTTAACTAGTGAACTGAACAGATATGAAATGTAAGTAGGTGCATTGTCAAAGGCAGGTAATCAGAAGATGTCATTTTTATACAATGATTTTAGCACTTATTTAATCATACAGTTAAGATAAAAGATATCTAGATCTCATTTCCAAAAGAATTCCTTTTTCTATATCTTTTGTAAAATCTTTTTGAATATAAAACTCAATATGCAAACACATTTAGCATTAATATAAACTAAAACACAAATGTATTGTTGTTTATGGAATGCCCTTTCCAGAAGAAACATGCCCATGTTTTGTTTGTTTAAAGAGAAATATATTCAAACATATCTGGTTAAGGCCTGGATTTATCAAAATTCACTAAATACTGCATGTGATAGGAAAAGGGGTGTGTTTTATGGTAATAGGCAGTTTATGCTAATACCTATGCAAAGCACTATCTTTTTGCAATCAGAGCCAGAATTGATGTATTTCCTACATACAACCACTGGGGGGGGGGGGAGAACCATGTTTAAGGAGAGATAGAAAGAAAGAGAGAGAGACTGGCTATAACATCCTCCCACTAGACAGGCATTTATATCTCTATGGGAGGCCCACCTAATAACTCGAGGTGAGGTTTAGGTATTAGTGTAGGGGTTAGGGGCCACTTTGACATTCAAAGTGAAACATATGAACAGAACAGTGCTCTCTTGTGAAGATTTGATGACCTTCGGAGTGAGGAAAATCACCCAAAGATGAGATTTGTGCAATGTTCTCTCAACCTAGCTTGATGTTACCCAGGTAGAGAGTCCATCAAGCTAGTCTGAGAGAAAACATTGCACAAATCTCATCTTTGGGTGAGTTTCCTCACTCCGAAGGTCATCAAATCTTCACAAGAGATCACTGTTCTGGTCATACGTCTCCCTTTGAATGTCAAAGTGGCCCCTAACCCCAACGCTAATACCTAAACCTCACTTAGAGTTACTAGGTGGGCCTCCCATAGAGATTTAAATATCTACCTAGGATGAGGGTATCGTTGCTAGTCTCTCTCTCTCGCTCTTATTCTCTCTCTCTCAAACATAAAAATCAACACCATTCTTATATAGTTGGATAAAGACTTATCTGGCTAAGTGGCAGCTGCTGAAGGTGACTAGATATTCAGCAGTTGTTTAGTCAGATATGTCATACTTATCGGGCTATGTAGCACTGAATATTGGCTTCAAATAAGTGTACATTTAATATTAAATGTTGCAACAGATGGCATTAGTTAGAATACATTATCAGAAATAATTTTGTGCCAAATTATGGTAATTTTGAATTAAAACAAGCAGAAAATATTGTCATCAGAAACTAACTAATAAGTGTACAAGTTACTTTGCCTCAGTACACCAGTATAAAATAAAAACTTGATTAAAGAGAGAGTCATGTATGCATATGTGAGTATGTATGTTTAGGGCTGAGGGGAGGAGGTATGGGGGAATTACAAATTATTAAGTGAGAGAAATAAAAAATGTACCTGCAAATAAATTGGACTGCTGGTCAACAGATCTTATATATTTTCACTGTAAATTAAAATTGTATAGTTACATTATCAATAATGAGATCAATATTCAAAGGGACCTAGCGAGCAAAATAAGGACTTAGTCCACTATACCAATATACAGGCCAAATGTGGATAAATTTAGCAGATCAAATTCTGGCTGGTCTGAGGAAGAAAGTTAGGGTGGGAAAATATGTTAGATGACTAAATCTAGGTGCTTCAATGGCAGCCTTAAATCTGGCTTGACAAACATCTTTACCTAATCTCACCACCAAACAGGTGAAACTTTAAATCCAATAGAGCCTAAATTCACTCCTTTGTCACTAAAATAGGAAATTGATGAAACAATTTTTATATATATTTGTATTTTCTTATAAGTGAAGGAGTACTCTCACCATGACTGTGTTGTTACATAAAAAAATTATTTAAGGAAAATAAAATGTACTCTGTTATCTACCAAGGTAACCAGTGCTATCAAGTATATATAATCATTAACAACCAACCACCTTCTACCCTATCAAGTTATTTAAATATTTTATTTGAATATATTTTTTATTTGAAAAAATCTTGAAAAAAGGTTTGCTCTTTAAAATATACTTTCAAAATTCCTTATCAAGAGCTCTCCATATACATGTACATAAAAATCTAATCAGTGCAGGAAACGCTTCTTAATAAATCCTTGGCATCAATATTTAATACACTCAGCTTCTTACTATCCTCCCAATGAGGCTGTGTTTCAGAGTCCTTCATCAGGGGACATTTCTTCTGCTTCCCAATGTGCTAAAAAATCATTTTTCAATGTAGTGGGGACAGTTGTCACACTGGTTTAATTATCGGTACATTGAGAAGCAGAAGAAACATCCCCTGATGAAAGACTCTGTTTGAAATGCGGCCTCATTGCGAAGACAGTAAGAAGTTGAGTGTATTAAATATTGATGCCAAGATTTATTAAGAAGTGTTTCCTGCACTGATTAGATTTTTATGTACATGCACATGGAGAGCTCTTGAAAAGGAGTTATGTATAATTTGTAAGCAATGGAAAAAAAAATCCAAATCAAATTTGAAGAGTTCACATTTTCCAAAAACATAAACAGATTTTATTAGATTTCAGATCCATTTCAGATATTTTGAAAACACCCAAAATGTCATTTTCATGTCTGCAACCTTTCAAACTTCTTTCTAATTTTATCAAAAACTGCTGCTGAAAATCTGACATTTTCCCAGTAAATCTGGGGAAAGATTGAATATTATACTCAAACCAAACTGAAATCTGTTTGAATGAAGTTCACCTTTGAATTACTCACCCATCTCTATTCCTCCACCCATTCATTTTCTAAATATTGTCATCTTTACACCAGATGTGGAATAGTCTATGAGCCTGAAGACTTAGCCTAGCATCCGCTCAACAGATTATGCATATCACCATATGACGCCTAGTCACATGTTTTACCAAAATGTGTTCATAAAGTTTTGATAGGTATCAAAAGAAACACTCAAAAATAAAACTATTAATTAAAAACTATAATCCCAGAACTGTGGGTAACCAAATCCATAGATCTACTAGTGTATCTAGACAGGATCTTCTGGAATTCAGGCAGAACAGAAAAATAATTAAGGGGGCTCATATATTAACAAAACACAGCATGGTTCAGGATTAATGGAACACTTTGCACTTTGCAGAACTCTTCATTTTAGCAATACATGAATGAATCAAGTGTTAAACTAATTAGGGTATATGCACTACTCAACTGCAGATGGAAACTTAGTTCCTCAGAGTTCTAATCCATTGCACTCACCTCTTTTTGAAACTTGACAAAAGTGTGACCAGGCTCTGACTGCCACTAAGATTCTTTCCCTTCTTAACATAAGATAGTGGTGTTCAATAATGGTCCTTGAAGGCCACAAAGAGGCCAAATCTTCAGAATATCCCTAATGAATATGCATGAGATAGATTTGCATTCATCAACTATTTGGGTGGATATTCATTTAAGAGATCCTGAAAACCTGACCCATTTGAGGTCCTTGAGGACCAAAAGTGAATACCACTGGCCTAAAATGAGGCTTCTTGACAAATACCAATGGAAAACACCAGCAAAGCCTGAAACCAAATGAGGCAGTCATGGAATGCTACTTCATAAAATCAAAGAGACATTGAGAAAATCAGAACATTGCCAAATGATTATTCAGAAGGTCAAGAATAACATGTTCATTCTGGTACAGGTACAAGGGACTTCAATCCAATTTTAAGCCTAATTTTCCAATCCAGAATTATAATGACCTCAATGTTCCTGTAATTTGATCACCCACAACTCCATTCCTGCCTGCAGTGCTACAGATCCCAGTTGATCTTTGGCTTTCACCTCATTTCTTCATACCCAGGAATCCTTGGTGTTTATTTCATGTTTTCTTGAATTCTGCTATTGAATTTTTTCTCCACCAGCTTCCTCAAAATGCAGTTCCATGCATCCAAAACCATTTATGTGAAAAAAGAGATACTGATATTTCTCCTGAGTCTGCATCATTGAACCCTCGCAAATCTGGACTGAGCATTTGCAGAACCTCTATAAAGATATGAAACTGGAAGATCTTAAACAAGATCATAAAAACATCCATGTAAAATTATGGCTGCTGGAAAGTATAAGCAAAAGTTACAAAACACAGTTAGAGACTCTTATAACAGTACAAGACATCAGTGAATACTAGGGATGTGCATTCGTATTGACCGCATATGTAAAACGCTACTCATATTTTTTTTTAACTTAAAAAAAGGATTCGACATATACGATCGGATTTCCCACATATCCAACATAGCTATGTTGGATATGTTGGAAATCGCGATTGTTGAGCCAAAATAAAAATTTAAACCCCCTCACCCTCCTTAATCCCCCCCCCAGACTTACCATAACTCCCTGGTGATCGAGCGAGAAGTGAGGACGCCATTTCTGCAATCCTTGGCGAGAAGCATGTGACGTTGCGCCACGTCGAGTGACGCGGCGCCACGTATTCCCGGCGAGTTCGCGCCGGAAGGCTCGTTCGGCCCAAAAGGAACTTTTGGCCAGCTTGGGGGGACCTCCTGACCCCCCAAGCTGGCCAAAAGTTCCTTTTGGGCCGAACGAGCCTTCCGGCGCAAACTCGCCGGGAATCACGTGACGTCGGCGCCACGTGATTCCCGGCGAGTTTGCGCCGGAAGGCTCGTTCGGCCCAAAAAGAACTTTTGGCCAGCTTGGGGGGGCCTCCTGACCCCCCCAAGCTGGCCAAAAGTTCTTTTTGGGCCGAACGAGCCTTCCGGCGCGAACTCGCCGGGAATCACGTGACGCCGGCGTCACTCGACGTGCCGCCGACGTCACATGCTTCTCGCCAAGGATTGCAGAAATGACGTCCTCACTCCTCGCTCGATCACCAGGGAGTTGTGGTAAGTCTGGGGGGGGGATTAAGGAGGGTGAGGGGGTTTAATTTTTTTTTTTGCACATATGGACATATACCCAACTCATTTAATTTTTTTTATGTCCATATTGACCGCAAATGGGACCCCCTTTGGACATATGGACATAAACTTTTGCTCTGCACATCCCTAATGAATACCTCTTAATGCTTAGGCCCAGAAAAGCATGATGTCTTAAGAGAATATTACATGAAATGTTCAAATGTAGCAGTATTCAAGTCCAGGAAGTACTGGTAAAATTATTTAATAAAAAATTATAGAAAGATCTGTGTTAACTGCAATATTAGTAAACTATTAAGTAGTACCATCAACAAAAAGCAATACTTTTCCTTAATAAATAGCTCAGAGATAAAATGCCTGCATAGACACTACAGCTAAATCTTGAAATGAAAAAAAAAATATGATTTATCTGAAAAATCTTAAAACTCCTCATACAATCTTATAGAGAGAACCAAGAAGTAGAACATACTCTAAAACAGAGGTTAGCAGTCTTAGGTACATGTGATATCAAGGTTGGTGCAATCCTCTCTGTAAACTGTGCAATTATAAAGGGCAGCAGCTCCATGGGAGTGATATCACACAGCTGAGCTTGCCCATACATTCCAAGCAGCATAGAATCTGGCCTATCTTCTCCATTTCCTTCCACACCCCCTGCTGCAGGTAGCAGTGGTATTTAACACAGCATCAAATTCCCATGCTGTCAATGGGGCAGTTTCAATATATGAGGCCAAGAACTATGGGATCCACATGGCTCATAACAATAGACTGGATCCATACAGCACATAAAGTTGATACAGTATTACATGCTGCTCTTTCTGCTAGTGGGGAGAATTGGGAGCAGGCCAAGCTGCACTAAGGATCACAGAGCAGTGAGGATCAATGGGAACTATGGAGGAGATATGTGATAACTTTCTGGGGGTGGAGGAATGCAGAGAGAACTTTCAGGGGAAGGAGAAGAATGAAAGAAGAGCCTTTTAGGTGTGAGATTGAAATATCAGGAGAGAAGACCAGACATGGGAGGAGGATAAAAAGGAGAGAAGACCAGACATGGGAGGAGGATGAAAGAGAGCTTTAAGGTAGTTGAGGAGAGAGAAGATTAAAGGTAAGATGTAGGAAGAGAGATATATATATAGAGAGAGGACATAGGGATTAAGGAGAGGGAAAAAAGACCACGGATGGAGAGAAAGAAGATGCCTGGAATGCCCTTCTGGAGGAGGTGGTGAAAACCAAAACAATGAAAGAATTCAAAAGGGCATGGGATAAATATTGTGAATCCCTAAAGGCAAAAGGATAGTAATGAAAAAAAAAAAGTACATAGAGTAACTTGCTGGTGTGGCGATTGCTATCCTTTAACCAATAAGCCTTGATACGGTTGATGTAACTCCATCATTGCTCTCTGCTTCAACGGCAGGGGGAAAAAGGGAATTGGATTCATACAGTGACCAATGAGGGCCCCAAATTTTACAGTTTGTAGAAACAAGTATGGGGGTAACTTGCTGATGCAGCAGTTACTACCCTTAATCAATAAGCCTTGACACTGTTGATGTAACTCAAACATTGCTTTCTGCTTCAACAGAAGGGCATAATGGGGAAATGAATTCAAACAGCAACCAATGAGGGCCCGGACTTTGATGGTGTTGGAACCTGATAAGCATGGGGTAACCTACAAGGCGCAGCAGATATTACCATGAGGTTACTGGGCAGACTGGATGGACCATTTGGTCTTTTTCTGCTGTCATTTCTATGTTTCTATTTTTCTATGTAAGACTGGGAATGAGGATCAGGGGCAAGGGAGAGCAGGGGACTGAGGGAGAAATTACCCTGGCTAGGGCAAAATGTCAGAGAGAAAGAAATGAGGATAGAGGGAGAAGTAAAGGAGATTGGTTATTGGGAAAAGGGATAAGAAGAAATGACCCATGATGGAGGAGAGGAGGGAAGGAGAGAAAATGGGATGGGGCTAATAGAAGTCTCTGTATTTGATGGGTGAAGGGGATCCAGAAAGATAATATAAGGAGAGGCCTGGCTACAAGCCTAACCCCCGTTACACGCACAAGAGCCAGGCCTCTATGAAGAGGCGATCCTGGGGGCAGGGAGAGGTGATCTGAGGGGTGGGGTGGGGCAGAGCTGGAGGCCACCGGTACAGCCGGTAACATGCCACTGGCACGTACATGTTATAAAATCGTGCATCCATTTGTGCGCGCTGGGTAGCACGTGCACATGGACGTGTGCCTGTATTTTTTTTAAAAATCTACCCATTAGTGCATAAAGCCCTAAGAGACTTTTCCAGAAGCACATAAATGGAAAAATACCATTTTTAATAATATCCAATGAATGATAAGAATAAATTAACTCATCCTAGCAGAGGTTGCTTTTGGAGAGGAGGATTTGGAGAAGGCGTGGTTCGGTGCTGGGGGCGTTTGTTACACAAGGCTTTATGAGCCAAGGGAGGCCAAAAGCATCAATAGGTGCATTCTCCTACTGATGCTCTTGAGGTTAGTTAACTACGTTCTTGAGGTATAGTTAACTACTTAATGTTGATCAAAGCCATTGATTAAGCAGCTTTAATGTCAGTGAGATGCAGTTCATTAATTCTTGGCACATGTTCCACCTGATTTTTCTTGTGAGATTTGTAATATGAAAATGCATGTTACCAATATCATGCAATAATGCCTTTTTAAATGTTAATTGAGCACCATTAAAGAGTTATCACATCCCAGTAAATAGGCCTATGAATTTGTCATATGATCAAGATTACCAAGGCATTATAAGATAACCACATTTATACAGAAATTATAACAAGCAATTAGATATGAATGTTTTCTCCATAACTAAAGCTGTAAATGACAACAAGAAATGTGCAGACATCTGTTGGTTTATGTAGGTAAAAAATCTAAAACAATAATGCATCTTCTGCCCAATGATTTTATTTATTTCAGCTTCTGGAAAGGGAAGGAAAAATCCACAGAAAACAAAAAAAATCAAAGAATCAAATGTTGTGCTTCCTGGTCGCGTATGCTCCGTGGCGGGGCCTGCTCACCTCACTACGCCTTCTACCAGTTCCGGGCACGTACCCCCCTCAGCCGCTTCCAGCTCGCGGCGTCTCCGGTCTCCCTGCCCTCCCACTAAGGACCAGGCCTCACGGCGGGACTCAGCCTCTTTCGTGGCATTGGCCCTGCACTTAGGTGTGCACGCGAGGACCACCCGCCCACTTAAAGGGCCAGGGGCAGAACCCTGCTACGCGGTGCGCCCTGATTGATAGCTGCTTATAAGGATGGGGTCTGACCCCACTTCCTTGTCTTGGCAATCGGGTCGATCACGTTGTGATAGCTAGTTTGCCTTCCGGTTCCTGTGCCTTGTTCCAGTGTCATGTTCCAATCTTCTGTTCCAGGGTCTTGTTCCAGTCTCCTGTTCCAGCATCTTGTTCCAGTCTCCTGTTCCAGTGTCCATCTGTTCCAGCATCCTCCTGTTCTAGCGTCCTCCTGTTCCTTCATCTCCCCAGGTTGTACATTTGGACTGTCTTCTCGGTACTGACATCTGCCTGTTACTTTGACTACATTTGACCACCGCCTGTTTCCTCAACTAAGTCTGAATGCTGCCCGATACTGACCTCATCTGACCCCACTGACCACATCTGCATGCTGCCTGGAACTGACCTCTGCCTGTCCACTGACCATGTCTGCACACTGCCTGCAACTGACCACTGCCTGAACACTGACCACGTCAGATTGCCTCCTGGAACCTGACCTTTGCCTGGCTGGCCATCCATGGACTGACCACTGGTATTTACCCCTGCTTTGGCTGACCATGCTATCCTTGTCTCTGGCTTGATCCTCGCTCTTCATTCAGAGGCTCTGTTCTGGCCTTCTCAGGCTCCTGGACTTTCTGACCTTAACATCGACCGCGCACCCTTGTTCATGGTGGGCACACCCATGATCTTTATCTCTCAGAGATCCTGCGAGGCCCACCTAAGACCATGTAGCCTGGGTAACCAAGGGCTCAACCTGAAGGAACCCCGGGTTGCTATTGGTGAAGCTCCAGCTAGCCTCTGTCTCCTCCTGTGCTCTGCCTCCTGGTGGCAGGCGCTCTCTGGATCCGATCAGGCCAAGGGTCCACCTCCCGGCGCAACAAATATTCACATCTTTTCCCTATAATCATAGAAACCCATACACCCTGGGGACACTGATATATTTACACCTATACTAATGGATGCAGGAGCAGACTTGCAACTGATTCAGCCCAAAAGTGATAGTGCCTCAACTCAACGAGCTATGAGAGAAACTAGTGGATTACAGCAATTGGGGGAACTGAGTTTAGGTGCAATGACTTCTTCACCATTGATACAAAAAGCTGCCAATATTATGTCATCTCAAACTACAGTGTTGTCTGGGGTATCTGGTGGGGCGGGGGGAGCCCAGTTAACCAAGGGCTCCACCTGACGGAACTCCAAGTTGCTATTGGTGAAGCTCCAGCTAGCCTCTGTCTCCTCCTGTGCTCTGCCTCCTGATGGCAGGCGCTCTCTGGGTCTGACCAGGGAGCCTACCGATCCTGCACCAGGCCAAGGGTCCACCTCCCGGCACAACAGCAAAAAATAATGGAAATAATGTTCTGTGATTTTGCCAAATTCTTAAACATTTCTTTCAAGTAAATGTTTCATAGCACTTTTTGTAAAACATGTGTGCTTGCATTACTTTTTTTCTGTGAACTTTCTCTTTTTGAAGTTGCAGGAAATGAAATCCTTGAATAAAAGATTCACTCTTTCAAAATTTTACAAGCAGATAGACTTTTTGGCTTTTTGCACTTGTTTTCCTGAAATTTAGGTCTAGTCAGTTTTTATGTGAAGAATGAAATTGGATTGGTTAAGAGTGAAGAGTCTGCTTCTAAAAACATGCACTTCCATTAGTGGGCGTCGAATGAAATAAGATTGGTTAAGAATGAAGGGTCTACTTATAAAAACATGCACTTCCGTTAGTGGGCGACTAAGCGGTAGTCGCTATTTTTTTGAAAGCTGTGGATAGGAGCCTAGTTGGGCCAGATAAGAAATAGTAAGTCCCTCTGTTGAGCAATTTATATGAGGAGAAAGTTAAAAAACACTTTTAATAAATGATGTGTGATTGATGTGTTTATAGTAAATTGCTGAGTCTCCTGAAGAAGGTGTGGCAACATGCTGAAACATTGTCAATGTTGGGCGCAGAATAGTGGGAGCACCACAGTGGATAGTCTTAACCAGACACGGCGTTAAGGATATAAGATTGATCAGAACGTATCTGAACAGCAAGCAAAGCAAAGATAAGTTAAACAATAATGGGGAAGTAGGATCACAAAAGTTAAATTAAGTACAAAAATTAAGGTTAGAGAAAAAATTCTCCTCTAGCTGGAACCCCACCTTTTTGGGAAATCTTGAGTGAGGTATATATAAATCCATCTGGACCATGCTCAGTCATTTAGTGGGTTGGAGACAGAGAAGGAGAAGGAGTAGGAGCACATGATGTTCATTACCTCATCCTTGGGGGGTCTTTGACTGGAAGTAGGATAAGGAATTAGATTTATGTCATTGCTATTGAAGAGGATTTTGAGAAGATTGATCAGCCTGGAAGGAAGAGTGTCACCCCAATATCCAGAAAGGCTGCATCAATGATCATTTTCTCTGAGCGACCATTTAACAGTAAGGGTAAAGAAAAGAGTTGAAACTTTTGAAGCAAAGTCAAGAATCTTGAAGAGATTTTGAGAATTGAATTACAGTTTAAGATTTTTTTCACTTGTTGAATCCTGTTAGGATTTTTTAACTTGGGGATTTTTCAATCTTTTTGTGCAGTTTATGCAGGAGCTACACTCCAGTTACCCTACCCTTCAAGGGGAGGGGTTCTAGAACACGAATGGTGGTGCAGAAGGGGGGAGACCAGTAAGGAGACACAGAATATACAAGAAACAATAATTTTTCTTACTTTGATTTTCCTGGTGCCATTTCTAATTTTTAGTATTTTGGCCATCTTTAAGTTACAGTAAATGGTTTATTATGAATATAAACTGGGAATCCATTTTGGTTATTTTTTCTTCTCTCTTTGGTGAATGGATGAAGATTGGGTTGACTGTTATTGGACCACTTTGTTGATATTCACTTCCTTGCTCCTGTTTTGAGTTCTCTTAAATTTGGAAAGCATCATCAAGCTGGAGCATGGACCTTTGAACTTAGACAAAATTGACTTCATCAAGGCCTCAAGAAGTTAACATCCACTCCATTGGAACAGATCTCTGGTAAACAGTAGATCCCTGGATGATGTCAGCAACACAAACAGGGGTACTGCTGCACACTTAATGATGGTTTGGCCCTTCTTGCTTTACAAGACACAGCAGCAAGTCAATTTCCACCTCTGAACTGCAGAAGGGGCTTTATTTTATTTTATTTACACCTTTTCATTCAAGTGCAATAGATATTTCCCTGTCCTTGGAGAATTTACAGTCTTACTTTGTGCTGAAGCAATGGAGGGTGAAGTAACTTTCTCAAGGTCGCAAGGAATATCTGTGGGACTGAATGCGGGTTTCCCTATTTTCTAGCCTGCTTTTTTCCATTCCATATGACCACCCCCACACCTTGGGTTCCCTCCCTCCAGATGAAGGGTGGCATGATCTGATATTGCCCCCTCCCCCAAGTTTCAAGTCCTGCAATCTCCCCCCTCCCCCAAGGTTCAAGTCCCATAATCCCCCTCTCAGCCCTATCTTCTCTTACCCTCACCTATTCTATCTGAATTGATATCCAGATATGTTGGATCGGGTGGAGGGGCCAATTATTCACTATAGATGCCAGCTGACCAGACACTCTCCTTTGCCTCCAAATGCAGGGCAAAGAAAAGTTTCAGGTCAGCCAGCAACACTTGATGCATCAAAGCAAGTAGAGCAGCAGTGAGTGGGGCTATCTCGTGTCCCACAGACCCTTGTTCTACAACAGATGGGGAGATGGGGTAGTTAGGGGAGGAAAGACCTGGTTACTTGGACATTCCCTCAAAGCTTTCAAAGGGTGGCAAGGCAGGGGACATCAGGTTTTGGAACCTCAGAGACCACCAATTTCTCTGGTGGAGGAATGCGCTCCTGCAGGGGAGGCTATGCTCTTGCCAGAAAAAATAGTATGCACTTGTTAGGGAGCTGACATTTTTTTTCCTGTGGATGGTTTCCTTGGACAATGCTTGGCTCTGTATGGCATGAGAGATGGGGATCAGGCTGGCTTTACCATAATTAGTAACACAAATTCCTGGCAAAAAGGAACCCAGATGCATTCCTGTCATTGATAAGATGCCGATATTATTAACTGCAGTCAAACCTGATTTAATATGGAATTTACTGTTCTACAATAATTACATTAGGTAGTTTAGTAAACACCTTGTTAAATAACAAAAACTGTGGCAGAAGTGCCATTTTCATCTTAACATTCTATTGCTACCACAATAATTATCCCTAATGCTTAGACTAAGGGGCAGATTTGCAAAGGGGTATGCGCATAAGACACGCGCGTATCCCCTGAAAACCTGCCCCAAGCTCCCCCTGCGCACACCGAGCCTATCTTGCAGTAGGCTGCCGGTGCGTGCAAAGCCCCGGGATGCGCGTAAGTCCCGGGGCTTTCCTTGGGGGGCGTGTCGGGGGCATGGTGCCGGCCCAGGGGCATTCTGGAGATGTGGACGAGGCCTCCGAAGCTGCTCCCGGGCCGGGAAATGGTGCGCTGGCAGCCAGCTGGCACAGGCGTAACTTTTAAAATAAAGGTAGGGGGGCAATTTAGTTAGGGCTGGGGGGTGGGTTAGGTAGGGGAAAAGAGGGAAAGTTGGAAGGGGGGAACAAAAAAAAATTCCCTCCGATTCGCTCCAATTTCGGAGCGGCCTCGGAGGGAACGGGTAGCGTGCGCAGGGCTCGGCGCGCGCAAGGTGCACAAATGTTCACCCCCTTGCGTGTGCTGACCCCGGATTTTAAAAGATACGCGCGACTACGCATGTATCTATTACAATCTGGTGTACTCTTGTTTGCGCAGCAAACAAAAGTACGCCCGTGCACTTCTTATAAAATCTACTCCTGTGGTCTATGCTGCCAGTATAGAATAGTTTTTTGCTTCTTTCCATCCTTAAATTGTGGTGTTTGCTTGCTGAGATTTTGTCTAGATGCTACACAGCAAGGTCACCACTGAAGGTACTCAGCAAGACTTAGCAGAAAATGTTACTCTATTCAATTATTATCTTCCCCTTGGACATCTTGAATAAGAGAGTTACATTGTATTTTGCTGGATGTTTATAAAATTTTCACCTACTCTGTAATGTTTGTAAATGTTCTGACAAAGGAAGCATGAAGCTTATTTCATGCCTGTAAATTTACAAACTGGAATGCATGTCAGATATTTCTGATGATTTTGTTTCTTGTCTTTAGATTGATGAACTAGTTTTAGCTGGGTTAGACTGAGAGAAGTTTTTCTTAAAAAAAAAAAAAAAATGCCTGGGAGGAATAATGTATTTTAAAACAATAGAAAAAAACACAGCAGCAGCAGCATATAGGGATGTGAATCGTGTCCCCTATCGTCTTAACGATTGAAATTGTCTGGCAGGAGAAGAAAATCGTGTTTGGCACGATTTTTTAGTTAAAAAATCGTTAAAAATCGTTTTTTCCGATTAGTGCGCACTAACAGTTAAGGTCAGTTTAGGAATGAATATGTATTCCTATTGGCTGCCCTCTTATTTATTCATGTTACCAAGGTTCCCACTGACAATATATGGGGGATGGGAAATGGAAACAGTTGGTAGCTTGACAAAAAAAAGTAATGTGATCAGTCAATGTGACTAGAACTTGTGCCCTAACCCTGATACCAGGGGTGTTGTGATCTTCCTGCACACAGTGCCCTAACCCTGACACCAGGGGTGTTGTGATCTTCCTGTACACAGTGCCCTATCCCTATTAATACCAGGAGTGTTGTGATCTTCTTGCACAAGGTGCTCTAACCCTGATACCAGGGGTGTTGTGATCTTCCTGCACACAGTGCCCTATCCCTATTAATACCAGGAGTGTTGTGATCTTCCTGCACACAGTGCCCTAACCCTGATACCAGGGGTGTTGTGATCTTCCTGCACACAGTGCCCTGTCCCTATTAATACCAGGAGTGTTGTGATCTTCCTGCATGCAGTGCCCTATCCCTAATGCCAGGAGTGTTGTGATCTTCCTGCACACAGTGCCCTATCCCTATTAATACCAGGAGTGTTGTGATCTTCCTGCACACAGTGCCCTATCCCTATTAATACCAGGAGTGTTGTGATCTTCCTGCACACAGTGCCCTAACCCTGACACCAGGGGTGTTGTGATCTTCCTGCATGCAGTGCCCTATCCCGCCTGCATTACTAGTGAGAGGTTGGCTTCACAGACAGGGGGGAGCTTCCTGACCCTCACTCCTCCCCTCCCCCATGTCCCAGCCATTGAATGGTGTGTGGGTGAGGGGGGGGGAGGATGGTGAGGCTGAAACAGCTCCTTCCCTGCATTACTAGTGAGAGGCTGGCTTCACAGACAGGGGGGAGCTGCCTGACCCTCATTCCTCCCCTCCCCCATGTCCCAGCCAGTGAATGGTGTGTGGGTGAGTGGGGGGGGGGGGGGGGAGGATGGTGAAGGCGGAGACAGCTCCCTCCCTGCATTACTAGTGAGAGGCTGGCTTCACAGACAGGGGGGAGCTGCCTGACCCTCACTCCTCCCTTCCCCCATGTCCCAGCCGGTGAATGGTGTGTGGGTGAGTGGGGGGGGGGGGGGGAGGATGGTGAAGGCTGAGACAGCTCCCTCCCTGCATTACTAGAACCTTGGTAACATCAATAGATAAGAGGGCAGCCAGCCAATAGGAATACATATTCATTCCTAACTGACCTGGAAAGTGTCAATAATTTGTATCATTTTCTGTTAGTGTTCCTGAGTTTCCATTTCCATTTCCCATCCCCCCAACCATCACCTCAGTGGGAACCTTGGTAACATCAATAGATAAGAGGGCAGCCAGCCAATAGGAATACATATTCATTCCTAACTGACCTTTACTGACCTTCAAGAAGACATAGGATAAACCCAGAGGATCACTGAGGCAGTACAAGAAATCACATAGCTGAGTTGATAATACGGATGGACAGACTGAATAAGACTGATATCAATGAATACAGAGTGGATGGCTATTCGGGCAATACCCTCATTAGATTAGGGAGCTTTTCAGATATTATAAAGTTTGGTAATACTCTCATTTTGGTAATACTCTCATTTTGGGGTCAGTTTCACAAATTACAATTACATGTAACATGCTAACATGTTTTGTCACATATTGTTAGCAAATGGGCTCTATTGAGCTTATTGGGATCTAGGTACTGTTACTGCACACAGAGAGGCTACCAAATATTGTGCCTGAGGGTAGATGCACTCTGTGAAGCAATCATGTCTTCTGCTGGTTTAAGTTCTCTATTTTCTTATTGTCATTTTCCTCTTATCTGATGCTGGGAAAAAAAAGAGGAAAAACAGATTAAGGATGTCCTCTGTAGTCCTCATAATTCTTCCGCAGCTCCTTCAATGAGTGCAGGCGTTTCCTGGAGAGCATCATTAACTACAGTGCTTTGATGAGTCTGGGTTGGAGATATTCAGCTTAGTATCATCCTGAACCAGTCACCAATGTATATAATTAACTCATGTCTGGGAGAAGAAGGTGTCATGAGTGAGAGACTGGAACTGGCAATGGTGAGCTAGAGATCTGAGGACATTGGGCCGGTGTCAGAAGATCCACAGGCTGGTCAAGCTGCTATTGGAAAAGTTTTGGGAGTTTGTCAAGCAACTCCAGGAATTACATAGAGACAATGGGGTGAACAGACAGTGTTTCAACCTGCCAGACCTCTGAATTTACATTACAGACAATCTGGAAAGCTATTGTGGGACTGAATCGATCTATTTATGCTCAGATGTTGCCTATTATTGACAAGAATCAGGTTTTGGATAGCACTATTAAGCATATATTGAGTTAAATGCAGGAGATATATAGAAGATTGCAAACAGTGGAAAAATCTAATGATATACTGGGAGAAGTGCAAAATACTATTATCAAGAACAATATCTCCTTATGTTCAAAAATAAAAAATCAGATTAGACATCAGAATTTATGTTTCATTAATTTTCCTAAGATACCATCTATATCTGCTATGAAAATGTTGAGGAGATGTTTGACTGAGATTCTTAAAATTTGTTCACAGTCGGTGCCTCCATTTTTCCATGTATATTACTTGTCACCATTCAAAAGGAGGAATACATGGGACTCAAATTGCTTTCTTCATAATTTCAAATACATTGTATGAATTTATTAAATGTTTTGGAATCACTTGGAAATTAAAATTGTAAACTTTGAAACTCTGCTTGTTTGGCATTGGATCCTAATAAAGATTGACTACTTAAAAAATTGTTTAAGCATAAGGATGAACTATTGAAAATGAGAATACAGGTATATCCTGATATAGTAAAGACTACACAGAAAAATTGTAGTCAATTTTTGCTATTGTGCCCATGGTTCTTCAGTTGAGAGCCTCTATTTTCTTAACAACCCCATGTAAATGCTTATGGGTAGATGGTAAAAAAAAATACGGGGTGCGCACACATGGACACGCAATTTTATAACATGCGCACGCCAGCGCGTGCATGTTATAAAATCGGCAGGCTGTGTGCGCTTGTGCACGCTGGGGTACATTTTAAAACACAGCATGCATGCGTACTTTTGTTCACTCACCAGGCGCGAACAAAAGTATGCCAGATTTTATAAGATACACGCGTAGCTGCACGTAGCCGCTCATATCTTATAAAATCCGGGGTCGGCGTACGCAAGGGGGTGCACATTTGTGCAACTTGCGCTCGCCGAGCCCTGCGTCCACTGCCCGTTCCCTCCGAGGCGGCTCCGAAATCGGAGCCGCCTCGGAGGGAACTTTCCTTCCGCCTCCCCCCACCTTCCCCTCCCCTCCCTTCCCCTACCCAACCCACCCCCCCCGGCCCTATCTAAACCCCCCCTACCTCTGTCGCACGTTACGTCTGCTCAAGGCAGGCGTAACTTTGCGTGCGCCGGGCCAGCTGCCGTGTACCATGTTCCGGTCCGGGGGCTGGTCCGGAGGATGCAGCCACACACCCGGAATGCCCCCGGGCGGAAACCACGCCCGTGGCACCGCCCCCAGATGACGCGCCGGCCGCGTCACGCCCCGACACGCCCACCCCAAGAAAGCCCCGGGATTAAATGCATCCCGGGGCTTTGCGCACGCCAGAAGCCTATGCAATATAGGCTCGGCGCGCGCAGGGGTGTTTTAAAAGGGTTACGCACGTACCTTATGCATGTAACCCTTTTAAAATCCGGCCCATGATGCATGAAAGGGGGGGGTTAGATTTTAGCTAGGTTCGCGCGATGATGCATTGGAGCTTTCCCCAGTTCCCTCCCAGTCCGCTCCAATTAAGGAGCGGACTGGGAGGAAGCTTCCCTATCCCCTACCCTAGCCTTCCTTCCCCTTCCCTCTCCTCCCCACCCCTAAACTTATTCTGCCTTACCTTTTTTTTTGTTGTTGTTCTTTAAATTGCTGCTCCTCCGGAGCAGAAGCAACTTGTGTGCACCGGCCGACTGCCGGCGTGTGCTTCCCCGGTACAGCGGCAAATGGCCGCTGTACCAGCGCCTCCAGCCCCTCCCCACCCCCCAGACTGCTCCTCTATGCCCCTCCTGGACTGCCCTCTTTTCAAGCCCTGGGATTTATGTGCGCCAGGGTTTTAAAATGTACCCTTTAATTTGCAATGAGAATGTTTCAGATATATTTTTTGAACTGAGTGAATTGAACATTTTTTCTGAGTGATAAGGTAGTGTGTGAAGGTTAGGCCTCTTCTCAAGATTTGGGGAATTAATCTCTCTTATTGGTGTAGATTATGTGCCACCCTTGGGACTAATTTCTTTAGTTGACTTTAGTAATTTGTGATTTTCTTTGGATTGTAATTTGTTCATCTTAAATTTTAGGACTATACAAATTAGCATTTGCAATATTTGGTTTCTGATTTATTTTGTATTGCTGGATTATACAATTTCTCATTGCTAATAAAGTAAAAAATGAAACATTTTGCAAAATGTAATTTCATCTCAGGAAGATGTATTTTTTTTTTTATGAAATCTGCTATTTCACACAAACTTTAATACAAGAGAAAATCTTATTTTGATATTATTTAAATTATCTTTCACAATGAGAAAAACTTCACACAGCTCCAGTTGTGAGTTCTTCTGCAGTTTAGTATATCAAACCTTTTAAGTTATGTGTACTATAAAGTATGACTTTGAAAATGTCTTCAATACTAATATGACATATTTTTCAATAACCATTCTCCTCCGTATGCCTTCATCTGAAATCCAATACATTATGATCTTTCATGTCTTATTTTAAGCCTTATATTTTTATTTTCTGCCCTGAAATGCAGGCATTTCATTTTCAATTGACCTCAATTAAGTTTAAACATGTTGTTCCAATCTGGTAGGAATCAAGATAAGGTCCCCTTACACTGCTTTTGAAAATGGCTTGATTATGAAACATTTACTGTACACATGTTTACTGGAAATATGAACTACAATTCATTATCTCAAGTCTTGTCTCTAAAATATCAAATAAATTCTTCTTTCTTTCCTTCCACTTTCAGAAACAGATTAATTATGCTTTTTGAAATAAAATGATCAGAAACAAAATGTTCCCTAAGTCTGAGTTAGGTACAATGTAAATCATTTTGCTCCTATCTTGGGTTAACTAATTAGTAGCATTGCCATGTGCCTTTGCCTCAGCTAAAACTATTTTTAATAAAAGTAGGCTACATGGTATGCTCATCTATTTGTCATTCTTAGGAGACTTCATATGTCAGTCATGCAGAAAATATGCTAACAATTATAGATAAAATGTAGAACTAGGGAAGCCCATGACATTTTAAGCCTGGCTCAGATCCAAATCCTCATAAAGGATGAGCCACAAAGAAGAAACATTTGTAAAATTGGCTCAGAGTAAACAGGAACTGAAATATTCTGACTAATGGGATACAGAGAATATCACTTCCTATATGAGAGTTAGTGTAGAGGATAAAATGGAAGGTCATGGAGTTAGGAGACAGTACTTTGGATAGAGTGCTTTGGTACCATGGCAGCTTTCAGATCAAGATATAGGGAGAGGACTGTGGGTAAAGTAGAGAAGAGGAGGAAGTGAGACTGGAAGGAATTTGAAGAGTAGATGTGAACCAGGAAGGGGGAGGAGAATAAATATGGGTGGAAAAGTAGAATATCATATATAAAGATGAAGGAAAGGCTGAGGACTGAGAATGGGAAAGGAAGAATAATGGAAGTAAAGGTGAGGGTGGGAAGAAAGGAAGATGGATCAAGAAAAATGAGAAAAGGAAATCTGAAGAACTTTTGAAATCACAAAAGAGTGGTTGGATGAGTTAGATTTAAATTCAATCTGACCAATCCTGAAGCCCTAGATCAGTAGACGGTAGAGATAATTATCTATTTTACCATGAATGCTGGGTGCAGTTCTCATCCCCAAAGAGTTAGTAAGGCATCTGCAAGTTCAAGGAAGTTGCTAGCTTTTATTTCAGAAACAGATATCATCAACAGTTCACAATTCATTTTTACAATGTTCAGATTTGCTAGATGCACCAGTTTGAAGAGATGAAAGATTTAGCTCTGATTATTTATTCATGAGTAATAAATTGCATAGATTATTGTAACTCCCTCTATAATGGCCGTCTACTCTCTCAGCTGAAATATCTGCAACTCATTCAGAATAGGGTCCTGACAGGAGCATCATCATCATCATCATCATCATCACCACCATCATTTATTTATGATATCTTTCCCTATAGGGATTTAAAAGCATATTACAGATAAGATAGTAATCATAGTGTTGATGCACATTAAATATAAATAGATGGTATAGATCACAGTAGTTAAATAGCATAGTTAAAAAACATTGCCTAAATAAGGTATATCATATAAATTCTACAGCACAGTCTAAGTACAAATAGTTTAAAACAATTTAAGGCTATATATAGAGTTTTAAGAAGTCATTTTTACTGGCACAAAATGCTGCTTCAAAGAGCCAGGTTTTCAACAATTTCCTGAAGCATAGTAGATCTAAAGTGAATCTGATCTGAGGTAGAAGGAAGTTCTACAGTCTTGGGACTGATCTCAGGACTGGTGAGGATCATTATTTTGGGGGATGGTGCCTGCAGACGTCTGAGTTTGTGAGCACAGATTAACCATCACATTACCTCTGTTTTAAGGGAGTGAAATTTTCACAAAAATTTAAGAACATCCTGTTTCCAACAGAGGCCAAACCAGGCCACAAGAACCTGGCAATTTCCCAAACACTAAGAAGATCCCATGCTATTGATGCAATTAACAGCAGTGGCTATTCCCTAAGTAAACTTGATTAATAGCCGTTAATGGACTTCTCCTCCAAGAACTTATCCAAACCTTTTTTGAACCCAGCTACACTAACTGCACTAACCGCATCCTCTGGCAACAAATTCCAGAGCTTTATTGTGCTTTGAGTGAAAAAGAATTTTCTCCAATTAGTCTTAAATATGCTACTTGCTAACTTCATGAAATGCCCCCTAGTCCTTCTATTATTTGAAAGTGTAAATAACCGAGTCACATCTACTAGTTCAAGACCTTTCATGATCTTAAAGACCTCTATCATATCCCTCCCTCAGCCGTCTCTTCTCCAAGCTGAACAGCCCTAACCTCTTCAGGCTTTCCTCATAGGGGAGCTGTTCCATCCCCTTTATCATTTTGGTTGCCCTTCTCTGTACCTTCTCCATCGCAACTATATCTTTTTTGAGATGCGGCAACCAGAATTGTACACAGAATTCAAGGTGCGGTCTCACCACGGAGCAATATAGAGGCATTATTACATATTCCGTTATATTAACCATTCCCTTCCTAATAATTCCTAACATTCTGTTTGTTTTTTGACTGCTGCAGCACACTGAGCTGTCGATTTTAAAGTATTATCCACTATGATGCCTAGATCTTTTTCCTGGGTGGTAGCTCCTAATATGGAACCTAACATCGTGTAACTACAGCAAGGGTTATTTTTTCCTATATGAAATATCTTGCACTTGTCCACTTTAAATTTCATCTGCCATTTGGATGCCCGATCTTCCAGTCTTGCAAGGTCCTCCTGCAATGTATCACAGTCCACTTGTGTTTTAACTACTCTGAATAATTTTGTATCATCTGCAAATGTAATAACCTCACTCGTATTCCTTTCCAATTCATTTATATATATTAGGGATGTGAATCGTTTTTTGACGATTTAAAATATCGTCCGATATATTTTAAATCGTCAAAAACCATTAGGGCCACGATACAATACCAATTCCCCCGATTTATCGTCAAAAAATCGTAAATCGGGGGAAGGGGGAGGGCAGGAAAACCGGCACACTAAAACCCCCTAAAACCCACCCCCGACCCTTTAAATTAAATCCCCCACCCTCCCGAACCCCCCCACCCAAATGCCTTAAATTACCCTGGGGTCCAGCGGCGGTCCGTAGCTAAATCGGGGGAAGGGGGAGGGCAGGAAAACCGGCACACTAAAACCCCCTAAAACCCACCCCCGACCCTTTAAATTAAATCCCCCACCCTCCCGAACCCCCCCCCCAAATGCCTTAAATTACCCTGGGTAGAGCGGCAGTCCGAAACGGCCTCCTGCTATTGAATTGTGTTGTCTTCAGCCGGCGCCATTTTGCAAAATGGCCGCCGCAAAATGGTGGCGGCCATAGACCAACACGATTCGACTGCAGGAGGTCATTCCAGACCCCCGCTGGACTTTTGGCAAGTCTTGTGGGGGTCAGGAGGCCCCCCCAAGCTGGCCAAAAGTTCCTGGGGGTCCAGCGGGGGTCTGGGAGTGATTTCCTGCCACGAATCGTTTTCCGTACGGAAAATGGCGCCGGCAGGAGATCGACTGCAGGAGGTCGTTCAGCGGGGGTCCCGCACCACGGAGCCTATCTTGCATAGGCTCCGTGGTGCGCGCAAGACCCGGGACATGTGTAAGTCCTAGTTCTTTCCTGGGGGGCCATGCCGGGAGTGTGTCGTGGCCGGCGCATCATTGGGGGGCATTCCAGGGGTGGGGCCGCGGACATGGTTCTGGCCCAGGGGCGTCACAGGGGCATGGCCGTGGCCTCCAGACCAGCCCCTGGACTGGAACATGGCACAACAGCAGCCAGCCGGCGCACGCAAGTTACGCCTCCCTCGGGCAGGCGTAACTTGTAAAATAAAGGTGAGGGGGAATTAGTTAGGGCTGGGGATGGGTTAGATAGGGGAAAGGAGGGGAAGGTGGGAGGGGCCAGAAGGAAAGTTCCCTCCGAGGCCGCTCCGATTTCAGAGCAGCCTTGGAGGGAATGGAGGATGGCTGTGCGGCTCGGCGCAAGCAGGCTGCCAATTTTGCGCAGCCTTGCGTGTGCTGACCCTGTATTTTATAACATGCGTGTGGCGGCACGAGCATGTTATAAAATCGGGAGTAGACAAGGGAAAGGAGTGTGATAGTGAAGAAAATGTGGAGTAGTACAAAACAGGTCGTATTAAGAAGAAAGTAAAAAAATGAGAGCCAAAATAGAGATAGACCATGAAACGTGGGACAGAGAAGAAAAATATTAAGAAGTGGAAAATAATTAAGGTAGCTAGATAAATAGAGATACAGAAATAAATTAGAAGAGTTAAATAAAGAGAAGTGATGGATAAATAATGTAAATGCATAAAATAATTCAGTCACAAATAAAACTTGGAAATAATTAGGCATTTTAAAGAAAGCTTATGTATTGGACTTGTTTATTTAACTGTTCAGTAAATAGCTCGGCTTAGACTGCGTTTTAACTTTTAGTGGGTAATTTTATAACATCATGCATAAAAGAAAATCACTAATATGCACAAAAATTACACCAGTTTTCAAAGTGGACTTACACACATAAGTCCCTTTTGCAAATTATCCCATTAAATCTACTCATACAAGTTATACCTGCTCAATCATTCATATAAAATTTTGATAAAAATTTGCATGCATATTTTTTAAAAACTAAAAGTATGCATTCAATTTCAAACCATTTCCCAACTCTGCCCCCAGTATGGGTAAACTTAAAAACAAATCATACGTAAGTAAATTTACCTGCATATTAGATAGGCAATTTTCTAAAGGTCATTTTTGGATATAACAAACTATTTTTCCTGCTAAAGCTCTTTGAAAATTAACATCCCTATGATTTGTACCACAAAGAGTAATAGGCTTTATTCAATTGCTTGGTCTTATTGAATAAAATCATTGCACCAAGGGAGAGAAATTTACAAACAGCTCAGAATTTATCCCAATTTTTCAAAGCAGACTTATGATTGTTTTCAGTATGCACTCTGGTAAACATGCTCAAAGGTAAAACACATTTGGAGCAAGCCAATCCACAAGCTTTTGTTAATTTTCATTCTTTAATGTCTGTCTACTTTGGGCTTTTTCAAATGGTTAATTCAGCCATTCACAATTTAGGAAATATTTTGGATATAAATTTTGTATCAAATTCTTTATAACCCTACTTTTCTACCCAGCCAGTGATTAATATTGTGATGGGCTGGAGTGACCATTGGAGTGGCCTAGTAGTATAATGATTAGAGTATTTGGCTAAGAACCAAGGAACTCAGCATTCAGATCCCAATGCCACTTCTTGTTACTTCATCCTTCATTGTCTGAGGTACAAACTTAGGCCTAGATTCATCAAAATGTGATGTGTCTTCACAGGAGTCATCCCAATATCTCGGGAATGAAGGGTGTAGCCAAGATAGTAGAGCCCTCCTCTGAAAACACATCACAGCTCTATGGTGTATTCTTTTGTGTCGCGGCCAAACACCACAACACAAAAGAATGCAGTGAGTAGCCTTTTAACACAAGGGTGGCCCAATCTCACAGGACCTCTATCATCTTAAAGGGCCGCTAGCTGCCAAAAAATACAACAAATGCCCAAACGGGGAGGTTGAGCAGGGATCATTACTGACCCCCAGTTCAACCCAGGGCTGCTGGTCAAGGCCCTAATGCATTTTGATAAATGACACCGTTAGATTGTGAACAAGGAAACTACAGTACCTGGATATAACTCACCTTAAGCTACAATGAAAACGGGGTGAACTAAATAAAAAAAAAACCCTGTTATTTTTGTGTAGGGGAATTCAGCACAAGGTAACTGCTTCGAAGCCTACTTATGCTTTTAGGGAGAAATTAGTGCTGATATTGTCTAATTTGTTCTCTGTTTTAAAGAATGGTTTGTGTTCCCAAATGATCTTCCAACTTATCAATTGTTTGATTTCTAGAATGATAAGTTTAAAGAATCTGTGACTGTTATTGACTCATTAAAGAAAAAACAGGAGCCTATGGAGAAATCTATACCTTCATTTTTGGATGAACTTTATGATTTGAAGAAATTAGGCCATAAGCTTGAAACCATATGGCACAATAATTGTCAGACTCTTGAGTTCCAGATGGGCTGCAATTTGAATTAAATATGGCAATTGTTTGCTAGTGATGTGCAGCCCCAAAACTTTCAGTTTAATTTGTTTTATCATTTTATTTTTATTTTTCATATTTATTCATTTGTTTAATATTTTTTTGGCTCAGTTCTTTCACCAAATCAGAGAAATGCACCCTAGTGAGTCACTTTGACACCATCCTGCAGATAAAAGGCAATATTTTTCAAGAGTTGGGACTGGGAGGAACAATGGGAGGCCCTGGCCTCGTCATAAGCCCTGGCACATGCCTAGGTCTCCATGCTGGTCCTGGGTCTTGGTGCTGAACCTTGGTGCTGAACCTTGTCTGAGCTGAGGCCTCAGTGCCAGGTATAGGCCTTAGTGCCAGACCCAGCTTGAGGTAAGACCTCAGCACTGGGCCTAAGCTTTAGTGCCAGGCCTAGACTAGTCCTAGGCATTTATACCAGGCACCAAACCCATCCTGGGCTTAGGCCTTGGTGATGGGTCTGGCTGGGCCTAGGCGTTCACACTGGGTGTGACCCTGGCATTGATTTCAGTCTTGGATCTAGGCCTTGACACTAGCCTTGTCCCAGGTCTAGACCACAGTGCTGAGTCTGTGCTTGGCCTAGGCTTCAGGTTCAGGCCTGGCCCCTACCTATATCTCAGCATTGGGCAGTGGCTTAGGTCTAGGGCTTGTTGCTGGGTTCTAATCAGGGGCTAAGTCTTAGCACCAGGAAGACCCAGCCAAGGCCACTGGAGAGACATTTTTTTTTATTCCACAAATTTAAAAATAACTGAACATTTTCAGGTAATTTTTTAGTTCACTATTTTTGGTTCATCCTATTTGTAACATGTAAAAAAGGAGCCATTTGTTACATTGTTGTCATTTGTTAAAAATGAACATCCCTATTTTATTCTCATATACTCTGCTTAAATGAAAACAATAAAAACTGACTTAGATACAAATCGAAATCTTCAAAAGATTAAGTTTTAATAATTGGCAGCTAATTTTCTGGTTAAATACCATAGACCTGGGATGCAAACAAGATGATTGCTAAGCAGAATCTTGCCATGAGTGTTCCTTCAATGACTGCTGTTTCTTTTTCCTTTAATATTTTCTTTTTTAGCCTTTCATTATGGTCAAAAGGAAGGGGAAAGTCAGGAGGTTTCCCTCTAGCTCAGGGATGGCCAACTCCAGTCCTCGAGGGCTGCAAACAAGCCAGGTTTTCAGGATATCCACAATAAATATGCATGAGAAAGATCTGCATGCATTGCCTCCACTGGATGCAAATCTTTCTCATGCATGCTCATTGTGGATATCCTGAAAACCTGGCCTGTTTGCGGCACTCGAGGACTGGAGGACACTTGAGACAGTTGACTACATTGGAGCACTGGGCAGCTGCATAGCTTCCATTACCTAGCCTTCAGTATTTGCTGCTGGGGTGAGTGTGAAGGCAGCCTTCCGACTCAGTTTCAACATTTCATTGAATCTGGGCGAGGGAACCATTCTGCCAGCATTGAAGTATGGATCTGAGGTTGCTGAGCAAGATGATTTGTTCCTGAGAAGTGACAGCTCAAACGGTGCATTGATAGAAGGAACTGCAGTCATGCAGCCCACAGTAGTTTGTTCTGGCATTGTGAAATGATCAGGAGAACAGCTTGTAAGCCAAACATTGATGAATTTGGAGGCAGAAGGGAAAATATATTTAAATGTACTCCCATGGTTGGAGGAGATAATACCAGTAATAAAAGTGAAAGGAGCCATAGCAGTTTCAAGTGTTGGAGCAGCATTGGCTGACATTAAAGCAAGAACTCTTTTGTGTTCACTTTCCTCACCTAACACTGTATTTGGACAGTTCTAGTCTCATTGGAGAAATCAATTTTACTCTGGTAAGTTTTTGCTAAGATGAAGTTGTAGGTTGCTGTTGCAGGTATCTGCTGCTTTAGAAGGGTATGATAACAGGATTAGAAATGTTGAATATTATTAATAGGTGAATTTTCAAAGACTTACTTATATAAAAACATAAACAGCTATATATGTGTGTATGTATCCCAATCATGCACAATGTATATTTTAGAAAGGGGCCACATATGTATGTGCCTGAGAAAAAGTACACATGCATAAAAAGGGATGAGTTGGGATGGAATTAGCACGTATTAGAGATGTGAATCATGTCCTCGATCGTCTTAACGATCGATTTCGGCTGGGAGGGGGAGGGAATTGTATTGTTGCCGTTTGGGTGTGTAAAGTATCGTGAAAATCGTTAAAATTGTGAGCCAGCACACTAAAACCCCCTAAAACCCACCCCCGACCCTTTAAATTAAATCCCCCACCCTCCCGAACCCCCCTCCAAATGCCTTCAATTACCTGGGGGTCCAGCGGCACACTAAAACACGGCACACTAAAACCCCCTAAAACCCACCCCGACCCTTTAAATTAAATCCCCCACCCTCCCGAACCCCCCCCCAAATGCCTTAAATTACCTGGGGGTCCGTAGCGGCGGTCCGTAGCTTAAATTACCTCCATAGCCTTAAATTACCTCCATAGCGGCAGTCCGTAGCTAAATCGGGGGAAGGGGGAGAGCAGGAAAACCGGCACACTAAATCATGTAGTCTTCAACCGGCGCCATTTTGCAAAATGGCCGCCGCAAAATGGCGGCGGCCATAGACCAAAATGATTCGACACAGGAGGTCGTTCCGGACCCCCGCTGAACGACCTCCTGCAGTCGATCTCCTGCCGGCGCCATTTTCCGTACGGAAAACGAGTTGCAGCAGGAAATCGCTCCCAGACCCCCGCTGGACCCCCAGGAACTTTTGGCCAGCTTGGGGGGGCCTCCTGACCCCCACAAGACTTGCCAAAAGTCCAGCGGGGGTCCAGAACAACCTCCTGCGTCGAATCGTTTTGGTCTATGGCCGCCGCCATTTTGCGGCGGCCATTTTGCAAAATGGTGCCGGCTGAAGACTACACGATTTAGCTACGGACCGCCGCTACGGAGGTAATTTAAGCTACGGACCGCCGCTATGGACCCCCAGGTAATTTAAGGCATTTGGAGGGGGGTTCGGGAGGGTGGGGGATTTAATTTAAAGGGTCGGGTGGGTTTTAGGGGGTTTTAGTGTGCCGTGTTTTAGTGTGCCGCTGGACCCCCAGGTAATTTAAGGCATTTGGGGGGGGGGTTCGGGAGGGTGGGAGATTTAATTTAAAGGGTCGGGGGTGGGTTTTAGGGTGTTTTAGTGTGCCGGTTTTCCTGCCCTCCCCCTTCCCCCGATTTACGATTTTTTGACGAAAAATCGGGGGAATTGGTATTGTATCGTGGCCCTAACGATTTTTGACGATTTAAAATATATCGGACGATATTTTAAATCGTCAAAAAACGATTCACATCCCTAGCACGTATATACATAATGAGGTATTTTAAAAGCTGCAAATGCGTGAATGTCATCCAACTTGCATGTGTTCATTTACTAATGCTCATCTACATACAGAAGTGCAAACTTTCCTTTTGATTGTGGACTTGATATTTGGTGGATTGGCGTCTCCAGGTGATTGGACATAGAAGCAAGTTTGAAGGTAGAAGGGAGTATACCAGAGAGAGACTTGGACCTATTGGGGCCAAACTGGGACATACCTGAGTCATACAGGGGGGTAAACAGGACACACAAGGTCATACGTGATGGGCATGGGAATAATGGTATCTGGGATTGACAGAGTCTGGAAAAGGGTACGAATGAGTGTATCTGGGACAGACTGAAGTAACTGGAAATATAGGGCTATTTGGGGAGGTGGGACTGTGTGTTACTAAGACCTACTGGGATCTACTAGAAGGTGTGAGTCAGTGGTGATGACTCTTATTGCCTTATGGATACTTATGACACAATGGCTAAGAGGGGAGAGAACAGAAGAGGAAGATGATGAGGTACCCTTTAAAGAGAATATTAATGACTAGGGTACAGTTTTTGTATCTGTCAGAGGATCAAGTCTTGTACAGGTTCAGATTCAACAAGGAAACTATACTGCACCTATGTCAGCAGTTAGAGTGGGACCTGAAGTCTAACCGCAAAGGGGCCGCACCTTGCCAGTACACATCAAAGTCACTACCATCCTGGCATTTTTGGCTGCCGGCATATTCCAGACCCCTCTAGAGGACACAACTGGAATAAGCCAGTCTGCCAATTCCATGTGTATTGAGCAGTTCTGGGCTGCATTTTTCCAGAAAACACACTAATATATATCCTTTCCTCAGAGCAGACAGCTCTTTTCCATCAAATTGTACACTTTCCCTCTGTCTTGGGGGCACCAGTTCAGTTGGGGATTATTCAAGATAAGAACATTGTTCACAAGTAATTAGAACATTTTGAGAACAAGTCCAGAGCCTTGAATTAGTGATTCCTGAATTTCCATAAAATTCCCTTAACTTCAACTTTAGATCTTTTAAAAGATACTTAAGTGAGGTTTTATGGATACATTAGGACTCTTGTGCCTCCAGTAACTGGCACAGACTCTTTTGTCCTCTGATACTAGGTCACAGTCAGGCAGCTAAGAACTGCCCTAAAGACATCCATTTTCTTAAAGAACACACTCACAAAATTCATTTTCATGCAATAGTTTTAACTTACTGGAAAGTTTGATATGAACATTTTTTTAAAAAGGGAGCTGTGTGAACATTTCATAATGCTGAGTTTATTTGCTGTCTGTGAAACATAAGCTGATTTGGAGAGTATACAAATTTCATTTTGTTGCTGTTGATGATGTCCTAATTATACTGCACCTAAGGTTGCCACCTGACCCATACCAACCCTAGGAACCTGCTGCAGTTCATATTTTTCCTCTTTGCATCTATGAACCTATAGTCCTGCCTTTCCAAGTGAAATCAGATACAATGGGGGCAAGCCTAGAACTGAATTTGTCTCCCAGGTTTTATTTTCGTCAGGTGGCAAGCCTGTCTGTAGATAGACTTGACTACTTTGCAACTCCTTCTTTTGATTCACTGTTATAAGAAATTTCTTCCCTTTGCAAAAATATTTATTTTTTATTGGCTACAAAAGCACCTTTAAATTAAAAAAAATCTGTTCATTGAACTTGGGTGGCAGCCATTAACACAATGACATCTATTCCAACTGTTGATGGGGAATAAATACTATATTTAAGCACAACAGCTAATTATTCAACTATATTTTGACACATTACGCACGATACAGTATTAAAAGAGTTGTTATAAACAGAGCTAATGTCTGTTAGCTCAACAGAAAACATTTCAGAGAACATGAAAGGATAATGCAAGATGGAACTAATAAGAGCTTTGCACATATTTGTTTAAAGAGAAAAATGTAAGATTTCAAATACAAAGTCACCAAACCCCCCCCCCCCACACACACACACACAATTAAATATATAATGAATTTGGTGAAACATGTTCTGACATTTTCTGTCATTGTTATGGAATTATTATAATGATAAAATAGAACATTTTTTAAGCGTTGACAGCATCAGAAGTTAGTTGAAGCCTGCCCCCCTCAAAAAATTGAACAGCATTAAAATCCCCAGGGCTGGATGTTTTTGTATCACCATAATAAATGTTGTTCCTCTCATGTGGAAATTAAAATATTGTCTATGCAATGGAGTCTGACACCACTAGTAAATGTCTAAAGCAAATACATTTTAGAAGAGGCTGGCAACTACTGACTGCCTCAGTAGGTCGCTGTCAGACGTATAACTGTGGCAAGAAGACAAATCTGTTGTTTCTAACTTTCCTCAGGAAACCCTCATTAAAAATGATTAATGCTTTTAAAGATTTTTTTTTTACCTATACCATATAAAATTTCAGCATTATTCATTATTAACATATTCTTTGCCTTTTGCATACTAACAACCGTTAATTTACGAAAGCTTTCAGAACTTTACCCCAGGCTTATAAAATAAGTGAATCTATAATATACCCTATTACCCAGATATGTTTTCCAACCAAATATTAATTAAAGCAAACATGATATGATATTATTGTATAATACGACAATTTAAAGAGGGAGAGGAAGGAAGTAAAATTAAAACATAGGAACCAAAGTCAAATGAGCTGTGAATGAAAGTAAAGTATATTAAAAATAAAATGCGCACAGAGAATAACTTTTAAAGAGCTCCATGTGGCCCCATATGCATGCATATATGACTATGCCGAGATTTACTATAGTGTTTTATAGCCTGTGCATATCCTAACTTGATAGTACCCAGGTAGAGATGCATCAAGGTAGGGCAAGAGAACATTGAAGAAATCTCATCTTTGTGTACCTTTCCTCATCCCAAATCACTTCCAGTTTTCACTGTGTACTGTGCTGTTCATACATCTGACTGTGCATGTAAAACTGGCCCCAAAACCCTAGTCCACCACCAAATCCTCACCTTGAGTTACTAGATGACCCTCTTATAGTTGACTACTATGAGATCCTTATAAAGAGTCTCTGGGGGTCATTTCCTATTGCTTATCGCGTGCGATAAGCGGCTATCTCACGCATAAAGTCCCTTCTCGCGTGCAATAGCTTGCTAGGGGCGGTGTTGGGGTGAACTCTGCGATGTCTTCGCTGGCAGCAATAAGGTAAGACACTTTATCGTCGCCAGTAGTGCACCAAATAACTACACCTTTTATGGTGTCGCTATTTGGTGCGAAAGCCAGCAGCTGGCGCACCGCAGTGTTGCGATGGCTGCCGGCTTTCGCAGGCCCGCCCCCCCTTTGCTCTCCCCCCCCCTTTTTTTGCTGGATTCATTATTCTGCAGAAGAATGGTGAATCCAGGCCTCTGTCTCATAAGAACCTGCCTCTCTGGGCAGCTTGCAAAGTAAAAGTAACACTGGATGTGATAAGTTTAATACATGTTGAATAATATACTTATGCAAAGCAATAAAATAGTACATGGTGCAGTAACTCAAAAATTATCCTAGCCATACCTCTTTTCCAAATTGCAGATATTATTCATACAAAATGTATAGCATTTTGATGAATCTAGGCCTAAAACTCTTGCATCACCTCAAAACACTTTTGAACCCTTCAGATTTCAAAATAGTTCTCCAATCTTTGATCCATCCTGGTCTCGACTACTGTAACTTACTCTATGTGAGTCTTCCAAGGAATGAGTGAAATGAGTATGCTCTGTCCTCAGAATAGCCCCTGGAATTTTGTTGCTGTATTGTTTCTTATAAGCAGCTTTTCTAGTTCTTGTTCTGTATAATATTGTTTTAAATGTTATTTTATTGTAAATGTTAAATTATATAACCCCACGCTGAATATTGGACGTTGGGGAAAATACTTTTAAATAAAATAAATCAATAAATAAATATTTAGAAAAGCATGTACATAATTCTAAGTTACGTATATACATATATGCTAATTTTACATGTTTAAATGTTTTGAAAATTCAGCCCAAAGTGATTCAGCTGATTGAATGGCTCATTACAAAATGAGATTTTATTGCTGCCATTCATGGTTGGCAGTTTTCTAATCATTAACCCATTTTCAAGGGTAAGTTTTAATTTAAAAAGTTTCAAATAATAAAACCAGTGCATTTTTTTTTATGAGCCTCTTATTTGCTTTCACTATCTCCATTCATAGAAACAGAAACCTCCTTTGCTTCTGACCAATATAAATGTTGTTCTCCATTGTATTCTGCCTGCTCTTTTTCTCTCTACCTTTTTGAACCTGATTTACTAATGTTTTCTCCCAAACAGAGAGAATGGGAGAAAAGTCTTGGTAAAGTATGTCCTTTATTGTTCAACATATGTCAATAGTTCTCAATCTTTTCAAGCCCAAGGTGCAACTATACTAAAAAAAATATTACTGTATGGCATATCAACCTCCAAGGAGCAGACAGTATGGAGATGGAGAGGACTCACATGGCCAAAAGAAGAGCTAGGGAAGCACAGACATCTCTTCCAGTCTCTCATATTGTAAAAACAAAGGGATAGAGGAGATAATGACACCTATGAACTCGCTTTCTTTTGACATTATCTCATCTCTATTTCTTTCCTATCAATTTTATTGCTTAGATTTATCAATTGACAAACTAAAAAGTTCAAGGTGATATATACATGATGAGCCCAATATAAAAGATATCTGGTTATCTACATTTTCCTGATATAACTTATCCAGTTCATTTAGAAGGGATATTCAGTGGCAGGGTTATGCTGCTGAATATAACCAGATAAGTTCTAGTTATCCGGATAAGTTATATCTGACTAACGTTAGACCTGCTGAATATAGGCACTTACTTGGTTAAAATAACTGAATATTTTGCCCTGCCTTGATCTGCTCATTGCCTGCCACCAAGATATCCAGGTATCTACTTATAGGGGAATTTTAAAAGTTGGGAGAGATGAGAGTTCTCAGGCCAGCGAGCGTTGTGGATTTTAAAACATATGAGTATGGGGCGGATTTTCAGAGCCCTGCTCGCGTAAATCCGCCCAAAACCGGGCGGATTTACACGAGCAGGGCCCTGCGCGCCGGGAAGCCTATTTTACATAGGCCTCCCGGCGCGCGCAGAGCCCCGGGACTCGCATAAGTCCCGGGGTTCTCAGAGGGGGGCGTGTCGGGGGCGTGTCAGGGGCGGGCCCGGTCGTCGCGGCGTTTCGGGGGAGTGTCAGCAGCATTTTGGGGGCGGGTACGGGGGCGTGGCTACGGCCCGGGGGCGTGGCCGTGCCCTCCGTAACCGCCCCCAGGTCACGGCCCGGCGCGCAGGAGGCCCGCTGGCGTGCGGGGATTTACGCCTCCCTCCGGGAGGCGTAAATCCCCCGACAAAGGTAAGGGGGGGGGTTTAGACAGGGATTTACGCCTCCCTCCGGGAGACGTAAATCCCCCGACAAAGGTAAGGGGGGGGTTTAGACAGGGCCGGGCGGGTGGGTTAGGTAGGGGAAGGGAGGGGAAGGTGAGGGGAGGGCAAAGGAAAGTTCCCTCCGAGGCCGCTCCGATTTCGGAGCGGCCTTGGAGGGAATGGGGTAGGCTGCGCGGCTCGGCGCGCGCCGGCTATACAAAATTCATAGCCTTGCGCGCGCCGATCCAGGATTTTAGTGGATACGCATGGCTCCGCGCGTATCTACTAAAATCCAGCGTACTTTTGTTTGCGCCTGGAGCGCAAACAAAAGTAGGCTATTCGCGCACCTTTTAAAATCCGCCCCTAAGCGCGTATCTCCTGGTACTCACATAAATGAAAAAGTTTTTAAAAGGGTCGGGGTTTTGGCGTGGTCTATGAGGAGCATGGGTAGGACATGGCCATTCCAGAAAGTTACCTTGAAATGTTTTTTCTTTCACAGGCAATGTGTAAGGAGTTGAGAGGAGGGTGGCCAATGTAACCCCAATATTTTAGAAGGGATCCAGGGCTGACCCAGGAAACTATAGACCAGTGAGCCTGACTTCAGTGCCGGGAAAAATAGTGGAAAGAGTTCTAAAGATCAAAATCCCAGAACATATAGAAAGTCTTGGTTTCATGGATCAAAGTCAGCATGGCTTTACCCAAGGGAAGTCTTGCCTCACAAATCTGCTTCACTTTTTTGAAGGGCTTAATAAACATATAGATAAAAGTGAACTGGTAGATGTAGTGTATTTAGATTTTCAGAAGGTGTTTGACAAAGTTCCTCATGAGAGGCTTCTAAGAAAAGTAAAAAGTCATGGGATAGGTGGCAATGTCCTTTCATGGATTACAAACTAGTTAAAAAACAGGAAACAAAGAATAGGATTAAATGGACAATTTTCTCAGTGGAGAAGAGGGCAGTGGAGTGCCTCAGGGATCTGTACTGGGACCTGTGTGGGGGTCCCAGGAGATGCTCCGGGACCCCCGCTTGACCACCAGGGAATTTAGGCAAGTCTTGGGGGGTCAGGAGGGTGGGGAGGGGGGTTGTAGTTAATTAAATTAAAAGGGAAATGAATAAGAATGGCACGTATCAACGGATCAGGCGGCACCTTTGAACGGATACAACATATCTGGCCACGATGAATACGAATGCTGTATGAAACGTATGCAGCTCCTCTGCACATCCCTAGTTCTTTACTCTTTTGGATAATAGAAGGACTAGGGGGCACTCCATGAAGTTGTCATGTAGCACATTTAAAACTAATCAGAGAAAATTCTTTTTCCCTCAATGCACAATTAAACTCTGGAATTTTTTGCCAGGGAATATGGTTAGTGCAGTTAGTGTAGCTGGGTTTAAAAAAGGCTTGAAGGAAGGAGAAGTCCATTAATTGCTATTAACCAAATTGACTTAGAAAATAGCCACTGTTATTGCTAACATCAGTAGCATGGGATATACTTAGTTTTTGGCTACTTGCCAGGTACTTGTAGCCTGGATTGGCCACTATTGGAAATAGGATGCTGGGCTTGAAGGAGCCTTGGTCTGACCCAGTATGGCAATTTCATATATTCTTATCTTTCTTATGTAATGATTCCCATTAGACTTCAGTTGATGGGGGAATACAAAAGAATTCAAAGGAAATTAACAAATAGAAATAAATAACAAGAAGAAAAGGCAGTAGGGATGTGAATCGTGTCCTCGATCGTCTTAACGATCGATTTCGGCTGGGAGGGGGAGGGAATCGTATTGTTGCCGTTTGGGGGGGTAAAATATCGTGAAAAATCGTGAAAAATCGTGAAAAATCGAAAAAACGTAAAATCGCAAAACCGGCACATTAAAACCCCCTAAAACCCACCCCCGACCCTTTAAATTAAATCCCCCACCCTCCCGAACCCCCCCTAAATGACTTAAATAACCTGCGGGTCCAGCGGCGGTCCGGAACGGCAGCGGTCCGGAACGGGCTCCTGCTACTGAATCTTGTTGTCTTCAGCCGGCGCCATTTTCCAAAATGGCGCCGAAAAATGGCGGCGGCCATAGACGAACACGATTGGACAGCAGGAGGTCCTTCCGGACCCCCGCTGGACTTTTGGCAAGTCTTGTGGGGGTCAGGAGGCCCCCCCCAAGCTGGCCAAAAGTTCCTGGAGGTCCAGCGGGGGTCAGGGAGCGATTTCCAGCCGCAAATCGCTTTCGTACGGAAAATGGCGCCGGCAGGAGATCGACTGCAGGAGGTCGTTCAGCGAGGCGCCGGAACCCTCGCTGAACGACCTCCTGCAGTCGATCTCCTGCCGGCGCCATTTTCCGTACGGAAAATGGCGCCGGCCATACGCGTATGGCCGGCGCCATTTTCCGTACGAAAACGATTCGCGGCGGGAAATCGCTCCCTGACCCCCGCTGGACCTCCAGGAACTTTTGGCCAGCTTGGGGGGGGCCTCCTGACCCCCACAAGACTTGCCAAAAGTTCAGCGGGGGTCCGGAAGGACCTCCTGCCGTCCAATCGTGTTCGTCTATGGCCGCCGCCATTTTTCGGCGCCATTTTGGAAAATGGCGCCGGCTGAAGACAACAAGATTCAGTAGCAGGAGCCCGTTCCGGACCGCTGCCGCTCCGGACCGCCGCTGGACCCGCAGGTTATTTTAGTCATTGGGGGGGGGGGGGGTTCGGGGGGGTGGGGGATTTAATTTAAAGGGTCGGGGGTGTGTTTTAGGGGGTTTTAGTGTGCCGGCTCACGATTCTAACGATTTATAACGATAAATCGTTAGAATCTCTATTGTATTGTGTTCCATAACGGTTTAAGACGATATTAAACTTATCGGACGATAATTTTAATCGTCCTAAAACGATTCACATCCCTAAAAGGCAGTAAAGTGATGCATCCAACCATACACTTGGAGACTTAGAGCATGAATTGGTAATTTTATTTTGATCTATGAAAAATCACAACTGGTCAGGAGAAAAAAATGAATATCTAACACCAGCATACTTAAAAATATATTTAGGGCCTGGTTATCAAAAGCATTTACACACTTAAAACTGGGTTTTACACTTGTAAATGTACATTATGCAGCAGATTTTCAAAAGGTTACGCGCATAAGTTGCGAGCGTAACCCCAAAAACATGCTCCTGCGCACGCCGAGCCTATTTTGCATAGACTCGGCGACGCTCGCAAGCCCCGGATGAGCGTATGTCCCGGGGCTTTGAAAAAGGGGTGTGAAGGGGTAGGGCTGGGGCGGGGCGCCGGTCCGGGGGCGGTCCCGAGTCCTCTGGCACAGCGCTTGTGCTGGGGGATGGCTCGCCAGCAGCCGACCGGCACGTGCAAGTTACTCCTGCCAGTGTAAGTGCACTTTATATGCATACATGGCTTTTCAAAATTATGTAACTCCTGCCAGAGGCGTAACTCCTGAAATAAAGGTAGAGGGGGATTTAGGTAGGGCTGGAGTTGAGTTAGATAGGGGAAGGGAGGGGAAGGTGGGGGGGAGCAGAAGGAAAGTTCCCTATGAGGGAACGGGGAAAGCCATCGGGGATCCCCTAGGGCTCGGCGCGCAAGGTGCACAAGTGTGCACCCCCTTGTGTGCGCCGGCCCCAGATTTTATAACATGCTCGCGGCTAAAGTTTTGTGGAAATACATTTTCAAAATCATAGTCAAATCAAGCTGAAATACAAAGGTGGCTAACAAAGTTTCCCTTTCTAACTCCATCTGCACAGAGCTCTCCAAAATCATAGAGGTATACAAACTTTCTGATGAAACCAGGCTTCCCAAAAGAATCTCCTCTTACAGCAGATGGAAAGAAAATCTTATTCAAAGAAGGTCAAAGTCTCAACAAAATATTTCTTCATTAACAGGTAGATTTTAAAAGACACCAATTTCATAGCATGCACACACCAACATGTGCATGTTATAAAATCTACTACCTACATGCACATTTTATATCGGCATGCACATGTGCATACGGGTGGCAACTTGCGTGCAATAGGGGGATTATAAAAGAATCTCACGGCGATGCAATTGGACCTTTGCCCATTTCCCTTCCAGTCCATTCCAATAAAGGAGCGGACTGGGAGGGAAGTTCACTAACCCCCTACCTAGCCTTCCTCCCATGTACCATCTTCTCCCCGACCGCTAAAACCCCTTTCCCTACCTTTTCTCTTTTGTTCTGAAACTTACTTCAGCTGAAGAGATAACGTAAGTTCCGCATGCTGGCCGGCTGCTGGTACGCGCTTCCCTGGGTCAGTGCCTAATGGCGCAGTCCAGGCTGGCTCCCACCCTGCCTCTCCACCTTGCCAGACCCCGCCCCAGCCAACAGCTTTCACATAGCCTGGCAGTTCTGGGCATACTGGGAGATATGCGCAAGGCTGGGCCATTTTCAAAATGTGCTCAGCCGGTCACGCATGTATCTCCCATTTTTTGCACATACAGGATTCTTAAAATTTACCCTTACTCTCTCACTGATACTCCAGTAAGTTTAGGGAAATTTAAAAAATGTAAATTCAAGTATCCAGAGTACTTTTCAAGCTGTTCTATCTTTCTGTGCACTCAATTTTTATCCTGTATCAAAGCTAAATTCACTTGCTTAACTTCTTGAATTTCTTTCTCCATTTCTTTGATCTTCCATTTCAATTCCTGAAATACGCCTAATGCATCTTGCAAAGTTCAGACATAGCCTTAACAATCATACAAATGGAAGTACAATTTGTAATAGCAAGATCCATTCTTATCAGGGTGTTTCATATGTTTATCCGAAATCAATGCTCAGCGTGATCAGATAAATTTAGGAAAGGTCACATTCAATACACAAGCTTCCACTGATGACCCGCTTCCTCATTCATAACAACTTTTGTGACGCTACTGTAGAATATTTGACCATCATACTAGGCATTAGAGATGTGAATCGTGTGATCGATCGTCTTAACGATCGATTTTGGCTGGGGGGGGAGGGAATCGGATCGTCGCGGTTTTGTTTTTTTAAAAATCATGTAAATCGTAAATCGGGGGAGGGCGGGAAAACCGGCACACTAAAACAACCCTAAAACCCACCCCGACCCTTTAAAATAAATCCCCCACCCTCCCGAACCCCCCCAAAATGTCTTAAATTACCTGGGGTCCAGTGGGGGGGTCCCGGTGTGATCTTCCACTCTCGGGCCACGGGTGCGTTAATAGAAATGGCGCCGGCGCTACCTTTGCCCTGTCATATGACAGGGCAAAGGTAGCGCCGGCGCCATTTTGGTTCCTGTCCCCCGATGTCACGAGCGCAGAAGATCGCTCCAGGACCCCTGCTGGACCCCCAGAGACTTTTGGCCAGCTTGGGGGGGCCTCCTGACCCCCACAAAACTTGCCAAAAGTCCAGCGGGGGTCCGGGAGCGACCTCCTGCACTCGAATCGTATTGCCATATTGCAAAATGGCGCCGGCCCTATGGCCATACGACCGGCGCCATTTTGCAATACTCGGGCCGTATTTCAAAATGGCACCGGCGCCATTTCTATTAACGCACCCGTGGCCCGAGAGTGGAAGATCACACCGGGACCCCCCCCCCACTGGACCCCAGGTAATTTAAGACATTTTGGGGGGGTTCAGGAGGGTGGGGAATTTATTTAAAGGGTCGGGGTGGGTTTTAGGGTTGTTTTAGTGTGCTGGTTTTCCCGCCCTCCCCCTTCACCTCCCCCTTCCCCCGATTTACGATTTTTGACAATAAATCGGGGAAATTCCTATTGTATTGCGCCTCTAACGATTTTTGACGATTTAAAATATAACGGATGATATTTTAAATCATCAAAAAATGATTCACATCCCTACTAGGCATCATTGTGTGGTTAAACAGCCAATATCAATCAGCCTTATATATAATCATTAGGGATGTGAATCGTTTTAGGACGATTAAAATTATCGTCCGATAATTTTAATATTGTCTTAAACCGTTATGGAACACAATACAATAGAGATTCTAACGATTTATCGTTATAAATCGTTAGAATCGTGAGCCGGCACACTAAAACCCGCTAAAACCCACCCCCGACCCTTTAAATTAAATTCCCCACCCTCCCGAACCCCCCCCCAAATAACTTAAACATTTCCTTGCCAAATCCTACCTCCTTCAATCCCCCACCCTCCCGAACCCCCCCCCCCCAAATGACTTAAATTACCTGGGGGTCCGGAACGGCAGCGGTCCGGAACGGGCTCCTGCTACTGAATCTTGTTGTCTTCAGCCGGCGCCATTTTCCAAAATGGCGCCGAAAAATGGCGGTGGCCATAGACCAACAGGATTCGACGGCAGGAGGTCCTTCCGGACCCCCGCTGGACTTTTGGCAAGTATTGTGGGGGTCAGGAGGCCCCCCCCCCAAGCTGGCCAAAAGTTCCTGGAGGTCCAGCGGGGGTCAGGGAGCGATTTCCCGCCGCGAATCATTTTCCGTACGGAAAATGGCGCCGGCAGGAGATCGACTGCAGGAGGTCGTTCAGCAAGGCGCCGGAACCCTCGCTGAACGACCTCCTGCAGTCGATCTCCTGCCGGCGCCATTTTCCGTACGGAAAATGATTCGCGGCGGGAAATCGCTCCCTGACCCCCGCTGGACCTCCAGGAACTTTTGGCCAGCTTGGGGGGGGCCTCCTGACCCCCATAAGACTTGCCAAAAGTCCAGCGGGGGTCCGGAAGGACCTCCTGCCGTCGAATCCTGTTGGTCTATGGCCGCCGCCATTTTTCGGCACCATTTTGGAAAATGGCGCCGGCCGAAGACAACAAGATTCAGTAGCAGGAGCCCGTTCCGGACCGCTGCCGTTCCGGACTGCCGCTGGACCACCAGGTAATTTAAGTCATTGGGGGGGGGGTTCGGGAGGGTGGGGGATTTAATTTAAAGGGTCGGGGGTGGGTTTTAGCGGGTTTTAACGATTTTAACGATATATCACGATATTTTACCCCCCCAAATGGCAACAATATGATTCCCTCCCCCTCCCAGCCGAAATCGATCGTTAAGACGATCGAGGACACGATTCACATCTCTAATAATCATCGGTCAGTCCATATTAGGGCATAATTTTTTGATTATTTTTTATGTGCTTATTTCACCCGTGAGTTAAAACCATTATCATTATCTTAATGACATGTACCAATATCCAAAAGTCTCTTCAACGTAATTCACGAAGATTTTAGTATCTTATGATTATTTTCTTCTCCAAACATTTTATAATAAGCGATGTACTTATCTTATGTTGACACGCTTGTTTCTCTGCTGTAAACCAACCATGAATATTCTGCCAAACTTTTCAGCATTGTGGACATTCACACAAGCTCTTTAATGCCCACACAAGCTCTTTAATGGGCTCAGAGCATATCTCCTGCAAGCCAACAAAATATTTCTTCAACTGGAGAATGCAGACCCCCTCCACATCTTTGTATGACTGGTTCACAAAGGCATCCAAGTTACGTTGACCCAATGACAGGAGTCCTGAGTCAGAGGGAAAAAGCCTTTTCTCTTGGGTGATATCATAGAGAAGAATTAACTCAAACACACTCAAAAATGAGCCATTCACACTGCCATCTTAAGCTCCCTCATTATCTCTTTTGTGGCATGCAAAGTCACTCCATTTTATTTGATTCCCTATAGAAAAGTGCAAGCGAAAAGTACAAAGCATGCTCAACAAAAGAGGTCAGTGTGATTTAAGGACAAGAAAACAAACACATTTGCTTGCACATCAGTCATCATACCGATGAATTTAAATACTCTTTGAAACACTTATGTGGGCTGATTTCATAGAATATAATGAGGAAAGAAACATCAGTAAGAAATTTCTAAAGTACAACAGTGCCAAATTATTCAACCATTCATATCAACTCCATTTTATCAGCAGAATTGTTAGATAATTAAAGGAAGGGAAAATCAACACAGAGATGTGTTCAAATACTAACTTGTGCACATTCCCATCCCATGGTGGATTACATTCCTATCTACTTTGAAGTGGATTACATTCAGGTACTGTAGGTATGCCCCTATCCCTAGAGGGTTTAAAGCTTTTCTCCCATTCTGTGTCCATGGGAAAAATGCTTATCCAGATATAGAGTCCAAATACACTCCCAAATTTTTCACCTCTACCTTAGGGTGGAGACTCAATCCAGCTCTTTCCTTTGTCTACTCAACCACAAGAGTTTAGTTTTATCTGAATTTAGCTTAATCTTATTCTTCTGAAGCCAACCAACTACAATATCCAGACACTTAGATTAGCAATCACCTCAGCTTGTTTCCTGCAAATACAGCACACAATTATAAATCATTTGCAAAGAGATGACAGCTTACATTGTATGTTTTCAATAGCATAAATTAAAGAATATAAATAAGCATTGAACAAGATAGGAGAAAGAAGTAAGCCCTGTGGCATACTACAGTCAATGGGAACTGGGCCAGATTGTTCATACCTCATAATACTGATTGTGATGTATCACCCAGAAAAGATCTGATCCGTTTCCGAACAGTCACTTTAACTCCCAATCCCTCCACTCACTTCAGCAGTAATCCATAGTCCACTCTATCAAATGCTATGGATAGGTCGAGGAAATCTAACAAAGTATAACGTTAGCACCTGCCACTTGCTCCTTTGTCCGTCGTCCAATCTCACTTTACTGACCCATACCCTATTACCCTTTTCGGTCATTATCCTCTATAATAGTAATCACTCAGATTCTGTCCTTGGTATAAAATGGCCGCAGCTTTTATTTTAAACATAACATGATAACTTTAATAGGATACTCGAGCCGGCAGTATGCTTATGCCGCTGACCGCCGCCTGAACCAAGCAAGGCAGCCTGATACTGTGGGCCCCCCACCTTGTTCTCGAGCAAGGGAGCCATCGCCTTTTACGCCTCCCGGCACCAACGGCTACCCCGCCGTGGTGTGATGACACCAGCACCACGTGTAATCCGGCTCAACCAGCCCGGTCAGGTCGCCAGGTAGGGGGGGTGCTATCGGGACGGGGGTTTTTTTGTCAGCCCTCGCCTTCTTATGTCATCTCTCCCCCCCCCCTCTGTCCTCCATCCTTGTCGCCCATATGCCGCCGTCAAGGGTGGGCTCCGGGCAGTCGGCACGGGCCCACCTTTTACTTACCCAAGAAGAGCATTTGATTGCTGCAAGTTTTGCAAAATACTGCTATTATGTTGCTATCAGGGGCAAAGTTGAGTAATCATATTAAATCACTATTTGTGGAGTTTATCAGTTGTATCTAAAATATGAATGTGGGTATATGATAGTGGAAGCATATATATTTTTATATAACAAATAAATAATAGAATTACATGTATTTGTATCAACAATTAATAAGGAGAACACCAAAACCAAAAAACAACCAGTTAATGACTATCTGCAACAATACTGACAGGACACCAATAATAAGACAGTCCAAATTGGCTCAGTGTTGGACAATCTTATTATTGGTGTCTTGTCAACAATTAATAACCTAATTCCTCAAAAATCTAAACATAAAAAACACCAGTCACCTTCTTTATCTCTCTGAAAAGTTTCTAAATGCATATGGGTAGAGAATACAAATTTATTTTTTTATTAGGAAGGAAAACATTTTCAAGGAAATTTATGGAAAAAAGTTGTTCCAATAGATAACACTCTCTGATTCAACACAAGAAATTGTTCCCTTCAAACCTGAGTTACATATGATACATCTGGGAAAGTTTGAACTCTCTGACAACAGAACTAAATATTCATATTAGAGAAATACTTATAAACACAACCTCCGTATTACTCTCTAAGCTAAAGAATATCAGGACAGGTGCTCTTAAAGGAATAATGTCCAGAAATGATTCAAGAAAAGTAGAGAGATTAGCATCATTAGGAGACAGGTGATCCACTCCTCTTTTTTCCACATTAATATTGCTCTTATTTTTAGGAACACGAAACATATTATATATTAAAATATCCTCTAATTTGAAAAGCCCAGAATATCACATAAGTATTTTTTTCATCATCTCATAATCATGGAAAAACATAAAAATGTAATTTTTTCCCCTGCTGAGTGTTTTTAATATTATCTAAATTATTATAACTAGCCAAGCTATCTTTAATGTAAGCAGATCGTAAAGCCTTGACCCCAAACAAAAATCAGATAATAATTTGTTGATTTATACAGATGACTGAGTCAACATTTTTTCCATCCTCAATACTGTTTTTCAAATATCCATAAGAGATGCTTTCTTGAGCTTTGATATCTCTACCCAAGATTCAGTTAATAGTAGAAAAGAGGAAGGTATAGGATAGAAGCCTGACATTAAAGCATTTGCTGGTTTCATCACTAGAGGTGTACTAATATTAGGATCTTTATTCACAGACAAATCCCTTCCAGGAGAAATCTCCACTCTCATTTTGCTTTCTGATACCTCTTCCCCTAAGGATCTCAAATCCAATCTCTCCACTGAACTCAAATGATTCTTCACTATGTCTGTCCTTACTGTGGAAAAGGTGGCACAAGCCCCTCCATCAGCACTGGAGAGAGTTGGCACATGAATTAGGATTTGAGGCTGCAAGGGAGGTAAGATTAAAGCCAGGGTTTCAGGAGGTGCCTGAAGACATTTAACTCTCTCCTTCCATTCCCACAGGGGCTAATGTTAAAGGCCACTAGGGATGTGCAGAGCAAAATTTTATGTTCATATTTTTTATGTCCGAAAGGGGGTCCCACTTGCGGCCAATATGGACATAAAAAAAATCCAATGAGTTGGGTATATGTACATATGTGCAAAAAAAAAAATTAAACCCCCTCACCCTCCTTAATCCCCCCCCCAGACTTACCACAACTCCCTGGTGATCGAGCGAGGAGTGAGGACGTCATTTCTGCAATCCTTGGCGAGAAGCATGTGACGTCGGTGGCACGTCGAGTGACGCGGCGTCACGTGATTCCCGGCTCGTTCGCGCCGGACGGCTCGTTCGGCCCAAAAAGAACTTTTGGCCAGCTTGGGGGGGCCTCCTGACCCCCCAAGCTGGCCAAAAGTTCTTTTTGGGCCGAACGAGCCGTCCGGCGCGAACGAGCCGGGAATCACGTGGCGCCGCGTCACTCAGACGCGACGTCACGTGATTCCCGGCAAGTTCGCGCCGGACGGCTCGTTCGGCCCAAAAAGAACTTTTGGCCAGCTTGGGGGGGCCTCCTAACCCCCTCAAGCTGGCCAAAAGTTCTTTTTGGGCCGAACGAGCCGTCCGGCGCAAACTTGCCGGGAATCACGTGACGTCGGCGTCACGTGATTCCCGGCTTGTTCGCGCCGAACGAGCCGTCCGGCGCGAACTTGCCGGGAATCACGTGACGTCGCGTCTGAGTGGCTATTCTGTCCCCATGCAATCACCCACCAGCTAAGTATTTACCGTAAGTGTTCTTCTCAGAACTCTGGACAGCTAAATTGTACTTCTACCAGTAATTAATGTCAAATAAAACATGACAGACATGTTTCTCTATTTACTTATTGCATTTATTGGCCAAATGCTCAGGTAAGTTTATTTGTTAATTAATTTACTTATGCAGATATATATATTTCTGTAATTAAAGTTAAACTCAGGTGACTTCTAATCTTTTCTTTCCAGAAACTAAATTGAATTTTTCTTTACAAAAAAACCCTGAATGTTCCATGGTTCCCTTTAAGCCATATTGCTCATACTACACAATTTATTTATTTATTTATTTATTTAAAGGCTTTTATATACCGGAGTTCATGCACTTGTGCATACCACTTTGGTTTACACAGAACAAGGAACAGAAAATTACATCAAACAGATTGAACAATTAAACAAATATACAATTACATCCAACAATTGGGTATAAATAACATGGCTAACTTAGTAGGATCTTAGAGTTTGAGGTAAAGGAGAGAAATAGTACCAAGTGGTAACAGAACAATGTTAATGGCTAAATAATAAATATAAATAGTAAATACAAATTCTTATAATAAATACAGGTGTTTACAGATTACAGTCTTCATGAAAAGTTTACGTCTACAGAATAGGGTTAAGTAAATAAGAACTGGCGGTTATTTCTATAGGAGTGAAGACTTCAAAAACTGAGGTTACATCTGGATTAAGAGGTATTGGTGTAGCATGCTCAAATATTTAATGATTTGGAATTGTGAGACCAAGGATAAAATTAGGAGTTGTTTGATATGATTATAAAAGCGAGAATGATTCAAGATACACAAGACAGCAGTGATCGGCTTGTCACTGCTTTAAGAAAACAATTATAGCACCAACATTCCAAGCCTATCAGCCAATTACAGTTATAAACTGCTAACAGAATTACAGTGAATAATCAAAACTTTTATTTTAATAACAATGGTTCTGATTTTCAAAAGCATTTACACACTTAGAAATGCGTTTTACATGTGTAAATGCACTTTGTCAGTGTGAGTGGGCTTTTGAAAATTGTTTTTGAAAATTGTAGAAGTACAGTTTGCTTACCCTTTATAATTTTATAATCTTATTTTCAATAGTATACATCTTCACTTTTTCTGATTCCCGAAATGAACATGAGTAGGATTAATATACAATGAACTCCCTACTCCTCCCTTGGTTGAATACTATGTGCCAGTAGTGATGACAGCCTGCTAAAAGTTTTCTCCCATTCTGGGTCTATGAAAAAAATGCTTAGTAAATGACTTCCTTACTTGTATAATTGGTTGAATATCTCAAAACTTGCCTTTTATATGAATACCTTGTTAGTTTTCCTTTTAAATGACATATGAATATTTTATTTATTTTTGAACCTGACTTTGCTTAGGGAGCTTTAAAGGTTTGATTATATTCCAGCCCTTCTATGAGAGAGAGGGTTTGGGGAACATGGGACAAGAGGGAGAATTTGGAGGATACATTCTAGAAGTAGGGAATTGGGTTTTGTTGTTTTTATGTTGATATATTTGTTTTATTTTATGCTGATGTAAATTTGCTTCAAAATTGTATTGTAAACCACTCTGATCTCTAGAGAAGAATGACATATAAGCTTAAGAACAGAATAAAAAGAGAGGGAGAAAGAAAAGAACAGGAGGTGGCGTAGGAGGAAGATAATAGGAAGGGATGTAGACCCTTCATCATCCTGAACCACTGGATATGTATATTTATTTATTTATTTATTTATTTAAGGCTTTTCTATACCGAATTTCTTGATACAGATCAAATCAATTCGGTTTACATCGAACATAAGATTTAAACAATAACATAGCCAGTAAACATCTTAATATGAAATAGATAGAGGCAGAGTCAAAAAGTTACATTATAACAAGGGCAAGCAACTGGGGATAGGAAAAAGAAAAGGGGGAAAACAAAAGTATACAAACAATAGGATACTTTATACAGAGTATATGACATCACAGACTGGATTCCAGAAGGCATTCGACAAAGTCTCGCATGAGAGGCTTCTAAGAAATCTAAAAAGTCATGGGATAGGAGGCGATGGCCTTTTGTACATTACAAGTTGGTTAAAAGACAGGAAACAGAGAGTAGGATTAAATGGTCAGTTTTCACAGTGGAAAAAGGTAAACAGTGGAGTGCCTCAGGGATCTGTACTTGGACCGGTACTTTTTAATATATTTATAAATGATCTGGAAAGGGATATGACGAGTGAGGTGATCACATTTGTGGATGACAGAAAATTATGCAGAATAGTTAAATCTCCAGTGGACAGTGTCGAATTGCAGGAGGACCTTGCAAGACTGGAAGATTACATAAGAATATCAGAACATAAGAAATTGGCATGCTGGGTCAGACCAAGGATCCATCAAGCCCAGCATCCTGTTTCCAACAGAGGCCTACTAGGCCACAAGAACCTGGCAAGTACCCAAATACCAAGAAGATCCCATGCTATTGATGCAGATGAATTTTAATGTGGACAAATACAAAGTGATGTATATAGGGAAAATAACCCTTGCTGTAGTTACACAATGTTAGATTCTATCTTAAGAGTTACCACCCAGGAAAGAGATCTAGGTGTCATAGTGGATATTAAAAGCAAACAGAATGTTAGGAATTATTTGGAAGGGAATGGAAAATAAAATGGAGGATTTCATAATGCCTCTGTATCGCTCCATGGTAAGACCGCCCCATGAATACTGTGTGCAATTCTGGTCATCACATCTCAAAAAGGATATAGCTCAAAAAGAGAAAGTGCAGAGAAGGGTGACCAAAATGATATGGGGCATGGAATAGCTGCCCTATGAGGAAAGGCTAAAGAAGTTAGGGCTGTTCAGTTTGGAGAAGAGATAACTAAGGGGGGATATGGTAGAAGCCTACAAAAATCATGAAAGGACTTGAACAAGTTAATGTAAATTGGTTATTTACTCTCTCAGATAATAGAAGGACCAGGGGACACTCCATGAAGTTAGCAAGTATCTAATTTAAACCAAATTGAAGAAATTTATTTTTCTCTCAGCGCATAGGTACTCTGGAATTTTTGCTAGGGGATGTGGTTTTAGCAGTTAGTGTTACTGGGGTTAAAAAAGGTTTGGATTATTTCCTAAATCCATAAACTGCTATTATGGTAATTAATAAGCAATAGTAGCCTGTGA